>NC_134100.1:86391186-87026379 GCF_000715075.1 Nicotiana tabacum
ATAAGTGGGGATTTTGACTACTTATTAGCACCTTTTAGGGTTTTTTTTAAATGTAAAAGCGTTGAATGATGTTCCCGAAACTGATGAAATGTGCAAAATGGCAGGAATGTGAGAAGTTGGACTCCCGAGATGAAATTCGACTAAAAAAAGAGTAATCTAAATGCAAGAAAATAAAAGGCACAAAAGCTCACAAAGTGCGGACCGCAGAATTCCATATGCAGCCGCAAATAATGAAGAAAATCCCAGCAGGCTCTCTAGCAAACTGCGGACCGCAGAGGAATTGTGCGGCCGCAAATGATGAACTGGAGATAACTTCAAAGGGTGTGCAAATTTCCAAAGTTCAAGTCCCTCAAAATTTCGGACCGCACAAGACTTTTGGGGCCGCAAAAGAAGTGCCTTTTGGCCGCAAAAGTAAAGATGCGGACCGCAAAAGACCAGATTGCGGCCGTAGTGATAAATCTGTGGACCGCAGAAACATTGCCTCGCGGTCTCAGTTGAGAATTGTACGGCCGTAGAATCCCAGCTCCTGCAAGATGAAGAATTCTGCAGACCGCACATGGAATTATGCGGCCGCAGAACCTCTCGAAGGTCATTTTTGTCTGAAATTTCCAGCCTTTTGTAAAATAGATGAGTTTCAATAAATTAGGTCAACTTTTGACATCAGCAAGTCTTGTAGCCATTTTTCTTTGCCTCTTTTGGAAGTTTTCTATATTTTGAAGTATTTTACTCTAGATTTTATTATTTTAACTTTACAATATGAGTTTAATGAGTATTTCTTCTTCTATTTCTTCAATTTCAAGTATGAGTAGCTAGATTTTTACTAGGGTTGTAACCCAACCCTAGTGTGTAAACCTTATGAGTATCTAATTTAGTGTTTGTTTATGATTAGGTGTGTATTATTTAGCCTTGTTCATGCTTTAATTTGTGGAATTAATGGTTGCAAATATTATTTCATACCTATTTGACTTAGTCTCTACTTGAGAAAGAGAGACTTAGTCTAGGAAAACTTGGCTAACAAGAAATTGGGTCAATCGAGAGAATGATTAACCCAATTAAAAGGTTCAACCTAGAGATAGTAATAACCCGACTTGAGATTTTATCAACCGTTTTGTATGATACCCATTTGGACTTGAGAAAGTCAAATTGGGCAAAACCACTCCGTGACCGAGAGGTATTGAGTGGGCAATTGAGATTTGATAGCTATATTACGCCCCGATCAACAAAACAAGCATTAAGGTTTTGTCACGACCTAAACTCCTAACCTGTCGTGATGGCGCCTATCCCAATGCTAGGCAAGCCAACAACCTCAATAAACCACATTATCTCTTAAGTACATGAACATCATGATAACAAAGTCTGACTGAGTACATGAACAGTTTGAAAACATAATATTTGAATTCAATAGAAAACCTCAGAATTTCAGATACAAAACACTCCCAAAACCCGGTGTCACTGAGTACATGAACATCATGATAACAAAGTCTGACTGATAAAATCACTGTCTGAAAATACAGAACAGTACAATAACTGAAAGAAAGAGAGTCAAGGTCAGCGGACGCCAGACAGCTACCTTGATAGTCTCCAATTGATAATACTTTGAGATCTAACAGTCGCCGTGTCCGGAAGCACCTGGATCTGCACACGAGGTGCAGAGTGTAGTATGAGTACAACCAACTCAATAAGTAACAAGATTAACCTATGGGATGAAAGTAGTGACGAGCTTAGCAGGTACAGTCCAGTATAGAAATAACAGTACAGAAATATAGGCATGACTTCAAGTTCTACAGTTAAACTCAGTACTATATATGGCCAATCCAGCCTAGGGAAAGATCCATCCCATATATATATATACATCAACTGCCAGTCAGTGACTCAGTACCGTATAAGGCCAATCCAGCCCAGGGGTAAATTTATCCCCAAATATAAATGACTCGGACAAGATCCATGTCCAGGAAAAATTCATCACAATTATAAATAAATAAGGCAAGTCCATGCCTTGGGAAGTCCATCTCGAACATATATAAATAAGGCAAGTCCATGACCTGGGAAGTCTATCCCGAATATAAATCATCTACGCTCACTGTGAGGGGTGCAGACTCCGGAGGGGCTCCTTCAGCCAAAAAGTGATATAAAGCCGATATGGCCTGCTGTAGGCGGGCAGCCCCGATCCATATAATAATAAAGCCGATATGGCCTGCTACAGGCGGGCAACCCCGATCCATATAATAATAAAATATATAAAGTCGATATGGCCTGCTGCGGGGGGCAACCCCGATCCCATAAATATCCTCACAATGGATGAACATGACTGAGTATGAAATGTACATTTTAAAATAATTAAATTCAACAACAACACGACCCTATAGGTCCCAAAGTATCGACACGTAGCCTAAACATAATCTTTAATACGAGTCTCAACTCAATTTCTCTAGCACGTGGAGGATATGCGAATAATGAAATGATTCTTTAATTTATAACTCCACAAAATTTATTTAAGTCACCATTTCTATGGTGCACGCCCACACGCTCATCACCTAGCATGTGCGTCACCTCCAACAATTGATAGAACACAAAATTCGGGGATTCATACCCTCAGAACCAAGTTTAGAAATGTTACTTACCTCGAACAAGCCAAATCCAATGCCGAGCAAGCTGAACAATACTCCGAAAATTCCATTCCGTGCATATCAACCTCCGAACGCCTTCCTATCTCCTCAATTCCAAGACAAACGATTTGAAACTATTCAAACAACGTGCAAATTTATCAAATTATACTCCAATGCTTACAATTTAAAATTTATAAAAATTCCCAACTCTGCTCAAAAAGTCGAAAGTGGGGCCCATGTCTTGGAATCCGATGAAACTCACAAAATCCGACAACCCATTCAATTATGAGTCCAACCATACTAGTTTCACTCAAATCCGACTACGAATCGACATTCAAATCCCAAAAATTCGTTTTATGAAATTTTCATCTCAAAATACTAATTAAATGATGAAAACAATGATATATTCATGTATATTAACCAAATCCGAGTTAGAATCACTTATCCCGATGGATTTCTTGTAAATCCCACGAAACATTGCCACAAACCGAGCTCCCAAAGTCCAAATATGAAATAATGCTCTAACCCCCATTGTGCTGACCGCACATTCCAAGTTCCGCGGCCGCGATCCAAATTGTGCGGCTGCACTTCAGCAGCCACTGCACTACCAGGCTTCAGTAAATTGACCATAACTTTTGGTACAAATGTCCAAATAATGAATGTTTTAACTTTCTGGAAACTAGATTCAAAGGTCTACAACTTTAATTTTTTAATCATCTCCAAATGCCTTATAGATTAAATGATATAAGTCTCGGAAATCAGACCATTAAACCTGCAGATTCCCCTTTCTACGGCCGCAAGAGGATTTCTGTGGTCCACACATTTCCAACCGCGGTACGCACATTTTCCACTACTTCCGCACTCTGGGGGTTTGCGGTCGCACATCCGCACTCCAAAAATGTTTCCTCCACACTTCAACTGCTCTAGGACATCATCAAAGTGCCGAAATGCCCAAACGTGTTTAAAACTCACCCCGAAACACACCCGAGCCGCTCGGGACCCCATCCAAATATACCAACAAGTCCCATAACATAAAACAGACCTACTCGAGTCCTCAAATCACACCTAACAATATCAAAATCATGAATCGCACCTCAAATCAAACTTAATGAACTTTGAATCTTCCAACTTCCAAAACTAGTGCCGAAACGTATCAAATCAATCCAGAATGACTTAAAATATTTCACAAAAGTCATTAATGATATAACAAAGCTACTGAAATTTCCGAAACCATGATCCGAATGTGATATCATCAAAGTCAACTCCCGGTCAAATTTATGAACATTCCAAACCTTTAATTTCCAACTTTCGCCAATTGGTGTCGAAACCTTCTAGAAATATCCAAATGTAATTCCGAGCATACGCCCAAGTCCAAAATTATCATTTTGACCTAACGGAATCATCAAAACTCCGATCTGAGGTCAAATACTAAAAAGTCAAACTTGGTCAACTCTTCCAACTTAAAGCTTCAAACATAAAATTCATTTTTCCGAACTAATTCCGAAACACCTGAAAACCAAAACCAATGATTTACACACGTCATAATACATCATATGAAAATATTCAAGAGTTCAAATAGTTGAAAGGAGCGTAAATGCTCAAAATGAACGGTCGGGTCATTACAGGTTTATATCTCATTAGGCGAACACCTAGGCGATGGTCATAGCCCTAGGCTTTTTATAAACCTGAAAACAACAAAATCAATTATCCTAGTTTTATTTCTTTTCTTTGCAATCTTTAGCTTTAAAATAGAAATAGCAACATAACCATTTTATGGAAGTACAATTTAAGATAGTTCAAATTAACACATTAGAATATGTACTCCTAACTCCCATCTAACTCCCTCTGGATTCGATCCCGACTCTTCGTTGGGTTACTATAATTGCAATCGATTGTGTCACACCTTGTTTTGGGGTGTGCATTGCACGATAGGTCATGGCTGTTGTGGCTGGCTCGGGCCTGATCGGATGGACTGACCGCTGAAAGCACCCCATGCAGGAGCTGCACTAGACAATAGCGGTGCATAATAGGCCTAGGAGTGGCCGAAATACTGCTGGAAGCTGGAAATACTGAATGAACAGGGCGACTCACATAGACCCTACCATGACGAGCTGCAACTGGGGCACGGGTACCACTGTTTGTGCCAGACTCTCGAAACCTCTTGGCCTCCCTCTCCTCTCTATCCTGAATCAGCATACCCTCCAATCTCCTAGCAATCCCCCCAACCTGCTGGTATGCGATATCAATCTCCAACTCTCGGGCCATGCAAAATATGATACTGGGGTTGAGCCCCTCGATAAATTAGTGAACCCTCTCTCGAACAGTAGCAACCAAGGCTGGTGCATGCCTAGGCAAGTCATTGAACCAGACCGCATACTCCTACACGGTCATAGAACCCTGGCGCAACTACTTAAACTCTGCGCGCCATGCATCTCTGAGACTCTGGGGAACATACTCCCTCAAGAACATATCTGAGAACTGAGTCCAAGTGAGTGAAGCTGCCTCGGCCGGACTACCTAACTCATATGCTTGCCACCACTGATAGGCCGCTCCTCTAAGCCGGAACGTAGTGAAAAAAAACCCACTAGACTTCGCAACACCCATAGTATAGAGGATACGATGGCACTCCTCAAGAAAACCCTGGGAATCCTCTGACTCTAAGTCACTAAAAGTAGGAGGGTGGTACTTCTTGTACCTTTCGAGCCTGAGCTGTTCCTTCTCAGAAATTGCTACCCTAACCTCGGGCTGAACGGGGGCTATCGGCTACATTGGTATGACCTATGGAACCTGGTAGACTTGGATCCACAACTTTGGGGTATGGGCGGCGGGCGTTTGTGCTCCTCCCCCGGCCTGAGATGTGACAGGAGCAAGTAGTATCCACCCTGCTTGAGCCAAAGTGCTGAACATGCAGCACCTGTTGTAGAACCTCGGGTGGATTTGGAAGCAGATTTTCCAACTCAGACTGTACATGTTGTACCAATTCAGGTCCCGGAAGGATTCATAGCTACTCTAGTGCTTCAGGATGCTCTAATCCGTTTGGTGAGACTTATGGACGGCGTGACCTAGAATGGTACATTTTCAATGGCACCAGCCATCTCACAGGATGGGGGAGGAGCACAGACTCCCACTACTCCCGCTCTGGAGCAGATGGATCCCCAGAATCAAGCTCCAGCAGTCCCACCAGTTAGGGTAATTCATCCGGTTATTGCAGCACAGGCTAGTGATAGGCCCGCCATGTCTTTTGAGGCTTTATTGAGACTGGACAAGTTTACTAAGCTCTTTCCAATTCACTTCAGTGGTACACCTTTTGAGGACCCACAGGATTATCTTGACCTCTGCCATGAGGTGCTGTGGAACATGGGAATAGTTGAAATCAACGTGGTCAATTTTGCTGTGTTTCAGATGACAGGTTCCGCCAAGATGTGGTGGAGAGATTATGTACTTCCTAGACCAGCGGATTCGCCTGCACTTACCTGGGAGCAGTTCTCACAGCTATTTCTGGAGAAGTTTGTTCCTATTACACTGAGAGAGGAATACCGCATGCAGTTTGAGCATCTCCAGCAGGGTAGTATGATTGTTACCCAGTACGAGACCCGATTTGTGGACTTTGCACATCATGCCATCGTCTTGCTTCCTACTGAAAAGGAGAGAGTGAGGAGATTCATTTATTGACTCACTTATACTATCAGGCTCCAGATGGCCAAGGAGACAAGGAGTGATATTTCCTTCCAGACAGTCGTGAATATTGCTAGGCGGATCAAGTTAGTTCGTGCTTAAGAGAGAGGGACAGTGTCAGATAAGAGGCACCATCATTCCGGTAATTTCATAGGCGCCTCATCTGGAGGCAGAGGTACTTATGGTAGAAATCATCCTCCCAGGCCATTTTATTTAGCACTTCAGGCATCTCACGATGCTTCAGGGAGTCATGGTCCTATTATGCCTTACTCTGGGCAGCCATCATTTAATGCACATTCAGCTCCTATTAGCGCACCACCACTCCAGTATCACTACAGCGGTTATCCGGCCCGTTCGGGTCAGCTTCAGCTTCAGCAGCCACCATAGCAGGATGGGTGTTATGAGTGTGGGAACATTGGTCACATCAGGAGGTATTGCCCTAGGTAGTGCCATCCTACTGGCACCGGTTGCTCCACTGCCCGCCCAGTCAGTTAGGGGCAGGGGTCAGACAGATAGAGGTGGAGATCAGGTCGTTAGAGGTGGAGGCCATCCAGTTAGAGGTTGTCCCAGAGATGTAGCTCCGAGTGGTGGGGCCCAACCCCGATTTTATGCTTTTCCAACTAAGCCTGAGGCCGAGTCATCAGATGCCATGATCACATATATTGTTCCAGTTTGTCATAGAGATGCTTTGATTCTATTTGATCGAGGATCTACTTATTCCTATGTGTCCTCCTATTTTTCTTCATATCTGGTTGTGTCTCGTGATTTTCTGAGTGCTTCTGTGTATGTGTCCACACCGGTGGAAGATTCTGTTGTGGTAGATCATGTCTATCATTCATGTGTGGTTACTATTGATTGTCTTGAGATTAGCGTGGATCTTTTACTTCTTGATATGGTAGATTTTGATGTCATCTTGGGTATAGATTGGCTGTCACCTTATCATGCTATATTGGATTGTAACGCCAAAACGGTGACCTTAGCCATGTCGGGGTTACCTCAAATAGAGTGGAAAGAGACTCCTAGCCATTCCATCAACAGGGTTATATCTTACGTGAAAGCTCGGCTTATGGTCGAGAAGGGGTGTCTAACTTATTTGGCTCATATTCGTGATTCTATTGCGGATGTTCCTTCTATGGATCCAGTTCCAGTTGTCCGTGAGTTTCCAGATGTATTTCTTACATATTTGACAGGGATGCCACCCGACAGAGATATTGACTTCAGTATTGATTTAGCTCTTGACACCTAGCCCATTTCTATTCTACCATACCATATGGCCCCGCCGGAGGTAAAGGAATTGAAGGAACAATTATAAGACTTGCTTGAACAAAGATTCATTAGACCTAGCGCCTCGCCCTGGGGTGCACCAGTGTTATTTGTAGATAGTTCAATGCGGATGTGTATAGATTATCGACAGTTAAACAAGGCTACTATCAAGAACAAGTATCTATTGCCAATAATTGATGACTTATTCGATCAGCTTCAGGGTGACAATGTGTTTTCGAAGATTGATTTGAGGTATGGTTACCAAAATTTAAAGATTAGGGCATCTGATGTCCTTAAGACAACTTTTCGAACTCGGTATGGGCATTATAAATTCCTAATGATGTCATTTGGGCTGACGAATTCCCTAATAGGATTTATGGATTTGATGAACCGGGTGTTGAAGCAAAATTTGGATTATTTTGTGGTTATATTGATTGATGATATCTTGATTTACTCCAGCAACCGATAGGAGCATGATCAGCATATTCGGATTGTGCTTTAGACTTTGAAAAATAACTAGTTATATGCCAAATTTTTGAAATGTGAATTTTGGTTAGACTCAGTTGCCCTTTTGGGGTATGTTGTATCGGCAGAAGGCATAAAAGTGGATCTTAAGAAGATTGAGGCAGCTCAGAATTGGCCTAGACCTACCTCTGCTACAGAGATCTGGAGTTTCCTAGGGTTAGCAGGTTATTACCGTCGGGGTTAGCATGTTATTACCGCCATTTTATGGAGGGGTTCTCATCCATAGCATTCTGATTGACCAAATTGACCTAGAAGGGTGCCCCATTCAGATGGTCCAATGAATGTGAGTTGAGCTTTCAGAAGTTCAAGATTGCTTTGACTACGACGCCAATGTTGGTGTTACCCACAAGTTCAGGATTTTATACGGTGTATTGTGATGCATCTCGCGTTGGGCATGGTGCAATATTAATGCAAGATGGCAAGGTAATTGCATATGTGTCGCGGTAATTGAAAGTTCATAAGAAGAATTATCCTGTTCATGACTTAGAATTGGCAGCCATTATTCATGCGCTGAAGATTTGGAGGTATTACCTCTACGGTGTCTTGTGTGAGGTATTTACTGATCTTCGTAGCCTACAGTATCTGTTCAAACAAAAAGATCTCAATTTGAGACAGAGAAGATGGTTGGAGCTATTGAAAGACTATGATATCACCATTTTGTATCACCCCAGAAAGGCCAATGTGGTGGCCGATGCTTTGAGTAGAAAGGTTGTGAGTATGGGCAGCCTTGCGTATATTCTGTTTGGTGAGAGGCCGTTAGCTATAGATGTTCAGAGTTTGGCCAAACAGTTCATGAGGTTAGATATTTCAGAGTCCAGTCGGATTCTAGCTTGCATAGTCGCTCGGTCTTCCTTGTATGAGCGCATTAGAGAGCGACAATATGATGATCCTCATTTGCTTGTCCTTAAGGATACGGTACAAGACGGTGGTGCCAAGCAGGTTGTTGTGGGGGAAGATGGAGTTCTGCTGATGCAGGGTCGTATTTGTTTGCCTAATGTGGATGGGTTTTGTGAATTAATTATTGTAGAGGCCCACAGTTCCCGATATTTTATTCATCCGGGTGCCGCCAAAATTTATCAATATTTGCGGCAACATTTATGGTGGAGGAGAATGAAGAAGGATGTAGTTGTATATGTAGTTCGGTGTCTAAATTGTCAGCAAGTCAAATACGAATATCAGAGACTCGATGGTTTACTTCAGAAGTTAGAAATTCCTGAGTGGAAGTGGGAGCGTATCACTATGGATTTTGTTGTTAGACTCCCACGGACTCAGAGGAAGTTCGATGCAGTATGGGTCATTGTGAACAGGTTGACCAAGTCAGTGTGAGCACCTAATTTTTGACTATATTTTATTTTTTATCATCTTCTACTATGTAAATATTTTTAAAATTTTAATATATATTTTTTAGCTTTGTTAGATTTTTTTTAAATATAGGATAATTAAAAATATTTTAAAAGGTCAATTATTACTATTAATATTATTTTTAGTTTTTTCCTTATTTTAAAATAAAATAAATTAAAAAACCAAAAAAAAATAAATGTTTTTAAAATTTCGGATAGGAATAAAAATAATAGGAAAAGTAGAAGTATGGAATTAAAAAGTAAAAGTTAAAGTAGGTGAAAATTATTTTAATAAAAAAAAGTAAAAGAAAGTGGAAAATTAAAAAAATAAAAGTAAAAGAATGTGAAAATTTTAAAAAATAAAAAGTAAAAGAAAGATGGAATTAAAAAATAAAAGTAAAGGTAGGTAAAAATGTTTAAAAAAAAGGAAAAGAAAGTGAAAATTCAAAAAAGAAAAGTAAAATAAGTGAAAATTTAAAAAAAAAAAAGAAAAGTAAAATAAGTGGAAAATAAAAAAAATGAAAAGTAAAAAAAAGTGAGAAATTAAAAACTAAAAGTAAAGGAAAGTGGGGAATTTATTTGTTTTTTTTTTAAAAAAAAAAAGAAAAACGGGGAGAGGGAATTGTTTAATTGAAAAAAAAAATAAAATAATTAAAACAAATCTGAAAATTTCTGAATTTTTTTCTATAAATAGAAGTGAAAAATGAGAGAAGAGGAGGAGAAAAAAGAGAGAAAAAAGGGAGGAGGGAATTGAGAGAATGTTTTCTTCTTCTAACTTAAGAGAATTTTTACTTGCGTCGTTCTTTCTTCCTCTTTCTTTCGAAAAATTCAGCAATTCATCACCCCATTTAAGACTCGAAAATGCCCCAAATTCAAGCCTAAAAACACCCTTGAAGTATTCTAATAAACGTAACAAGGTTCCGTCTTTGTCTCTCCGTCTTTGTTGAAGTCTCCGGCGAGCCAGACTCCGATCAGATTTCCTTTCTTCATTTCATTCGATTTCGTGAGAAGCTGTATCGAGGTCCATTTCTTACTTTATCCTTGATTAATATATAAGTTTGGATTTTTTTTATTATGATGGGTATTTGAGTAAAATTTTATGGTTTATACTTACTAATTATTTGAGCACGTTTCTTTTCCTGTTCATAGTTAGCATAAATTAGTTTGTCATCTTTTGTTGGTTTAAAGCTTTAGCAAGAACATGTTTGTTTCCTTTTAATCCATAAACAATAATAGTTTTCTTGTTCTTGGTTAGTTTTTTTTTCTTATATTTTCTAGCTATTTTTGGTAGATTAGTTTTATAGAATATTTAGTTTCATGAATTAGTGAGGTATGAAACTTTCACTATCATTATTTGTTTAATATAATTTTAGAGAAGTAAAAATTCATGTTAAAGTAAATCAAGGTGCAAAAGACAGTAATGTATAAAGGGAACTGGGCCATACGAATGTTGATGAAATAATTTTGATGTTAAGAAAGAATGGGCCATGGAATTTTCTGACTTTAAAATTAGAATGATCGGGCATTTAGAAATTTTTGGGTCGGATGGTTTAAGTACTATGGCCTATGGTAATAAAATTGATAAGCTAGCTCATATTTCTTCCATAATGAATAATTGTAAATACTTTTCATAACTTAGTAAAGTAATTCTAGTAATTAAATTCCATACTTTAAGTTCTACACAAATACATTTCATAACTCTTGACTTTACAACAATTTTCAAATTAATTTAGGAAAAATAATTCAAGGTACGCGTTCGCGCTACTTTGACTGAATAATCTTAATAATAATAAAATTATTATCAATTGTGTACACGTACGCGTAACTCGTTTCAAGATAATTTCATAATTATAAATAATCAAGCAATTAAAAGCGGTTTAAGGCAAAAGTACATAAATTTTCCTAGAACATAAAATATCCAGAATTAGTTAAGCCAGGTATAATTACTAAAGCGACCGTGCTAGAAACACGGAATCCGAAAATGCCTAACACCTTCTTCCGGGTTAACAGAATTTCTTACTCGGTCTTCTATGTTCGCAGACCATAATTCCGAGTCAAATTTCCTTGATTTGGGATTTAAAATAAATGGTGACTCGGAACACCGTAATTCAACAATTCCGATTGGAGACTCTTAAAAAAAATAAAAAAATAATAATCCCATTTCAATAATGTCACTTAAATTGAAAAAACTCCCTATCCCTCGGAAAAAAGGAGGTGTGACAGCTCTGGCGACTCAATTTGGGGACAAGAACCCAGAATTTCTGGTTCGGAGTTCAGAATTCGAGCTTGTAATGTGATCTATACTTGGATTTCTTGATTGCTGATATTACTGTATTTTTGGGCCTAATGTGTTAATTGCCGCTCATTTACCGCTTTGATATTATTTGAACTGTATAAACTGCCTTCTTACGCCTCCCTTCCAAGTCTTCTGAATTTATGGTGCACACATGCGCATGGCCCACTTTTATGTTAGAGGTCATACCAAATAGAACGAGGCTGGATCAATAACTAGGCCGGGTAGACTTCCGTGCTCCCGGTACGTTGTCCCCACCTCGGCTCGAGTTGTCTGCTTCGGTAAGCCAGGTCTAAAACTCTCCCCCCAGAATTTTAAACCTAGAATAACATAGCCTCATGCCGGATCTCTAGTAGGAACGTTTGTTTGCATCACGTGCATTTGACTTTGGGGACTCCACACAAGGGTTGAGTCCGTGTAGGACATGTGTACCTGAAAATTACAAGACTATCCTGATGCATCTTATGTGCTACATGTACATTATGTTTGATTCGGTTTGTGCATGTTGACCGGCTTCTAAAAAATAAAAATAAGAATTGAGAGAAAACCAGAAGGAAGAAAATAGAAGAGAAAATTTAATCGATTTTTAAAAAATAATCTCGGTATTAAAAAATCCAAAAACCTTGTCAAAAGTTTACCCCAAAATAATTATTACAAAATAAGATTGAAGTTTTCCAAAAAATAAAGGTGTCATCCCATTCCTGAAATATTTACGAACTACATGGGTCTAATTCTCACCGGATGTGAGATACATAGGCAACCTTCATAGGGTTCGGCCCCATTTTTTGCAAAAATAACCAAAAGAAAGAAATGTGTCTAGTGTTTTCTTTTGTTTTGTCCAAATAAGCCGACCCAACTTCGATTAATCCCGAGCCGTTTGTGTCGGAATAGCCTTAGAACATCTTCAAAATTGTCGAAGGGCTGTACTCGCAAGAACGGACGTGTCTATCAATTGAGCATCACTTTTACCATAATGTCCTTCCCTCAGTCCTAAAGTTTTCCTTAGAAGTATGAAGGGACATAGTTGCAAAAATATCCACCCTTTCCTTGACCACAATTGCAAAATTAGCCACCCTCTCTTTGACTTTTCTTAAAATTAGGTTATTTACAAAATATTATTTTGCAAAAAGAGTGCATTGGTTTTGTCTTTTGAACTAGCGTCAACCCTTACCTTAACCATCCACAGGTACAAAATGAGCACTGTTTAGAAAGCACATTTGAAGGTTGTAGACGAAGCTCCACTTCAACTTCAGATGTGGTGGTATGACTTGGGGAAAGATGGTCAAAAATGGGTCACCAAGCACCTGGAGCCCTCACAGATATTATGAAAGTTAAACCACGGGACGATTTGATTGAGGCACTAGTGACTTTTCGGGACCCCGTTCACAATGTCTTCCGCTTCTCCGATTTTGAGCTTACTCCCACTTTAGAAGAGATAACTGGATATTCCAAGTTTGGCAGGGTTTTGAGAAACTAGAAGCTCATATTCCCGAGGGCTCTCTCTGTACACCGATTCTTCGATCTTCTGAATATCAGTAAGCAAATCCGAAAGACCAACGTAGTCGAAGGGTGCTCTTCTTTCTACTTCCTGTACTCCAGGTTCGGGCAGCCAAATGGGTTTGAAATACATGAAAAGGGCCTTAGCAATAAGCAGGACAATGACACATGGCAGATTCACCGCCGCTTCGCCTTCATGGTGGCATTTCTGGGAATTATGGTCTTCCCAAACGAGGAGCGGGCAATTGATACCCGCACAACCAGGGTTGTACAGGTCCTACCAAAGAACATCACACTCTTGCCCCAATCATTCTATCAGACATTTATCGGGCGTTGACTTTGTGTAAGTCAGGGGCAAAATTCTTCGAAGGGTGCAATATTTTATTGCAAATGTGGTTGATTAAGCATCTCCGATATCACCCCAAGTTCATGAGCTATGGTCCGAGCACAGACAATTTTATTGAGAGCTACAAAGAAAGAGTAAAAGATTACAACTCTCCAGAAGGGGTGGAAGCCTGGATATCCCACCTAAGATCTTTAAACGCAAGTCAAATTGAGTGGTCCTTGGGATAGCTCCCAGTAAGAGAGGTGATACACATGTTGGCCTTAAAACGTTATTTGCTGTTGTTGGGTTTGAGAAGTGTCCAGCCGTATGCGCCACAGAGAATTCTAAGACAGTTAGGAAGGTACCAGATAGTGCCTGAGGATGAAGATTTGAGCGTGCAAGTGATTGAGCTACACCCCGAAGCCCTACTCCCCGAGGCTTTAATCCAGCAGATTTGGAATGATTGTCGCTACTTGAAAGATGATACCCAGGTACCAGATACTAAGAGAAGTGAGGTAGATATGGGTTATGCTAGGTGGTTTGAAAAGATGTCCTGCATAAATGATGATCCAGATCCTGAGCCCGAAAGGCCCGCAAAAAGACCGTATGTTCAAGCCTTTAATGATAAGATCCACGAACGGTTAGCTTGGGGTGAAAAGGAAAATGGATACTAAGAAACTATCCATGCTTTGGAAGAAAAGTAGAGGAACCTCCATTTTGAGAAAGACTTGCAAGCACAAGAAGCTGAAGGGGAAAAGAAGAGTCTGATCCACAAAAATGAAGCCCTTCGTGTCCAACTTCAACAAATTAAGAAAGCCTCCAATGTACCGGTCAGAAGTTGGAAAGACCAGAACACCATTGCCAATTTGATGGGAAAGGTGCAAGATTATGATGCCATCTTGGCAAAAACTGAAAAGGCATTGGGCAAAGCCAAGGAAAAAACCGTACATTTAAATGAGGAGGCCAAATCTAGAAAGGATCGCCAAGCAACATAATTTGAAGAAGAGAGGGCTCAGTTCAAGAGAGAGAGGGTCCATTGGGTACGTTTGGAAGCTTAACTTAAGGCACAGTTGAAAGAAATGAGAAGGTATAATAGAAACTACCAACATGCAAATTTTGATAGGGAGAGGGCTCAGGCGACACCCGAGCAGGCTAGACTTCGGGCTCAGTTGGAGTCAGCTTTAGATCGTGAGGGACATATAAGAGAGATAGCCACCATTCGCCAGTAGCAGTTACAAGATCGAGACCAGAACTTTCAGTACTTCAGAGAGCAAGTCCATGATTTGGCTTTTATACCGCTCAAAGCTATGTGAACTGCCAAGGGATGGATTATGAGAAGTTTTTGGATCATGCACCTACCTTTGCCCGTCATATTGCAACAGAGTTAGAGAGGATGTACCGTACATTGGGAGGGTCAACCAGGGCAAGCACCACCATGAGAAGATGTTCCAGTGGTTGAAAGCAAAGATTGTGGAGTTTGAAACATAGTCGTAGTTGTTAAGACTTTTCAAACCCAACAATATTTTAGTTTGAATCATCGTTGATTTTTTTTATCAATTTTTTTTTATTCCTGTAATGTCCATTCTGTCATTGTATTTGGAATTGATTTGAAAAAAATAAATAAATAAAAAATGAAAAAATAAAGATTATTACTGTTTTTTCTGAACTACGCAATGATCTGATTCATGCGGCGACATGATACGTAGGCAACCCCCAAAATATTCGATCAAAATATTTTTCAACGATTCTAAGATGATGGATAAAAATGAGGCGTGAGTAAAAATAAAAAAAATGAAGATAAAAAAAAGAGCGTCAATAAGAAGCACCTGGTAAGCCGGAATGAAACATGAAGCCTTCTAAAAGCATGTTAGAAATGGTGTTAATGTTAGGAGCATGACATATTACATGTGATTCATATTAATAAAATGTCTAACCTTAACACGTTTGCTGTCTCTTATATAGTAAGCTTAAGGTGGTTGGTTTATGGTGAAACTGGCAACACATCATTACTTCACCAGATCAAAGGGAACGGTAGTAATGGATAACAATGATGAAATTGAGTTGGACAGTGACAATTCCCAGGGTCAGTCAGTTGAGCAAGAGTCGGAGGAAATAAAAAAATTGAGACAACAACTGTCTGATGTATATTAAGCTTAGGTTTTCGGTCAGCCTCTACCCCAGGGTCCCTCAGAGGGAACTTCCACCATACCCCGGGATACTCAACCATCGCTCCATACAGTGAGTGATCACATTCTACCACCAGGGTATGTGCCAAACTACAGCCTCCATGCTTCCCCTGGTACCTCTAATGTGTGACCTCCAGTTGCACCGATCAGGAAAATCCCTCTCGCCGCGTCTGGAGCGCCGGTATATACAATCCCACCTCCACCTCTTGTGACGAGGCCAAACAATGAGCCACCATCTCATACTTATGATGGCCAATATTACTCTCCCAATATGGCTTTTAGGGTCTCGACTCCATACAATCATACTCCTCATTACGAGTCACCAGTGGAAAATGAAAAGCTTCCCAAGACAGTTGAGCCGGATGAGATGGCCAGGAAAATGAAAAGTCTTGAACAGAACAAAAAGAGCATACAAGGACTAGGTGGTCACAAAAGTGTTTCGTTCAGCGATTTACGCATGTTCCCTCACATCCATTTCCCACCGGGATTGAAGCCCACAAAATTTGAGAAGTATGATGGACACGGTGGCCCTATCGCACACTTGAAAAGGTATTGCAACCAGCTGAGGGGTGTAGGTGGAAAAGAAGAATTGTTGATGACTTATATTGGGGAAAGTCTTGTGGGGGTAGCCTCTGAATGGTTCATTGACCAAGATATCTCTCACTGGCATGTCTGGGACGACATGGCCTAGACCTTTGTCAAACAATTCCAGTACAACATTGATATTGCACCAGATCGCAATTCCCTGTCCAATATGAAGAAAAAGCCGACGGAAAGCTTTAGGGAGTATGCCATCAAGTGGAGGGAGCAAGCGGCTAGAGTTAAGACACCCATGGATAATCATGAGTTGATCACTGTTTTTCTAAGGCTCAAGAGCTTGATTATTTCCAAAACATGATGTCTGCAATGGGTAGGCCTTTTGCAGAAGCAATCAAGATAGGGGAAATGGTTGAAAATGGCCTCAAAACTGGAAGAATTATAAGTCAGACGGCTCTCAAAGTCACCACCCAAGCAATCCAAAATGGGTAGGGAAGTTTAGCAAATAGAAAGAAGAGAGATAAAGGGTCTATGATGACTTCAGGATCCAGGGAAATTCAAAGAGAGGTATCGCACACTTATGTACAAGTTCAGCAGGGGCAATCCAGCTATCCTCAACATTATTATCTCCCGTCAATTCCTCAGTACTTTGTGGGCCCACCACAATATACAGTGTTTAATGCTCGTCTCCCAATCAACAGGTATGAGCACCAGCTCCAAGGATCCCTCGACCTCAGCAGCAAAACTTTTGGGCACCTACAATGCTTGTTCCAGGCAGGATTATGGTCGAGAGCAGAGGCCGATGGAAAAATTCACTCCATTGGCTGAATCATACTCTAGTTTGTTCCAGAATTTGAAGCAAATAGGCATGATTGGACCCATCGTTCCACACTATATGTATCCCGATTCACATGGATTTCAAGCAAATGCTAGATGTGAATATCATTCAGGTGCCCCGAGGCATAGCACTGATGACTGTTGGACTCTAAAAAGAGCCATAGAAAGACTCATTAATGAAAAATTGATTATAGTGACAAATGGCGAGAACCCTCCTAATGTGACCAACAACCCGTTTCCAGCACACAATGATGTTCATTTTCTGGGAATGATTGACTGAGATCAAGAATACAAGCTGGTTGGTCGAGCAGAAATGACAGTGGGAACAATTCAAGAAGGAAGAGGTCCGGATGTAAGTCCAAGCCGAGATATGCCATTGATTGTGAAAGGCGCCCAAAGCTCAGACAAGGCAACTTTATTTGTTCCAAAAATCTCGAGATTGGAAGTTCGCTCCAATGTTCCAAAGTTATATGTCCTTGGAGGTCACCCTATCACAAGGTAGAATCAGGGCGGTATGAAGGGTATAACAGAGCCGATCATAATCAAGCATGCCATACAACCCCGTGTGACAAACACGAAAACCATTCCTTGGAACTATAACAAAACTGTAGTAACCTACAAAGGCAAGGAAATCATAGAAGAAGTGGGGGAAATTGGAGGTTTGACTCAATCGGGGAGGTGTTACTCTCCAGAAGAGTTGATGAAGGCCAAGCAAATCAGAGAAGACCAATTGACAATAAAGAAACCAGTCACTGAAGAAGAGGCGGAGGAGTTTTTGAAAAAGATGAAAGTTCAGGATTACTCAATCATTGACCAGTTGAGAAAGACTCCTACCCAAATATCTCTGTTATCTCTGCTCATACACTCAGAAGAGCATGCTCGTGTACTAATCAAAATCCTAAACGAGGCACATGTCTCAGAGAAGACCATCATGAATCAGTTAGAGAAGATGGCCAACAGATTTTTTGAGGTGAACATAATCTCCTTTACTGATGATGAACTTCCCGAGGAGGGAGCCGGGCACAATAGGGCTTTGCATCTGATTGTCAAATATGAGAGGCATTATGTAAAGCGAGTCATGGTTGATGAAGGCTCGAGTGTAGATGTATGCCCTCTCTCTATCCCACAAAGCATGAAGATCAATACAGACAGAATTCGACCCAGCAATGTTCGCATCTGTCTTTTGATGGCTCGGCAAGAGATACTATTAGGGAGATCAACCTCACCATGATGATTGGGCCCGTTGATTTTGAAATTGTCTTCCAAGTAGTGGACATGGAAACTTCTTATAACTTTCTTCTTGGAAGGCCATGGATCCATACGGCCCTAGCTGTTCCATCGACCTTGCATCAGATGCTCAAATTTGAACACGACAGGCAAGAAATTATTGTTCACGGAGAAGACGAATCATCCATTTACAAAGACCCGTTAATCTCGTGCATTGAGGCCAAGGAAGGGTGCGAGTCCATTGTCTATCAGGCTTTCAAAGTGGCTGTTGTGAACTATGTTAAGGAAGGAAAGCCCAATGTACATCCTCGTCTCTCCACCACATCTGTAATGGTGGCTGCACTTATGATAAGACAAGGTTATGAGCCAGGAAAAGGCTTGGGGGGCGTCATTGTAAGGAATTTCAGAACCCATTTCTCCGTTCAGTAACAAGGGTACTTTTGGTTTAGGCTTCAGGCCAACACAAGCAGACGAAGACAAAGCCAAGCACCGCAAAAATCATGGGTGGGTCTTGCAGCAACCTATCCCTCACATCTTCTATACTTTTGTCAAGCCACGACTCAAAGAGGGTCAAACTTCCTTGGCGCAGGCAAACATTGATGAAATTTGCCATGGCCTCAGCCAGATGTTTTCTGAAGTGAATATGAACCAGGCTGGTGAAGGCACTAGTCGTGCCAATATGCAACTAATTGGCCCAGACACCATGCTCAACAACTGGGAAGCAACTCCTCTCCCCACAAGGAAAGAGTCTTGGTAGTTTGCTTTTGCCGCTTCTTTTTTGTATTTTGGGTTACTTTCAGGGTTGTAATCCAAACATCTCAGTATGATTATTTTGTTTTGATGTTAACCCTTCTATCCTTTCAAATTTAATGAAATGCAGTTCAATTTCGTATTAAGTATTGTATCTTTTCCTTTTCCTAAATCTTGTCATTTTACTTCCATTTAATTTTTGTTAATGCCGGCTTTAATAACATGACATGTATGCGGAATTCACGCCCAGATCTTAAAAAGCTGTCTAATTTTGAAATAATGCATCAAGAGGTCGAATATGATGAAAATAGGGATGTTGAGGAAATAAAAAGAGAGTTGGAACAATTTGAAAACAAGCTTAGGCCCAACCTCAATGAAACTGAGCCAATTAATATCGGAGGTCATGAAGAAGTCAAAGAAACAAAGATAAGCATTCACACTGAACAAGAAACTAGAGATGCCTTGATTCAAATTTTATTTGAATACAGAGATGTGTTTGCTTGGTCTTATGATGATATGCCGGGTTTAAGTGCCAATTTAGTGGTTCATAAGCTTCTCACGTATCCTGAATTTTCACCAGTCCAACAGAAGTAACAAAAATTTAAAACGGACACGAGTGATAAAATCAAAGAGGAAATAATGAAGCAACTGAGCGCCAATGTAGTTAGAGCCGTACGAAACACCACCTGGGTGGAAAATGTTGTGCATGTGCCAAAGAAGGACGGAACAACCAGAGTCTGTATTGACTACAGGGACCTGAATAGAGCAAGTCCAAAGGATAAATTTCCTTTACCAAACATCCACATACTTATAGATAACTGCGCTAAGCATGAGATACAATATTTTATGGATTGCTATGCCGGATACCACCAGATTCTAATGGATGAGGATGATGCAGAAAAGACCATTTTCACCACTCCATGGGGTACCTATTGTTATAGGGTCATGCCATTCAGTTTAAAGAATGCGGGGGCAACTTACATGAGGGCCATGACCACTATTTTTCATGATATGATGCACAAAGAGATTGGAGTATATGTAGATGATGTTATCATAAAATCAAAGACACGGGCTGATCACGTGCGCAATTTGAAAACATTTTTCGAACGGCTTCGAAGGTATGACCTTAAGCTCAATACAGCCAAGTGTGCATTTGGGGTGCTATCTGGGAAACTCCTCGGTTTTATAGTTAGCTGAAGAGGCATCGAATTGGATCCATCTAAGATAAAGTCCATTCTAGATATGCCACCCCAGAAGAACAAAACTGAAATCATGAGTTTGCTCGGGAGATTGAACTATATCAGTAGGTTCATTGCTCAGCTCACATGCGAGCCCATCTTTAAGTTGCTGAAAATGGATGTTGCTATCAAGTGGATGGACGATTGCCAAAAAGCTTTTGACAGGATCAGAGATTATCTGTCAAAATCCCATATACTGGTCCCACCAGAACCTGGTAGGCCTTTGTTTTAATATCTATCGGTGATGGATAATTCCTTTGGATGCGTTCTGGGGCAACATGATGTGACAGGCAAAAAGGAGCAGGCAATCTATTATTTGAGCAAGAAGTTCACAAATTATGAGGTTAAGTATACCCTTTTAGAAAGAACATGTTGTGCCTTGACTTGGGTCACTCAGAAGCAGAGGAATTATCTCCTGGCCTACACTACTTACTTCATATCCATAATGGATCCTTTGAAGTACATCTTTCAAAAGCCAATGCCCACTGGAAGGCTCACAAAATGGCAGATTCTGCTCACAGAGTTCGATATTGTCTATGTCACTCGCACCGCAATGAAAGCACAGGCTTTGGCAGATCATTTGGCAGAGAATCCAGTTGATGATGATTACAAGCCACTGAGCACATACATCCTAGACGAAGAGGTCAACTCAATAGAGGAAGTAGTTTCGGATGACATCCGTGTATGGAAAATGTATTTTGATGGGGTTGTCAATATCAAAGGAGTTAGGATCGGGGCAATCCTTATCTCACCTATTGGACAACATTACCCTGCAACGGCCCGACTTCATTTCTTCTGTACCAATAATACGGCAGAATACGAGGCTTGTATAATGGGTCTAAAAATGGCCCTCGATCTGGATGTGCATGAACCATTGGTTATGGGAGATTCCGACTTGCTTATTCGGCAAGCCCAAGGTGAATGGGAGACTCGAGACATCAATTCCATATAGACAATGTGTACAAAACCTGAGCAAGAGATTCAAATCCATCAAATTCAGGTACATTCCCAGGTTTCATATTGAGCTAGCCGACACCTTGGCTACCTTAGCCTCGATGCTCCCTTATCCAGGCAATACCCATATTTATCATTGCAAATCCAAATTCAGAATCAACACGGCTACTGCAATACTATTGATACAGAACCAGATGGTGAACCTTGGTATCATGATATAAAACGATTCCTGAAAACAAGGGAATACCCAAAGCATACCAAGGGAGATCAAAAAAGAACTATAAGGCGGCTCACCGACAGTTTCTTCCTGAATGGGGAAATTTTGTACAAAAGGACCCCAGATTTGAACTTATTGAGATGCATAGATGCCACAGAAGCTGAGCGGATCATGAGTGAAGTGCATTCGGGGGGTATGCATACCTCACATAAATGGATATGTTTTGGCGAAGAATATTCTGCGAGCAGGGTATTATTGGCTTACTATGGAGCGAGATTGCTTTAGTTTCGTTCGCAAGTGTCACCAATGCTAGATTCATGGTGACCTGATTCACTCGCCTCCTTCGGAGTTTCATCCTATGTTCTCTCCTTGGCCTTTAGTTGCTTGGGGAATGGATGTTATTGGGCCAATCGAGCTAAAGGCTTCAAATAGGCATAGATTTATTCTGGTCGCCATTGATTACTTCACCAAGTGGCCGGAGGCAGTTACTTTCAAGGCAGTCACCAAGAAAGCAGTAGTAGATTTATTGTTTATTCCAATATCATTTGTCGCTTTGGTATCCCAAAGACCATTATCACTGACAATGCAGCCAATCTAAATAGTCATCTGATGAAGGAGGTATGCGAGCAATTTAAAATTGTGCATCGCCATTCTACACCCTACCGGCCTAAAGTCAATGGAGTCGTTGAAGAGGCTAACAAAAATATCAAGAAGATCCTTAGGAAGATGATCCAAGGGTCTAGGCAATGGCATGGAAAGTTGCCTTTTGCTCTTTTGGGATACCGCACGACTACTCGCACATTTGTGGGTGCAACTCCGTATCTATTGGTTTATAGAACTGAAGTTGTCATATCGGCTGAAGTTGAAATTCCCTCTCTCGGAATCATTGTGGAATCAGAGATTGAAGACACCAAGTGGGTCAAACCCTTATAATAATAAAGTGCACCCGAGGCACTTTGAGGTAGGCCAAGTCATTTTAAAATGCATCCTTCCGCACCAGGTAGAAGCTAAAGGAAAGTTCGCCCCGAACTGGTAAGGACTCTACATCATCAAGAAAGTTTACCAAAAGGGGCTTTTCAGTTAGTAGATAAAGAAGGAGTGGTACCATACATGACTATTAACGCAGATGCAGTCAAAAGATATTATGTTTGATACATACCCACTGCAGAAATTCCATGCATCGATTTTCTCAGATCGAGATAACGAAGGTTATCTTTGCTCACTACCCCAAATAGGTGTCACCCTTTTGTTAACCCTTTTGAGCCATATTTGTCTTCTTGGTTTTTCCTCCTTTTGGAACCCGTGTACTTGTAAAAAAAAATAATAACAAAAAAAAAAATAAAAAAAATAAAAAAAAATCTTCTGAGTCATTGAACTACGTTCTACTTGATTCAGAAAGGATACGTAGGCAGCCTCTCTCTAGGGTTCAGACACACCAAAACAAAAAATCCGCATTCCCCCAAAATTTGAAACTGGGGCAGATGTTACAATGGTTTGGCGATGGTTTCACCTCAAAGGTTCCAAAGTTGCAATTCAATCCAAATTCTTTGTACCAAAATCCTTTTCAAGTCCTTCCGATCAATCAACGAGAATGTTCAAGAATTGGAGGATACAGTCATTTGGATCTGATGCAACCAAAATGAGAGAAATAAAATGAGAGAGTCTTATTGGTGGAAACCCTCACAGGCACCATAGGGCGATGACGAGCAGAGAAAATGAAAATCAGATAGTCTTGTAGTAAAAACTCGCAAAGAGCATTATAAGGCGATGGTGAGAAAAGAAATGAGAGAGGTCAGTTAGCGAAAACCCGCAAAGGGCGCTACTAGCCGAATGAGGGTCTTTGATACTCCAGTATGAGCACAACCAAGACAGTTTCAAGATGAACATTTGCGATGGATTTTGAGAATTAAACAGCTCACACGGATCAAGCGTCCAGTCCAAAATACATGTCATGATTCATTGAAGTCGGCACATACCTCCAGATAAGTCTCCCCATTCCTCTCCCCCGAAAGGGGCACCGTTTGTTTAGACACAATTCCTTTTTTCACTTTCAATTGCTTTTCTATTTTAATCCATAATTTTTCTTTGAGTCCATTTTCAGTCTAATCTTGCATCAAAAGCAAAGAAAAAAAAGGCTGCAAAACTGACTACAGTTTCCCTGTAATACCAAGCATAATTTGGGGCATATACAAAATTGATGAAGGCACGAATCCATTTGTGATCCCTTTTGATAAGACGAACAAAGCGTCTCAAAGAAACTGAAAAGGTCGCCTAAGACAGACTTGTTTTGTGGGAAAAGTTGATAAGCACTGCAGACACAAATTGGTACTATGTGCAAGTCAACTAAGTACGATTTTAAAGGAAATTTGTCTTGCCTTAGGGACAAGGGTTAGCGGTACCATGGACATCCAGATATGAAATAGTCGGGGGAAACATCGGAGAGCCAAGGTCTCCAGGAAGCTATATAGAGTATCCAAGCATCTCAGTACCATACTGGCAGAATTAGTTCTTCTACAGCAGTGGTCGTGACTTCAAGCTACTTAGGGCATCAAGGCCGCAAACCAACCACCACTTTGAAAACTCACAGTTTTTCTTTGTTTGAAGCAGGAACAAAGCAGTGCAAAATGAAGATTCTCCAAGGATGAACGTAAGCTCCTTAAAAATCTCCGTTTTCTTTATTTTTAGCATGCATCACTACTGTTCATACCTCCCATTTATGTAGCTTAACTCAGGTAGAACCATTTTTCCTAGAGGATCCAGCTCATAGTTCTGGGTAGAAGTACTCTTCGCTCAGGTTTTTATACATAGCTTAACTCAGGTAGAACCATTTCGCTTAGGGGGATCCAGCTCATATTTTCGGGTAGAAGTACTCTTTGCTCAGGCTGTTTTTCGTAGCTTAACACAGGTAGAACATTTTCGCCTAGGGGGATCCAGCTCATATTTCCAGTAGAAGTACTCTTCGCTCAGGTTGTTTTACAGTACCTTAACTCAGGTAGAACCATTTCGCCTAGGGGGATTCAGCTCATAGTTCCGGGTAGAAGTACTCTTCGCTCAGGTATTTATACATAGCTTAACTCAGGTAGAACCTTTTTCTCCTAGGGGACCTAGCTCTTATTTTCGGGTAGAAGAACTCTTCGCCCAGGCTTGTTTTTCGTATCTTAACCCAGGTAGAATCTTTTCGCCTCGGGGGATCCATCTCATATTTCCGGGTAGAAGTACTCTTTGCTCAGGCTATTTTTCGTAGCTTAACCCAGGTAGAACATTTTTGCCTAGGGAGATCCAGCTCATAATTTCGGGTAGAAGTACTCTTCGCTCAGGCTGTTTTTCGTAGCTTAACCCAGGTAGAACATTTTCACCTAAGGGGATCCAGCTCATAGTTTCGGGTAGAAGTACTCTTCGCTCAGGTTTTTATACATAGCTTAACTCAAGTAGAACCTTTTTCTCCTAGGGGGATCCAGCTCATATTTTCGGGTAGAAGTACTCTTCGCTCAAGCTTGTTTTTCGTAGCTTAACCCAGGTAGAACCTTTTCGCCTGGGGGGATCCAGCTCATATTTCTAGGTAGAAGTACTCTTTGCCCAGGCTTGTTTTTCGTATCTCAACCCAGGTAGAACCTTTTCACTTCGGGGGATACAACTCATAATTTCGGGTAGAAGTACTCTTCGCCCATGTTTGTTTTTCGTAGCTTAACCCAGGTAGAACCTTTTCGCCTCGGGGTATCTAACTTATATTTTCAGGTAGAAGTACTCTTCGCTCAGGCTTGTTTTTCGTAGCCTAACCCATGTAGAACCTTTTTGCCTCGGGGGATCCAGCTCATATTTCCAGGTAGAAGTACTCTTTGCTCAGGCTGTTTATCGTAGCTTAACCCAGGTAGAACATTTTCGCCTAGGGGGATCCAGCTCATATTTCTGGGTAGAAGTACTCTTCGCTCAGGGTGTTTTTCGTAGCTTAACCCAGGGAGAACATTTTCGCCTAGGGGCACCAAACCATGGTTACATTTCCTTTTCAGTAATATAGGGCGCCAACCCCTTGGTTACATTTCCTTTTCAGTAATATAGGGCACCAACCCCTGGTTACATTTCCTTTTCAGTAATATAGGGCACCAACCCCTGGTTACATCCCTTTTTAGTAATACAAGGCGCCAACCCCTAGTTAAATTTCCTTTTTTAGTATTACAGGGCACCAACTCCTGGTTATATCCTTTTCAGTAATACAGGGCCCCAACCCCTGGTTACATTTCTTTTTCAGTAATACAGGGCACCAACCCCTGGTTACATTTCCTTTTTAGTAATACAGGTCACCAACCCCTGGTTATATTTCTTTTCAGTAATACAAGGTACCAACCCCTGATTACATTCTTTTTCTGTAATATAGGGTACCAACCCCTGGTTATATTTTCTTACCAACATAGGGCCTCCACTCCCTAGTTGATTTTATTTTAGACATAGGGGCTCCACTCCTTAGTCACTTTTCCAATATATGGTCTCCACCCCCTAGTTGCTTTCATTTTACACATAGGGTCTACACTCCCTAGTCTCTGTTTTCTCATGGTACACCAATCCTGACCTTTTATTGCTTTTAATAATAAAATAGTATAGAGTTTTGTTACAAATAACTCACAAAATTTTCCTAGTGAAAACTAGGGCAGAAAAATTTTGTTCGTTTATTTGTTTTGGTGTCTGAACAGGTTTTACCTCGAGGCACGAGTTCGATATGACCAAAAGAAGAAGTCTCAATCCAAGATAAAGAAAAGAAAAAAAGTGAATCCAAATGTGAAAGTGGATGAAAAGATATGGATTGCTCAGGACATGACTGAAGTCACAAGCATTGCATGTCCCGTTTTGATCAGAATAAGCTATAAAATAATGAACTAGCACCTATAGCTAGCGAGCATCAAGGTTTAGATCAGATTCTGCATGAATAACCAGTCAAGACTCAAGATCAAGTTTCAGAAGACTCATAGATAGGAATATTATAACTCATAGCTCATTGTAACGACCCGACTTGTCGTTTTGAGAATTTACTCCCCGTTCAGTGACTTAAGGTTTTGAGTAGCCTCGCAATATGTATTATGACCCCGCGTGTGTGGTCGAGTTTGAATTACGGATGATTCAGAGTGATTTGGGACACTTAGTTCCTAAAAAAGGAGCTTAAGTCTTAGAATTTTGACCGTAGTCGAAACTGTATAAAGACGACTCCGAAATAGAGTTTCGTCGGTTCCATTAGCTCTGTATAATGATTTTGAACTTAGGAGCGTGTCCGAAAAATTAT
Source organism: Nicotiana tabacum (assembly GCF_000715075.1). NCBI lineage: Eukaryota > Viridiplantae > Streptophyta > Magnoliopsida > Solanales > Solanaceae > Nicotiana > Nicotiana tabacum. The sequence goes on from NC_134100.1 coordinate 86,417,926, forward strand.
TTGGAGGTCCGTAGTGGAATTAAGCTTGAAATGGCGAAACTCAAAATTTTGGAAAGTTTGACCGGTGGGTTGACTTTTTGATATCGGGGTCGGAATGCGATTCCGAGAGTTGGAACAGCTCCGTTATGTTATTTGGGACTTGCCTGCAAAATTTGACATCATTCCGGGTTGGTTTGATAGATTTCGGCACGAGTTTTAGAAGTTGGAAGTTTTTGAAGTTCATAAGTTCGATTTGTGGTGCGATTTGTATTTTCGGCATAATTTGATGTGATTTGAAACCTCGAGCGAGTCCGTGTTATGTTATGGGACTGGTTAGCATGATTGGACGGGGTCCCGAGGGGCTCGGGTGTGTTTCGGAGTGGTTTCGGACCAAATTGGAGTTGTTTGGACTGCTGTTGCTGAAGTCTGGTTTCCTTCTTCGCGAACGCGAAGGGAGTCCCGCGTTCGCGAAGAGGAGTTTGAGGGGTTGATGATTTGTCCTTCGCGAACGCGAACACGAAGAAGGAGCAGGGCAAGCCTTTGCGAATGCGGCCCAGGCAATGCGAATGCGAAGAAGAAAAGGAAGATAGGGGCTTGGGGTCGTTTGGCCTTCGCGAACACGAAGGAGTAGGTCAGCTGGTCATCACGAACGCGACGAAGACTTTGTGAACGCGAAGAGGAAATGATGGGACAGAAGCAGTTGGCCTTCGCGAATGCGACACTTGTCACGCGAACGCGAAGAAGGATTGGAGGTAGCTGGATTTTGGCCTTCGCGAACGTGAAGGAATGGTCGTGAACGCGAAGAAGGTGTATCTGGGCAGAATTAAAAGTCCCAAAAATGGGGGTTTGAGTTCATAACTCAAAATCAAATTGGGAGCTCGGTAGAAGGCGATTTTTGGAGAGATTCTTACGTGGGTGTTTGGGGTACGTGATTCTTATCCAGTTTTGATTAATTTCCATGATTATCTCTTTGAATCCATCATTTAATTCGGATTTAATGGAAGAAAAATCAAGATTTTTATAAAATCTTCCAAAAACAAAAATTTAAGATTTGGAGGTCGATTTGTTATTGAAATTCAATAAAATTGGTATGGTTGAACTCGTATCGGAATGGGTGTTTGGATTTTATGAAAATTATGTCGGGTTCCGAGAGGTGGGTCCCGCGTTGACTTTTGTTGACTTTTTAGAATAAATTTTTTAAGTCGACGTATTATTATCCAGAATTGTTTTCGATAAATTTTAATGAAGTTATACAATTAATTTGGATAGCTTTGAACGGCCCGGAGGTCAATTCAAGCAAGAAGGCTATTTTGGAATATCAGCCTAACTTCAAAAGGTAAGTGTCTTGCTTAACCTCGAGTGGGGGAAATTCCCCTTAGGCATTGAGTCTTATGTGCAACTTGGGTAATTGAAAACCATGTACGCGAGGTGACGAGTACGTACTTAGTTTATATGTGCAAATTTTATTGAGTTAAAGTCTTGAGCATATTGTGTAGTAAATTGGATAATTGTTGGCATATATTTAATAATCTACTTGTCGTGCCTAAACCCTTGTTGTTGACTCTATTGTTATATGACAATGTGATGTGATTGTTATTTGATTATTTATGAAATTTCGTGAATTTGCTGACTTGATAATTATTGGAATTTAATTTTATTTTGGATTTTTTCCTCTGCAAATAATTAATTAAATGAGCTTAAGAAGAGGTGTTTATATAATTATTAAAAATTTGATCTTTTATGAAGTCTTTGCTTTATGTTGAGTAATTTCTATCTCTATTGATTATTTTTGGGTGTTGTACACATTGTGTGGAGCAATTGACTATTTGCTGTGAAATTAATTAACTTGGTTGTAGCTTTGAAATTTGGTTGTGGCCATTGGGCAAATTGTGATATGAATTGATTTTTTTATGTTGTTGTAATAATTTTCCGTGTAAATTGTTGTGTTGTGTGAGTTGTTATTTTGGGGGAGATAAGGGTGGCATTTCACCGTTGATATTATGTGGTTATAAGGGTGACATTTCACTGTTGTGTTTGTTGGCTATTGATATTGTCTGGGCGGAGCGATAAGGGTGGCTATAGGAGCGATAAGGGTGGCTATTGTCAGGGACGATATGTGATAATGTGGGGTTGTGGTATTGACAATTTTCATGTGATGTTGTGATTTTCTTGTGTTCATTTTTATACCTTGTGCAACTTGTCTTGTTGTTAGTAAATTGATAATAATCTAATTTATGTTGAAATTGGGAGCATGTGGCTATTGCCAGGCGATTTATAAAATGAAATGTGGGCACGAAATTCCGTGAATTGTGATATGAAATGGGGATATTGGAACGTGAATTGTCCGTATAGTTGTGATATAAAATGTGGACACGAGGTATTGTGATGAAATGATAATGATATTTGGCACGTGAATTGTCCGTGCAGTTGTGATATGAAATGAGGGCACGAGGTGCCGGGCAAATATGATGATTTAATTTTGGGCACAAGGTGTCGTGGAAATATGAAAATGGGTTGAGACCCGTATTTACGAAAAATATAAAAATGGGCTGAGACCCGTATCTTGATGATTTTGAAATGAGGTGTCACATGGTGACTTTTTAATTGAAATAATTATATTTAAAATATTTAATTGGAAGGAGTTTTACTTAGAAAGTATTATATAAAAGAATTGTATTTTGAAAGATATTTATTTGAGGAAATTATATTTGGAAAGATTTATTGAAAGAATTATATTTGAAAAATAATTATTTGAGAAAATTATATTTGAAAGAGAGTTATCTGGAAGAACTATGTGAAATACATTTATTTGAAGGGCTTGATTTAATAGGGTGTAATTGCGTTTATTAATTGTTGAGTGATATTAATGGTATTCTTGTTGTCTGTTGTGCATATCACTGGTTGTTTTATCTTGCCCTTATTATTATTTGTTTCCTATTATTTTGTATATTATATTGCACAGGTTATTAGACTAGTGAGTGTCTTGACTACACCTCGTCTCTACTCCATTGAGGTTAGTCTTGATACTTACTGGGCACCGTTGTGGTGTGCTCACTCTACACTTCTGCACATTTTTGTGCAGAGCCAGGTATTGAAGATAACGGACTTGAGCAGAGTTAAAGCGGGATTGTAAGGATTCAAGGTAGAGCTGCTTGGTCGTCGCAGTCCCTCGGAATCTTTTCATTTCATTGTACTGTTAATTTGTAATCAAACAGTATTGTATATTCGGTCCTCGTGATTATTCAATGTATTCGTTAGAGTTTGTGACTCAGTACTACCAGTCTTGGGAGGATGTATATTGTAATTATTTACGCTGTTAGTTTTGGTTACTTATTTAGTTTTTAAAAAAATGGCTTCAAAAATGCAATGAAAATCGGTTTACCTAGTCTTAGAGACTAGGTGCCATCATGACTCCTGTGATGGGATTTTGGGTCGTGACACTCATAGGCTTGTATAGTTTCTTTTTTATTTTCATATAATAGCAGGATCGCGGACCGGAGCCTCGACGGAACCTCACTCAACTCCTCAACTCATCATTCCACCATTCTCCTTGAACTACACACGACCTGATTCCCCTATAACCCGGGATATATAGGTTGTCCAAAATCAGGACTCGGTTGCACCCTATCTTTTATTTCTTTTCCCTTTGAATAACGGTTTGGTAAAACATTAGTCACTTGGCTCACCTAGTCTTTGCCTGAAAACTTTTAATGTTTCAAAGCAAAGAGGGACAGCTGTGAGCACCTAATTTTTGACTATAGTTGAATTTTTATCACCTTCTACTATGTAAATATTTTTAGAAATTTAATATATATTTTTTAACTTTGTTATATTTTTTTTATATATAGGGTAAAAAATTAAAAATATTTTAAAAGGTCAATTATTATTATTATTATTATTTTTATTTTTTTCCTTATTTTAAAATAAATTAAATTAAAAAACTGAAAAAAAAAATAGTTTTTTTTAAATTTTCGGATGGGAATAAAAAAATAAGAAAAGTAGAAGTATGGAATTAAAAAGTAAAAGTAAAAGAAGGTAGAAATTATTTTTTTAAAAAAAGTAAAATAAAGTGGAAAATTAAAAACGTAAAAGAATGTGAAAATTTAAAAAAAATGAAAAGTAAAAGAAAGTTGGAATTAAAAAATAAAAGTAAGGATAGGTGAAAAGTTTAAAAAAAAGTAAAAGAAAGAGGAAATTAAAAAAAGAAAAGTGAAATAAGTGGAAATTTAAAAAAAAGTACAATAAGTGGAAAATAATAAAAAGAAAAGTAAAAAAAGTGGGAAATTAAACAATAAAATTAAAGAAAAGTGGAGAATTTATTTTATTTTTTTAAAAAAAAAATGGGGAACGGGAATTATTTTAATTAAAAAATAATAAAATAATTAAAAAGAAATCTGAAAAATTCCGAAATATTTTCTATAAATAGAAGTGAAAAATGAGAGAAGAGGAGGAGAAAAAAGAGAGAAAAAAGGGAGGATGGAATTGAGAGAATATTTTTCTTCTTCTACGCTAAGGGAATTTCTACTCATGTCATTCTTTCTTCCTCTTTCTTTCGAAAAATCCAGTAATTCATCACCTCGTTTAAGACTCTAAAATATCCCAAATTCAAGCCTAAAAATACCCTTGAAGTATCCTAATAAACGTAATAAGGTTCCGACTTTGTCTCTCCGTCTTCGTTGAGGTCTCCGGTGAGCCAGACTCCCGTCAGATTTCCTTTCTTCATTTCATTCGATTTCGTGAGAAGTTGTATCGAGGTCCATTTCTTACTTTATCCTTGATTAATATATAAGTTTGAATTTATTTTTATTATGATAGGTATTTGAGTAAAATTTTATGGTTCATACTTACTGATCATTTGAGCATGTTTCTTTTCCTGCACATAATTAGCATAAATTAGTTTGTCATCTTTTGTTGGTTTAAAGCTTTAACAAGAACATGTTTGTTTCCTTTTAATCCATAAACAATAATAGTTTTCCTGTCCTTGGTTAGTTTTTTTCTTAAATTTTCTAGCTATTTTTGATAGATTAGTTTTATAGAATATTTAGTTCAATGAATTAGTAAGGCATGAAACTTTCACTGTCATTATTTATTTAATATAATTTTAGAGAAGTAAAAAATCATGTTAAAGTAAATCAAGGTGCAAAAGGAAGTAATGTATATAGGGAATTGGGCTATACGAACGTTGATGAAATAATTTTGATGTTAAGGAAGAACGGGCCATGGAATTTTCTGACTTTAAAATTAGAAAGATCGGGCCTTTAGGAATTTTTGGGTCGGATGGTTTAAGTACTATGACCCATGATAATAAAATTCATAAGCTAGCTCATATTTCTTCCATAATGAATAATTGCAAATACTTTTCATAACTTAGTAAAGTAATTCATTTTGTAAATAATTCTAGTAATTAAATTCCATACTTTTAGTTCTATACAAATACATTTCATAACACTTGACTTTACAATAATTTTCAAATTAGTTTAGGAAAAATAATTCAAGGTACGTGTTCGCGCGACTTTGACTGAATAATCTTAATAATAATAAAAGTGTCAATAATTGTGTACACACATGCATGACATGATTTTTAATGCGCCAAACAAAATGAGTACACGTACGCTTAACTCGTTTCAAGATAATTCCATAATTACGAATAATCAAGCAATCAAAAGAGGTTTAAGGTAAAAGTGCATAAATTTTCCTAGAACATAAAATATCCAGAATTAGTTAAGCCACGTATAATTATTAAAGCGACCGTGCTAGAACTACGGAATCCGGAAATGCCTAACACCTTCTCCCGGGTTAACAGAATTCCTTACTCGGTCTTCTGTGTTCGCAGACCATAATTCAGAGTCAAATTTCCTTGATTTGGAATTTAAAATAAATGGTGACTCGGAACACCGTAATTCAATAATTCCAAGTGGCGACTCTTAAAAAATAAAAATAAAATAATCCCATTTCAATAATGTCACTTAAATTAGAAAAACTCCCTATCCCTCGGGAAAAAGGAGGTGTGACAGTCAGCACATTTCATTCCAGTAGCAGTTACCTATTCTTTAGAGCGGTTATCAGAGATTTACATCCGCGAGATTGTCTGCCTTCACGGTGTGCCCATGTCTATCATTTCTGATCGAGGTACGCAGTTCACCTCGCACTTCTGGAGGGCTGTACAGTGTGAGTTGGGCATGCGAGTTGAGTTGAGTAAATCATTTCATCCTCAGACGGACGGACAACCCGAGCGCACTATTCATATATTGAAAGATATGCTTCGCGCTTGTGTTATAGACTTTGGAGGTTCTTGGGAGCAGTTTTTGCCACTTATGGAGTTTACCTATAATAACATCTACCAGTCGAGCATTCAGATGGCTCCGTATGAGGCCTTGCATGTCATTCGCCATTTGGCTGGTTTGAACTGGGAGAGGCTCGGTTGTTGGGTACCGATTTGGTACAGGATGCCTTGGATAAGGTCAAGATTATCCAGGATCGACTTCACACAGCTCAGTCTAGGCAAAAGAGTTATGCTGACCGTAAAGTTTGTGATGTTGCATTCATGGTTGGAGAAAGAATATTGCTCCGGGTTTCACCTATGAAGGGTGTAATGAGGTTCGGAAAGAAGGGCAATTTGAGTCCTAGGTATATCGGACCCTTTGAAATTCTTGAAAGAGTGGGTGAAGTAGCCTACAGGCTTGCACTACCACCTAGTTTATCAGTACTTCATCCGGTGTTCCATGTTTCTATGCTCCAAAAACATCATGGCGATTTGTCCCATGTGTTAGATTTCATCTCAGTCCAATTGGACAAGGATTTGATTTATGAAGAGGCGCCGGTAGCTATTCTAGCCCGGCAGGTCCGAAAGTTGAGGTCTAAGAGTTATCCTTCAGTTTGGGTGCAATGGAGAGGTCAGTCGATTGAGGCAACTACCTAGGAGTTCGAGTCGAACATGCGGAGTAGATATCCACACCTTTTCACCAGCTCAAGTAATTTTCTAATTCCGTTCGAGGACGAACGTTTGTTTTAGAGGTGGAGAATGTGATGACCCAATATGTCATCTTCAATTTTAAACATTTATTTTTGTCTGAGACCTCAAATAGCACCCTTCAGTATCCCTCGACTTGCGGGCACAGTCCGTAAATTTTTCCAGAAAGTTTTTATGTGAAAAATTAATTAAAATGTGAATGGAGCTTCAAAACTCATTTAAGTTGACTTCGGTCAACGTTTTGAGCAAACGGACCCGGATCAGTATTTTTACAGTTCGGTAGGTCCGTATCATAATTTGGGATTGGGTGTATGTCCGAAATCGAATTCGGAGGTCCCTACCTCGAATTATCGCTATTTAATAGAAACTAGAAATCTAAAGGCTAAAGATTTTCAAAGTTTGATCGTGAATTTGACTTTATCTATATCGGACTCGAATTAAGATTCTGAGAGTTGGAATAGCTCCATTATGTCATTTATGACTTGTGCGCCAAATTTGAAATCATTCCGGATTCATTTAATACGTTTCGGCACGGATTTTATAATGTGAAAAAGTTTGAAACTCATAAGTCCGAATTGAGGTGTGAATTGTAATTTCGACATTATTTGACATGATTTGAGACCCCGAGTAAGTTCGTATGATATTTTAGGACTTGTTGGTATATTTGGTTGAGGTCCTGAGGGCCTCGGGTGGATTTCGGATGGTTAACGAAATTTAATTTGGATACTCTAGAATGTTTCGACGTCGTTTCTTCAAAAATAAGTGGTATAAAATTAAGAAAATGAGTTCCAAATTCAGTTTTGATTGAAGAATTAGATTCATATTAAAAATTTGGAGTCATAGCAAAATGAATCATCGAATTCGGACATCGTATGAGAGAGTTATGCCCATTTTCGTGCCAGGATAAAATTTCTCGTCGTCAGCGTCCAGGGTAGCGTGGGGAACTACCCCTGGCACTGGGACTTCTGGAGTTCTGGAAACGGCGCCACAGGAAGCGCCCCACGCCACCTGTGACGCTACAGACATAATACCCCTATAAAACGGGGAGTTTTGTCATTTTTAACAAAAATAGAGTTGGAGAGCTCGGTTTGGACGATTTTCAGAGGGGGTTTTCACTAATTTGAACTAGGTAAGTGTTATTTATCCTAAATCATTTATATATCATGATTCCATACTTATTTACATCATGAATCCGTGAATTTAATTGAAGAAAATCAGATTTTTGTAAAATCTTTCAAAAATATAAAATGAAGATTTGAAAGGCAATCTGATGTCGGAATTCGATAATTTTTGTATGGTTGAACTCATATCGGAATGAGTATTTAGATTCCGTGATTTTTCATCAGGTTTCGAAAAGTGGGACCCACATTGACTTTTAGTTGACTTTTCCGAAAATGACTTAAATTAAGTCTCTTTCAAATTGTGAATAATTTTTAAAGCTCAAATTGAATTTCTGATAAATAAATTGCTATGTTTGGTTAGTTTGGAGAATAATTCAAAAGGAAAAGTTGTGGTCGAGTGATCACTTGAACTGCGAAGCAAGGTAAGTGTCGTGATTAACTTTGACTTGAGGGAATAGAATCCTTGAACTATATATGTTATGTGAGTTTTATGTATAGCGACGTATAGACGAGGTGACGAGTGTCTATACGTTGTCGAATTGCCTGTTTCCATGTATTTACGCATTTTATTAATAACCTTATTTCATGAATTAATTGTTATATTAATTGAATCTCCTATTTTTATTGCCAACTATAATGCCTTAATTGCTACCTGCTTATGTAATTTTTGTGCCATAATTGTTATTTGATAATTAGTATTTTATATGTTAAATTGCGTATCTTCTCCCTGATTCTATATTTAATTGTTACTTGCCCGTATTTGTTTCCTACATAATTCATAATTGTTAAATATCTTGTTCCCTAATAATTTCTTATTAAGTGTGGTATTTATTGAAGTAGTTTTACATTTAAGTGTTAGTAAATTATATTGTTGGAGCGGGTTGCACGCCGCAACCGAATTTATTTTAAAGATTATATTGATGGATCGGGTTGCACGCCGCAACGGATATTATTTTAAGTTTATATTGTTGGAGCGGGTTGCACACCGCAACTGATATTATTTTAAGTTTATATTGTTAGAGCTGGTTGCATGCCACAACCGAATTTAATTGAAGGATTATATTGAAGGAACGGGTTGCACGCCACATCAGAAAGATAAAAGAAATAATTGGGTGTGACTACTAAATTGACTTCGATTATTGATATGAGTTTTCGTCTTACCTCTACTCCTGCTATTATTATTGCTATTTCGTACAGGTTAAATGTAAGCGACTTGCCTTAGCCCCGTCACTACTTCGTCGAGGTTAGGATCGGCACTTACGGAGTACCTGGGGTCGGTTGTACTCATACTACACTCTGCACTTCTTGTGCAGATACCAAAGTTGGTCTCAGCGGCATTCTGTAGATTTGCTCGAATTCAACTATCAGAGGAGACTTGAGGTATAGCTGCACGGCGTTCGCAGCTCTGAAGTCCCCTTCTATTTTATCTTAGTTGTGTCCTTTCTTTCAGACAATTTTATTTTTATTCAGACCCTTGTTTGTATTATTCTAAAGCTCGTGCACTTGTGACACCAGTTCTGGGATGGTATTTCGACATTGTTTTTATTTGTTTTCTTTACTATTTAATTAAAATAAATTTTTAAAAATGGTTAAATTATTCTAACGTTGGCTTGCCTAGCAAGTAAAGCATTAGGCGCTATCACGGTCCCGAAAGTGAGAATTTCAGGTTGTGACACGAGCTTCTAGGATGGTATTTCGACATCGTTTTTATTTGGTTTCTTTACTATTTAATTAAAATAAATTGTTAAAAATGGTTAAATTATTCTAACCTTGGCTTGCCTAGCAAGTAAAGTGTTAGGCGTCATCACGATCCCGAATGTGAAAATTTCGGGTCGTGACAAAAACTTTGAAAGACTACGACTTGAAGTCGGAGAAAGCTTAAAATTACAGGAGAAGATTAATTCTACTTATGTTGGCTTAAAGACTAATTTTAATTGTTTATTATATTCCTATAACCAATATGATCATGACTACTGGTAGAGGGGAGAAGGTTTTTTATTTTGTAAATATTATTTCCTTAAAGAGATATATTCTGTAGTTGATAAAATTATAATGTAAATCAATTAATAATGGATTGTTTAAAATTCGTATTGGAATGCATCCTTCTATTATTAGAACAAGAGTCCAATTTCAACTTTTCAGCTATTTGAAATGTTATGTGATACGTGTTTGAAGTTTCAAATCTATACTAATTCTACACGGATAAGAACACTTTAAATGGTTCTTACTTAAGTTATATACAAACGTTTTCATTGGCATATTACATTCTTACAAAGTTGCCACTCAGAACATATTAAAATTTCTATATTTTTTTCTTTTATGTCTTTCTTTTTTCGTTTTTTTCTTCTTCTTTTCATTATGTGATTTATTAGATACATGTTGGATGCTTCTCCACTTATATGCATATTGCAGTATTCATCTTTTTGGAAGTTTTGGTTACATTTTTTTTGGTAAGGCTAATCTGATTTAGTAAAGGTTTTAACTTTGTGTTGCATATAATCATATTAAAAATTTTGCTATCTTTGCTTGAAGAACAATGATCGTACTTTCAATTCTCTCTATCTCACACAGGTTACGTGGTAAGCACGAATAAATTTAAACTTGCATGGTAATCATGAGTAGTTTTAAAATTTGATTGTTTGTATCATACACTGTATTTAATTGATTAGTAATGCCAAGTCAACAGTGAAAAATATCGATGATTTTCTTTTGAGGATAAGTCTACTAAATTTATAGTTCTTTTGGTAAAATAAATAGAATAGATCTCTAATTAGATTCTACATCTGCATTTGGTGTTTCTCCCAATTGTAATCGCTCATTCATGACAAACGCTCGACGGACTTAAATCTACTTTAAATGTGTGTGTTTTAATGAACTAAGTTACTATTTTGCAATCTGATGGTTTATTTTGTGTTGAGGAGTAGTAGTTATTCTTGAAGCTGAGATCATTTTTCAAATTGATTTAGTTAAGTTTAATAAAAAATTTGTAAGATTTTCTTACGTTTTGGTGGCCCAATAAGTTTACGGCCCATAATTAATATTTAATTAATGAGCAAATCTCATCCGTCCGATCGGTTACTTGATGGACGTACCAGATTGAATGAAAACCTCTATAAATTGGTCCTCTCCCCACCCATTAGGGTTACCGTATTTTATTTTCTCTCTTCCATCACTAAAATCGGCGGTAACGAAAGCTAGGACAAGGGGCGAGAAACAAATTTGAATTAACGCTTCCGCTTCACGATGATGGCTTACGATTAAGGTATGTTTACTGTAACGATTTTGTGTAAGATTATCATGTTCAAGATCCTGGTATGCAATTAAAGTTTATGCTAACATGTGATATCACGAGCCTGGATTGTTTGAACGGTTAATCTTCATTAAAGAACAAACATCTATCAATGCGTTGTTGTTTAGAAATCATGTACTGCCTTCCGCAATTATGAATCACGGTTTAAATATATTATCATGATCTTTAGATTTTGTTTGTAGAATACAATATTGAACTCTAATCCTTTAATTTCTTTTAAGATTATAGAGATTACAAAAAGGAAAATATTGATAGAAATTATGAAGAATTTCGTCTCTGCTTTTCGAGAACGGCAGCTGTAATGACCCAATCGGTCATTTTAACCTTTAGAATCTTGTTCCCTAAAATAAAACTTTCCGTATGTGCTTGTAATGATTTATGACTTGCGGGGATGGTTGGTTCGGGATTTGGAAGTGTTTGGGATGAAACCGGAACACTTGGTTCCTTAAGTTGGCCTTAAAGTGCTAAGTTTGACTTCGGTTAACATTTTGAGAAAACAACCCCGGAATAGAATCTTGATGATTCCAACAGCTCCGTGTGGTGATTTTGGACTTAGGAGCGTATTCGGAACCTTATTTGGAAGTTCGTAGTTAAATTAGGCTTGAAATGGCTAAAAACAAGAATTTAAGTTTGGAAGTTTGACCGATGAGTTGACTTTTTGATACCGGAGTCGGAATCCAGTTCCGAAAATTTTCATAGCTCCATTATGTCATTTATGACTTGTGTGTAAAATTTGAGGTTAATCGGGGTTGATTTGATAGGTTCCGACATCGAATGTAGAAGTTGAAAACTCTTAGTTTCATTAAGCTTGAATTGGGGTATGATTCATGGTTTTAGCGTTGTTTGATGTGATTTAGAGGTTCGACTAAGTTCGTATGATGTTTTAGGACTTGTTGGTATATTTGATTGATGTCCCAAGGGCCTCGGGTGAGTTTCAGATGGTTAACGGATCAAAAGTTGGACTTAAAAAGCTGCTGCAATTTTCCCTTCTACTATATATTCTGGGCAGTGATCGAGCCCCAGATCGAATCCAGATACCGAGCCCCAGATCGAACCCAGAAATCGAGCCCACGATCAAGGCCTGAGTCGAAGCCAGGGACGAGGCTCAGTATCGAAGCCACGATCGAAGATCCAGCTCGAGGGCCATGATCGAAGGCAAGGCTCGAGGGCCAGGATCAAGACCCAAGATCGAACTTGATCGAGGCCATGACCGAGTGCCAGGCTCGAGGCCTGATCGAGGCCATGACCAAGTCCCAAGCTCGAGGCCATGACCGAAGCCCAGGCTCGAGGGCCACGATCGAGGCCCAATTTCCGAAGGCTGCCTGGGCAGTTTATAAAAGAGGACATTCGTCCCATTTGCCGTTTTTGACGAACTTGAGCTTGAGCAGATGCGACTTTTGTCAGTTTTTCAAGGAAAAAATATTGGGGTAAGTGATTCTAACTCGGATTTGGTCTAAATATACAAGTATATAATTGTTTTCACCATAAATTAATGTTTTGAGATTTAAATTTGGGAAATTTTTATTAATCTCATAGAACCGAATTTTTTTGAGATTTCGGTATCGATTCGGAGTCGGATTTGAGTGAAACTGGTATGGTTGGACTCGTAATTGAATGGGTTATCGAACTTCGTAACGTTTTCCGGATTCCGAAATATGGGCCCCACGGACGAATTTTTAATAATTTCGGGATTTTTATTAAAAATGTAGTATTTTCTTATAGAATTGATTCCTATAATTTTTAGTGATTGTATCGAATTATTTTGGCTAGATTCGAGCGAGACAGAGTTGGATAATCGTGGAAAAGGCCTTATAGTGGATTAAATTGGAGCAAGACGAGGTAAGTCTCTTGTCTAATCTTGTGAGGGGGAAATTACTTCATAGGTGATTAAAATTAAATAATTATTGCTAATTGTGGGGGCTACGTACGCATGAAGTGACGAGAGTCCGTGCGTAGCTACTATTAATGCTAAAGTTCAGGTAGTTTAGGACTCAAAGCATGCATTACTTGTGTAAATAGTATTCTTTGATTAATTAATATTAATTGATATATATGAATATATTGTGAATTGTTAGATAAAGATATTAAAGGATGAAAATCTCATAGGCTTGATTTTCTGTTTAAATCAATTAATTGTTAAAAGAAATTGTTCTCCTCCCGAATTTATCTTATAATAAATATACTCTCCTTCCGCAGGCACATAAGAAAATGTCCTCCTTTCTTGTGGAGCGGGCCGAACGCCTCGGCAGGATAGATGCATCTATGGATCACGCCGCACGTCCATCGGCAGTGTACACAACACTCTGGATCGGGCCGTATGTCCTCGGCAGAAATCGTGGTTAATAATAATAATTATACGATACTTTAATAATTTATTTCAACTTGTGAAGCTAATTAATAAATTAAAAAATCTTTGGAATTTAACGAATTATTATTCTTGCTTGTTTAGGAATTAATTGTTACTCCTGTAAATGAGATTTAATTGATAAATTGAAATTTATTTGAATTGAAGGAATTTAATTAATATATTGAGAATTGTTACATTTGAAGGAATTTGATTATTTCCGCTGATTAAATAAATTTTTGTAAATTCTGTAAATCATGCTGATTTAAAAATTCTAGTTTTATTTCAGTTATTATTATTGACCCATAGTGAGTGTCAAAGTCGGCCATCTCGTCTCTACCACTTCGAGATTAGGCTCGATACTTACTGGGTACACGTTATTTACGTACTCATACTACACTTGCTGCACTCTTTGTGCATGACCTGATTCAGGTACTAGTGAAGGACCTATCATCACATACCCACGTCATCCCAAGACATAATCGTGAGCTGCCTTTCTGAGCCGTTCTGTAGCTACCAGTGTCTCTTCTTATATTTACATTCTGTCTATTTCATTTCAGATAGTATTTGGAGTTTTGTATAATCTACTAGATGCTCATGCACTTGTGACACCAGGTCTTGTCACACACACATTGGTAGAGTTTGGGTTTATATTTTCTTGGTTTTAAATTTTATCAATGTATGCTTAATTTATTAGATGGATTGCCTAGCTGTAGTGTTGGGCGCCATCACGACCTACACGTGAAATTGGGTCGTGACAACATGGTATCAGAGCACTAGGTTCACGTAGGTCTCACAAGTTATAAGCAGACCTAATAGAGTCTTGCGGATCGGTACGGAGACGTCTGTACTTATCTTCGAGAGGCTATAGGGTGTTAGGAAATTACCTTTCTTCACATTCCATCGTGCAATTAATGTAGCACTAAAAATCCCTCTCTTATTTTCTCACAGATGGTGAGAACGCGCTCGAATGAAGTTCCAGACTAGGGAAAAGCTACTCCCCCAGTTGCTAGAGGTCGAGGTAGAGGCCGAGGGAGGGCTCCAGCCCGTGGTAGAGGGCGAGGACGTCCCAGGACTATTCCGGTTATGCCGCCAGTGGATCCAGCAGAGAATCCCATTATTGAGGAGCAGGGTGAGGTGCCTGTGGCAGAGCCAGCTCCGGTGGACTTTACATCTAAACCAGGATTTCAGGATGTCATGGGTCGTATACTGCGATTCATGGACAATATGACTCAGGCCGGTTTAATTCCGGCAGACCCAGCCATATCTCAGGCGGTTGGGGGAGCACAGACCCCTATTGCGCAGGCTCATGGACAGGCAGCTGCTGTATATCAGACCCAGGGTGCACTACCCGTGGGTGGAGCCCAGCCAGTGGCAGCAGCTACACCTGAGCCCAGGCCAGTTGTAGCCCGCCGATCCTCAGAAACTATTGGGCAGATGGACTAGACTACATCCTCCTGTCTTCGGGGGTGAGCGACATGAGGATCCACAGGATTTCATTGATCTTTGCAGGGATAGACTGTACAACATGAGGATATTGGAATCCCATGGGGTTGATTTCGCTACTTTTCAACTAGAGGGGAGAGCCCGTAGATGGTGGCAGTCTTATGCTCTTGGCAGACCAGCAGATTCTCCTCCCATGACTTGGGACAGGTTCACCCGTATCTTCTTGGACAGGTATATTCCACCCTCCTAGAGGGAAGAGTTACAGTTTCAGTTTGAGCAGCTCCAGCAGGGTCAGATGTCAGTGACTGATTATGAGGCGAGGCTTTCTGAATTATCTCGCCATGCACTAATGATACTCCCTACTGAGGCGGAGAGAGTGGAAAGGTTTGTAGCCGGTTTACATACTGGTATTCAGGCCACTATGACTCGAGAGGTTGAGATGAGTACTTCTTATGAGCGAGTTGTGGAGATAGCCTGGAGGATTGAGGGTGTACGTCAGTGGAGCCGAGAGCAGATTATGAGAGATAAGCGGTTCAGGTACTCTAGAGAGTTCAAAGGTGCTCCATCCGGGGGCAGAGGTTAGTTCATGAGGGGGCAGTCCAGCAGACCCCCATATCCAGCACCATCACCTCCTCGAGGTGCTCCAGTGCGACCTTATCTCAGTGCTATCCCAGAGAGTTCTTACCGCCCACCAGCTATTCAGGGTCCTCCCAGTGGGTATTCACATCCCCAGGGCCAGACACTTAGTCAGCAGCCCATCGCACCGAAGAGTTGTTACGAGTGCGGGGATCCCAGTCACATACAGAGGGTTTGCCCCAGGCTTCGGGGTAGACCAGTACAGCAGGGTCAGCAGCCTATGCTTATCGGACCAGTTGCTCCACCAGTTGTCCGACCACCCAGAGGTGGAGGACAGGTGGGTAGGGGTTGTCCTAGAGGTAGAGGTCAGCCAGGCGGAGGCCAGACAATTGGCGCTCCAGCTCGGTTCTATGATTTTCCGGCTAGACCAGATGCAGAGGCCTCAGATGCCGTGATTACATGTATTATTTCTTTTTGTGGCAAAGATGCCTCAGTATTATTTGATCCAGGATCTACGTATTCATATGTGTCATCTCTATTTGCTCCATTCCTGGGTGTTTCTTGTGAGTCCTTGAGTATTCCTGTTTATGTGTCCACTCCTGTGGGCGATTCTGTTATTGTGAATCGGATCTACCGGTCCTGTATTATTATATTATGTGGTTATGAAACTAGAGCAGATCTCCTATTGCTTGAGATGACCGATTTTGAAATTATTCTGGGCATGGACTGGATATCTCCATATCATGCTATTCTAGATTGTCATGCCAAGACTGTTACCTTGGCTATTCCAGCATTGCCTAAGCTGGAGTGGAAGGGTTCGCCTGTTAGTTCATTTAATCGAGTTATTTCTTTTATAAAGGCTCAACACATAGTTGAGAAGGGTTGTTTGGCTTATCTAGCCTATGTTCGGGATACTACTGCAGAGACTCCGGCTATTGATTCAGTGCCTGTAGTTCGGGAGTTCCCCGATGTATTTCCGTCAGATCTTCCAGGTATGCCACCTGATCGTGATATTGATTTCTGTATTGACTTGGCTTCAGATACCCAGCCTATATCTATCCCACCGTATCGCATGGCTCCGAAAGAATTGAAAGAATTAAAAGAACAACTTGAAGAGTTACTAGCCAAAGGGTTTGTCAGACCGAGTGTATCGCCTTGGGGTGCACCAGTATTATTTGTGAAGAACAAAGATGGCACAATGCGAATTTGTATTGACTATTGCCAATTGAACAAAGTCACTATTAAGAACAAGTACCCGTTGCCGCGTATTGATGATCTATTTGACTGGTTGCAGGGTGCTAGTGTATTCTCTAAGATCGACTTGAGGTCGGGGTACCATCAGTTGAAGATTTGGGATTCGGATGTTCCGAAGACTGCTTTTCGGACTAGATATGGTCATTATGAGTTTCTGGTGATGTCCTTTGGTTTAACTAATGCCCCGGCAGCATTTATGGATTTGATGACCAGGGTATTCATGCCATATATTGATTCATTTGTCATTGTCTTCATTGATGACATATTAATCTATTCGCGCAGTAAGGAGGAACATGAGCAGCATATGAGAGTAGTGCTTCAGACATTGCGGGAACAAAAGTTATATGCTAAGTTCTCTAAATGTGAGTTTTGGCTAGAGTCTGTAGCATTTTTGGGACATATTGTATCGGGCGAAGGTATTAAAGTTGATCCCAAAAAGATTGAGGCAGTTCAGAATTGGCATCGTCCCACTTCGGCGACTGAGATCAGGAGTTTTCTGGGTTTAGCAGGTTATTATCGTCGGTTCGTGGAAGGTTTTTCATCTATTGCAGCACCTTTGACCAACTTAACCCAGAAGGGTTCAGTTCTGATGGTCCGATGATTGTGGGTCAAGCTTTCATAAGCTCAAGACAACACTGACTATAGCACCCGTGTTAGTGTTACCATCTGGTTCGGGAATATATACAGTGTATTGCGATACGCCACGCGTTAGCTTAGGTTGTGTATTGATGCAGGAAAGGCGAGTTATTGCATATGCTTCACGTCAGCTGAAGTCCCACGAGAAGAGTTATCCAGTACATGATTTGGAGTTAGCTGCGATTGGTCACGCTTTAAAGATTTGGAGGCATTATCTTTATGGGGTGTCTTGTGAAGTTTACACTGATCATCGCATTTTGCAGCATTTGTTCAAATAGAGGGATCTAAATTTGAGGCAACGCAGATGGCTGGAGTTACTAAAAGATTATGATATTACTATCTTGTATCATCCGGGCAAAGCAAATGTGGTTGTAGATGCCTTGAGAAGGAAGGCGGAGAGTATGGTTAGTTTGGCTTTCATTTCAGTAGAGGAAAGGCCATTAGCCTCGGATATTCAGTCCTTGGCTAACAAACTTGTGAGGCTGGATATTTCAGAGCCCAGCCGAGTTCTTGCATGTATGGTGGCCCAATCTTCACTATTTGAGTAGATCAAGGCTCGCCAGTATGATGACCCATACTTGATGGTTCTTCGTGAAACGGTACTACGAGGTGGTGCCAAGGAAGTTACTATTAGACCGGATGGTGTTCTGCGACTCCAGGATCGTCTATGTGTTCCTAATGTGGATGGACTGAGGAAAAAGATCCTGGAAGAGGCACACAGTCCTCGGTATTCTATTCATCCAGGTGCTACTAAGATGTATTGTGACTTGAGGCAACATTATTGGTGGTGACAAATGAAAAAGGACATAGTTGAGTATGTATCTACGTGTCTAAATTGCCAGCAAGTTAAATATGAGCACCAGAGGCCAGGTGGCCTACTTCAGCAGATGACTGTACCAGAGTGGAAATGGGACCGGATTACTATGGACTTTGTAGTTGGGTTGCCGCGGACCTTGAGAAAGTTTGATGCAGTTTGGGTCATTGTTGACAGGTTGACTAAGTCGGCACATTTTATTCCTGTTGTGACTACGTATACTTTAGAGAGGTTGGCCCAGATTTATATTCAGGAGATAGTTCGGTTGCACGGTGTGCCAATTTCCATCATATCAGATAGAGGCCCTCAGTTTACTTCACATTTCTGGAGAGCAGTACAGAGTGAATTAGGGACCCGTGTAGAGCTCAGCACAGCCTTTCATCCACAGACCGATGGACAGTCAGAGAGGACAATTTGGATTTTAGAGGATATGCTCAGGGCATGTGTGATCGACTTTGGAGGTCAGTGGGATCGTTTCCTGCCTTTGGCCGAGTTTTCTTATAATAACAGTTACCAATCCAGCATCGAGATAGCTCCATTTGAGGCTTTATATGGTCGGCGATGTCATTCACCTATCGGATGGTTTAAGCCAGGTGAGGCTAAGTTATATGGTACCGATTTGGTAAGGGATGCCTTGGAAAAGGTAAAGTTGATTCAGGAGCGACTTCGTACAGCACAGTCCAGACAAAAGAGTTACGCGGATCATAAAGCGCGTGATATATCATTTATGGTAGGTGAAAAAGTTCTCTTGAAGGTTTCGCCGATAAAGGGAATTATGAGATTCGGGAAGAAGGGCAAGTTAAGCCCAAGGTTTATAGGCCCATTTGAGGGGTTGAAACGAGTTGGGGAGGTTGCTTATGAGCTTGCATTGCCTCCCAGCCTATCGGGAATTCATCCGGTTTTCCACGTATCTATGCTCCGGAAGTATCATGCCGACCTATCATATGTGTTAGACTTTAGCACAGTTCAGCTAGATAATAGCTTGGGTTATGAAGAGGAGCCAATTGCCATTGGTTTTGCCAGTTGAGATCAGAGAGGATTTCTACAGTAAAAGTCCAGTGGAGGGGCCAACCAATCGGGGAAGCGACTTGGGAGGCCGAGGAAGGCATGCGGAGCAGATATCCACACTTAATCAGCACTCCAGGTACAATTCTAAACCCGTTCGAGGACGAACGTTTGTTTAAGAGGTGGAGAATGTAATGACCCAATCGGTCATTTTAATTTTTAGAACCCCGTTCCCTAAAATAAAACTTCCCGTATGTGCTTATAATGATTTATGACTTGCGGGGATGGTTGGTTCGGGATTTGGAAGTGTTTGGGATGAAACCAGAACACTTGGTTCCTTAAGTTGGCCTTAAAGTGCTAAGTTTGACTTCGGTTAACATTTTGAGAAAACAACCCCGGAATAGAATTTTGATGATTCCAACAGCTCCGTATGGTGATTTTGGACTTAGGAGCGTATTCGGAACCTTATTTGGAAGTTCGTAGTTAAATTAGGCTTGAAATGGCTAAAAACAAGAATTTAAGTTTGGAAGTTTGACCGATGAGTTGACTTTTTGATACCGGAGTCGGAATCCAGTTCCGAAAATTTTCATAGCTCTGTTATGTCATTTATGACTTGTGTGTAAAATTTAAGGCAATCGGAGTTGATTTGATAGGTTCCGACATCGAATGTAGAAGTTGAAAACTCTTAGTTTCATTAAGCTTGAATTGGGGTATGATTCATGGTTTTAGCGTTGTTTGATTTTATTTAGAGGTTCGACTAAGTTCGTATGATGTTTTAGGACTTGTTGGTATATTTGGTTGAGGTCCCGAGGGCCTCGGGTGAGTTTCGGATGATTAACGGATCAAAAGTTGGACTTAAAAAGCTGCTGCAATTTTCCCTTCTACTGTATATTCTGGGCTGTGATCGAGCCCCAGATCGAATCCAGATACCGAGCCCCAGATCGAACCCAGAAATCGAGCCCACGATCGAGGCCTGAGTCGAAGCCAGGGACGAGGCTCAGTATCGAAGCCACGATAAAAAGTCTAGCTCGAGGGCCATGATCGAAGGCAAGGCTCGAGGGCTAGGATCAAGACCCAAGATCGAACTTGATCGAGGCCATGACCGAGTGCCAGGCTCGAGGCCTGATCGAGGCCATGACCGAAGCCCATGCTCGAGGACCATGATCGAGGACCAATTTCCGAAGGCTGCCTGGGTAGTTTAAAAAAGAGGATATTCATCCCATTTGCAATTTTTAACGAACTTGAGCTTGAGCAGATGCGACTTTTGTCAGTTTTTAAGGGAAAAACATTGAGGTAAGTGATTCTAACTCGGATTTGGTCTACATATACAAGTATATCATTGTTTTCACCATAAATTAGTATTTTGAGATTTAAATTTGGGAAATTTTTATTAATCTCATAGAAACGAATTTTTTTGAGATTTCGGTATCGATTCGGAGTCGAATTTGAGTGAAACTGATATGGTTGGACTTGTAATTGAATGGGTTATCGGATTTCGTAACTTTTTTCGGATTCCGAGACGTGGGCCCCACGGACGAATTTTTAATTAATTTCGGGATTTTTTATTTAAAATTTAGTATTTTCTTATAGAATTTATTCCTATAATTTTTAGTGATTGTATCAAATTATTTTGGCTAGATTCGAGCCAGACAGAGTTGGATAATCGTGGAAAAGGCCTTATAGTGGATTAAATTGGAGCAAGACGAGGTAAGTCTCTTGTCTAATCTTGTGAGGGGGAAATTACCTCATAGGTGATTAAAATTAAATAATTGTTGCTAATTGTGGGGGCTACGTACACACGAAGTGATGAGAGTCCGTACGTAGCTACTATTAATACTAAAGTCCGGGTTGTTTAGGACTCAAAGCATGCATTATTTGTGTAAATAGTATTCTTTGATTAATTAATATTAATTGATATATATGAATATATTGTGAATTGTTAGATAAAGATATTAAAGGATGAAAATCTCGTAGGCTTGATTTTCTATTTAAATCAATTAATTGTTAAAAGAAATTGCTCTCCTCCCGAATTTATCTTATAATAAATATACTCTCCTTCCGGAGGCACATAAGAAAATGTCCTCCTTTCTTGTGGAGCGGGCCGAACGCCTCGGCAGGATAGATGCATCTATGGATCGCGCCGCACGTCCCTCGGTAGTGTACACGACACTCTGGATCGGGTCGTACATCCTCGGTAGAAATCATGCTTAATAATAATAATTACACGATACTTTAATAATTTATTTCAGCTTGTGAAGCTAATTAATAAATTGAAAAATCTTTGGAATTTAATGAATTATTATTCTTGCTTGTTTAGGAATTAATTGTTACTCCTGTAAATGAGATTTAATTGATAAGTTAAAATTTATTTGAATTGAAGGAATTTAATTAATATATTGAGAATTGTTACATTTGAAGGAATTTGATTATTTCCGCTGATTAAATAAATTTTTGTAAATTCTGTAAATCATGCTGATTTAAAAATTCTAGTTTTATTTCAGTTATTATTATTGACCCATAGTGAGTGTCAAAGTCGGCCATCTCGTCTCTACCACTTCGAGATTAGGCTCGATACTTACTGGGTACACGTTATTTACGTACTCATACTACACTTGCTGCACTCTTTGTGCATGACCTGATTCAGGTACTAGTGAAGGACCTATCATCACATACCCACGTCATCCCAAGACATAATCGTGAGCTGCCTTTCTGAGCCATTCTGCAGCTACCAGTGTCTCTTCTTATATTTACATTCTGTCTATTTCATTTCAGACAGTATTTGGAGTTTTGTATAATCTACTAGATGCTCATGCACTTGTGACACCAGGTCTTGGCACACACACATTGGTAGAGTTTAGGTTTATATTTTCTTGGTTTTAAATTTTATCAATGTATGCTTAATTTATTAGATAGCTAGCCTAGCTGTAGTGTTGGGCGTCATCACAATCTACAGGTGAAATTGGGTCATGATAGTAGCCTTTTGGTTTTGTGCTTACCCTATAGACGTGGAAACTAAGTTCTAAATTATTTTATGTATTAAAAAAAATCCCAGAATATGTTCAAATCCTTTCAAGGTCGTTTGGTTTAACCTTTTACGGCCACTAAGGCAAACACTTCTAGTTACATAAAACTATATATAATGTTTAAATTTGTAAACGTGTTTGGTTTATCTTAAGTCGCCCTTTATGTTTACAGTGAAGGTAGTAAAGTTTTATCTTAATATTTTGGACCATAATTTTGATTACTTGTTTAATGATTGCATTTAATTTTATGCATGTGTTCTATGTTATGTAGTTAGTTAGCCACCAAAGTGGCCAAGCTGAAATGTTTTACAAAAAGAAAATACACATATATAATTATATTTTATGCATGTACTAATATTCAAATAGTTTGTTAGTCACCGAAGTGATCAAATTAGACCGTTTAAAGTATTCATATGCATAAAATCTTATGGTCTCTATTTTGTGTGTGCACTTATGTTATATAGTTTGTTAGTCACCAAAGTGGGTAAACTAGTTTGTTTACGGAAATATGCATACATAAAATTATAGTTTATCCATGAAATTAATGAAATACCTATAATTAAAAAAATTAGTGGACAAATTAATTTTCACTATTGTTAGAACTAAAGGATTTACCCAAAGGTGAATTAATTATTCTATGAATAGTGAATATGATAAGGTAAAATTAATATTCTTTAGTCAAACATATATTGTTTGTCCAAAGATGGCATATATATTTGGTTAAAAATATTTTATTACCTATTAAAGACTAAATGATATTTAAAGTATGATTGTGTCGTAGTATTTACCCAAAGGAGAATTGCGATATGCTTTAACTGTTTTGTTGAATCCATATTGATTTGTGAGCATGTATTATCTATTTTGCAGCTATTCCTCTTCATTCGCATGCTTCGTCTGTTACTATGTTCGACAGATTGAACTTCTCTGAATGGCGTGAACAAGTCCAGTTCCACTTAGGTGTGATGGATCTTGACTTGGCTCTGCTAAATGATAATGTCACGACCCGAAATTTCCTACCGACGGGACCGTGATGGCGCCTAACATTTCATTTGCTAGGCAAGCCAACGTTAGAGAGTCATTAAACCAATTCCTTATTTCCATTCAGTAATTAACAATAGTTAACTAAGATGAAATATAATAAGTGCGGAATATCATAAAACTGTATTAATTACTACCACCCGGATCTGGAGTCACAATTCACGAGCATTCTAAAATTTACTACAAGTAATAGTCTGGAAGAAATACAACTGTCTGAATGAAAGAAAACAACAGTAACATAAAAAGTTGACGGGGACTTCAAGGTCTGTGAACGCCGACAGATCTACCTTAAGTCACCTGACAGCGGACCAATAGCAAAATCTCGATCAACCTAAGCCGGTATCAAAGTCTGCACAGAAAGTGCAGAGTGCAGCATCAGTAGAACCGACCTCATGTACTTGTAAGTGTCGAGCCTAACCTCGGCGAAGTAGTGACGAGGCTAGGACAAGACACCCACATATAACCTGAACAGTATAATCATGCTAGTGGCAACAACAGTAAATAAAGAAATAACGCAAAAATAATGGGAAGGGAACATACAGTAGAAAAATACAACATAAGGAGTGAGAACAATGAAAAGACAGAATTAAACCGAAAAACCTTAAACGAATTGAGCAATTAAAACAGCAAGGAAAACTGTACGGCATCACCCTTCGTGCTTTTACTCTCAACCTCACCAAATAAAGAGATAGAACGACACGGCATCACCCTTCATGTATTTACTCTCAACCTCACCAAATAAATAAATAGAACGGCATGGTATCACCCTTCGTGCATTAAACCTCTCATAATATACACGGCATCACCCTTCGAGCTTTAAACCTCTCATAATATACACGGCATCATCCTTCGTGCTTTACACCCTTCCTCACAATATAAATAATGCATGCACGGCATCACCCTTCGTGCTTTACACTCCTCCTCACCAATCACAGAATCAATAACAACGGATAGAGAGAAGTTTCACAAAGAAGTCAATATTTCATCAATGACTACTTTCACAATTTAACATCTCAACCTCGAATTAATATTCATAATTTTATCAACCTTGGTAGAACCGGATACAAGTCTCCCAACATTTCAACGACAACAATAAGTGTGGATAACAAGATTTAAGACTACAAATTTGCAAGAATGAAATTTCACCCGCATGCTATGACTCGACCACAACGCATAGATGCTCGTCACCTCAACTATATATCGTATTCAACAACAAAACACGTAGCAAATACTCACACAATACCTATTCCCTCAAGCCAAAGTTAGACACGACACTTACCTCAATTTCGCAAGCCACTCACTGCTCAAGTATCGCTTTCCCTTTAGAATTCACCTCCAACCCACTCGTATCTAATCATAATTAGTTTAATATCATCAATTATCGCTAAAGGAAACAGCTTTAATGCATAATTACAGTTTTCCTAAGTTTTTCCAACAAAAGTCAAAAATCGACCACAGGCCCGCTTGGTCAAAATTCGAGGTTCGGACTAAAATCCATTAACCCATTCACCTCCGAGCCTGAATATAAAATTCGTTTTGGAATCCGATCCCAAATTGAGTTCTAAATCCCCAAATTTTTGAAATCCTTAGTTTCTACCCAAAACCCCTAATTCTACCATGAAAACCTTAGATTTTAGGTTAAAATCTTGTAAAATGTAGTGAAAGATTGAAAGAAACCAGTTTAGAATCACATACCTATGATTTGGGGAAGAAATGGTCGTTGGAAAAATCGCCTCTTGTGTTTTAGGTCTTGAAAATTTGGGAAATGAATGAAAATTCCCGTCCAAAAGTCATTTTGATCAGCTGCAGATGTCACATTTACGACCTGAGCTTCGCAAATGCGAAGCTAGCAAATGCGAAGGAGTCATCGCAAATGCGAAGCCCTTCACACTTCTGCTGCCTTCGCAAATACGAAGATAAGTTCGCAAATGCGACCTTGAATCTTCGCAAATGCGACTAAATGATCGCATTTGCGATCACTGCCCTTCCCCGACTCCCTTCGCAAATGCGAAAGAAAACTCGCAAATGCGAAAACTATTGGCCCAGCTTCTCTTCGCATTTGCGAGCATCGCAAATGCGAACCTCTCAGAGGTCGCAATTGTGATGCCTGATCTCGCAAAATGGGAGATCAGAGGCCTACAATAATATCAGATGCCCAGCAGTGTTTTCCAAGCCAAATCTCACTCCGTAGCCTATCCGAAACTCACCCGAGCCCTCGGGGCTCCAAACCAAATATGCACACAAGTCTAAAAATATCATACGAACTTGCTCGCGCGATCAAATTGCCAAAATAATACCTAGAACTACGAATTTAGTACCAAATCAAATGAAATTCTCAAGAACACTTTAAAATTTCTATTTTCTCAACTGGACGTCCGAATCACGTCAAATCAACTCCGTTTCTCACCAAATTTCATAGACAGGTCTTAAATATCATAATGAACTTGTACCGGGCTCCAGAACCAAAATACGGACCCGATACTAACAATTCCAAATATCAATCTATTCTTAAAACAAATAATTTCCAAACTTTTAATTTTCATCAAAAATTCATAACTCAAGCTAGGGACCTCTGAATTCGATTTCGGGCATACGCCCAGGTCCCATGATTCGATACGGACCTAGCGAGACTGTCAACGCATGAATCTGGGCCCGTTTACCAAAAATGTTGCCCGAAGTCATCTAAAATCAACTTTTAAGGCAAAATTTCTTATTTTTTATTAGTTTTCAACATAAAAGCTTTTCGGAAACCTGCCCGGATTGTGCACGCAAATCGAGGAGGGTAAAAATGATATTTGTAAGGCTTAAGAGCGCAGATTCGAGTTCTAAAATATAAGATGACCTTTTGGGTCATCACATTCTCCACCTCTAAAACAATCGTTCGTCCTCGAACGGACATAGAAAAGTACATGGGCTGGTGAAAAGGTGGGGATATCTACTCCGCATATCGGACTCAGACTCCCAAGTAGCTGCCTTAATAGGCTGACCTCTCCACTGCACTCGAACTGAAAGGTAACTCTTTGATCTCAACTGGCGAACTTGTCGGGCTAAAAATGGCACCGGCTCCTCCTCGTAAGTCAAATCCTTGTCCAACTGGACAGAGCTGAAATCTAACACGTGGGACGGGTCACCATGAAATATCCGGAGCATAGACACATAGAATACCGGATGAACTGAGGATAATCCTGGAGGCAACGCAAGTCTATAAGCTACCTCCCCTACTCTCTCGAGGATCTCAAATGGCCCGATATACCTAGGGCTCAACTTGCCCTTCTTCCCAAATCTCATAACACCCTTCATGGGCGATACCCGAAGCAATATTCTTTCTCCAACCATGAATGCAATATCACGAACTTTACGGTCGACATAACTCTTTTGCCTAGACTGAGCTGTGCGAAGTCGCACCTGAATAATCTTGACCTTATC
The DNA here is from genome assembly GCF_000715075.1 of Nicotiana tabacum. Lineage (NCBI taxonomy): Eukaryota > Viridiplantae > Streptophyta > Magnoliopsida > Solanales > Solanaceae > Nicotiana > Nicotiana tabacum. The sequence goes on from NC_134100.1 coordinate 86,444,868, forward strand.
CAAGGCATCTTGTACCAAATTGGTACCCAATAACCGAGCCTCTCCCGGTTCAAACAAGCCAACTGGTGAACGGCATTGCCTTCCGTATAATGCCTCATATGGAGCCATCTGAATGCTCGACTGGTAGCTGTTATTGTAGGCAAACTCCGCTAACGGCAAGAACTGATCCCAAGAACCTCCAAAGTCAATAACACACGCGTGAAGCATATACTCTAAGATCTGAATAGTACTCTCGGACTTCCCATACGTTTGAGGATGGAATGGTGTGCTCAACTAAACCCACTTACCCAACTCACATTGTACTGCCCTCCAAAAGTGCAAGGTAAACTGTGTACCTCAATCTGAAATAATAGACATGGGCACCCCGTGAAGGCGGACAATCTCACGAATGTAAATTTCAGCTAACCTTTCTGAAGAATAGGTAGCTGCCACTGGAATGAAATGTGTTGACTTGGTCAACCTGCCCACAATGACCCCAAACTGCATCAAATTTTCTCCGAGTCCGTGGGAGTCCAACAACAAAATCCATAGTGATACGCTCCCATTTCCATTCAGGAATTTCTAACTTCTGAAGCAACCTACCAGGTCTCTGATGCTTGTACTTAACTTGCTGACAATTCAGACACCGATCTACATATGCAACTATATCCTTTTTCATTCTTCTCCACTAATAATGTTGCCGCAAATCTTGATACATTTTGGCGATACCTGGATGAATAGAATACCTGGAACTATGTGCCTCTTCAAGAATTAATTCACGAAGTCCATCCACATTAGGCACACAAATATGACCCTGTATTCGCAGAACTCCATCTTCCCCCACAGCAACATGTTTGGCATCACTGTGCCGCACCGTGTCCTTAAGGACAAGTAAACGAGGATCATCATACTGCCTCTCTCTGATACGCCCATATAAAGAAGATCGAGCGACTGTGCAAGCTAGAACTCGAGTGGGTTCTGAAACATCTAAACTCACAAATTGGTTAGCCAAAGTCTGAACATATGCAGCTAATGGCCTCTCACCAACTGGAATATATGCAAGATTGCCCATACTCACAGCCTTCCTACTCAAAGCATCGGCCACCACATTGGCCTTTCCGGGGTAATACAAAATGGTGATATCATAGCCTTTCAACAACTCCAACCATCTTCTCTGCCTCAAACTAAGATCTTTTTGTTTGAACAGGTACTGAAGGCAATGATGATCAGTGAATACCTCACACGAGACACCGTAGAGGTAATGCCTCCAAATCATCAGCGCATGAACAATGGCTTCCAGTTCTAAGTCATGAACAGGATAATTCTTCTCGTGAACTTTCAATTGCCCGACGCATATGCAATTACCTTGACATCTTGCATTAATACTGCACCAAGTCTAATGTGAGAGGCGTCACAATATACCATATATGATCCTGAACCAGTGGGTAATACAAACACTAGCGTTGTAGTCAAAGCGGTCTTGAGCTTCTGAAAGCTCAACTCACACTCGTCTGACCATCTAAATGGGGCACCCTTCTGGGTCAATCTGGTCTTAATAGTTGTTCATAATCAATTACAGAATCATCAATTAACTTCATGTTAACAAAAATCTTGTTTCAAACCTTCACAATACTAATAACGAGATGCCAGGCATGAAGACCTCATAATTATTTACCCGAATTAACGAGTCACATTTAACGCCACTTGGGCAGGCACCTACCCCGTAGGTTACAACTCAATATTACAACACGAATTTGGCAAGTATGCACAGAGAATTTCATACAAATATTTTTAAATAAGCCTAGCAGGCATGACTCCCTATTAGTACTATCGTACAAATTTAATTTCACAAGGGAGAATTTAAACACAAGAATATTTTTATCACAAGGATCTCGTCCTTATATAACTTCCACCGCAGCTCATAGCCCGGTTTAAACATATCAATTTATTTTAAAATACGAGGACCTCGGCCTCAGTTTTGAATCACAAGTAATATGCACATCTTGCCAATCGAAACTTTACATTTTCTCCTTTTAAATAACTTTCATTAAACAAAATCACAACATATAATAAACCTTACACCGGTAGGGCATATAATTCATAATTTGTAATTAATTATCCGAAAATACATCAAAACATACCGAAATAAGTACCAGAAAGGCACTTTTAGCCTCATAGATCTTATTAGAGTCCATCATGGAATGATAGGTGTAGTTATCTCCATAAAACCTCCCAAGAGAAGTTGACACATAAGTAGATTATAGAATTACGAAGCCTACTCATAAGTGGAGCACAATAGGAGGACTCGTCTTGATACTCAGAACCGAATCAAGTTAAGGAAATTATTCCTTTATTTTAAATCGAGGTCGTACCCATAGCGACACCATCTTATGTAACAACCTCCGCCATACCATAAAACAAATATAACAACGGCTGGGTCTCCACCTCTAGGACGCCTTCTACCCGTCTATCCTCCACCCCTAACTGGTCGTGTGGATGGTGTAGTAACTACAATAGGGCACGTAGACTGAGTGCTTTGATGAAATATGTCTCTCCCAAGTCTGGGACAATTTTCTGATGATGTGCCTAGTATCGTCGTATTCATAACAACCCCTTCGCGGGTTTGGCTGCTCATATTGAGTCTGTGCCAGATAACTGGGATAACCATTGTAGGAAACTCATGCCAGTGGTGCATTAAAAGAACTTACTGGAGCACCTCAATTAATCCGATGTGCGAACTGGGTTGGCCGACTACCCAAGTCCCCGCCATAATGATTTATACTCGCAGAGTAGAATCCACCGAATCCCCAGAACCTCGAGACGTCTTGGTCTCCTTAGTTTCCTTTTTTTCTCACCCCGAACACATTCTAATATCTTGCCAATTTCTACCACTAGTGGAAATGAAGTATCAGTCTGTAGCTCCCGAGTCATACAAAATTTTACAATCATAATTAAGTCATTTAATGAGTCTGTGGACTCGCTCTCTGGCTGTAGGAAGCAAAGTAGGAATATGACGGGCTAACTTATTGAACCTGATGACATATTATGACACCGTCATGGTGACCTGGCGCAATCGTTCAAACCCTATGCGCCATGCATTATAGAGAGTCCGGGAAACAAACTCTTTCAAAAGTATTTCTGAGAACCGAGCCAAGTGGGCGGTGTTGTATTGGCTGGTCTGCCCTCTTCATAGGCTTGCCACAGACACCTGTGGAGAATTATCTCTCCCAAGGCCAATTTCTTCTTTTGTTATGCTGACTCAACAGTGTTGAGCTGACCCATTTCTTAACATACTCTTCGATTCTTCTTTGGGGTAACCCTTACCCCTATTTATATACAATGATCACAAAAGTAGAGCTCCATACAGACAATTCTTAGTCCAGAATCTCGTCAACCATTGTACCTCCTCCGAAGCACCCCAAAATCCGCAACTGTGACGTCCACGCTGAGTAGACCTTCTGTAAATTTAATGTTGTTTCTCTAACTCCTTTGGTACTGAAGTATAAGATTATTATAGAGGCGGACATACCGCAAGTCCCAACCTTATTATCTACAAGATCTCAGGCCTTAAACACATGTAAATTTTGGGAGAACCTTTCAGTACAACATATATACATTTCAGGCCAAAACTAAAATAACACATGACTCGCAATCCATTCATTGATAGTGGAATCCCCCACTTGGAGCGAAGTCATAGTTCATCACGTCCGATGGTCCACAATATTATCCTTCACAACTCGTACAAATGAACCAGATGCCAAGGTACGTTGCACCCCCACATTATTCACCGGGTGATCTCTTTATATGTCTGCATCTTTAGTCGGAATCACACGTTGAGGCAATATTTGAGCATCTTTGGCTCCCTCATAGTTCATCTGTGGCATCACAAACTGTCGACGCACAACTGATACCGAGTGTGCAATGTCATACACGAGTAGATACAAAGGAATGTGAGATATAGGTTTCAAGCAAAATCAATGCCGCACGATAAGGAATGAAAGAGGTGATATTGTTCCTAAACTTCATAGCCTCTGAGAGATAAGTACAGACGTCTCCGTACCGATCCTTCAGACTCTACTAAGCTTGCTCGTGACTCGTGAGACCTATGTAACCTAGTGCTCTGATACCAACTGTCACGACCCGAAATTTCCCACCAATGGGACCGTGATGGCGCCTAACATTTCACTTGCTAGGCAAGCCAACGTTAAAGAATCATTAAACCAATTCCTTATTTCCATTCAGTAATTAACAATAATTAACTAAGATGAAATATAATAAGTGCGAAATATCATAAAACTATATTAATTACTACCACCCAAATCTGGAGTCACAATTCATGAGCATTCTAGAATTTACTACAAGTAATAGTCTGGAAAAAATACAACTATCTGAATGAAAGAAAACAACAGTGACATAAAAAGTAGACGGGGACTTCAAGGTCTGTGAACGTCAACAGATCTACCTTGAGTCTCCGGACAGCGGACCAATAGCAAATCTCGATCAACCTGAGCCGGTATCAAAATCTACACAGAAAGTGCAGAGTGCAGCATTAGTACAACCGACCCCATGTACTGGTAAGTGTCGAGCCTAACCTCGACGAAGTAGTGATGAGGATAGGACAAGACACCCACATATAACCTAAACAGTATAATCATGCTAGTGGCAACAACAGTAAATAAAGAAATAACGCAGAAATATAGGAAGGGAACATACAGTGGGGGAATACAACGTAAGGAGTGAGAACAATGAAAAGACAGAATTAAACCGAAAATCCTTAAATAAATTGAGCAATTAAAACAGCAAGGAAAACTGCATGGCATCACCCTTCGTGCTTTTACTCTCAACCTCACCAAATAAAGAGATAGAACGGCATGGCGTCACCCTTCGTGCATTTACTCTCAACCTCACCAAATAAATAAATAGAACAGCACGGCAATACCCTTCGTGCATTAAACCTCTCATAATATACACGGCATCACCCTTCGTGCTTTAAACCTCTCATAATATACACGACATCACCCTTCATGCTTTACACTCTTCCTCACAATATAAATAATGCATGCACGGCATCAACCTTCGTGCTTTACACTCCTCCTCACCAATCACAGAATCAATAACAACGGATAGAGAGAAGTTTCACAAAGAAATTAATATTTCATCAATGATTACTTTCACAATTTAACATCTCAACCTCGAATCAATATTCACAATTTTATCAACCTTGATAGAACCGGATACAAGTCTCCCAACATTTCAACAACAACAATAAGTATGGATAACAAGATTTAAGACTACAAATTTGCAAGAATGAAATTTCACTCGCATGCTATGACTCGACCACAACGCATAGATGCTCATCACCTCAACTATACATTGTATTCAATAACAAAACACGTAGCAAATACTCACACAATACCTATTCCCTCAAGCCAAAGTTAGACACGACACTTACCTCAATTTCGCAAGCCACTCACTGCTCAAGTATCGCTTTCCCTTTAGAATTCACCTCCAACCCACTCGTATCTAATCATAATTAGTTTAATATCATCAATTATCGTTAAAGGAATCAACTTTAATGCATAATTACAGTTTTTCTAAGTTTTCCCAACAAAAGTAAAAAACCAACCCCGGGCCCGCTTGGTCAAAACCCAAAGTTCGGACCAAAATTCATTTACCAATTCACCCCCGTGCCCGAATATATAATTGGTTTTGGAATCCAACCTCAAATTGAGGTCTAAATCCCCAAATTTCCGAAATCCCTAGTTTCTACCCAAACCCCCTAATTCTACCATGAAAACCTTAGATTTTAGGTTGAAATCTTGTAAAATGTAGTGAAAGATTGAAAAAAACCAGTTTAGAACCACTTACCTATGATTTGGGAAAGAAATGGTCTTTGGAAAAATCGCCTCTTGTGTTTTAGGTCTTGAAAATTTGGGAAATGAATGAAAATTCTCGTCCAAAAGTTATTTTGATCAGCTGCAGATGTCACATTTGCGACTTGAGTTTCGCAAATGCGAAGGAGTCATCGCAAATGCGAAGCCCTTCACACTTCTGCTGCCTTCACAAATGCGAAAATAAGTTCGCAAATGCGACCTTGAATCTTCGCAAATGCGACTAAATGATCGCATTTGCGATCACTGCCCTTCCCCGACTCCCTTCGCAAATGCGAAAGAAAACTCAAAAATGCGAAAACTATTGACCCAGCTTCTCTTCGCATTTGCGAGCATCGCAAATGCGAACCTCTCAGATGTCGCAAATGCGAGATCAGAGGACTGCAATAATATCAGATGCCCAGCAGTGTTTTCCAAGCTAAATCTCACTTCGTAGTCTATCCGAAACTCACCCGAGCCCTCGGGGCTCCAAACCAAATATGCACACAAGTCGAAAAACATCATACTAACTTGCTCGCGTGATCAAATCGCCAAAATAACACCTAGAACTACGAATTTAGTACCAAATCAAATGAAATTCTCAAGAACACTTTAAAATTTCTATTTTCTCAACTGGACGTCCGAATCACGTCAAATCAACTCTGTTTCTCACCAAATTTCACAGACAGGTATTAAATATCATAATGAACCTGTACCGGGCTCCAGAACCAAAATACGGACCTAATACTAACAATGCCAAATATCAATCAATTCTTAAAAACAAATAATTTCCAAACTTTTAATTTTCATCAAAAATTCATAATTAAAGCTAGGGACCTCCGAATTCGATTCTAGGCATACGCCCAGGTCCCATAATTTGATGCGGACCTACCGAGACCGTCAACGCACGGATCCGGGCCCGTTTACCAAAAATATTGACCGAAGTCAACTAAAATAAACTTTTAAGGCAAAAATTCTTATTTTCATTGGTTTTCAACATAAAAGCTTTTCGAAAACCTGCCCGAACTGTGCACGCAAATCGAGGAGGGTAAAAATGAGATTTTAAGGCTTAAGAACACCGATTCGAGTTCTAAAATATAAGATGATCTTGACTTGGCTCTGCAAAATGATAAGCCTGCTGCCATTACTGATTCGAGCAGTGCGGATGAGAAGTCTTTCCATAAAGCTTGGGAATGCTCTAACAGTCTAAGCCTTATGTTTATGCGAATGAATATTGCCAACAACATTAAGAGTACTATTCCACAAACAGAAAGTGTCAGGGAATACCTGAAGTTTGTGGAAGAATGTTTTTGTTCTGCAGATAAGTCTCTCGCTGGTACACTAATGGCTTAACTCAAGAGCATGATGTTTGATGGGTCGCGTAGTATGAAAAACCATATCATCAAGATGACTAACATTGCAGCAAGACTTCAGACCTTGGGGATGAAAGTGGATGATTCCTTCTTGGTTCAATTTATTCTGAACTCGTTGCCTCCTGAGTATGGACCTTTTCAAATTAACTATAACATTATTAAGGATAAGTGGAATGTTAGTGAATTGTCCAGTATGCTTACTCAGGAGGAGTCAAGACTTAAGAACAAGGGAGTCATTCAATTAACCTCATGGGTCAAGGAGCTGGTAAAGGACTTAAAGTGAAGCCCAATAAGTTCAAGAAGAAGAAAGCACCTGCTAAAGCTCCACAGGATGCTAAGAAGGAACATAAGGCAGATATGTGTCGTTTCTGTAACAAGGACACTATCAGAAAGATTGCTTGAAACGTAAAGCTTGGTTCAAAAAGAAAGGGATTCCTTACGATCCAAACTACAAATCCAAATAAGGATTTCTTGTTCATGGAAAATCGTATGAAGGCTCCAATTGAAGGCATAGGGACTTATCGTTTGATCATGGAGACTGGACGTCACTTTGATCTATTACAGACTCTTTATGTACCTTCAGTTTCTAGAAATTTGATTTCTCTTTCAAGACTTGATGTTTCTGGATTTGATTTAAAGTTTGGAAATGGATGCTTTAATTTATATAAGAATGCTATATGTTATGGTTCTGGCTTTCTTAGTGATGGCTTATATAAATTGAAACTCGATATTGGTTTTTATGAGCCCCTTCTTAATGTTCAACATAATGTTGGAATTAAACGTAGTTCACTAGATGAAAGTTCTGCTTACTTGTGGCATAGACGTTTGGGTCATATATCCAAAGAAAGGTTAGAAAGATTAGTAAAGAATGAGATTCTTCCGAATCTAAATTTTACTGATCTTACTATATGTTTGGATTGCATTAAGGGAAAGCAAATCAAGCATAGTAAGAAAGGTGCTACAAGAAGCACCCAGCTTCTAAAAATTATACACACCGATATTTGTGGACCCTTTGATGTTCCATCTTTTGGTGGAGAGAAATATTTTATCACTTTTATCGATGATTTTTCACGCTATGGATACATCTATTTGCTGAAAGAAAAATCTCAAGCAACAGATGCTCTCAAGGTGTTTGTTAATGAGGTTGAAAGGCAATTAGATAAAAAGGTGAAAATTATTAGGTCAGATAAAGGTGGTGAATATTATGGAAAATATAATGAATCGGGACAATGTCCAGGTCCATTTGCAAAGTTTCTCGAGGAACATGGCATATGTGCACAGTATACTATGCCAAGAACACCTCAACAAAATAGTGTTGCAGAAAGGCGCAATCGAACACTTATGGATATGGTTAAGAGCATGATGAGTAATTCCTCATTACCCAAATCATTGTGGATGTATGCTCTTAAAACCGTTATATATTTATTAAACAGGCCTCCTAGTAAGGCAGTTCCAAAGACCTCTTTTTGAACTGTGCACAGGAAGAAAACCTAGTTTAAGGCACTTGCATGTTTGGGGTTGCCCAGCGGAAGCTAGAGTTTATAATCCACAAGAAAAGAAATTAGATTCTCGAACAGTAAGTGGTTACTTTGTTGGTTACCCAGAGAAATCTAAAGGGAATGTGTTTTACTGTCTAAACCATAGTTCGAGAATTTTTGAAACTGGTAATGCAAGATTCATTGAGAATGGTGAAGTTAGTGGGAGTGTTGAAAAGCAAAGTATGGAAATAAAAGAGGTGAGGGTCAATATTCTATTACCCACGAATGTGCCTACTTCCACACAAATACCAAATATTGTTCCAGTTGTTGAAGAACACTTTGACAACACCGAGCAACATTTGGATGAAACACTTCATGAAGAAACGGACTCACAAGACCGAATATTAGTCTGATGTATGCTCAACTTGCATAAGACCGGATTTTAGTTTTGCGATCGGAATGCTGGGAAGATATCAGAGTAACCCAGGAATTTATCACTGGAAAGCTGCAAAGAAAGTTTTGAGGTACCTGAAAGGAACGGAGGATTACATGCTCATGTATAGGAGATCCAAGCATTTGGAAGTTGTTGGATACTCGGATTCAGATTTCGCTGGATGTATTGACACTAGAAGATCCACGTTTGGTTATTTGGTCCAATTAGCTGAAGGAGAAATATCATGGAAGAGTGCCAAACAGTCTACCATTGCTACATCCACGGTGGAAGCAGAATTTGTGGCATGTTTTGAAGCCACAATTCATGCATTATAGCTGCGAAACTTTATTTCAGGACTTGGGGTTGTCGACACCATTACCAAGCCGCTGAAAATTTACTTTGATAATTCTACAGCAGTATTCTTCTCCAAGAATGATAAGTACTCCAAAGGTTCCAAGCATATGGAATTAAAGTACTTTACCATCAAGAAGGAAGTTCAGAAATAAGAGTGTCACTTGATCATATTAGAACTGATCTCATAATTGCAGATCCGTTAACGAAAGGTTTACAGCCAAAGACATTTAAGGAACAAGTACATAGAATGGGTCTTGGTTGTATTTATGATTGATGTATTTATAATTTTTGACACTCTAAGCTCATTTATGTGTTTCTGATATACATTAATGATTTCTTGTTTCTCATAATGGTGTATTTTGAGATGTTGCAGGATAAGTCTCAATGAGATATTATTGTGGACCATAATATGTTATAGCTTATGAACCTGATACGATAAATTACTAATATTGTAGTATATGGAAGGGAGTATATAGACAAATTATATATAACCGCCATAACTCATATTTACTAGTTTATCGTATTGTGGTATTTATGGTGGACATTACAGAAGATATTTATTTATGCGCAACTAATGTTCCTATATTAAATATTAATATTATGTGATTATTGGGCCAAGTGGGAGAATGTAAGATTTTCTTACGTTTTGGTGGCCCAATAAGTTTAAGTCCCATAATTAATATTTAATTAATGAGCAAATCTCATCCGTCCGAACGGTTACTTGATAGTCGTACCAGATTAAATGAGAACCTCTATAAATTGGTCCCCTCCCCACCTATTAGGGTTACCGTATTTTATTTTCTCTCTTCCATCACTAAAATCGGCGGTAACGAAAGCTAGGGCAAGGAGCGAGAAATCAATTTGAATTAACGCTTCCGCTTCACGATGATGGCTTACGATTCAGGTATGTTTTCTGTAACGATTTTATGTAAGATTATCATGTCCAAGATACAATTAAAGTTTATGCTAACAAAATCGGCTATGGTTCAAGTTAGATATTTGGTTTCTTAATTTTAATGAATAGACATGCTTTCTTTTCTTTTACGTTTGTTTTACGATAGTAGAAAAAGCTAATAATATACCAATACTCAATAATCTTTTGGATACGATCAAGTCGTAGAAGGTTGGATAGTGCTATGTACAAACTATAAACAATACTACCGTAGGTTTTGGGCTTTGCATGCTAAATACGTATATTCCTATGTTCGTTGTAATAAGAAGTGATGACATAGAAAAGATTAAAATAGGACATGTCATTAGTTGCATGAGATTAACACTTTTCTAGTAACAAATATATTTATATATCTTATATTAATCATTAGACGTGCTTATGGTTATATGTGCAAGACACGTACATACAGACTAGTATACTATATTAAAAGCACCAAGACCCTTAGCGAAATGTCATTCGCCTTTTTTACCCTTTAAAATTTTATTTCAAATTGGACAAACTTGTAACTTAATCATTTTTCTATAATTTGGAATTTTAAATATTTCCTTATTTGAACTATATACAAACTACTAATGTTTAGGTTATATGAATTTGTTCCTTATTTGACTTCTATCCTATATATAGTAGTTAAAGTATACACACGTAATTGAAGTTTACTTTACTAGCACATTAGGATGAGTAAGAATAAGTTTATAAACGATATGCTTACGTTCGAAAATAACAATAATTTATCGTCATAATAAATATATACTATTGTGTAGCTTAAGTTTATATTTAAATGTCGCAATATATACTTATATAAAATCATAAACCCAATTATAAAATTCATAAGGAAACATAGATAAGATATTCAAATTTATTGAGATTAATAGCAATAAGTCGTGCTTTAATTTATAAGAAATTTAAGATAGTTTTAAATATAACTTCCTGCATATTTCTTTAAAATCTTTTTTTAGTTGAACAATATCGGAAGTCCTTATATTCAGGATTTTAAAATTACTTATAATTTTATTTTGTATATTCTTTTTACTTATTTGAGTTATGTAACATAATTATAATACCTTTCATGTTATTTTGTAGGACATTACGAAACATGCGGTTTAAAACAAGGCATATATATATTAAAAGATTTAAGGTTAAATTATTTCTAAATAAGAAAGTATGACATTCTTTTTTGCTCAACCGTATGTAATGACTCGGCCGGTCATTTTGAGTATTTTAGCCCAGATCTCCCTAAATTATGCTTCCTCTATGTTATATTATGGTTACTTGACTTGTCAGGGGACCTTGGTGTCGGGTTCAGGAGAGTTTCGGAGTGTTATGGGACACATAGTCCTTAAGTTGGAATTTTAAGTCGTTGGAGTTCACCGTAGTTTGACTTGTGTGAGGATGACTCCGGAATGGAGTTTTGTCGGTTCCAATAGCTCTGTATGGTGATTTTGGTCTTGGAGCATGTCCGTATATTGATTTGGAGGCCCGTAGGTCATTTCGGCGTTAATTGGTGAAAAATGAAAAATTGGAAGATTTTGAGAGGTTTGACCAGAAATGAACTTTTTAATATCGAGGTCAGATTCTGGTTTTCGGAAGTTGGAGTAGGTCCGTAATGTAAATTATGACTTGTTTGCAAAATTTGATGTCAATCGAACGTGATTTGATAGGTTTCGACATCGAATGAAGAAGTTCAAAAGTTCATTAAGCTTGAATTGGTGTGCGATTCGCGGTTTTAGCATTATTTGATTTGATTTGAAGGCTCGACTAAGTTCGTATGATGATTTACGACTTGTTGGTATATTTGGTTGAGGTCCCGGGGGGCTCGGGTGGATTTCGGATGGCTAACGGGGTAAAAATTAGACTTAGAAGACTGCTGAAGATTTGCTGGTGTCCAGTTCTGGTTTTCTTCTAAGCGATCGCGAAGGCTTATTTGGGTGCAGCTGGATTTCTAATATATGCTTTCACGAGGTGGAGTACACGATTGCATAAGCTGGCTAGGTAGAGCATCGCGAACGCGTGGACTAGGCTGCGTTCGCGAAGAGGAAGAAAGGCAGTTGGGTTCACGCGTGTTATTCTATGTGAACGCGTGTGCCGCTCCGCGATCGTGTAAGGCCTGGGTATTTGCTATCCGCGTTCGCGTGGTGCCAAATGCGTTCGTGTAGGTCATTTTGTTGGGGCAGCTTATTTTGTTCTACGTGAACGCGTGGGAATTTTCGCGATCGCGTAGTGTAAACACCTGGGCAGCAAATTAAAATTTCAAAATCAAGGGTTTGCTCTCGTTTTCATTTTGGGACTTTAGAAGCTCGGATTGAAGGGAGATTTTGGGAGATTTTCAGAGAAAATATTTGGGTAAAGATTCTTGACTCATTTTTGATTAATTTATTCGGGAGAAGGTGGCTCCCATTGATGACAAGATGCGGGAAGCGAGGCTTAGATGGTTCGGACATGTTCAAAGGAGAAGCCCAGATGCTCCGGTACGGAGGTGTGAGTGGCTGGTTGTGGAGGGCACGAGAAGAGGTAGAGGGCGGCCTAAGAAGTATTGGGGAGAGGTGATCATACAGGATATGGCGAGGCTCCAGATTTCCGAGGACATGACACTTAATAGGAAGATGTGGAGGTCGAGTATTAGAATTATAGGTTAGGATGTAGTTGAGTCTTGACTTACTTCGTACTATTGTGGGACTAGCCAGGTAGGGTTTTTTGTCTAAGATAGCTAGTGACAATGTTATATTTTACTACTTCACTTTTCAGTGCATGTCCTATTTACTACCTATCGCTTTTGCTTTGCATCCTTCTTCTGCATTTCATGGTGTTCCTATTTTTCCTATGATTGTTGTGGTGATACTAATATTGTCTCCTTTTGTCCTTTTGTCTTTTTGTTTTCTTGAGCCGAGGGTCTTTCGGAAACAACCTCTCTACTCCTTTGGGGTAGGGGTAAGGTCTGCGTACACACTACCCTCCCCAGACCCCATTAGTGAGATTTTAATGGGTTGTTGTTGTTGTTGTTGTTACACTAATCTATCATTAATTTCCCCATTCAATTAAGGATTTGGGTTGAGAAATTGAGGGGAAAAGGTGTAAAGCTCTTAGACCAAATTTTTGGGTTTTGAAAGGCCAAATGAGGTCGGATTTGGATAATCCTTGTATGGTTGGACTCGATATCGAATAAACATTTGGTTTTTGTAACTTTGGTCGGGTTACGAGGCATGAGCCTGGATCGACTTTTTGGAGCGATTTTTCAATCCTTTGCTAAAGTCGTAATTTCATTATTTAAATTAGTATCCTATAGTTATATTTATAGTATGAAATTATTTTGGCTAGATTCGAGCCGATCGGAATTGGAAAATCGAGGGAAAGGCCTTCTTATCGATTGATTGAGCGAGGTTTGAGGTAAGTGACTTGTCTAACCTTGCGTGGGGAAAATCCCCCTTAGGATTTGGTATTGTTGTAACAATTTACGATATATGAGGGCCGTGTACGCGAGGCGACGAGTGCGTACATGAGCTAAATATTAAAATTTCGGTTTTATCTAGGTAGTTTCCTTTTTATGCCTTAACTAAGTTACTTTAGCATGTATAGTCATCATGTTTAACTGTGGGATTCTTTACTTGAGATTGCTATCCTTGAAATATCATTGTTTCAGTTGTTATGTTTTGATTTTCGTGATTATTGTTGAGATGATTGTTTCATTGTTGCACGAGGTTTCTGCCGTGCGAGTTTTATTGTTTGCATGAGGTTTCTGTCGTGCCGTTGTGATTATTGCTACGCATATGGTGGTATAAGGTCTGGGTGTTGAAACGCATGCGGTGAGATAAGGTGGGCTTGATACGCGTGGCTAGTAGGGGAACTACTAGAAGTCATGCGGTATGATAAGGTGGGCTAAAACACGGGATGCTATTTCGGGAAAATGATTTTTCAAAACAAAATATAAAGGCTCCCCCGGTGATATAAGGAAAGATTGTGAGATATTTACTTTTGGGACAATGAGGCGGTACCTCGGGAGTGCCCCTGTTGATTTCCTCTATTTGTTGTATTGTTGTTATTGTTGTTGTTGTTGTTCCTCCACTTGTAAAATTTGTGCTTTCCTTTCATGTTGTATTCGTCTTTCTTTGATTCTGTGTTATTACCTTCCGTAAATTCTCATTGTTTCACTTCTCAGTCATTTCATTATATTATTATATCTTCTGCCTTGTTTCCTATTATTTTCAGTAGGGCCCTGACCTGACCTTGTCACTACTCTACCGATGTTAGGGTTGGCATTTACTGGGTACCGTTGTGGTGTACTCATACTAAGCTTCTGCACATCTTTTTGTGCAAATCCAGGTACTGCCTACCAGACCAGGTACCCATGAGCTAGTCCGTATGTATAAACTTCAAGGTATATCTGCCAGCGTCCGCAGACATCGGAGTCCGCCTCTATCTTTATCATGTTGTTTCCTTATCCCCATTAGACTCTAATATATAGGGATATTTAGTATTTCTCTTTAGATCTTGTGAGTTGTTTATACTTGAGTTGCAATTTTTATTTATTTTAGTTATTGACATTTTGAGTTTTAGCTTAATATTTTAGTTATTCTGCATACTTGTTAGGCTTACCTAGTCTTGGACACTAGGTGCCGTCATGTCATCCTACGGAGGAAAATTGGGGTCGTGACAAGTTGGTATCAGAGCTCTTGGTCCATAGGTGTTATGAGTCACAAGCAGGTGTAGTAGAGTCTCGCGAATCGGTACGGAGACGTCTGTACTTATCTTCGGGAGGCTATGGAACTGTTAGGAAAAGCTTCGCTTCCTTGATTTCTTATCGTGCAAAATATTTGACTTCGGATTCTAAATTTCTGTCTTTCTACTCTCTCACAGATGGTGAGGACACGTACAGCTGGATCAGATGACCAGACACTCACGCCCCCTGCTAAATCCGCGAGAGGCCGGTGTCGAGGTAAAGGCCGAGGACGTCCACGTGGAGCAGTCAGAGAACCCGCATGAGCTGCTACAGAGGAGCCACCAGTAGCTTCAATTGGAGAGGAGGCACCTGAAACGCCTGTTACTACACCATCCCTCGAGGAGACTCTCACCCAGTTTTTGAGCTGCTCGGGTTCTAGACTAAGCTCTACCTATGCCTCTACCTCGGCCTCTGGCGTGATCTCGGCCTCGACCTATGCCCCTAGTCGCAACTGTCACTGGGGGCTCTGACTCCTGCCAGGCTGTAGACACAATGCGTATTCTCGCCATTTGCGAGAGAACAATGATATAAGAGTTCGTTCATCAATGATAGAATAAAATCGCACGACAGAGAACAATAGAAGTAAAATTGTTCCTAAACTCCATAGCCTCTGAAAGATAAGTACAAACGTATCCGTACCGATCCTTCAGACTCTACTAAGCCTGCTCGTGACTCGTGAGATCTATGGAACCTAGTGCTCTGATACCAACTTGTCACGACCCGAAATTCCCACCTTTGGGACCGTGATGGCGCCTAACACTTTACTTGCTAGGCAAGCCAACGTTAGAATAATTTAACCATTTTTAGCAATTTATTTTAATTAAATAGTAAAGAAACCAAATAAAAACGATGTCGAAATGCCATCCCAGAACTGGTGTCACAAGTGCACGAACTTCTAGAATACTACAAACAAGGGTCTGAATAAAAATAAAGTTGTCTGAAAGAAAGCACACGGCTAAGATAAAGTAGAAGGGGACTTCAGAGCTGCGAACGTCGTGCAGCTATACCTCAAGTCTCCTCTAATAGCTGAATCCGAGCAAATCTACATAACGTCGTTGGGACCAACTCTGGTATCTGCACAAGAAGTGCAGAGTGTAGTATGAGTACAATCGGCCCCATGTACTCTGTAAGTGCTGAGCCTAACCTCGACTAAGTAGTGACGAGGCTAAGGCAGGTCCCTTACATTAACATGTATGCAATAATAGTAACAATAATAACAGGAATAGAGGTAAGACGAAAAATCATATCAATAATTGAAGTCAATTCAGTAGTCACAACCAATTGTTTCTTTTATCATTCTGCTGCAGCGTGCAAACTGTTCCCACACTATAATCCTTCAATTAAATTCCGTTGCGGCGTGCAACCCGCTCCAACAATATAAACTTAAAATAATATCTGATACGGTGTCCAACCCGATCCAACAATATAATCTTTCAAATAAATTCCGTTGTGACGTACAACCCGATTAAACAATATAATTTTTCAAATAAATTCTTTGGGGGCAACCCGCTCCAACAATATAATTTATTAATACTTAAATGTAAAACTACTTTAATAAATACCATAATTAATAAGAAATTATTAGGCAACAAGGTATTCAACAATTATAAATTATGTAGGAAACAAATAAGGGTAAGTAACAATTAATTGTAGAATCAGGGAGAAGATATGCAATTTAACATATAAAATACTAATTATCAGATAACATTATGGCACAAAAATCACATAAGCAGATAGCAATTAAGTCATGATAGTTGGCAATAAAAATAGGAGATTCAATTAATATAACAATTAATTCATGAAATAAGGTTATTAATAAAATGTGTAAAAACATGGAAAGAGGCAATTCGACGACGTATAGACACTCGTCACCTCGTCTATACGTCGCTATATATAAAATACACATAACATATAGTTCAAGGGTTCTATTCCCTTAAGTCAAGGTTAACCACGACACTTACTTTTCTTTGCAGTTCAAGTGATCACTCGACCAAGGCTTTTCCTTTCGAATTATTCTCCAAACCAACCAAACCTTGCAATTTATTTACCAACAATTCAATTTGAGCTTTAGAAATTATTCACAATTCGAAAGAGACTTAATTTAAGTCATTTTCGGAAAAGTCAACTAAAAGGCAACGTGGGTCCCACTTTTAGGAACCCGACGAAAAATGACGGAATCTAAACACCCATTCCGATACGAGTTCAACCATACAAAAATTATTGAATTCCGACATCGGATTGCCTTTCAAATCTTCATTTTACATTTTTGGAAGATTTTACAAAAATCTGATTTTCTTCAATTAAATTCACGACTTCATGATGTAAATAAGTATGGAATCATAATATATAAATGATTTAGGATAAATAACACTTACCTAGTTCAAATATGTGAAAAAACCCTCTGAAAATTGCCCAAACCGAGCTCCCCAACTCTATTTTTGTTTAAAATGGCAAAACTCCTCGTTTTATAGGGTTTTATGTCTGTAGCGCCACAGGTGGCGTGGGGCACCTGTGGCGCCATTTCCAGAACTCCAGAAGTCCCAACGCCAGGGATAGCGCCCCACGTTACCCTGGACGCTGATGATGGAAAATTTTATCTCGGCACGGAAATGGGCATAACTCTCTCATACAATGTCCGAATTCGATGATTCTTTTTGTTATGGTTCCAAAATTTCAATACGGATATAATTCTTCAATAAAAACTAAATTTGGAGCTCATTTGCTTTATCTGTTACCACTTATTCTAGAAGAAACGACGTCAAAACATTCTAGAATATCCAAATTAAATTTCCTTAACCATCTGAAATCCACCTGAGGCCCTCGGGACCTCAACCAAATATACCAACAAGTCCTAAAATATCGTACAAACTTATTCGGGGTCTCAAATCACGTCAAATAACGTCGAAATAACAATTTACACCTCAATTCGGGCTTATGAGTTTCAAACTTTTTAACATTACAAAACTCGTGTCGAAACGTATTAAATGAATCTGGAATGATTTCAAATTTGGCGCACAAGTCATAAATGACATAACGGAGCTATTCCAACTCTCGGAATCTTAATCCGAGCCTGATATAGATAAAGACAAATTCACGGTCAAACTTTGAAAATCTTTAGCCTTTAGATTTTTAGTTTCCGTTAAATGGCGATAATTCGAGGTAGGGACCTCCGAATTCGATTCCAAGCATACGCCCAAGTCCCAAATCACGATACGAATCTACCAGAACTGTAAAAATACTGATCCGGGTTTGTTTTCTCAAAACGTTGACCAATGTTAACTCAAATAAGTTTTGAAGCTTCATTTCACATTTTAATCAATTTTTCACATAAAGACTTTCCGGAAAAATTTACGGACTGCGCCGCAAGTCGAGGGATGCTAAAGGGTGTTATTCAAGGTCTCAGAACATAGAAATGAATGTTTAAAATTAAAGATGACATATTGTATCATCACATTCTCCACCTCTAAAACAAACGTTCGTCCTCGAACGGAGTTAGAAAATTACCTGAGCTGGTGAAAAGGTGTGGATATCTACTCCGCATGTCCGACTCAGACTCCCAGGTAGCTACCTCAATCGACTAAGCTCTCCATTGCACCCGAACTGAAGGATAACTCTTAGACCTCAACTGCTGGACCTGCCGGGCTAGAATAACTACCGGCTCCTCTTCATAAATCAAATCCTTGTCCAATTAAACTTAGGTAAAATCTAACACATGGGACGGATCACCATGATATTTTCGGAGCATAGACACATGGAACACCGGATGAACTGCTGATAAACTAGGTGGTAGTGCAAGCCTGTAGGCTACTTCACCCACCCTTTCAAGAATTTTAAAGGGTCCAATATACCTAGGGCTCAACTTTTCTTTCTTTCCGAACCTCATTACACCCTTCATAGGTGAAACTTAGATCAATACTTTTTCTCCCACCATGAATGCAACATCACGAACTTTACGGTCAGCATAACTCTTTTGCCTAGATTGAGTGGTGCAAAGTCGATCATGGATAATCTTGACCTTATCCAAGGAGCCATATGAATGCTCAACTGGTAGTTGTTATTATATGCAAACTCCGCAAGTAGCAAGAACTGATCCGAAGAACCTTAAAAGTCTATAACACAAGTGCGAAGCATATCTTCCAATATCTAAATAGTGCGCCCGTCCATATGAGGATGAAATGATGTTCTCAACTCAACCCGCGTGCCCAACTCACGTTGTACAGCCCTCTATAAATGCGAGGTGAACTGCGTACCTCGATCAGAAATGATAGACACGGGCACACCGTGAAGGAGGACAATCTCGCGGATGTAAATCTCCGCTAACCGCTCTAAATAATAGGTAACTACTACTGGAATGAAATGTGCTGACTTGGTCAACCTGTCCACAATGACGCATAATGCATCTAACTTCCTCTAAGACCATGGGAGTCCAACAACAAAATCCATAGTGATACGCTCCCACTTCCACTCAGGAATTTCTAACTTCTGAAGTAAACCACCAGGACTCTGATGTTCGTACTTGACTTGCTGACAATTTAGACACCGAGCTACATATGCAACTATATCCTTCTTCATTCTCCGCCAATAATGTTGCAGCAAATCTTGATACATTTTGGCGGCACCCGGATGAATAGAATACCGGGAACTGTGGGCCTCTACAAGAATTAATTCACGAAGCCCATCCATATTAAGCACACAAAGATGACCCTGCATCCGCAGAACTCCATCTTTCCCCACAACAACCTGCTTGGCACCACTGTGTCGTACCGTGTCCTTAAGGACAAGAAAATGAGGATCATCATATTATCGCTCTCTGATACGCTCATACAAGGAAGACTGAGCGACTGTGCAAGCTAGAACCCGACTGGACTCTGAAACATCTAACCTCACGAACTGATTGGCCAAAGTCTGAACATATGCAGCTAACGGCCTCCCACCAACCGGAATATACGCAAGCCTACCCATACTCACAGCCTTTTTACTCAAAGCATCAGCCACCACAGTGGCCTTT
Organism: Nicotiana tabacum; assembly: GCF_000715075.1. Lineage (NCBI taxonomy): Eukaryota > Viridiplantae > Streptophyta > Magnoliopsida > Solanales > Solanaceae > Nicotiana > Nicotiana tabacum. The sequence goes on from NC_134100.1 coordinate 86,465,026, forward strand.
TCGGGATGATACAAAAAGGTGATATCATAGTCTTTTAATAGCTCCAACCATCTTCTATGCCTCAAATTGAGATCTTTTTGTTTGAACAGATATTGTAGGCTACGATGATCAGTAAATACCTCACACGAGACACCGTAAAGGTAATGCCTTCAAATCTTCAGCGCATGAACAATGGCTGCCAATTCTAAATCATGAACGAGATAATTCTTCTCATAAACTTTCAATTGTTGCGACGCATATGCAATCACCCTGCCATCTTGCATCAATACTGCATCAAGCCCAACACGAGATGCATCACAATACACTATATAAGATCCTAAAATTATAGGTAATACCAACACTGGTGCCGTAATCAAAGCATTCTTGAGCTTCTCAAATCTCAATCACATTCGTCGGACCATCTGAATGGGGCACCCTTCTGGGTCAATTTGGTCAATGGGGATGCCCTGGATGAAAACCTCTCCACAAACTGGCGGTAATAACCTGCTAAGCGTAGGAAACTCCAGATCTCTGTAGCTGAAGTAGGTCTAGGCAAATTCTGAACTGCCTCTATCTTCTTAGGATCCACTTTTATGCCTTCTTCCGATACAACATGCCCCAAAAGGGCAACTGAGGCTAACCAAAATTCACATTTCAAAAATTTGGCATATAACTGGTTATTTTTCAATATTTGAAGCACAATCCGAAGATGTTGCTCATGCTCCTCTCGACTGCTGGAGTAAATCAAGATATCATCAATGAATACAACCACAAAAGAATCCAAATAAGGCTTGAACACCTGGTTCATCAAATCCATAAATATTGTTGGGGCATTCGTCAGCCCAAATGACATCACTAGGAATTTGTAATGCCCATCCCGAGTCTGAAAAGTTGTCTTAGGGACATCGGATGCCCTAATCTTCAACTGATGGTAACCACACCTCAAATCAACTTCGAAAACACCTTGGCACCCTGAAGTGGATTGAATAAGTCATTAATTCTTGGCAACGGATACTTGTTCTTGATAGTAGCCTTGTTTAACTGCCGATAATCTATACACATCAGCATTGAACCATCTTTCTTCTTTACAAATAACACTGGTGCACCCAGGGCGAGACGCTAGGTCTAATGAATCCATGGTCAAGAAAGTCTTGTAATTGTTCCTTCAATTCCTTTAGCTCTAGCAGGGCCATGAGGTATGGTGGAATAGAAATGGGCTGGGTTCCCAGAGCTAAATGAATATAGAAGTCAATATCTATGTCGGGTGGCATCCCTGGCAAATCTGCAGGAAATACATTTGGAAACTCACGAACAACTAGAACTGAATCCATAGAAGGAACATCCGCAATAGAATCGCGAATATGAGCCAAATAAGCTAGACACCCATTCTCGACCATAAGCCGAGCTTTCACGTAAGAGATAACCCTATTGGTGGAATGGCCAGGAGTCCATTTCTATTCTATTCGAGGTAACCCCTGCATGGCTAAGGTTATCGTTTTGGCGTGACAATCCAATATAGCATGATAAGGTGATAGCCAATCCATACCCAAGATGACATCAAAATCTACCATATCAAGAAGTAGAAGATCCACGTTAGTCTCAAGACTACCAATAGTAACCATACACGAATGATAGACATAATCTACCACAACAAAATCTCCCACCGGTATGGACACACACACAGAAGCACTCAGAGAATCACGAGGCATAACCAGATATGAAGCAAGATAGGATGACACATAGGAATAAGTAGATCCTGGATCAAATAGAATTGAAGCATCTCTATGGCAAACTGGAACAATTCCTGTGATCACGGCATCTGATGACTCGGCCTCAGCCCTAGCTGGGAAAGAATAAAATCGGGGCTAGGCCCCACTACTCGGAGCTACATCTCTAGGACGGCCTCTAACTGGCTGGCCTCCACCTATAATGACCTGATCTCCACCTCTAGCTGTCTGACCCCTACCCCTAGCTGGCTGGGTGAGTGGTGGAGCAATTGGTGCCGGTATGATGGCACGAGAATCCTGCTGAGATCTGTTGCTCGACAACCTAGGGAAATACCTCCTGATGTGACCAATGTTCCCACACTCATAATACCCATCCTGCTACGGTGGCTACTGAAGCTGAAGCTGACCCGAACGGGGCGGATAACCGTTGTAGTGACTCTAGAGTGGTGGTGCAGTGATAGGAGCTGAATGTGCATTAAATGCGGGCTGCCCAGAGTAATGCATAATAGGACCATGACTCCCTGAAGCACCATGAGATGCCTAAAGTGCTGAATAAAATGGCCTGGGAGGATGACCCTTACCATAAGTACCCCTGCCTCCAAATGAGGCGCCTCTAAGCTTACCGGAATGACTGGGCCTCTTATCTGACACTGGCCCTCTCTCTTGAGCACGAACTAAATCGATCCGCCTAGTAATATTCACGGCTGTCTAGAAGGAAATATCACTCTCTGTCTCCTTGGCCATCTGGAGCCTGATAGTATAAGTGAGTCTATTAATGAATCTCCTCACTCTCTCCTTTTCAGTAGGAAGCAAGACGATGGCATGACTTGCTAAGTCCAAAAATCGGGTCTCATACTGGGTAACAGTAATACTAACCTGCTGGAGACGCTCAAACTGCTTGCGGTATTCCTCTCTCAGTGTAATAGGACCAAACTTCTCCATAAATAGTTATGAGAACTGCTCCCAGGTAAGTGCAGGCGAATCCTCTGGTCTAGCAAGTACATAATCTCTCCACCACCTCTTGGTGGAACCAATCATCTTGAACACGGCAAAATTGACCTCGTTGCTTTCAACTATTCCCATGTTACGCAGCACCTCATAGCAGCGGTCAAGATAATCCTGTGGGTCCTCAGAAGATGTACCACTGAAGTGAACTGGAAAGAGATTAGTAAACTTGTCCAGTCTCAATAAGCCCTCAGATGACATGGAAGGCCTATCACCGGCCTGTGCTGCAATAACCGGCTGAATTACCCCAACTGGCGGGACTACTGGAGGCTGATTCTGGGGAGACATCTGCTCTGGAGCAGGAGTAATGGGAGTCTGTGCTCCTCTCCCAGCCTGTGAGACAGCTGGTGCCACTGAAAATGTACCATTCTGGGCCACACCCTACATAAGGCTCACCAAATGGACTAGAGCATCCAGAAGCACTGGAGTAGCTATGAATCTTTCCGGGACCTCAACTGGTCCAACAGGTATAGTCTAAGCTGGAACCTCTGCTTCCAAATCCACCATAGGTTCTACAACAGGTACTGCTGCTCGGGCTCTAGACTGAGCTCTACCTTTGCCTCTACCTCGGCCTCTGGCTAGACCTTGGCCTCGACCTCTGCCCCTAGTCACAACTGTCACTGGGGGCTCCGGCTCCTGTCCGGCTTTAGACGCAGTGCGTGTTCTCGCCATTTGCGAGAGAACAAGAATAGAAGAGTTCAATCATCAATGATAGAATAAAACTGCACGACAGAGAAGAATAGAAGTGAAATTGTTCCTAAACTCCATAGCCTCTGAAAGATAAGTACATACATCTCCGTACCGATCCTTCAAACTTGCTCGAGACTCGTGAGACCTAGGTAACCTAGTGCTATGATACCAACTTGTCACGACCTGAAATTCCCGCTTTCGGGACCATAATGGCGCCTAACACTTTACTTGCTAGGCAAGCCAACGTTAGAATAATTTAACCATTTTTAACAATTTATTTTAATTAAATAGTAAATAAACCAAATAAAAACGATATCGAAATACCATCCTAGAACTGGTGTCACAAGTGCACGAGCTTCTAGAATAACACAAACAAGGGTCTGAATAAAAATAAAGTTGTCTGAAAGAAAGCAAACATCTAAGATAAAGTAGAAGGGGACCTCAGAGCTGCGAACACCGTGCAGCTATACCTCAAGTCTCCTCTGATAGCTGAATCCGAGCAAATCTACATAACGCCGTTGGGACCAACTACGGTATCTGCACAAGAAGTGCAGAGTGTAGTATGAGTACAACTGACCCCATGTACTCTGTAAGTGCCGGGCCTAACCTCGACGAAATAGTAACGAGGCTAAGGCAGATCGCTTACATTTAACCTGTACGAAATAGTAATAATAATAACAGGAATAGAGGTAAGACAAAAAATCATATCAATAATTAAAGTCAATACAGCAGTCACAACCAATTATTTCTTTTATCATTCTGTTGTGGCTTACAACCCATTCCCACAATATAATCCTTCAATTAAATTCCGTTGCGACGTGCAATCCGCTCCAACAATATAAACTTAAAATAATATCTGTTGCGTCATGCAACCCGCTCTAATAATATAAACTTAAAATAATATATGTTGCGGCGTGCAACCTGATCCATCAATATAATCTTTAAAATAAATTCCGCTGCGACGTGCAACCCGATTCAACAATATAATTTTTTAAATAAATTCCTTTGCGGCGTGCAACCCGCTCCAACAACATAATTTACTAATACTTAAATGTAAACCTACTTCAATAAATACCACAATTAATAAGGAATTATTAGGCAACAAGGTATTCAACAATTATAAATTATGTAGGAAACAAATAAGGGCAAGTAACAATTAATTATAGAATCACGGAGAAGATATGCAATTTAACATATAAAATACTAATTATCAAATAACAATTATGGCACAAAAATCACATAAGCAGGTAGCAATTAAGGCATGATAGTTGGCAATAAAAATAAGAGATTCAATTAATATAACAATTAATTCATAAAATAAGGTTATTAATAAAATGCGTAAAAATATGAAAACAGGCAATTCGACGACGTATAGACACTCGTCACCTCGTCTATACATCGTTATACATAAAACTCACATAACATATAGTTCAAGGGTTCTATTCTCTCAAGTCAAGGTTAACCACAAAATTTACCTTGCTTCGCAGTTCAAGTGATCACTCGACCACGACTTTTCCTTTCGAATTATTCTTCAAACCAACCAAACCTAGCAATTTATTTACCAACAATTCAATTTGAGCTTTAGAAATTATTCACGATTCGAAAGAGACTTAATTTAAGTCACTTTTGGAAAAGTCAACTAAAAGTCAATGTGGTCCCACTTTTCGAAACCCGATAAATAATTACGGAATCCAAACACTCATTACGATACGAGTTTAACCATACAAAAATTATCAAATTCCGACATCGGATTGCCTTTCAAATCTTCATTTTACATTTATGAAAGATTTTAAAAAAATCTGATTTTCTTCAATTAAATTCACGGATTCATGATGTAAATAAGTATGGAATCATGATATATATAAATGATTTAGGATAAAGAACACTTATCTAGTTCAAATTATTGAAAAACCCCTCTTAAAATCGCTCAAACTGAGCGCCCCAACTTTATTTTTGTTAAAAATGGCAAAACTCCTCGTTTTATAAGGGTTTTATGTCTGTAGCACCACAGGTGACGTGGGGCGCTGCCTGTGGCGCCGTTTTCAGAACTCCATCAGTCCCAGCACCAATGATAGCGCCCCACACTACCCTCGACGCTGATGACGGAAAATTTTATCCTGACACGAAAATGGGCATAACTCTCTCATACGATGTCCGAATTCGACGATTCTTTTTGCTATGGCTCCAAAATTTCAATACGGATCTAATTCTTCAATCAAAACTGAATTTAGAGCTCATTCGCTTAATATGATACCACTTATTCTTGAAGAAACGATGTTGAAACATTCTAGAATATCCAAATCAAATTCCGTTAACCATCCAAAATCCACCCAAGGCCCTCGGGACCTCAACCAAATATACCAACAAGTCCTAAAATATTATACGAACTTACTCGGGGTCTCAAATCACTTCAAATAATGTCAAAATTACAATTCATACCTCAATTCGGACTTATGAGTTTCAAATCTTTTTACATTACAAAACCCGTGCCGAAACGTATTAAATGAGTCCGGAATAATTTCAAATTTGGCGCACAAGTCATAAATAACATAACGGAGCTATTTCAACTCTCGTAATTTCAATCCGAGTCTGATATCGATAAAGTCAAATTCACTGTCAAACTTTGAAAATCTTTAGCCTTTAGATTTTTAGTTTCGTTAAATGGCGATAATTTGAGGTAGGGACCTCCGAATTCGATTTCGGACATACACCCAAGTCCTAAATCACGATACGGACCTACTGAAACTGTAAATACTGATACAGGTCCGTTTGCTCAAAACATTGACTGAAGTCAACTCAAATGAGTTTTAAAGCTGCATTTCACATTTTAATCAATTTTTCACATAAAAACTTTTCAGAAAAATTTACAAACTGTGCCCGCAAGTCGAGGGATATTGAAGGGTGCTATTCGAGTTCTCAGAACACATAAATGAATGTTTAAAATTAAAGATGACATATTGGGTCATCACAGTTTTACTTCAATGTTCGAAATGTTAAAGGATATATGTAGGATTTTAATATCTAAAAAGTAGGAAACTGATTGTGCTTAGAATTACACAAATTAATATTAGGTCAAGTTTAATTACTGCTTTATCCAATATGGAATTGTATTATCAAGAAATTATATTTATTTTAAAGGGCATAAAAGTCGATCAATATTTTTGGGATATTTTTGTCACCTAACATTTAGTGTTTTGATATTCGTACTTTTATAATAATATAGATAGATAGATTAATTAATTTTTCTATAGTCGTAATGTACATAGCAGAAGGAAATTAACCTTGGGAGGAACAGTAAAGTTATCTCCGTGTAACCTATAGAGATCACGTGTTTGAGTCCTAGAATCAACCATTGATCATCATCAGCATAGACTGCCTATATCACATACCTTGCGATGTGGCCCTTCCCCGGACTCTGCATGAATGCGGGATATTTTGTGCACCGGGCTGCCATATTCGTGGTGTCCGGGCTAGCTTGTGCACACCTCGACTATTTCACCGGATATGTTATATCAGTTGATATGGTAGGGACAACAACAGAGATGGAGTCAGGATTTGAAACTTATGGGTTCGAAATTCTAGTTTCTTAAGTTACTACGTTCTAAATTAATAATTTATACATATTTAATGGATGTGTTAAAATAAATACATGATTCAGACCAAAGCTATTAGATTCTGCCAAACCCGCAACCATATTGACAAGCTCTGCACCTGGCCAACAACCAATGTCTAACAGCAGCACCCTCATTTCGAGGGATGGAATGAGTCTGGAGATAGAGTTAAGAATCTAGCAAATGTTAAAAATATAATGAATGTGTAGTTGACTATGAACAAATGCAGGATGTCAAAAGAATTGACTTTGAATCAGTTTTCCCTTGCAACTTGCTAGCCCATTTGATAGTTTTCAGCATTATTAGAACAATCTTGATTCTCTAGATTATTTCCGGTCTCAATCCCAAATTTTATTCCGAAATCATTATTCTTATCCCATGTACCAAACGATTCCTTATATGTTCTTCCTTTTGTAGGTTTTAGGACAATTCCAAGCAATGATGTCTCTAGGGGATTTTCATACATCTAGCTTTTGTGCTGTTGCTTTTGATCTGTTTACATCTAAAGTAAATTTGGCATTTACAAGGGGTGTATTGTACTTTTGACTGTTGTAATTGGTGCACAGTAAAAGCAAAGTGTGACATTCAATTAGTCCAATTTTGCTCTGTTGCCTTCTTCGGAAGCATGAGGGTTAAATAAATGTTTAGCCGATAAAATCTTTGTTAGGAAGCGTGTCAGGCTAATTGTCACGACCCAATTTTTCCTCTGTTGGGTATCGTGATGTCACCTAGTCTTAGGGACTAGGTAAGCCTAACATTTACTAAATAACAATAATAATTAAATAACATCTAATAATTTTTGAAATAGAAATCTCTATAAAATTTACAACTCCCAAAACCGGTAGTACAAGTCATAAGCTATTCAGAGTTTGCTATAAATTTCTAAATACAACTGTCTAGAAATAGGTAAAATAGTGTGAATACAAAATAGGAAGGTGACTTTGAAGCCTGCGAACACAGCAGCAGGTTTATCTTGAGACTCCACAGCAACAATCCGCACAGCTAGCTAATGGTCAACTAACTTCGAAATACTTGGATCTGCACAAAAATGTGCAGAAGTGTAGTATGAGTATACCACGGCGGTACCCAGCAAGTATCAAGACTAACCTCAGTGCAGTAGTGACGAGGTACAGTAAAGACACCTACTCAACTAAATAACCTAAACAAGTATAAGTATATGAATAACACAGTATGATATCTATATAAGGACTATGCGAAATGGCAATTAATACGGTAATTTCAGTAAGAAGGGAAAACAACAACTATCAGCGGAACACCATAGTAATGACATAGAAGAATGAACGGAAACACAGACTAAATCCGATGAATACAATTAAAAGAAGGGTAGGTAGCAGCTAGATGAAAACAACCATTTTCACACCAGGTTTTAGTCAATAAACTCCACGAGGTACCGAACCTCATACTATTCACAACTCACGGGTTCCAATACCTGAACCCTAACACTGGGCATCATATGCCCTCATTACACTTCATAACCGCACTGACGACTCACGTGCCAAATAGAGTTATTCTCACATAGAAAGCAAATAACAAGGGTGTGCAACTATACTCAGCAATATCAAGAAAATCTCTTAACCGATAAGAGTGCTCAACTACGTGTATGCTTGTGCAAGTGTCCTAACATGGTTCATGCCAGCTAGTAAGTATAGGAAAGGAAATGGACAGCACGTAGAATATTTTCTCACAACTTTCCACAAGATAAAACTCACACAGGTAAGTGTACCACTACACAAACATCAATAACAAGAATGCCCCCAGTCCATCACAAGTCATCACAAATCAATCCCTAACACATCCCACTTTTTCTCGCCACGTGTGCAATAAAATAGTAAGTACCCGCCTTGTCTCGCCACACGCGCATAACAATATTCCCACCTTATCTCGCCACATGCGCAACCTACATATATATATTTTACCTTGTCACGTCGCATGTCCAATTATCAATAGTAACAATAGCACGGCAGAAACCTCGTGCAACCTAATAATACTCGCACGGCAGAAACCTCGTGAATCACAATAACAACAACCGCATGACAGAAACCTCGTGCATCATAATAACAACAACCGCACAGCATAAACCTCATGCATCATAATAACAACAACCGCACGGCAGAAACCTCGTGCATCACAACAACAACTACAATAACAACAATGACAATAATACAAGGGTACGACAAAAAAGTCAACTCAGAGATTCCAGAACTCAAAGAAACGGAGGAACTAATTCACAAGGAGTAGCCACAATGGGGAATTATAGTCATGATAAAAACAACTCAACAATAAAGGAAATACTATATAACAAACGGTCCACAATATACAGTTCGACAACAAAGGAGCTAACACAAGTCGAATAATTTCAAATAAGGACAAGTCAACTAAAATATAGGATATCTAACTTCTTTTAAGGTTGGGCAATTAGGAAAGAGATACAACAAATTCAGCTAAGAAGAAGAAGAGGAAAGATAACCATAACCTTAATTAAGGCTAAACAATTTCATAAGAGATAGAAATAATTTCAAATAAAGATAAGCAGTTAGGGAAAGGATAACATGGCAATAGAAAGGTAACAATTTCAGTTAAGGCACATATGACTCAAATAAGCAATAAGAGTGAATCATGAAGCAATTAATTCTAATTCAGCAGCTAGAGGTGAAACTAGTAATTAAGAAGCGTAATCATAACAAGAACAATTGCATATTCAGTGAATACAAGGGCCTAAGAACCCTAAAAGGCCAATTTTCCACAAATAAGTCTGAGCACGTACTCGTCACCTCGCGTGTACGGACTACAATTAGCATAGAAGACTCAAATCGTAGGGGTAGTTCCCCCACACGAAGTTAGGTAAGATACTTACCTCAAAGAAGACAGACCGATACTCAAAAATGAACTTCTCGGTGAAATGGACTCCGGACAGCTCAAATCTAATCAAAATAACTTCAAAGCACAAATAAAGCTCATAAGAAACTATTCCGGACCATAAAGCCTCAATCTTTATCAAAGTCTAAAAATCAACCCAAAAGTCGACCCTCGGGCCCGCACCTCGGAACCCTACAAATCTTACAAAAATCCGAACACACATTTCGATACGAGTTCAACCATACTAAAATTATCAAATTTCGATACCAATTCATCACTCAAATAACGATTTTTCATTTTGAAAATTTTCTTCAAAAACCTCCATTTTCATCAACTCAAATAACAGAGTATGATATCTACATAAGGACTACGTGAAATGGCTAATAATATGGTAATTTCAGTAAGAAAGGAAAACAACGACTATCAGTGGAACACCATAGTAATGACATAGAAGAACGAACGGAAACACAGCCTAAATCCGATGAACACAATTAAAAGAAGGGCAGGTAGAATCTAGATGAAAACAACCACTTTCACACTAGGTTTTAGTCAATAAACTCCACGAGGTACTGAACCTCATACTATTCACAACTCACAGGTACCAATACCTGAACCCTAACATTGGGCATCCTGTGCCCTCACTACACTTCATAACCGCATTGATGACTCACGTGCCAAATAGAGTCATTCTCACATAGAAGGCAAGTAACAAGGGTGTGCATATATACTCAGCAATATCAAGAAAACCTCTTAACCGATAAGAGTGTTCAACTACGTGTATGTTTGTGCAAGTGTCCTAACTTGGTTCATGCCAGCTACTAAGTATAGGAAAGGAAATGGACATCACGTAGAATGTTTTCTCACAACTTTCCACAAGATAAAACTCACATAGGTAAGTGTACCACTACACAAACATCAACAACAAGAATGCCCCCAGTCCATCACAAGTCATCACAAATCAATCCCTGACACAACCCACCTTGTCTCGCCACATGTGCAATAAAATTGTAAGTACCCGCCTTGTCTCGCCACATGTGCATAACAATATTCCCACCTTATCTCGCCACATGCGCAACCCACATATATATATCTTGCCTTGTCACGCCGCATGTCCAAATATCAATAGTAACAATAGCACGGCAGAAACCTCGTGCAACCCAATAACACTCGCACGGTAGAAACCTCGTGAATCACAATAACAACAACCGTATGACAGAAACCTCGTGCATCATAATAACAATAACAACAACAATGAAAATGACAATAATACAATGGTACGACAAATAAGTCAACTCAGAGATTCCAGAATTCAAAGAAACTGAGAAACTAATTCACAAGGAGTAGCCACAATCGGGAATGCTAGACAAAAAAAAACAGCTCAACAAGAAAGGAAATACTATGTAACAACGGTCCACAATATACAGTTCGACAACGAGGGAGCTAACACAAGTCGAATAGTTCCAAATAAGGACAAGTCAACTAAAATATAGGATATCTAACTTCTTTTAAGGTTAGGCAATTAGGAAAAAGATACAACAAATTCAGCTAAGAAGAAGAAGCGGAAAGATAACCATAACCTTAATTAAGGCTAAACAATTTCATAAGAGATAGTAATAATTTCAAATAAAGATAAGCAGTTAGGGAAAGGATAACATGGCAATAGAAAGGTAACAATTTCAGTTAAGGCACATATGAATCAAATAAGCAATAAGAGTGAATCATGAAGCAATTAATTCTAATTCAGCAGCTAGAGGTGAAACTAGTAATTAAGAAGCGTAATCATAATAAGAACAACTGCATATTCAGTGAATACAAGGGCCTAAGAACCCTAAAAGGCCAATTTTTCACAAATAAGTCTGAGCACGTACTCGTCACCTCGCGTGCACGGACTACAATTAGCATAGAAGACTCAAATCCTAGGGGTAGTTCTCCCACACAAAGTTAGGTAAGATACTTACCTCAAAGAAGACAGATTGATACTCAAAAATGAACTTCTCGGTGAAATGGACTCCGGACAGCTCAAATCTAATCAAAATAACTTCAAAGCACAAATAAAGCTCATAAGAAATTATTCCGGATCATAAAGCCTCAATCTTTATCAAAATCTAAAAATCAACCCAAAAGTCAACCCCCGGGCCCGCACCTCGGAACCCTACAAATCTTACAAAAATCTGAACACACATTCCGATACGAGTTCAACCATACTAAAATTATCAAATTTCGATACCAATTCATCACTCAAATAACGATTTTTCATTTTGAAAATTTTCTTCAAAAACCTCCATTTTCATCAACTCAAAATACAAATTAAATGATAAAAATAAAGATAAAATCATGGAATATAATAAATTCTAGGTACATAACACTTACCCAATCGATTTTCTTGAAAACTCCACAAAGCATTACACAAAACCGAGCTCTACAAGTCAAGATATGATAAAAATGGCCTAACCCTCGATTTGGAAGATATATTCTGCTACCCAAGTGTTAAAGCATCGTGAATGCGGAAGACTACTCGCGTTCGCGAAGAAGGTAAAATGAAGGATGCTAAATATGCTTCGCGAATTCGAAAGATGGCTCGAGAATGCGGAGAAGAAAATTTGAAGGTCCAATGACTGGGCTACGCGAATGCGTGAAGGAGTGCGCGATTTCAAAGGCTGGGGTGGCATACCTTCGCGGACGCGGGAAGAGAGACGCGAAGAGAAATAAGGCAGACCTTTGCGAACGTGAGAGCATGAATACAAACGTGAAGAGGAAATATGAGGCGGGTCGGTAGAACACTAAGCGAACGCGAAAGGCACTTCGCGATTGTGAAGAAGAACATCAGATGACAGAAAATAGTAGTTCAAAATAAGAGGAAATGGCTCGTAGCCCATCCGAAACTCACCTGAGACCCCCGAGACCCCGTCTAAACATGCCAACAACTCCCATAACCTAACACGGACTCACTCGAGGTCTCAAATCACATCAAACAATGCCGAAACTACAAATCGCGCCATGAATCGAACTTATGAACTTCCAAATCATTAAACTTCAAAAACTCGTGCCGGAACCTATCAAACCAACCCGGAATGACGTCAAATTTTACAGGCAAGTCCCAAATGACATAACAAAGTTGTTCCAACTCTAAGAATCACATTCCGACCCCGATATCACCAAAGTCAACTATTGGTCAAACCTCTCCACTTTCCAAACTTCAACTTTTTCAATTTTCGCCGAAATGCTTCAAATCACCCTACGGACCTCCAAATCCAAATCTGGATGCATGTCTGAGTTCAAAATCACCATACAAAGCTGTTGAAATTATCCAAAACCCATCCAAGAGCCGTTTACAAAAAGTTAAATTCCGGTCAACTCTTACCGCTTAAGCTTCCAAAACTTGAATCTTCTTTCGATTTGACTTTGAATCATCCGGTAACTGAATTCAACCATGCATGTAAGTCAATACACATAATACGAAGCTGCTCAAGACCTTATGCCACCGAACGGTACTTAAATTCTCAAAACGACCGGTCGGGTTGTTACATCATCCCCCTCTTAAACAAACGTTCGTCCTCGAATGTGCCAAGAATCGCCTCGACGTGTTCAAATCACTGAATGCACATACCCAACATACACCCGCGGGTGAGCCCACGTCACCCCAATCCACATAATCCTGACGACACCATCTCAATTGTAATTATCCTTTCTACCAACACCGATAAGCCTTAGAGTCAAAATTCTCACCTTCCGTTCGTCTCCAAAAGACCCAATTCTAAATCCACACTCTGTATCAGTCTCAACCAGTTGCAACAACTCATGCCTACCCCCACGAGGTATGACCACTCAACATGACACGCCACACATAAGCCCATAATAACATTTTTAACCAAAATAGCTGCCCGTAATGAAAACAAGCACCGACAATTAGCCTCATATCTGTTAGAACCATGTTTCAAACCTCTACAACATTGACAACGATGCAATAAACATGAAGACATCTTAACTATACACCCGAATCAACAAGTCAAAACTAACACCACCGGGCACACACCCCGCAAGCTAAAACTCAAGAAGCACAGAATGAAAATGACTGAATATGTAAAGAGAAATACATACGAGAAATATCAAACAAGCCCGACAAGCACAACTCTCTATGAGTACCATCCTACAAATCAATTTAAAAGGAAAAATTAAAGTATATGGACAAATCACAAGGATCTCATCCTGATATAACTTCCATTGTGGCACGCAACCCGACTCAAACATATCAAATCGCTTGGAATCACGAGGGTCTCGCCCTCACTCTGAATCACAAGACAAATACACAGCATACCAATTGAAATCTTCCACTAACTCAATTATGCCAATAAAATCACAACACTTACTGAACTCTCACCCCGATAGAGTATCAAATCATAAATTGTAACCAAATTACTCAGGAATCACATCAAACCAACCATAATGGACAACAGGAATTCACTTCTAGTCTCGCAACTCTCAATAATGGATAAAAACAAACGATAGACACGGGCTACCACTAATAGAATCTCCCAACAGGGGCAGACACATGAACAGAATACTAAGTCATGAACTCACCCATAGGTGGAGCAACAAATAGGGGACTCAACCCCGATAAGCAGAACTGAAACAAAATATGAATGGTGCCCCTCTGTAACAAATCAAAAGAATACATGTATGGTATCATCTGGCGCAACTGCCTCAAGAATACTATATGAAACATATCAACGGGTCGGGCCTCCCCCTCTTGGGCGCCCTCTACTCATCTGAATACCTCGATGGGATGCATCTGTCCGAAGTCTGGTACAATCTCGCATCGTGTGGCTGGTATCTCCACACTCAAAGCAACCTCTCTACTGATGTGACTATAGGAACTGTGCAGTACGGTTACTCTGAGACCCATGAGCACCTGAAACACCGTGCGAAGCATGAAGAGCAAACTGAACTGACTGACCCACAAAACCTCTACCATGTCGCACCCTGCCTCCAAAATAAGGACCAGTAGATATCCCCGGCCTACGAGGCCTCCTCGTCTCCCTGTCCTCTCTCTCCTGACCTCGTCTGACCTCTCTCTCATGGCCCCACCTGTCCTCTCTCTCTTGATCCCACATGCCCTCCACTCGGCGAGCGATCACTACCACCAGCTGAAATGAAACATCTGACTCTAACTCTTGAGCCATGCAGAACCGAATATCATGCCTGAGTCCCTCAATGAATCTATGGACATGCTCTCTAACTTTAGCGACCAAAGTAGGTGCATGTTTGGCCAAATCACTGAATCTATCGGCATACTCTGACACTGACATAGTTCCCTGGCGTAGCTATTCAAACTCCGCGTGCCATGCATCCCGAAGGGAATGAGGTACAAACTCTCTCAGGAACATCTCTGAAAACTGAACCCATGTAAGTGAAACTGACTCGGCCGGGCTACCCAACTCATACGCCCACCACCACTGATACGCTGCTCCACTGAGCTGGAACATAGTAAAAGCAACCCCGCTCGTTTCCACAATACCCATAGTACAGAGAATGCGGTGACACTCCTCCAAAAAACCCTGGGCATCATCTGTCGCCAATCCACTAAAGGTAGGAGGGTGGTACTTCTTATACCTCTCAAGTCTAAGTTGTTCTTCCTCAGCTGTTACTGCCCTAACCACGGGCTGAATTGGGACTATAGGCTGTGTCGTTATGACACCTGGAACCTAACCAATATGAACCCGCTGCTCTGAGTGTGGGCGGCGGGAGTTGTAGCTCCTCCCCCGATCTATGAAATAACTGGTGCAACAGGAATCAACCCCGCCTGAGCCAATGTACCAAAACATGCTCAGGAACTGTGCTAAGGTCTCCTGCAGTCCGGGGGTAACAGTAGGTGCCTCCGGTGCCTGTCCCCCAACCAGAGCTATTGGCGGCTCCTCAACTGCTGCTCGAGTAGATGCTCTAGCTGTGGCGCGTGCTCCTCTTCGGCCTCTGTCTCTGCCCCTAGCAACACCTGCTCCGGGGGGAGCATCATCAGTAACTGCAGCTCGTATCCTCACCATGTGTGAGAAAATGGAATGATAAAAGCTTCAAACTTCGATATCAATAAACTCGCATGATAGGAATGAAGGAAGTGAAACTATCCCAATAGTTCCGTAGTCTCTCGAAGATAAGTACAGACGTCTCCGTACCGATCCGCAAGACTCTACTAAACTCGAATATGACTCGTAGCACCTATGAACCTAGAGCTCTGATACCAACTTGTCACGACTTAATTTTTTCTCTGTTGGGTATCGTGATGGCACATAGTCTTAGGGACTAGGTAAGCCTGACATTTACTGAATAACAACAATAATTAAATAACATCAAACAATTTTTGAAATAAAAATCTCTATATAATTTACAACTCCCAAAACTGGTAGTACAAGTCATAAGCTCTTCAGAGTTTGCTACAAATTTCTAAATACAACTATATAGAAATAGGTAAAACAATCTGAATACAAAATAGGAACGTGACTCTGAAGCCTGCGAACGTAGCAGCAGGTTTACCATGAGTCTCCACAGCAACAATACGCACAGCTAGCTAATGATCAACTCACTTCGAAATATCTGGATCTGCACAAAAATGTGTTGAAGTGTAGTATGAGTACACCACGGTGGTACCCAGCAAGTATCAAGACTAACCTCAATGGAGTAGTGACGAGGTACAGTCAAGACACCTAATGGACTAAATAACCTGAACAAGTATAAGTATAGGAACAACAGAGTATGATATCTACATAAGGACTATGTGAAATGGCTATTAATACGGTAATTTCTGTAAGAAAGGAAAACAACAACTATCAGTGGAACACCATAGTAATGACATAGAAGAACGAACGGAAACACAACCTAAATCCGATGAACACAATTAAAAGAAGGGCAGGTAGAATCTAGATGAAAACAACCACTTTCACACTAGGTTTTAGTCAATAAACTCCACGAGGTACTGAACCTCATACTATTCACAACTCACAGGTACCAATACCTGAACCCTAACATTGGGCATCCTGTGCCCTCACTACACTTCATAACCGCATTGATGACTCACGTGCCAAATAGAGTCATTCTCACATAGAAGGCAAGTAACAAGGGTGTGCATATATACTCAGCAATATCAAGAAAACCTCTTAACCGATAAGAGTGCTCAACTAAGTGTATGCTTGTGCAAGTGTCCTAACATGGTTCATGCCAACTACTAAGTATAGGAAAGGAAATGGACAGCACGTAGAATATTTTCTCACAACTTTTCACAAGATAAAACTCACATAGGTAAGTGTACCACTACAAAAATATCAACAACAAGAATGCCCCCAGTCAATCACAAGTCATCACAAATCAATCCCTGACGCAACCCACCTTGTCTCGCCACGTGTGCAATAATATAGTAAGTACCCGTCTTGTCTCTCCACGCGTGCATAACAATGTTCTCACCTTGTCTCAACACATGCGCAACCCGCATATATATATCTCGCTTTGTCACGCCGCATGTCCAAATATCAATAGTAACAATAGCACAGCAGAAACCTCGTGCAACCCAATAACACTCGCACGGCAGAAACCTCGTGCATCACAATAATAACAACCGCATGCATAAAACTCGTGCATCGCAATAACAACAACTGCACGACAGAAACCTCGTGCATCACAACAACAATAACAACAACAACAACAATGACAATGACAACAATATAAGGGTACGACAAATAAGTCAACTCAGAGATTCCAGAACTCAAAGAAACGGAGAAATTAATTCATATGGAGTAGCCACAATCAGGAATGCTAGTCATAATAAAAACAGCTCAACAAGAAAGGAAATACTATGTAACAACGGTCCACAATATACAGTTCGACAACGAGGGAGCTAACACAAGTCGAATAGTTCCAAATAAGGACAAGTCAACTAAAATATAGGATATCTAACTTCTTTTAAGGTTGGGCAATTAGGAAAGAGATACAACAAATTCAACTAAGAAGAAGAAGCGGAAAGATAACCATAACCTCAATTAAGTCTAAACAATTATAGAAGAGATAGTAATAATTTTAAATAAAGATAAGCAGTTAGGAAAAGGATAGCATGGCAATAGAAAGGTAACAATTTCAGTTAAGGCACATATAAATCAAATAAGCAATAAGAGTGAATCATGAAGCAATTAATTCTAATTCAGCAAGTAGATATAAAACTAATAATTAAGAAGCGTAATCATAACAAGAACAATTATTCAGTGAATACAAGGGCCTAAGAACCCTAAAAAGCCAATTTTCCACAAATAAGTCTGAGCACGTACTCGTCACCTCGCGTGCACGGACTACAATTAGCATAGAAGACTCAAATCCTTGGGGTAGTTCCCCCATATGAAGTTAGGCAAGATACTTACCTCAAAGAAGATAGATCGATACTCAAAAATGAACTTCTCGGTGAAATGGCCTCCGGACGGCTCAAATCTAATCAAAATAACTTCAAAGCACAAATAAAGCTCATAAGAAACTTTTCGGACTATAAAGCCTCAATCTTTATCAAAATCTAAAAATCTACCCAAAAGTCGACCCCCGGGCCCGCACCTCGGAACCCGACAAATCTCACAAAAACCTAAACACCCATTTCGATACGAGTTCAACCATACTAAAATTATCAAATTCCAATACCAATTCGACCCTCAAATCATGATTTTTCATTTTGAAAATTTTCTTCAAAAACCTCCATTTTTCTCAATTCAAAACACAAATTAAATGATAAAAATAAAGATAAAATCATGAAATATAATAAATTCTAGGTGAAGAACACTTACCCAATCGATTTTCTTGAAAACCCCACAAAGAATTGCTCAAAATTGAGCTCTACAAGTCAAGATATAATACAAATGGCCTAACCTTCGATTTGGAAGATATATTCTCATGCCTAGGTATTAAAGCATCGCGAACGTGAAAGACTACTCGCGTTCGCGAAGAAAGAAAAATGAGGGCTGCCCAGATATGCTTCGCGAGCGCAAAAGATGGCTCGCGAACACAGAGAGGAAAATTTGATGATCCAATGACTGGGCTACGCGAACGCGTGAAGGAGTGCACGAACGCGAAGGCTGGGGTGGCATACCTTCACGAACGCGAAGGCTGGGGTGGCATACCTTCGCGAACGCGGGAAGAGAGACGTGAACGCGAAGAGGAAAAAGGCAGACCTTCGCAAACGCAAGAGCATGAATGCGAACGCGAAGAGGAAATATGAGGCGGGTCGGCAGAACACTACGCGAACGCAAAAGGCACTTCGCGATCGTGAAGAAGAACATCAAATGACAGAAAACAGCAGTTCAAAATAGGATGAAAAGGCCCGTAGCCCATCCGAAACTCACCTGAGGCCCCCGGGACCCCGTCTAAACATACCAACAAGTCCCATAACCTAACACGGACTCACTCGAGGTCTCAAATCATACCAAACAACACCGAAACTACAAATCGCGCCATGAATCGAACTTATGAACTTTCAAATCTTTCAACTTCAAAAACTCGTGTCGGAACCTATCAAACTAACCCGGAATGACATCAATTTTGCATGCAAGTCCCAAATAAAATAACGGAGTTGTTCCAACTCTCGGAATTGCATTCCGACCTCGATATCACCAAAGTCAACTATTGGTCAAACCTCTCCACTTTCCAAACTTCAACTTTTCCAATTTTTGCTGAAATGCTTCAAATCACCCAACGGACCTCCAAATTCGGATGCACGCTTGAGTCCAAAATCACCATACGAAACTGTTGAAATCATCCAAAAACCATTCCGGAGCCGTTTACATAAAAGTCAAATTCCGATCAACTTTTACCGCTTAAACTTCCAAAACTTGAATCCTTCGTCCGATTTGACTTTGAATCATCCGGTAACTGAATTCAACCACGTATGCAAGTCAATACACATAATACGAAGTTGCTCAAGACCTTATGCCGCCGAACGGGACTTAAATTCTCAAAACGACCGGCCGGATTATTACACTAATAGAAAGAAAAAATAATTAAAAGAAAAAAGCAATATATTGTACAAGATAAGACAAGACAAGACAAGATTTACGTGGTTTGGCAATTTTTGCCTACTCCACGACCACACAAAATAACTCTTTATTAATTTAAGAGAAAGAAGAAGTTGAGGGATATGCAAATAAAAAGGTAGATACCCCTTTTATAGGTTTCCGAATGCGCCGCTGAAGTAATCACTTACGTCACAAGAAAAGAATTTGAAGATGAATTATTCCGCCTAACATTCTGTTTCATCTCTCTTTGACTTTTCTTTCTTTTTTACATGTGCGGAGTTTTCTTTCCCATCAATCTTCTCATTTTTTTTCTCCATTGTTACTCGTTAGTGTATATTACGTTATTAAAAATGTAAATGAGGTAAAAAGATCAAGGGGTATGAACTATAACTGAATAAATTTAAAGGTTTGAACAACATTGAATTATTAGTGGCCGATGCAGTGGGTTCAAGCCTTGGAGTCCAAGATTCAAATCCCGGATACAAACAATAGGAGTAACGAATTTGTTCCTATTTACCTAAGCTTTGGCTAGTAAGTACCCATTAAAATAGTTGAAATATGCGCAAACTGGCCTGCTCGATGCTAATATTGCACGTGAGGAAAGATCAATAGACCAAAACTGCCTACAAAAACATATTTTCCATAAATAACTCATAGTAGAAGAGAAGTACAATAAAGAAATAGGTAACGAGTAATTGGTCTAATTTTTAGGAAAGTCACTATTTTGGATCTCATGCTTGACATACAAACAACTACAAAACAACGTAACAAACTATTGCCTGCCTAATTAGGTGCAAAATTCTTAGGTTTCAACTTAAGTATATTGCAACATTCTTTATTAGATCCGGCACCTTAGTAGGAAAATACAAACATATCTCCATATAATTTTCCTTGAAGTCATCGAACCTTTAGAAGTTCAAACTATAAGGATACAATTAATCTCATATTCTAATGCCCTATGCTTAAGGTATCGGAATTCATACAATTCTATCCTCCCTAAAGTCAATGTTAAACAAATTCTTAGGTATCAAGAAGGTGGCCGAAAGGAGAACTAATCCTCCTTTCGGCCACCCT
This sequence comes from Nicotiana tabacum, assembly GCF_000715075.1. NCBI lineage: Eukaryota > Viridiplantae > Streptophyta > Magnoliopsida > Solanales > Solanaceae > Nicotiana > Nicotiana tabacum. The sequence continues at coordinate 86,486,017 of NC_134100.1, forward strand.
GATCAGCCAAAGTCCGCCTCATTCTCCGTGCTGGAACAGTCTAATCCACCTTTCAACCACCATGGTCCCCCTAAGTCCGCCTCGTTCTCTGTGCTAAAATGGTCTAATCCTTCTCTCGGCCGCCATGGTCTGTCTAAGTCCACCTCATTCTCCGTCCTGGAACGGTCTAATCCTCCTCACCGCCATGGTATGCCTAAATCCGCCTCGTTCTCCGTGCTTGAACGTTCGGAGATCCGATCATCGGCGTTGAAAATCATACATGCAGGTGGAATTGTTGAATATTACTACATGGCAACTCCAGCAGCCAGGATTCTTGACAAATACCCATCTTTCATTCTAGCTAAGCCTGATGTTTTCAGAAAACCATGGGATTCAGTAGTCCACAAAGATGAAATCCTCATCCCTGGCCAAAAATACTATGTTGTCCCACAACGTACCTTAAAAAAACTAAGGCGAAGAATCAAGAAAAATAGTGGTATTATCAACACCAACCTTTCTTTTATTTCACAATCCTCGCAAGATTCAACTAAGGTACAACATAGTATTATCAAGACCAAGTCATCTAGTGATAAAACTAAGGCGCGGAATCGACGTGTGTGGTTTTTTGGGATTGATTGTAAGCAAGATTCTTGTTCAGTTTCATTGGACAGCAATGAAAATAAAGAAGAAAATCATGGCAAAAGCTTGAATAATCAGCAGAGGAGAGTTCAGAATGTATTAACATGGCAGCCAACACTTACTGTGATAAATGAGAAGTGATAAGCTAAGTACTATATAATGGTACTGAATACAGATGAATAAAGACTTGGTTTTGAGTTGTATGATCTGCTATTTTCTCTTTTGTTTTAGAAACAGATTAACCAAACTCAGAAAATTCTTACTACTGTAATTCTGTTTTTTTATGTGTAAGTCATATGTAAGATAATGTTGATTTGAAGTTTAGTGCACACAATGTTAAGTGGCACTTGCTAGAAACGCTGCATATCGTCATAAATCAAGTAAGCATAGATCTTTCGGCTGAAATCGAGGTGAATACTTTGGCCTGGATTTGGTTCAGATCTACTTGATCAAAATATTTATCTATCTATATACTAGTTATGTTTGGCCCGGGCTCCCAAAAAATTAAAGCTTGCAAGAGATTCTGAAAGCTGAAGAATAATTATTTTCTTACTTTTGATTTTTATTTACTTTTATTGAGATGAATAATCTTTTTTTAGATAGATGTTTTTAGAATATACTGATATACCAATAGGTTTTCAATCCGACGGAGCCTTAGCATGGTAATCTTGTTTGACCTTTTAAATTTTTTTAGTTTTAAATTTTTATTTGAGAAAATATAGTAAACAAAATGTTAAAAGTTAACTTTTAATTTTGTAATTGATTCTACCAGTGAAAAAAATCTCATGCACATCATAAAATGATATAATATTTTTTTATATATAATGAGATGATACATGCACAAACAAAAAAGTAAATATTTAAAATTTTGTCTGAATTATTTTATTAGGTAAAGGGTACTGGATAATCTTTGCACATTTCAAGAATATTTTCATTTCATAAATAAACTTTATTTAACGTATTTAGAAATGTGGCTTTTATGCTCTTTTTATCAAACATTTACGGCTAAATTAATAATGCTATTTCCTAAAGCTCTTTAAATAAATTTTCAAACATATGAACGCAATATGCATGATCATAAGAAAATAAATTAGTTAGAAGTACAAAAACAAATTTGACGTAGCAGCTTATCTTTGTCTTTCAGGCCACCATTTATTTAACAAAAACTATTAAGAATGTCAAAAATATCATATTGCTACACCTTATTATAATTTAAAATTAATAAAGTTTCTCATAATTAAATATAGTCCGTAAAATAAAACAATGAAGAACTCTATACTAATGTTGTAAACTTTTATTGAAAATTGAATAACCAAAAATTAAAAAAAATTACCCACGTTTCCTTTTATGTGATACTCTTTCTTATTTACTTTAGTGGGTTGCTCTAGTGGTCAGGGACGGCCGAAAGGTAAGGCTACTGAAGCCATTGCCTTAGGGCCCCCAAAACTAAAGGGCCCCAAATATATTACTAAGAGTATACTATATTATTAAGCATAACATATACTTAATTTTATATAATAATTATTAATATGAGATTTCAAGTTTTAACAACTTATCTATTTTGTTGAGGTTATAAAGATGAGTTAGAAAATAAAAATAAATATTTTCTCTTAGTAGTTAGCGTATTTTGTCTTCCTCATTTCTTTTCATATTTTTTACTATTTTCATATTTTTTACTATTTTATTTTCTGACTTTAACTCACGGTCTCTGACTTAGCTACTTTATTTAGTCATAGTTTGATGGATCAATAGATCAGAAAGCAAATTTTTATGTGTCTCATTATTATATGAATTTTACGAAATAAATTTAAAAGGCCTCTTAATATAGCTTGGCTTTAGGCCCCTAAATCCGTTGAGCCGCCTCTGCTAGTGGTGAGCACCCTCCACTTCCAACCAAGAGGTTGTGAGTTCGAGTCACCCTAAGAGCAAGGTGGGAGTTCTTGGAGGGGGGAGCCGAGGGTCTATCGGAAACAGCCTCTCTACTTCAGGGTAGGGATAAGGTCTGTGTAAACACTACCTTCCTCAAACTCCACTAGTAGAATTATACTGGGTTATTATTATTGTTGTTGTTGTTTCTTATTTACTTTGTACCGGACAAAATGATATTTTTCCATAGAAGAATATTAATTTTAAACTTCTAAATATAGTCTTAATATGATTACTTATAGCCACACAAATATATATACTTCAAAAATATTTTTTAGAGACAAATTTCTTTACTTACATATTTGGTTTCATATGTATATTTTAGTAAGATATCTAATTTATATATTTGATAAAAATACAAGATAACATTAAAGTACTCCCTCCGTCTTATAAATTTCCATGGTAATTTTGTTGAACCAAACCTTAATCCAAATTAACCATAGATTCATAAATATTATGTAACTTTTGAAAAATTTGCTTTCAAGACCATTCAGTTTCATTTTCTTAATTGAATCAAATACTATGATTATTACTGGCTAGGGAGTCCCGCGTTTTGTAAATTTAGAAAGAGAATAGACAAATGACAAAGTAACATGGACAGTAACCAAGAGTGGGTCCCACACGAATGATTTTGGATATCTTTGGAAAAAGGTAATGACTTGACAAGCAATTGGCCATAAATTCCCAAATTTATTTTGAAAAATCTGTTTTGGGTGAAGTTTGGCTTAAAGATGAAAATGTATTTGGACATACGTTTTTAAAATATTTTATTTTGGAAAAATATGTGTATTATTAGGGATTTGGCCCAAAATTAGCTATTGAGCTGGTTTTGGGTTTGGAATTTGGAATTTTGCCAAAATGTAGGCAAAATCTATGGCCAAACATGTGTTTGCCAAATAAAACTCAAGTTTATTTTGACAAAATCTATGACGAAACGGGTCTTTAATTAAAGGGTAAAACCATCCATTAGGATATGAGCCTTCAAGGTAGCTACAAAAACCACCTTTGTCAGCCAATGGAATTATTTAATATTGATATATTTACAAAATCACCCTTCTGACCCGATTTGTTACTAGATGCAGCTCTTTTTTGTAGCCGCATATCTTCAGAGTTTAAAGGCTTTCCTCATACAAAAAATAAATGATATCATGACGATTGACAAAGTTCAGGCGTGTGCCAGACCTAATACAAGAGTATACCATACTTTCTATTATGGATGTCTATGCACCAAGAGCTTCACTTTCATGTTTTTCTTTCGAAGGGTATCTTGCATGTTATGACCCAAAATGTCATCTTTAAATTTAATAATTAATTATATATTCTAAAATCTCGAAAAGTACTATTTATCATTACTCGACTTGCGTGTGTAGTCCGTAAAATTTTTTCGGAAAGTTTTTATGCGAAAAATAAATTAAAATATGAATTAAAGCTTTAAAACTCAACTGAGTTGACCTTGGTCAATTTTTTTTAGCAAACGGACTCGGATCAGTGTTTTAACAGTTTCGGTAGATCCGTATCGTGATTTGGGACTTGAGCGTATGCCCGGAATCAAATTCCGAGGTCCCTAGCCCGAGATATGAAATTTTGAAGAAAAATTAAAAGTTTAAATTCAAATAGTGACCGGATGTCGAATTATGTGCAAACGACCCCGGAATAGAATTTTGATGATTCCAACAGCTCTATATGGTGATTTTGGACTTAGGAGCGTGATCGAAATTTTATTTGGAAGTCCGTAGTGGAATTAGGCTTGAAATGCCGAAAGTTGAATTTTTGGGAAGTTTGACCGAGGGGTTGACTTTTTGATATCGGGGTCGAAATCCGATTCTGAAAATTTGAATACCTTTGTTGTGTCATTTATGACTTGTGCTCAAAATTCGAGGTAAATCGGACGTGATTTGATAGGTTCCGGAGTCATTTATAGAAATTAGAAATTTTAAAGTTCATTCGGCTTGAATCTATGTGTGATTCATGTTTTAGTATTGTTGGATGTGATTTGAAGGCTCGACTAAGTTCGTATAATATTTTAGGACTTGTTGGTACATTTGGTTGAGGTCCCGGGGGCCTTGGGTGACTTTCGGATGGTTAACGGATCAAATTCGGACTTAGAAGAAATAGCTGAAGTTTCTGCCCTCTGCTGCATTCGCACCTGCGGAAATTCTATCGCAGGTGTGAGCTCGCAGAAGCGAGCCTGGAAAGCGTAGATGCGCAAATGGACTATGGGGCAATGGTCGCAGGTGCGAGGGAAATTCCGCACCTGCGTGAGCGCAGATGCGGAGGGACACGCACAGAAGCGGCCTGTGAAGGAGCGCAAACAGGCGTACAGATGCGGGCAAAGGCGCAGATGCGAGACTTTTTCCGCACATGCGGTTGGCGCAGAAGCGGCCAAGTTGCCGCAGATGCGAAAATCCCTGGACAGTACAAAAACAGAGGGGTTCCGAGCTTTTGCCATTTTTTGGGCATTTCAAGCTCGGGTTGGGCGATTTTGAGCAAGGTTTTCACGGAAAAACTTGAGGTAAGTCCCTTGTGATCATTTCTACTCCATAATATTGAATTATCATCAAATAATTCGACTAGATTACATATTTTTGAGGTATAAATTAGGGGTTTTTAACTTAGGGATTTGAAAATAAGATTTGAAGCTTTGAGGGTCGAGTTGGGGTCGGATTTTGATAAAATTGGTATGGTTAGACTCGTGATTGAATGGTCTTTCGAATTTTTTTACTTTTGTCGAGTTCCGAGACATGGGCCCCGCTGGCCATTTTTGAGTTAATTTCGAATTTTATTGAAAAACATAGTATTTTCTTATGGAATTGATACTATAATTTTTGTTGACTGTATCGAATTAATTATGACTAGATACGAGTCGATCGAAATCGGAAAATCGAGAAAAAAGCATTCTACTTGGTTAAATTGGAGCAAGTCAAGGTAAGTGACTTGTCTAACCTTATGTGGGGAAAATTTCCCCTAGAATTGATATTAATGTGATTATTGAAACGTGTTGAAAGTCGTATATACGAGGTGACGAGTGTGTACACGGTCTAGATGTGAAAGATTATATTTTTAAATTGTGTAGATCATTATTGCACATTTATTAAATTATTTTATCTTGTTATATTCTTCATCATTGATCTGAGATATATACCTTAAATTTGTTTGACATTTTCCTGCTAATTGTTATACCTGTTTAGTTAAAACTTGGTTTCTTTTATTCTGTGCATTACTTGAAGGGTGATTTTCTTTAAATTAAACATTATTAATATGAAGTATTTGACATTTCAAATTTGATATTGAAGCAACGTATTAAAGATTTTGAAATATTATTTTCCTGAATTATTTATTCTTGAATATTTTGAAAGATTTTTGAACTCATTGTGATGGTGCCGTGAGCTCTTTATTATGGAAAAATATTATTGTTGAATTATTTTGGCAAGTTACATTATTTGAGCACTTGAGGTACAAATTATGATATATTATGATATTGATACGCATGCGGTGGTATAAGGTCAGGGTATTGAAACGCATGCGGTGTGATAAGGGTGGCTTGATATGCGTGGCTAGTAGGGGGAACTACTAGAAGTCATGCGGTGTGATAAGGATGGCTAAACGCGGGATGCTATTTCGGAAAAAATATTTTCTTTCAAATAAATTGTGAAGGCTCCCGCGGTGAGATAAGGAAATGAGATATTGTGAATTTGTTTATGATTTGGGACTACGAGGCGGTACCTCAAGAGTGCCCTTGTTGATATTGATTTATGGCCTCAGTTGCCTTGATTATTTGTTGTGATTTTCTTAAAGTTGAAAAGAAATTCGATTTTGTTACATGAGATATTATTTGAAATTTTGTTTTATTTCCACGAGATATTATTTGCCATTATTTTGCTTAATTAAATGGTGACACACTACTTGATTCATTTTCAATATTATTTTATTTTACTATATTGTTAAACATTTTACCATGCCATTATTATATTCCAGTAGGGCCTCACCTGACCTCATCACTACTCTACAGAGATTAGGCTTGGCACTTACTGGATACCGCTGTGGTGTACTCATACTACGCTTCTGCACATCATTTTGTGCAGATCCAAGTATATCTTACCAGCCTAGACGTCAGTGAGTTACTTGCGCACGAAAACTTCGAGGAATATCTGTCAGCGTCCGCAGACTCCGGAGTCCCCTTTTATTATTTTTATGTTGTTTCCTTATTTTTCTTTAGACCTTGATATATAGAGACATAGAGAATAAAATTCTTAGAAGCTTGTGACTTATTTCTACCGGGTTTTGTGAGTTGAAATTGTTTGAATTGTAGTTTATTTATTTCATATATTTATGATTATTCCGCATTGATAGGCTTACCTAGTCTTAGAAACTAGGTGCCATCACGACAACCTACGGAGGGAATTTGGGGTCGTGACAAGTTGGTATCAGAGCACTAGGTTCATAGGTGTTATGAGTCACAAGCAGGTTTAGTAGAGTCTTGCGGATAGGTACGGAGACGTCTGTACTTATCTTCGAGAGGCTATGGAACTGTTACGAAATATTCACTTCTTTGATTCCTTATCGTGCGCCTTTGTTGATTTCAAAGTTCTAAACAATTGTCTTTCTATTCTCTCACAGATGGCGAGGACATGCACAACTGGATCTGATGATCAGACACCCGCGCCCCCTGTTGGAGCCGCAAGAGGCCGGGGATGGGGCAGAGGCCGAGTCAGAGGCTGAGGAAGACCACGTGGTGCAGCCAGAGTACCTGCACGAGTTGTTGCACCAAAGCCACCAGTAGCTCTAGTTATAGAAAAGGCACCTGAGAGGCCTGCTACTACTCATGCACTTCAGGAGACGCTTGCCCAGTTTTTGAGCATGTTTGGCACTCTAGCTCAGGCAGGGTTAATTCCATTTACTCCTGCCACATCTCAGGCCGGAGGGAGGAGCGCAGACTCTCGCCGCCCGTACTTCAGAGCCACGAGCCCAAGTTGACCATGCCCTAGAGGTTATACCAGTGCAGCCAGTTGTCCCAGTTTGGCCTGAGATTAGAACAACAGTTTCAGAGGGGGAGCAACTCAGGCTCGAGAGGTATAAGAAGTACCACCCTCCCAATTTCAGCGGTTTAGCTTCAGAGGATGCTCAGGGTTTTCTGGAGGAATGTCACAGTATCCTTCGTACTATGGGTATTGTGGATTCCAGTGGGGTTTCTTTCACGGCATTCCACTTTAGAGGAGCAACCTACCAGTGGTGGCGGGCATATGAGTTGGATAGTCTGGCTGAGGAAGTTTCACTTACTTGGACTCAATTTTCAGATATGTTCTTAAGGGAGTATGTTCCTCAGAGTCTTAGAGATGCATGGCATGCAGAGTTTGAGCAGCTGCGCCAGGGTTCTATGACCGTGTTAGAATATGTGGTCTGATTCAGTGATTTGGCTAGGCATGCACCAGCCTTAGTTGCTACTGTTCGAGAGCGGGTTCGCAAATTTATTGAGGGTCTCCACCCTAGTATCAGATACAGTATGGCCCGAGAGCTAGAGATGGATATCACATACCAACAAGTGGTGTCAATTGCTAGGAGATTGGAAGGTATGCGGACTCGGGAGAGGGAAAAGAGAGAAGCTAAGAGACTCCGAGATTCTGGCACATATAATAATTCTCGTGCCCCAGTTGCAGCCCGTCATGGCAGAGGTTATGTGAGCCATCCTATTCATTCAGCACTTCCAGCTTCTAGTGGTATTCCGGTTACTCCCAGACCTCAAGTTCTATATTATGCACCGCCAGTGTCTTCTTTACCTCCGGTACGGGGTGCTTTCAGCGGGCAGTCTAGTCGATCAAGCACGAGCCAGTCCCAGTAGCCATGTACTCCGAGGGCTTGTTTTGAATGTGGTGACACTCGTCATATCATGAGAGATTGCCCCAGACTTAGGAGTGGTGCACCTCCACGAATTTCTCAGGCCCCACCTATTCCGCAGGGTCCTCAGGCTTCTCAGGCCATGATTACCGCACCAGTTTCCACTCCACCTGCACAGCCAGCTAGATGTGGAGGTCAGGCAGGTAGAGGTTGCCCTAGAGGGGGAGGCCAGGCCATATATTATGCCCTTCCTGCTAGGACAGATGTTGTTGCATCAGATTCTGTTATCACAAGTATTATTCTGATCTGTCATAGAGATGCGTCGGTCTTATTTGATCCATGCTCCACTTATTCTTATGTGTCATCTTATTTTGCCTCGTATTTGGGCGTATCACGTGATTCCTTGAGTTCTGTTGTTCATGTATCTACACCCGTGGGTGAATCTATTATTGTGGACTGTGTGTATCGGTCATGTTTAATTGTTATCAGTGGTTTTGAGACCAGAGCTGATTTATTATTGCTCAGTATGGTAGATTTCGATATTATTTTGGGCATGGACTGGTTGTCACCCTATCACGCTATTCTTGATTGTTACGCCAATACGGTGACGTTGGCTAAGCCAGGTCTACCGTGGCTAGAGTGGAGAGGTACCTCGGATCATGTTCCTAGCAGGGTTATTTTATTTCTTAAAGCTCAACGAATGGTTGAGAAGGGGTGTGATGCGTACCTAGCCTATGTAAGAGATGTTAGTATTGATACTCCTACCATGGAGTCAGTTCTTATAGTAAGGGATTTTTCGGATGTATTTTCAGCGGATCTTTCGGATATGCCACCCGACAGGGATATTGATTTTGGCATTGATTTGTTACCGGGCACTCAGTCCATTTCTATTCCACCATACCGTATGGCCTCAGCAGAGTTAAAAGAATTAAAAGAACAGTTACAGGAATTGCTTGATAAGGGTTTCATTCGGCCTAGTGTATCTCCTTGGGGTGCTCCTGTCTTGTTTGTGAAGAAGAAGGATGGTTCTATGCGGATGTGTATTGATTACCGCCAGCTGAACAAGGTTATCGTGAAGAACAGGTATCCATTTCCACGTATTGATGATCTATTTGATCAGCTTCGGGGTGCCAGAGTATTCTCTAAGATCGACTTACGTTCAAGCTATCATCAATTGAAAATTTGGGAGCCATATCTCGAAGACTGCTTTCAGGACTCGGTATGGCCATTACGAGTTACTTGTGATGTCTTTTGGGCTAACCAACGCCCCAGCAGCATTTATACACTTAATGAATAGTGTATTTCATCCCTATCTTGATTCTTTTGTCATTGTGTTTATTGACGACATTCTAGTGTATTCCCGGAGGCGGGAAGATCATGAACAACACCCGAGGACTGTGCTTCAGATTTTGAGAGAAAAGAAGTTATATGCAAAATTCTCAAAGTGTGAATTCTGGCTTGATTCGATGGGATTTTTGGGTGATATAGTTTTATGCGAAGGGATCAAGGTAGATCCAAAAAATATTGAAGCACTGCAGAATTGGTCCAGACCGTCCTCAGTTACGGAACTCCGGAGTTTTCTTGGTTTGGTAGGGTATTATCGCCGATTTGTAAAGGGTTTCTCTTCTATTGTTGCATCTATGACCAAATTAACCCAGAAGGGTGCTCCGTTCAGGTGGACCGAGGAATGTGAGGAGAGCTTTCAAAAGCTCAAGACAGCTTTGACTACAACCCTAGTATTGGTATTACCTATAGGTATAGGGTCTTATATTGTGTATTGTGACGCGTCGCGTATTGGTCTCGGCGCAGTGCTGATGCAAGATGGTAGGGTGATTACCTACACGTCTAGACAGTTAAAGGTGCATGAGAAGAATTATCCTGTACATGACCTGGAGTTAACAGCTATTGTTCATGCCTTAAAAATTTGGCGGCATTATTTGTATGGTGTCCATTGTGAGGTCTACACCGATCACCGGAGTCTACAACATCTGTTTAAATAGAAGGATCTTAATTTGCGGCAGCGGAGATGGTTGGATTTGCTTAAGGATTATGATATCACCATTCTCTATCATCTTGGGAAGGCCAATATAGTGGACGATGCCTTGAGTCGTAAGGCGGAGAGTTTGGGCAGCTTAGCATATTTACCGGTAGCAGAGAAGCCTTTAGCCTTGGATGTTCAGGCCTTAGCCAACCATTTTGTCAGGTTGGATGTTTCCGAGCCGAGCCGAGTTTTGGCTTGTGTGGTTTCTCAGTCTTCTCTTTATGATCGTATTAGGGAGCGTCAGTATGATGACCCTCATTTACTTGTCCTTAAGGATACAGTTCAGCACGGTGATGCCAAGGAATTCACTATTGGAGATGACGGTGTATTACAGATGCAGGGTAGGCTATGTGTACCCAATGTAGATGGCTTGCGTGAGTTGATTCTCCAGGAGGCTCACAGTTCGCGGTACTCCATTCATCCAGGTGCTGCAAAGATGTATCAGGACTTGATACAGCACTATTGGTGGAGGCGGATGAAGAAAGACATAGTGGGGTATGTATCTCGGTGTCTAAATTGTCAATAGGTGAAATATGAGCATCAGCGACCGGGTGGATTACTTCAGAAGGTAGAGATTCCAGAATGGAAATGGGAGTGGATGACTATGGATTTTGTTGTTGGACTCCCACGGACTCAGCGGAAGTTTGATGCAGTTTGGGTGATTGTGGATAGGCTGACCAAATCAGCTCATTTCATTCCTGTGATTACTATTATCTCTTCAGAGCAGCTGGCTCAGGTATATATTCGCGAGATTGTCAGACTTCACGGTGTACCAGGTATCTATCATCTCTGACCGGGGTACACAGTTTACCTCACTATTTTGGAGGGAAGTACAACGTGAATTGGGTACTCGGGTAGAGTTGAGTACAACATTTCACCCTCAGATGGACGGATAGTCCGAACGCACTATTCAGATACTGGAGGATATGCTTTGTGCGTGTGTGATAGATTTTAGGGGTGCTTGGGATCAGTTCTTACCACTTGCGGAGTTTGCTTACAACAACAGTTACCAGCCAAGCATTTAGATGGCTCCGTATGAGGACTTGTATGGTAGGCGGTGCCGGTCTCCAGTGGGTTGGTTCGAACCGGGCGAGGCTAGACTATTGGGTACAGACTTATTTTAGGATACCTTGGAAAATGTTAAGTTGATTCAGGATCGACTTCGTACAGCCCAATCTAGACAGAAGAGTTATGCGGATCGGACGGTTTGTGATGTTGCATTCATGGTTGGTGAGCGGGTATTGCTCCGGATTTTGCCTATGAAGGGTGTGATGAGGTTCGGGAAGAAGGGCAAATTGAGCCCTAGGTATATTGGGCCTTTTGAGATTCTTGAGAGAGTTGGAGAGGTAGCTTACAAACTTGCACTACCACCTAGTCTCTCTGCGGTTCATCCGGTATTCCATGTTTCCATGCCTCGAAAATATCACGGCGATCTGTCTCATGTGTTAGACTTCAGTTCGGTTCAGTAGGACAAGGATCTATCTTATATTGAGGAACCAGTAGCTATTTTGGATAGGCAGGTTCGAAAGCTGAGGTCAAAGAACATTGCTTCCGTGAAGGTTCAGTGGAGGGGTCATCCAGTCGAAGAGGTGACTTGGGAGACCGAGCATGATATGCGCAGCTATTATTTACACTTATTCACCAGCTCAGGTATTTCTTCTAACTCCGCTCGAGGACGAACGTTTGTTTTAGAGGTGTAGAATGTGATGACCCAAAATGTCATCTTTAAATTTAATAATTAATTCTGTGTTCTAAGACCTTAAAAAGCACTATTTATCATTACTTGACTTGCATGTGCAGTCCATAAAATTTTTCCGGAAAGTTTTTATGCGAAAAATGAATTAAAATATGAATCAAAGCTTTAAAACTCAACTGAGTTGACCTTGGTCAATATTTTTAGCAAACAAACTCGGATCAGTGCTTTGACAGTTTCGGTAGGTCCGTATCGTTATTTGGGACTTGGGCGTATGTCCGGAATCAAATTTCAAGGTCCCTAGCCCGAGATATGAAATTTTGAAGAAAAATTAAAAGTTTAAATTCAAATAGTGACCGGATGTCGAATTATGTGCAAACAACCCCGGAATAGAATTTTAATGATTCCAACAGCTCTGTATGGTGATTTTGGACTTAGGAGCATGATCGGAATTTTATTTGGAAGTCCGTAGTGGAATTAGGCTTGAAATGCCGAAAGTTGAATTTTTGGGAAGTTTGACCGAGGGGTTGACTTTTTGATATCGGGGTCGAAATTCAATTTTGAAAATTTGAGTACCTCTATTGTGTCATTTATGACTTGTGCTCAAAATTCGAGGTAAATCGGACGTGATTTAATAGGTTCCGGAGTCATTTGTACAAATTAGAAATTTCAAAGTTCATTAGGCTTGAATCTATGTGTGATTCGTGTTTTACTGTTGTTGGATGTGATTTGAAGGCTCGACTAAGTTTGTATGATATTTTAGAACTTGTCGGTACATTTGGTTGAGGTCCCGGGGGCCTGGGGTGAGTTTCGGATGGTTAACGGATCAAATTCGGGCTTAAAAGAAATAACTGAAGTTTCTACCCTCTGTTGCATTCGCACCTGCGGAAATTCTATCGCAGGTGCGAGCTCGCAGAAACGAGCCTGGAAAGCGCAGATGCACAAATGGACTATGGGGCAATGGTCGTAGGTGCGAGGGAAATTCCGCACCTGCGTGAGCCCAGATGCGGAGGGACGCGCGCAGAAGCAGCCTGCACAGGAGCGCAAATAGGCGCGCAGATACGAGAAAAGGCGTAGATGCGGGACTTTTTCCGCACATGCGGTTGGCGCAGAAGCGACCAAGTTGCCGCAGATGCGAAAATCCCTGGACAGTACAAAAACAGAGGGGTTCCGAGCTTTTGCCATTTTTTGGGCATTTCAAGCTCGGGTTGGGCGATTTTGAGCAAGGTTTTCACGGGAAACTTGAGATAAGTCCCTTGTGATCATTTCTACTCCATAATATTGAATTATCATTAAATAATCCGACTAGATTACATGTTTTTGAGGTGTAAATCGGGAGTTGGAACTTAGGAATTTGAAAATAAGATTTGAAGCTTTGAGGGTCGAGTTGGGGTCGGATTTTGATAAAATTGGTATGGTTAGACTCGTGATTGAATGGGCTTTCGGATTTTATAACTTTTGTCGAGTTCTGAGACGTGGGCCCCACTGGCCATTTTTGAGTTAATGTCGGATTTTATTGAAAAATATAGTATTTTCTTATGGAATTGATTCTATAATTTTTGTTGACTGTATCGAATTAATTATGACTAGGTACGAGTCGATCGGAATCGGAAAATCGAGGGAAAAGCATATTACTTTGTTAAATTAGAGCAAGTTGAGGTAAGTGACTTGTCTAACCTTGTGTGAGGGAAATTTTCTCTAGTATTGATATTGATGTGATTATTAAAACGTGTTGAAAGTCGTGTACACGAGGTGACGAATTATTTTGGCAAGTTACATTATTTGAGCACTTGAGGTGCAAATTGTGATATATTATGATATTGATACGCATTCGGTGGTATAAGGTCTGGGTATTGAAACGCATGCGGTGTGATAAGGGTGACTTGATATACGTGGCTAGTAGGGGAGAACTACTAGAAGTCATGCGGTATGATAAGGATGGCTAAAACGCGGGATGCTATTTCGGAAAAAATATTTTCTTTTAAATAAATTGTGAAGGCTCCCGCGGTGAGATAAGGAAATGAGATATTGTGAATTTGTTTATGATTTGGGACTATGAGGCGGTACCTCGAGAGTGCCCTTGTTGATATTGATTTATGGCCGCAGTTGCCTTGATTATTTGTTGTGATTTTCTTAAAGTTGAAAGGAAATTCGGTTTTGTTACATGAGATATTATTTGAAATTCTGTTTTGTTTCCACGAGATATTATTTGCCATTATTTTGCTTAATTAAATGGTGACACACTACTTGATACATTTTCAATATCATTTTATTTTATTATATTGTTAAACATTTTATCATGCCATTATTATATTCTAGTAGGGCCTCACCTGACCTCGTCACTACTCTACCGAGGTTAGATTTGGCACTTATTGGGTACCGTTGTGGTGTACTCATACTATGCTTCTGCACATCTTTTTGTGCAGATCCAGGTATATCTTATCAGCCTAGACGTCAGTGAGTTACCTGCACACGGAAATTTCGAGGTATATTTGTCAGCGTCCGCAGACTCCGGAGTCCCCTTCTATCATTTTTATGTTGCTTCCTTATTTTTCTTTAGACCTTGATATATAGAGACATTGAGAATAAAATTCTTAGAAGTTTGTGACTTATTTCTACCAGGTTTTGGAAGTTGAAATTGTTTGAATTGTAGTTTATTTATTTTATATATTTATGATTATTCCGCATTAATAGGCTTACCTAGTCTTAGAAATTAGGTGCCATCATGACAACCTACGGAGAGAATTTAGGATCGTGACATTATCACTTACATTAATCCCTCAATCTTGCCACTTCCATTAATCCCTCCGGGAATAAGATAATTGATTCCATGAAAAGCTTTATGGAAGAAGCAAGCGGGAATTTTACTCATCGAAGGGCAATTAATTAATATCTTGGGGGCTTTGTGTCTTCAAAAGAGACATAAAAAGGGACTTCCTCGACCCAATAAATCTAATAGGATTCAGAAGGAGTTCGAGAAAAAATTTATAGAATCAATGGACAAATACAAGGATCGCATAAGAGAGTCATTTAAAGGTAAAGGTAAAAGTAAAATAAGTAAGCTACTTGAACAAGCAGAAGATAAAACTAAAACCATTAATTCTATTGTTCATTTAGAAAGATAATTTTATATATACTACGAAAATAACGTAGATAATATAATAGTATAATATACTCAGATATCTTTATGTGTTATGATTAATATAATATATGTAAAGAGTGTTGTGTATCAATATTAATATCGATTGTTAGCAAGTCTCACGAATAAGATTTTGACACTTACATTGAATTTGTCACATTAAATTAGTTTTATAAAATCTTATATAACTATGTTTATTATATGATTTGTTTTATAAATCAAAAGAAATCCGGGGTCATTGGAGATGATTATACATAGTCCAAGCCAGATTCCTTCCGATGTTTGGAAGGGCTTTTGCATCTATATCCTGTTTTGGGGTCACAATTGAATCTATTCCTACTTTGCAGGAAAATTTGCAAGTCTACCCACTTTACGATCAACTTCAGACTTATCGGATCTGAAGTTTAAAAAAATTTAGTCTGAAGTGAAAAAATTGCACTTCATATGCACTTAAGGCCAAATAGGTCTGAAGTGCAACCAATGATTTCACGCACTTAAGGCCAATAAGTCTTAAGTGAAACAAAAGTTTTCCTACACTTAAGGCCAATAAGTCCGAAGTGAAAAATTATACTTCAGATGCACTTAAGACCAAATAGGTCTGAAGTGCAACCAATGGTTTCATGCACTTAAGACCAATAAGCCTGAAGTAAAAAAAATGCATTTCAGATGTACTTAAGGCCAAAATGTCTGAAGTGCATACACTTAAGGCCAATAAGTCTGAAGTGAAAAATTACACTTCAAATGCATTTAAGGCCAAAAGGTCTGAAGTGTAACCAATATTTTCATGCACTTAAGGCCAAATAGGCCTGAAGTGCAAATTGCCTAGAAACATAAATTTGTTCTTCGAATTTTGATAATCCAATATACGATTTAATACCTAAATCTACTTCATACCTAAATCTACTCCAAATGAGCTCAAATTTAAAACATAACCTCCAAATATCATCAAGAACAAACCCCAATCATCAATTTGTCAAAACAATAATAAATCTAACGAACTCATTTTGCAATTAAGAAAAAGAAAAAGTAAAAGAAGAAATCCTAAGCAATAGTAAAAAAAAGCGCTTCAACAGCTCACCACTGTAAAACATCATAAACTACCTTAAAATATATTTACAAATACCATATAAAATCATTGTTACCCAAAGAAGAAGAAGAAGATGAAGAAGAAAGAAGAGAAAAAAAAAACTGAAATTGTTTAAACAGTGGGCACAAGTTAAAAAAAATTAAAAAGTGAGTACAGGTTAAATGGGAGTGTCACGACCCGAAAATCCCACCTTCGGGACCGTGATGGCGCCTAACATTTCACTTGCTAGGCAAACCAACGTTAGAATATAATTAGCCAATTTAACACAATTTAAAATTTATTTAATAACAAAGAAAATAAGTGTGGAAATAAAGTCTCAAATAAAGTGAATAATCCATAATAAACGCGATATCTAAATACCATCCCAGAATTTGGAGTTACAAGTGCACGAACTTCTAGAATAATACAAACAAGGGTCTGAACGAAATGAAGTTGTCTGAAAGAAAGCACACAGCTAAAATACAGTAGAAGGGGACTTCAGAGTTGCGGACGTCATGCAGCTATACCTCAAGTCTCCACTGGTAGCTGAATCCGAGCAAGTCTATGGTACGCCGCTGGGACCAACTCCGAAATCTGCACAAGAAGTACAGAGTGTAGTATCAGTACAACTGACCCCATGTACTGGTAAGTGCTGAACCTAACCTCGACGAAGTAGTGACGAGGCTAATGCAGCTCACTTACATTAACCTGTACGCAATAATAATAATAATAATAATAATAATAATAATAATAATAATAATAATAATAATAATAATAATAATAATAATAATAATAATAATAATAATAATAATAATAATAATAATAATAATAACAATAATAATAATAATAATAATCTCTTTTCAACAATTGAAGCCAACTCGGCAGTCATAACCAATTATTATTTCAATCAGTTTTCGTTGCGGCATGTAAGCCGATCCCACAATATATTCACATTCAATTATGTTGCGGCGTGCAACTTGATCCTCCAATATATTCATTTCAATTAATTTTGTTGCGGCGTGCAACTCGTTCTTCCAATATATTTCCTCAATAAATTTTCGTTGCGGCGTGCAACCCGATCCCCCAATATAAACTTTAAATAACTCTGTTGCGGCGTGAAACCCGAACCCCCAATATATTTATTTTTGTTTCCGTTGCAGCATGCAATCCGCTCCTCCAATAATATGATTTACCAATTCTTATAAAAGAAATTACTCCAATAAATGCAACAATTAATATGAAATTATAAGACAACAATCATACAATAATTATAATTTAATTATGAATAAACAATGACAAGTAGCAATTAATTGTGAAAATTAAGGATGTAATAGGCATTTTAATAATTAGCATGCTAACGTCAAGTGGCAATTTAAGTCACATAAATCAAATAAGCATGTAGCAAATTTTAGTGGATTCAAGGCATGATATTGACTATTGAGTAAAGAACACGAGAGAAATAATTAATACAATAATTAATTCATGATTTAAAACGATTTATGATTTTTCAAATAATTATGCAAACAATTGACTTGACGATGTATAGACACTAGTCACCTCGCCTATACGTCCTTCACGTGCATTTCACATAACAAATAATTTAAGGGTTCTATTCCCTCAAGTCAAGGTTAACCACGACACTTACCTCTCTTTGCAACCAAATTTCAAGAATCCAATAAACCTTTGCCTCGCGAATTCATGTCTGAAATTCTCAAATCTAGTCATAAACAATTCAATATACTCAATACAAATCGTAGGAATTAATTCCATATGAATTTATGAATTTTCCGGATAAAAAATCGAAATTCATCTTTAAAAAATCAATAGTAGGACCCACGTCTCGAATCCCAAGAAAACTTGCAAAATCCGAACACTCGTTCTGATACGACTTCAACCATACAAAAATTATCGCATTCCGATATCGGATTGACTTTCAAATCTTCATTTTATATTTTTTAGAAGATTTTATAAAAATCTGATTTTTCTTCTATAAATTCACGGATTCATGATATAAATGAGTATGGAATCATGAAATATAATCAATATAAGATGAAGAACACTTACCCCAATGTTTCCCCGTGAAAATCGCCCAGAAATCATTTTATCCGAGCTCAAAATCAAAAATAGTGGAAAATAGGATGAAATCCCATTTCCAGAACTTAAGTTATGTTTGCCCAGATTTTTAGTCATCGCGATCGCGGGAATTAGTTCGCGATTGCATAGAACAATTTTTGCCTAGGTCCATTTTACTCTTCGTGGTTGCGGATAACTCTTTACGATCGCGAAGCATATTTTGGCTGCGCCGATTATTAACTCTACGCGATCGTGTAAATGGTCATGCGATCGCAGAGAATATTTTCTCAGCCTTACACGATCGCGTACTGACTTGTGAGATCGCGCAGCACAAAAGGCGTGCCCAGCTTATGCCTTCATTCCTTCTACGCGAACGCGTCTTGGCCCTCGCGTTCGCAGTGCACTGGGATCTAACCTTCCGCGATCGCGTGCCTATCTTCGCGAACGCGAAAGGGTAAAACTCACGGCTCAAAATTTCCTCTCCGCGATCGCGGGAATGGCTTTGCGATCGCGAAGCACAATGCACCAGATGACAGCAGAAGCTCAAAAATCAGATTTTTCCAAAGTTCAAATGGTCCATAGGCTATCCAAAACTCACCGGAGCCCTCGGGGCTCTAAGCCATACATGCACACAAGTCCAAAAATATCATACGAACTTGCGCGCGCGATCAAAACACCAATTGAATACCTAGGATTACGAATAGGATGCCAAATTAAATGAAATTTTTAAGAAAACTTTAGAATTTCTATTTTCACAACCGAACGTCCAAATCACGTCAAATCAACTCTGTTTCTCACCAAATTCCACAAAAAAGTCATAAATGACATAACGGACCTGTAAAAATTTTTAGAACTCGAATCCGACCCCGATATCAATAAAAGTCTATTTGTGATCAATCTTTAAAATCTTTAAGCCTTTAGGCTTCTAGTTTTTGCCAACTGGCGATAATTCAAGTTAGGGACCTCCAAATTAAATTCCGGGCATACACCCAAGCCTCAAATCACGATACGGACCTACCGGAACTGTCAAAATAATGATCCGAGTCCATTTGCTCAAAATGTTGACCAAAGTCAACTCATTTGAGTTTTAAGGCTCTATTTCACATTTTAATAAAAAATTTCATATAAAAATTTCTGAAAAATTATACGGATTGCGCACGCAAGTCGAGGAATGATGAATGGTACTTTTCAATGTTTTAGAACACAAAAATAATTATTGAATTTAAAGATGACCTTTTGGGTCATCACATACTCCACCTCTAAAATAAATGTTCGTCCTCGAACGGAGTTAGAAAAAAAAGGACCTGAGCTGGTGAAAAGGTGTGGATATTTACTCCGCATATCCGACTAGGTGGTAATGCAAGCCTGTAGGCTACTCCCCCCACTCTTTCAAGAATTTCGAAGGATCCAATATACCTAGGGCTCAACTTGCCCTTCTTTCCGAACCTCATTACACCTTTCATAGGTGAAACGCGGAGCAATATTCTTTCTCCAACCATGAATGCAATATCACGAACTTTACGGTCGGCATAACTCTTTTTCCTAGACTGACCTACGAGAAGTCAATCCTAAATAAATTTGACCTTATCCAAGTCATCTTGTACCAAATCGGTACCCAATAACCGATCCTCTCCCCGTTCAAACCATCCAACTGGCGAACGACATCGCCTTCCGTATAATGCCCCATATGAAGCCATCTGAATGCTCGACTAATAGCTATTATTATAAGCAAATTCTGCAAGTGGCAAGAACTGATCCCAAGAACCTCCAAAGATTATAACAAAAGCGCGAAGCATATCTTTCAATATTTGAATGGTGCGCTCTAACTATCCGTCTGTCTGTGGATGAAATGTTATACTCAATTCGACCCACATGCCTAACTCACATTCTACAACCCTCCAGAAGTGTGAGGTAAACGGTGTACCTCGATCTGAAATAATAGACACGGGCACACCGTGCAGGCAGACAATCTCACGAATGTAAATTTCAGCTAATCGCTCGGAGGAATAGGTAAATGTCACTGGATTGAAATATGCTAACTTGGTCAACCTGTCTACGATGACCCAAACTACGTCAAATTTTCTCCGAGTCTGTGGGAGTCCAACAACAAAATTCATAGTGATACACTCTCACTTCCACTCAAGAATTTCTAACTTCTGAAGCAAACCACCAGGTCTCTGATGCTCGTACTTAACTTGCTGACAATTCAGACATCGAGTTACATATGCAACTATATCCTTCTTCATTCTCCTCCACCAATAATGTTGCTGCAAATCTTGATACATTTTGCGACACCTGGATGAATAGAATACCTGGAACTGTGTGCCTTTTCAAGAATTAATTCATGAAGCCCGTCAACATTAGGCACACAAATACGACCCTGCATTCGTAGAACTCTATCTTCTCCCACAACAACCTGTTTGGCATTACCGTGCCACATCGTGTCCTTAAGTACAAGTAAATGAGGATCATCATATTGTCGTTCTCTGATGCGCTCATATAAAGAAGACCGAGCGACTGTGCAAGATAGAACCTGATTGGGTTCTGAAACATCTAACCTCACGAACTGATTAGCCAAAGTATGAATATCTGCAGCTAACGGCCTCTCACAAACCTGTACATACACAAGACTGTCCATACTCACAGCCTTTCTACTCGCATCGGCCACCACATTGGCCTTTCTGGGGTGATACAAAATGGTGATATCATAGTCTTTCAACAACTCCAACCATCTTCTCTACCTAAAATTGAGATTTTTTTGTTTAAACAGATACTGAAGGCTACAATGATCAGTAAATACCTCACACGAGACATCGTAGAGGTAATGCCTCCAAATCTTCAGCGCGTGAACAATGGCTGCCAATTCTAAGTCATGAACAGGATAATTCTTCTCGTGAACTTTCAATTGTCGCGACGCATATGCAATCACCCTGCCATCTTGCATTAATACTGTACCAAGCCCAATGCGAGATGTATTACAATACACCATATAAGATCATGAACCTGTGGGTAATACCAATACTAGTGTCGTAGTCAAAGCGGTCTTGAGCTTCTGAAAGCTCAACTCACACTCGTCTGACCATCTGAATGGGACACTTTTATGGGTCAGTCTAGTCAATGGGCTTGCTATAGATGAAAACTCCTGTACGAACTAACGATAATAACCTGCCAAACCCAGGAAACTACGAATCTCTATAACTGAAGTAGGTCTAGGCCAATTCTGAACAGCCTCAATCTTCTTAGGATCCACTTTTATGCCTTCTGTCGATACAACATGCCCCAAAAAGGCAACTGAGTCTAACCAAAATTCACATTTTGAAAATTTAGCATACAACTAATTATTCTTCAAAGTCTGAAGCACACTCCGAAGATACTGCTCATGCTCCTCTCGACTGCTGGAGTAAATCAAGATATCATCAATGAATACAACCACAAAAGAATCCAAATAGGGTGTGAACACCTGATTCATCAAATCCATAAATGTTGCTTGGGCATTTGTCAACCCAAATGACATCACTAGGAATTTGTAATGCCCATACCAAGTCCGAAAAGCTGTCTTAGGGACATCAGATACCCTAATCTTCAACTGATGGTAACTAGATCTTAAATAGATCTTTGAAAACACCTTGGCACCCTGAAGCTGATAGAATAAGTCATCAATCCTTGGCAACGGATATTTGTTTTTGATAGTGGCCTTATTCAATTGGCGATAATCTATACACATCCGTATAGAACCAACTTTCTTCTTTATAAATAATACTGGTGCACCCCAGGGAAAGACACTGGGTCTAATGAATCCCTGATCCAGCAAGTCTTGTAATTGCTCCTTCAATTCTTTCAACTCCGGCGGGGCCATACGATATGGTGGGATAGAAATGGGCTGAGTGCCCGGAGCTAAATCAATACAAAAGTCAATATCTCTTTCAGGTGTCATCCCTGGCAAATCTGCAGGAAATCATCCTGGAAATTCATGAACAACTGTTACTGAGTCCATAGAAGGAACATTCGCACTGGGATTGCGAATATAAGCCAAATAGGCTAGACACCCTTTCTCGATCATACGCCGAGCCTTCATATAAGAAATAACCCTGCTGGTAGAATGACCAGGAGTTCCTTTTCACTCTAACTGAGGTAATCCTGGCATGTCTAGGGTCACCATCTTGGCATGACAATCCAATATAGCATGATAAGGTAGCAACCAATCCATACCCAAGATGACATCAAAATCTACCATATCAAGAAATAGAAGATCCACACTAGTCTCAAGACTACCAATAGTAATCACACACGAACGATAGACATGGTCTACTACAACAGAGTCTCCCACCGGTGTAGATACACACATAGAAGCACTTAGAGAATCACAAGGCACAAACAAATACGAAGCAAAGTAGGAGGACACATAGGAATAAGTAGATCCTGGATCAAATAGAACTGAAGCATCTCTATGGCAAACTAGAGTAATACCTATGATCACGGCATCAGATGACTCAGCCTCAGGCCTAGCTGGAAAAGCATAAAATCAGGGTTGGGCCTTACCACTCTGAACTGCGTCTTTGGGACGGCCTCTAACTGGCTGACCTCCGCCTCTAACGTCCTGACCTCCATCTCTAATGGCCTGACCTCCACCTCTAGATGCCTGACCCTTACCTCTAGCTGGCTGAGCAGGCGGTGAAGCAACCAGTGTTGGTATGATGGCACAAGAATCCTGCCAAGATCTGTTACTCGACAACCTAGGGCAATACCTCCTGATGTGGCCAATGTTCCCACACTCATAACACCCATCCTGATGTCATGGTTGCTGAAGCTGAAGCTAACCTGAACGGGCCGGATAACTGCTGTAGTGACTCTGGAGTGGCGGTGCACTGATAGGAGTTGAAAGTGCACTAAATGATAGCTGCCCAGAGTAAGGCATAATAGGACAGTAACTCCCTGAAGCACCGGGAGATGCCTGAAGTGCTGAATGAAATGGTCTGGGTGGATGACCCTTACCAAAATTAGCCCTGCCTCCAGACGAGGCACCACTGAAACCACCGAACTAACGAGGCCTCTTATCAGACCTCTGCTCTCTCTCCTATGCAAGAACCATCTCGATACTCCTCGCGACATTAGCAGTCGCCTGAAAGGAAATCTCACTTCCGGTCTCCTTGGCCATGTGAAGTCTGATAGGGTGAGTGAGTCCCTCAATAAACCTCCTCACTCTCTCTCCCTCAGTAGGTAGTAAAAGGAGAGCATGACAGGCTAAATACACAAAACGGGACTCATAGTGAGTAACAGTCATACTGCCCTGCTATATAGACACTCAAATTGCTTGCGGTAATCCTCTCTCAGTGAGATAGGAAGGAACTTCTCCAAAAATAGCTACGAGAACTGCTCCCAAGTAAGTTCAAGCGATCCAACAGGTCTGGTCAATTACAATATCTCCACCACCTCTTGGCGGAACCCGTCATCTGAAATACAGAAAAATTGACCTCATTAGTCTCAACTATGTCCATGTTTCGCAGCACCTCGTGGTAGCGGTCAAGATAATCCTGAGGGTCCTCAGAAGGTGTACCACTGAAGTGAATTGGAAAGAGCTTAGTAAACTTATCCAGACTCAATAAGGCCTCAGAAGACATGGCAGACCTATCACCGGCCTGTGCCGCAATAATTGGTTGAACTACCCCAACTGGCGGAACTGCTGGAGCCTGATTCTGGGGAGCCATCTGCTCCGGAGCGGAAGTAGTAGGATTTTGTGCTCCTCCCCGAGCCTGTGGGATGGCTGGTGCCACTGGAAATGTACCATTATGGGCCACACCCTCCATTAGGCTCACCAAATGGACTAAAGCGTCCTGAAGTACTAGAGTAGCTATGAACCCTTCCGGAACCTGAACTGGTCCAACCGGTACAGTCTGAACTGGAAGCTCCTCCTGAAGATCTACATAAAGTTCTACAACAGATGTTGCTGCTTGAGTTCTAAACTGAGCTCTACCTCTGCCTCGGCCTCTAGCACGACCTCAGCCTCGACCTCTACCCCGGCAATAGTTTCCATCGGGGGCTCTGGTCCCTGTCCGTCGGTAGATGTATTTCGTGTCCTCGCCATCTGCGAGAGAATAAGAATATAATGGTTCAATCATCGATGTTAGAATAAAATCGCACGACAGGATAATAAAAAAGTGATATTGTTCTTAAACTTCATAGCCTCTGAAAGATAAGTACATACGTCTCCGTACCGATCCTTCATACTCTACTAAGTTTGCTCGTGACTCGTGAGACCTATGTAACCTAGTGCTCTGATACCAACTTATCACGACCCGAAATTCCAACCTTCAGGACCGTGATGGCACCTAACATTTCACTTGCTAGGCATGCCAACGTTAGAATATAATTAGCCAATTTAACACAATTTAAAATTTCTTTAATAACAAAGAAAACAAGTGCGGAAATAAAGTCTGAAATAAAGTGAATAATTCATAATAAACGCGATATCTAAATACAATCCCATAATTTGGAGTTACAAGTGCACGAGCTTCTAGAATAATACAAACAAGGGTCTGAACGAAATGAAGTTGTCTGAAAGAAAGCATACAACTAAAATACAGTAGAAGGGGACTTCAGAGCTGCGAACGTCGTGCAGCTATACCTCAAGTCTCCACTGGTAGCTGAATCCGAGCAAGTCTATGGTACGCCGATGAGACCAACTCCGAAATCTGCACAAGAAGTGCAGAGTGTAGTATCTGTACAACCGACCCCATGTACTGGTAAGTGCCAAGCCTAACCTCGACGAAGTAGTGACGAGGCTAAGGCAGGTCGCTTACATTAACCTGTACACAATAATAATAATAATAATAATAATAATAATAATAATAATAATAATAATAATAATAATAATAATAATAATAATAATAATAATAATAATAATAATAATAATAATAATAATAATAATAATAATAATAATAATAATAATAATAATAATAATAATAATAATAATAATAATAATAATAATAATAATAATAATAATAATAATAATAATAATAATAATAATAATAATAATAATAATAATAATAATAATAGCCATAACCAATTATTATTTCAACCAGTTTCCGTTGCGGCGTGCAACCCGATCCCACAATATATTCACATTCAATTCTGTTGCGGCGTGCAACCTGATCCTACAATATATTTATTTCAATTAATTCTGTTGCGGCGTGCAACCCGTTCCTCCAATATATTCATTCCAATCAATTCTGTTGCGGCGTGCAACCCGTTCCTCCAATATATTTTCTCAATAAATTTCCGTTGCGGCGTGCAACCCAATCCCCCAATATAAACTTTTAATAACTCTGTTGCGGCGTGCAACCCGATCCCCCAATATATTTATTTTCATTTTCGTTTCAGCGTACAACCCGCTCCTCCAATAATATGATTTACCAATTCTTATAAAAGAAATTACTCCAATAAATGCATCAATTAATATAAAATTATAAGACAACAAGCATACAATAATTATAATTTAATTATGAATAAACAATGACAGGTAGTAATTAATTGTGAAAATTAAGGATGTAATAGGCATTTTAATAATTAGTATGCTAAACGTCAAGTGACAATTAAGTCACATAAATCAAATAAGCATGTAGCAAATTTTAGCATGGATTCAAGGCATGATATTGAGTAAAGAACACGAGAGAAATAATTAATACAATAATTAATTCATGATTTAAAACGATTTATGATTTTTCAAGTAATTATGCAAATAATTAACTTGACGATGTATAGACACTCATCACCTCGCCTATACGTCGTTCACGTGCATTTCACATAACAAATAATTTAAGGGTTCTATTCTCTCAAGTCAAGATTAACCACGACACTTACCTCACTTTGCAATTAAATTTCAAGAATCTAATAAACCTTTGCCTTGAGAATGAGAATTCCTGTCCGAAATCCTCAAATCTAATTATAAACAATTCAATATACTCAATATACATCGTAGGAATTAATTCCATATGAATTTATAAATTTTTCGGATAAAAATCTGAAATTCATTTTAAAAAAATCAACAGTGGGACCCATATCTCGAATCCCGAAAAAACTCACGAAATCCGAACACTCGTTCCGATACGAGTTCAACCATACAAAAATTATCGAATTCCAACATCAGATTGGCTTTCAAATCTTCATTTTATATTTTTTGAAAGATTTTATAAAAAAACTATTTTTTCCTCCAATGGATTCATGATGTAAATGAGTATGGAATCATGAAATATAATCAATATAGGATGAGGAACACTTATCTTAATGTTTTTCCGTAAAAATCTCCCAAAAATCATTTTATCTGAGCTCAAAATCGAAAATGGTGGAAAATGGGACGAAATTCCATTTCCAGAACTTAAGTTCTGTTTGCCCAGATATTTACTCATCACGATCGCGGAAATTCGTTCGGGATCGCGTAGAACAATTTCTGCCTAGGTCCATTTTACTCTTCGCGATCACAAAGCATATTTTGGCTGCCCCGATTATTAACTCTACATGATCGCGTAAATGGTCATGAAATCGCGGAGAACATTTTCTCATTCTTACGCGATCGCGTACTGACTTGTGCGATCGCGTAGCACAAATGGCGTGCCCAGCTTCTACCTTCATTCCTTCTACGCGAACGCGTCTTGGCCCTCGCGTTCGCAT
Source organism: Nicotiana tabacum (assembly GCF_000715075.1). NCBI lineage: Eukaryota > Viridiplantae > Streptophyta > Magnoliopsida > Solanales > Solanaceae > Nicotiana > Nicotiana tabacum. The sequence goes on from NC_134100.1 coordinate 86,513,069, forward strand.
TGCACTGGGAGCTAACGTTCCGTGATCGAATGGCGATCGCGTGCCTATCTTCGGGAACGCGAAGGGTAAAACTCATGACTCAAAATTTACGCTTCGCGATCGCGAAGCACAATGCACCAGATGACGGCAGAAGCTCAAAAACCAGATTTTTCCAAAGTTCAAATGGTCCGTAGGCTATCCGAAACTCACCCGAGCCCTCGGGGCTCTAAGCCGTACATGCACACAAGTCCAAAAATATCATACGAACTTGCTTGCGCGATCAAAACACCAATTTAACACCTAGGATTACGAATAGGATGCCAAATCAAATGAAATTTTTAAGAAAATTTTAAAATTTCTATTTTTATAACCGAACGTCTGAATCACGTCAAATCAACTCTGTTTCTCACCAAATTCGACAAACAAGTCATAAATGACATAACAGACCTATAAAAAATTTCAGAACTCGAATCTGACCCCGATATCAATAAAAGTCAATTTGTGGTCAATCTTTGAAATCTTTAAGCCTTTAGGCTTCTAGTTTTCGCCAACTGGCGATAATTCAAGTTAGGGACCTTCAAATTAAATTTCGGGCATACACCCAAGTCCCAAATCACGATACGGACTTACCAAAAATATCAAAATACTGATCCGAGTCCGTTTGCTCAAAATGTTGACCAAAGTCAACTCAGTTGAGTTTTAAGGCTCTATTTCACATTTTAATCAATTTTTCATATAAAAACTTTTCGGAAAATTATACGTATTGCGCACACAAGTCGAGGAATGATGAATAGTGCTTTTTGAGGTCTTAGAACACAGAAATAATTATTAAATTTAAAGATGACCTTTTAGGTCATCACAGGGAGCGACCAAATAGGGCGCCCCGTGCAATTTTTACTTTGGAAGGAGAGATGACCAATTGATTAGAAGATCCTATGTGACAATATTTTTTGCTTGTAATGGGTAGAAAAAGCGAATTAAGAATTTAAATTTTATGAGTTTCTACAATAATATTAAGTTAATATATAAGGGAAAAAGCTCAAATATGCCACAAAACTTAAGGAAATGGCTCACATATACCGCTCTTTAATAGTTGGTCTTAAATATGTCCTGATTGTTACCATTTTGAGCGATGCGTACAATTACTTGCTAACAGAATTAGACTTTATCTAATTAGTACTAGATTTTGCCACATGACATTATCTAAACCCTTCATTACTACCCGCTCCACTCCTCTCACCCCCTTTTATAAGTGGTATATATAAGGGTGGCAAGTGGGCCGGTCCAGGCCCGGGACTAGCCCGAGACCGCGGGCCAAACGGGCTAAACGGGCCAGGACCGTTTGGCCCGGTTTTAGTGGGCATGTGCCGATCTCGTGGGCCGGTCCTATGATTTGGGCCCGCTAGGCCCGAGACCATTTAGCCCGCCAGGGACCGGGACCGGACCGGTCCCTTAGCGGGCCAAACGGTCCCAATGGCTATATTTTATTTTATTTTAAAATATAGTCGTTGGGCTGTCAAAAATAGCCGTCGGCTATTTATAAAATAGTCATTTAACCCCCCTAACTTTGTTTTAATCCCAAACTTTTTATAATTACACTTTTTAACTATAAATACCCCTCATTCTTTTATTTTTTCTTAAAAAATCATCAATCTATCACAATCTCTCTCTAATTTTCTTCTATAATTGCTACTATTGCTTACTTTATTGTTACAATTTGTGAAACAATTGTGAAGTTGGTGAATTGAAGTCTTCAACGATAATCAATTTTCAACAAGTTGTTCGTCAATTCGGTAAACTCGTTCCAACTCTTAAGTTTTAATATTATAATTTTGTTTATTTTATTTATTTTTTATTACTTTATTAATTAAGATGGCTTCCTTAAAAAAAATTTGGTAAAAATAAGGGAAAATCCAAGAGTGACGAATCTAGTGCTCAATCTGTTCCTCCTCCATTGCCCCGGGCTCCCCGAATCAAATTTCATATCCGTCCTACGCATGCTATTCTTGATAGCGATAATAGTTTATTACAATTTACTGAAAGTCAATTTTGCCATAATATTAGAGCTGGTGAACAATTCGACCATGAATTAATGAATGCTCTTTATTCTAATCCAACTATTGACTTAGAGAATATTTTAAAAGATGCGATAAATTTGGCCTAAGAGAAATAAAGGTTCCTAAACCTTGTCCAACTAGATGAAATTACATGTATGAAAGTTTGGTTGTTGCATATGAATATAGAAACCCCATAAACTCAACATTTAATGCACATGTAAGTGATGATGATGAGCACCTTATAAATGGGAATTGGGCTAATGTTAAAATACTTGTAGTAGATTTTTTTGAAAAATTTCATATTGCTACAAATGAATTTTCTGGGCAATATTATCCTACTATTTCTAATTGCTTAGTTTATATTGCAGAACTTGCAAATTTGTTTGCTCATTTTTCAGAGGGTGGGGAAATTTATAAACTTGCTATTGATTCTATGAGAAAAAAGCATAAAAAATATTTTTTTTCCCTATTCCCCCTATTTATGGTGTTTCTGCTTTGTTAAATCCTTGAATGAAATTAGGAGGTCCTCATTTTTGGTATGAAACTGTTTATAATGGCTTAGCACTTGAAAATGAGGAATTGTCTCAACTTCCGGAAGCAATAGCCTCAATTAGAATAAATGCTCAAACTATTTTTAATACTTATCAAGTTGCATTAAATCATGCTAGACCAAATGTTCCAACTCCTTCTTCTTCTGATTCTCAATCATCTAAAAGAACTGCGGGAGTAAGAGCACTTAGTACTTAGGCGGGGTTTAGGGGTTCTCAAGGTTCTAGTAGTAGTGATTTTTCACAACTAAATGAGCTTGAAGTTTATTTATCGCAGGGAATTGAGGAAGTGAATCCCGACGGCTCCTTTAATCTTTTGGAATGGTGGAAGGACAAAGAAAAACACTTTCTGGTTCTTTCAAGGATGACCCGAGACATTTTAATTATTCAAGCTTCAACAGTGGCATCAGAGAGCACTTTTAGTCAAGCAAGACTTCAACTCGGTGACTATAGAGCGTCTATGAGGGAGAGCTTGGAAAAATCAGTACTTTTCAGAGATTGGATTCGGTCGGAAAGAAGAAATTTTGGACTTGTTGAATCATAACCAGATGAAGACGAAGCTTACGAAGAAATGCTAGCTGAACTTGCGGAGGATGTTGCTTCGCCCGAAAGTGGCGATGACCAAGCTACTTTTCCTCCACCACCAACAAAAATTTATCCGGACCTTGATAGATTTATGAAGTTTGTAAGAGATACCATGTAACTTGTATGAACAAAAATTAGTATGTATTATGTAACTTTTATTTTGACACATCTTGATTAGTTTTCTTTTCTTCTCAATGGTGGTATTAGCACCATGTTGTGCTCATTCCATAGGGGGATGAAGACTAAGAAAGATATTGTCATATTTTTTAATGCTATAATAAAATTACAAGGCATATCTCTTTATAATATTTTTGTCTTTAGACTTAGATATTATTTTTAACATCCTTTTATCTCTAATTTCTATTTAATTTTTTTTAAAAATCCGTTGGGCCATTTAGCTCCGCGGGCCGGGACCAAACGATCCCGGTTCCTGCAAAAAGACCGTTTAGCCCGGGACCGTTTAGCCCGTTTAATTTGGGACCGGTCCGGGACCGGGACCGAGACCGTTTGGACCGGACCACTTAGCCCGTTTAGGCCCGAGACCGACCCACTTGCCACCCTTAGATATATATGAGCATTTTCTTTAAATTCGGTAGCATATTTGAGCCTTTTCTCAAGTCACCACCATGTCCCAACCACCGTAACACCCCAAATCCTACCATAAATTACATGTATACACTTAATTCACACACTCATACTTGTCAAATCTAGCTATATTACTGACGTCCCACCTCTATAGCTATAATACAAACACCACTGCTTTGTTGATATCCCTCACTTGAAGGGTGGACGAAGAAAAACATAACTAGGAACTACATGAAGGAAGGTTATGCTTGGTACGAACAAAAATATTTTCCGGAAAATATTTTTTAAGTTTTCCATGTTTGGTTGGTTTAAATGTTTTGAAAAATATTTTCCTTATGAACTCATTTTCCTTCAATTGGAGGAAAATATTTTCCCTATCAAAAGAAGAGAAAATATTTTCCAAAATTCTTTTTCAACCTTCTCACCCTATTTCCCATCCCACCAACCCCTACCAATCCACCCCACCCCCACCCCCACACCTACCCAACCCCAACCTCGCTCACTACCCCGCCTAAATAGAACTATTATTAAGAGTACTTTCTTTTCATGTTATAGATAGAGTACTTTTTTTTATTTTAACAAAATGAGTATATTCTTTTTATGATGTAGTAAAAGTATTTTCTTCTGTTTCAACAAAACAAGTACTTTCTTTTCATGAGGTAGAAAAGTATTTTCTTTTATTTCAATAAAAAAATACTTTCTTTTCATAATGTAGAAATATTTTATTTCATTTCAACAAACTAAGTATTTTCTTTTCCTGAAAGAGAAAAAATATTTTTTTCAACGAAACGAGTACTTTTTTTTCATGATGTAGAAAAAGTATTTTTTTTTATTTGAACAAAAAATTACTTTCTTTTCATGATGTAGAAAAAATATTTTTTTTATTTTAACAAGCTAAGTAACTTTTCCTGATGTGAAAAAAATATTTTCTTTCATTTTAGCAAAACAAGTACTTTCTTTTTCATAATGTAGAAAAAGTATTTTCTTTCGTTTTAACAAATTGAATATTTTTATTCATGATGTAGAAAAAGTATTTTCTTTAATTCAACAAAATGAGTAATTTCTTTTCATGTTGTAGAAATGATACTTTCTTTTTCAACAAAATAAAGTATTTTCTTTTTAGTTATCGAGCTTAAATTTCAATGTTGTTCTTGTATGAAAAAGTAAAGTAGTACATTAATTCATTTATATTTGTGTGAATTTTGAAAAGAATAATTAAATTCTTGAAGAAAATAGAGCTCGAGAGGGGGAGGAGTACAGGAAACATGGGGATTTTGGGCAAGGTGGGTTGAGGAGAGTAGTATAAAAAATTATTTTTCTAAAATTATTTTATAATATTTAATCAAATACTAAAAAATATTTTTCGAAAAAGTTTTTCACTCACCAACCAAACAAGGGAAAATAAGTGATAAAAGCACTCATTTTTCAGAAAAATATTTTTTAGGAAAATATTTTCCATGAATTTTTTTTTCCTTTGTACCAAACATACCCGAAGATTAATATCTTTTTGTTCTCTTTTTTACTCCCTCATTCCCGTTTATGTTATATATTTTTCTTTTTTAATCCGTTTCAAATTAATTAATACACTCTCAAAATGTGAAAATAATTAACTATGCATTTCTTATTTTATCCTTAATGAAAAGCTATTTTTGTGGCAACTAAAATAATATTATTAATTACCATTAATTTATACAAACCAAAGGAAACCTACTGGGTTACTCTTCTCAAAACATGAGAAACTTTTAAAATCACATACATGTTATGACATATTTAAGATCACAAGTTTCTTAAAAAAAAAATTTTAAAATTTTGTGATGAGTTAAATTCTATCACATAAATTAAAACATAGAGGTAGTATTTTTTTTCATTTTATGACCCATTTTCGAAACAACTTCTCTGCCCTTTCAGGGGTAGGGGTAAGACTGCGTACATCTTACCCTATTCAAACCCACTCGTGAGAGACTACTGGGTTTGTTATTATTATTGTTGTTGTTGTTGTTGTTACGAGCCATTTTCCTTAATATACAAAAAGAAAAAAGATACAATTGGCTAATAAGGAAATGTTTGAAAATAAAAATTTTAGGACAAAGTTGCTAATAAGGAAATGTTAAGGGACAGACATCACAATCTCAAACAAAAATTTACCTCATTAGACAAATAACTCAGCGATTTTGTCGGTGTGTCATGTCGTGAGTCGTGACACTAATTTCCTATCACTAAAATATTCACTGAAGTAACCAAAATGCGCCCAGTGCGTATAACACCAAGATTCAATAAATTCCACCTGTCCAAGTCAGATTCTCAATTATACAACATGACCTGCGCATTTTAGCAAACACCCTTGTAGTCTCTCGTTATGAATCTTTACATCTGACTCGAAAAATAAGGAAATCAGGCACTTTTTAGAAATAATAATGCTATAATCCATTTTGAGCTAAAAGGGTTCATAATCAATCTTCAAGCTGCATGAGGTAAAACAATTATCTTTATATATACAAAGCTTCTGTATGTATTGATTTATTAATCATTTCACCATTAATCCTTAATTCAAGATTTGCTCAGATCTATGAATTCCTGGCATTATTGTGTCAAAGTTTACATTTTTTGAACACCCTTTGCTTCTATTTGTGGAGTTCTGTGCTTTAATGTTGCATATTTTAAGAATTTTAATATCCTTGTGTTTTAGGCCTTAGAAGTTTTTATAAGTTCTTGGCTTTATTTTGTCAAAGTTTACATTTTTTGAGCACCATTTAATTCTATTTGTGGAGTTCTGTTTTTTAATGTTAAATATTTTGAAGTTTTTTATGTCTGCGTTTTAGGCCTTGGAGGTTTTTATGAAGTTTTGGCTTTGTTTTGTCAAATTCAACATTTTTCGAGCACCCTTTACTTCTATTTGTGGAGTTCTATTCTTAATGTCTTTGTGTTTTAGGCCTTTGAGATTTTGTGAATCTCTTTCTGCTGATTGTGATTGGAAGTAGTGTAATATGGCGGGGCGGTCGCCAAGTTTGCTGTCCCGTAGTGGAAGTTTCAGGCCTGAAAATCTGGGGCAAAATGCGTTGGCAATGATAGGGAATCTTTGTTTCACTATATTTGTAGTTGGGGTTTTGATTTTCACTATAATTGCTGCAACTTATGAGCCTGAAGACCCTTTATTCCACCCTTCGACAAAAATCACTAATTTCCTTGCATCTAAATCCAATGCCACATTCAAAGCTGATGACACTGTTATGAAGACTGGTGAGGACTTTATTGGTGCAAATCAGACAGCATTTTCTACTTTTATAAACCTAACGGATGTCGATGTTTCGCTCCCCGCCACTGATAGTGGCATTGAGGGTAATCTTGATTGTCAGGGAAAAACTGATGAACCCATTGATTGCACTGACCCGGATGTGTTTCATTTGTTAATGAAGGCTGCCATTGAGAAGTTTAAGGATATACATTTTTATAGATTTGGGAAGTCGGTCCGTGGATCGAACGATAGTTCCTGCCACATGGCTTGGAGATTTAGGCCTAAGGAGGGAAAGACTGCTGCATTTTACAAGGATTACCGCGAGTTTGTGGTTTCTAGGTCGGAGAACTGTACGCTTAGTGTGGTTAGCATTGGTGATTATCATTCTGGTGGGAATGCTCGGAAAAGGAAGAGAAAGAACAAGGACAAAACTTCAGGTAAGTTAGATGAGGGATTTGAGAAGGCATCAGCAAAGATAGCGGGACAAAATATTGTTCTTCCCGAGGTCGGTGAAGCTGTGAATGACTCACTTCCTGTGGTAGAATCGGAGAGTTCGTTCAGTCGTGGGAAGTATTTGATTTATCATGGAGGTGGGGATAGGTGCAAGAGCATGAACCATTATCTCTGGAGCTTTATGTGTGCGTTAGGCGAGGCACAATATTTGAACAGGACGTTGATAATGGACTTGAGTATTTGTTTATCCAAGATATACACTTCATCTGGTGTAGATGAGGAAGGAAAGGATTTCAGGTTTTACTTTGACTTTGAGCACTTAAAGGATTCGGCATCAGTTCTTGATCAGGAACAGTTTTGGTCTGATTGGGAAAAATGGCACCAAAAAGATGGATTAACTCTCCATCTCGTAGAAGATTTTAGAGTTACACCCATGAAGTTATCTGGACTGAAGGATACCTTAATCATGAGGAAGTTCGGTAACGTGGAACCAGATAATTACTGGTACAGGGTATGTGAAGGTGAGACTGAATCCGTTGTTCAACGGCCGTGGCATCTGGTATGGAAGTCAAGGCGACTGATGGATATTGTTTCGGCTATTGCTTCAAGGTTGAATTGGGATTACGACTCAGTTCACGTTGTGAGAGGGGAGAAGGCGAGGAACAGGGAATTATGGCCACATCTTGCCGAAGACACAGCTCCGGAGGCTCTTCTCTCTAGCTTGCAAGACAAGGTTGACGATGGAAGAAACCTGTATATTGCGACAAATGAGCCCGATACATCTTTTTTTAATCCTTTAAAGGATAAGTATTCCACACATTTCCTCAATGACTATAGAGATCTCTGGGACGAAAACGGTGAATGGTACGCGGAGACAGCAAAGCTTAACGGTGGGAGTCCTGTCGAATTTGATGGTTACATGAGGGTTTCAGTAGATACAGAAGTTTTCTTGAGGGGTAAAAAACAGATTGAGACGTTTAACGATCTCACTAAAGATTGCAAGGATGGGATCAATACATGCACTTCTTCCAGCTAATCCATGTATGTACGTCTCTATGTTTTAGGAAAATTTTGGTATTAGTTTCTTTTCTGAAAAGTAAAAATTGTTACATTAGTTTGTACCTCTTCAGTTTTGTTATAGGCGTCTGATTCACACTTGCATCCCTTCATTTGGTAATCAAAATGTTATTTGTGTTCCTTTCTTGGATCATTGTCACTACCTACTGTTTGATTGCTATCTTTCGCTTCGGTCTTGTTAATATTTTGTTGTTGCTATATATTGCTTGTTGCCGCTGCTTCTTTTCATCTTTTCTTTAACCGTGGGTCTAAGGGAAACCGCCTCTCTGCCCTCCCTTCTGCGTACACCCTACCCTCCCCAGACCCCACTTGTGGGAATCAACTGGGTTTGTTGTTGTTCGTTTCTTGGAATGATTTTGTTGTATTGCTGGAAGCTTGCATGTTCTTTATTGTATCTTTCTGTATTCTCATCTCACAATTTGCAATGAAATGTTTGACATATAAACTCTCTGAAGAGGTGGATTTGAAGTTGTAGCTGAAAGTAACAGGAAGTATCCCCATCTTTTATTGTGCTAAAAGAAGACATGAGAAATCCTATTGATTAGTATATGCAATGGCTATTAATGGCAAGCTCAATATCTCATACATCAACCAGGGGCGAAGCTACAATCTGGTAAGGTTGGTCAATTGATCAACCTTTGTCGGAAAATTACACTGTGTATAATTATATAGATAACTTATTAGGTTTTAGAGGTATATAACATATATTGAACACCCTTTGTCAGGGATTTGTTTTACTTCTTTCAATTCTGAACACCCTAGGAGAAATTCCTGGCTTTGCCACTGACATCTACTTCTCTATCACGCGAAAGAGCAGTATAAGGCAGACTCCAGCAACAGAAGGCTCTCGTCCAGGTGGGCTCGGGGAAAGGCGAATATAGACAGCATTACCTCCTCATCGGAGAGGCTGCTTCCAATATTCGAACTCTGGTCCGCCCGTATAAATGCTAGCACTTCTCTGTTGCTCCAAGGTCTGCCTTTGCAGAAGAGCAATATATTAGATAAAATCTGCAGTTTTTGGAACTTTGATGATTTTCTGGGGAATTCCAAGTAGTTATAGCCTTTATCTTGAACTTGAGATAAGAAAGGATAACAATCAGGCCTAGTTACCTATTTGTATTGCAAAGAACCCAGTTTATCGAGTGGTGAATCCAATCAATTGAGAATTTGCAACCCCCTCCCCCCTTTTCTTTTGACTAAATAATTTGAAAAGTACTTTTGAGCAGTAATTAGTATTTGTCCAAGTTTTTAAAAACTAATTTTAAGTGTATTTTTCTCAAAAGTGTTTCTCAGAAAAGTGCTTTTGGAGAGAAGTTACTTTTTTCTGCTTCTCAGAAATTGTTTCTGCTTCTCCTCAAAAGCACTTTTTTCCTTCTAAAAGCTTGGTCAAACAACTCAATTTTTGGAAAAAAACACTTTTAGCCCAAAAAAAAAGCTTGGTCGAACAGGCTATACTAGTCCAACATGTATAGAAATGACGTGGAATAGCCACTTTTTAACATGGTATTTAGTTTTTGTCCAATATTTTTAATGTTGAGTAAAAATAGCCACTACTCTATTAAAATTAATATGAAAAGACGTTTATGCCATTTCTTTATGATTCTTGTGTAAATATTAAGGACATGGTGTCCTTAACATTTACACTGCACACATGAAGTTAAGGACGTCATGTCCTTAACATTTACGCTGCACATATGAAGTTAAGGACATGATGTCCTAAAGTTTAACAACGAAAGGTGCAAATACATGATACTTTGTCCTTAATATTTACACAACATTCATGAAGTTAAGGACACCATGTTCTTAATATTTACACACTCATAAAGTTAAGGACACTATGTCCTTAACATTTACACTGCACACATTAAGTTAAGGACATCATGTCCTTAACATTTACACTGCACATATGAAGTTAAGGATATGAGGTCCTAAAGTTTAACAACAGAAGGTGCAAATACAAGTTAAGGACATTATGTCCTTAACATTTACACTGCACATATGAAGTTAAGGACGCCATGTCCTTAACATTTACACTACATATATGAAGTTAAGGACATGATGTCCTAAAGTTTAACAAAAGAAGGTGCAAATACAGGACACTTTGTCATTAATATTTACACAACAATCATGAAGTTAAGGACACCATGTTCTTAATATTTACACATTACCCATGTCTAGCACAGGGATATTTTCGTTCGGACGGGTAAAAATTTATTAAACACTGACTAAAGGGTAAATACATTTTAAATAGGCTAAAGAGTAAAGACTCTAATTAGTGGGCTAGATATGTCCAATGAGAGTGTATACTACTATCTGCCAAGGAATTAAAAAGTAATGATTTTTTCCCATACTACTCCCTTCACTTGACAAGCTATTCCTTCCTACCTTATTATACAATGGCTACGGCTCAATCCCAATTTGGAGCTGATTATATGAATTCTCATTGTTCATATTGCTTCATTTTAAGTGTTAAGTATACTTTAGGTGAGCATATCCCAACACATTTTATATTGTGAAGATTTATTATAAATTGACTAGTTTTACGTCGGCTGTCAACCTCTACCATTCTTCTTGACGTCAAATAAAGGAAAATGACCATTTATTCTCAAAGTAAATATAAGAAGACGAGGACGTAGAGAGAAATGTGCATAAATATTTTTCTTCTTTTTACCCCTTGGAAAATTTCTTCTTCTGGCTAATGATATAGTGACAACTAACAGTAGAAAATTGATAAAGAGAGAAAGAGGAATGATTTTTATAGCTTTAGCAACTTTCCATTATCTTAAAATCATTTCTAGTTTGCAACTATAATGACAAATATGCAAAATGAGGAGTTCCTTAACAAAATAATTCACTTTTGTTTTTCTCAATAAACTTTGCAAATTCTAATCAAATACATAGAATTTCGCAATCAGTGTCTTTTTGAGTGAGATTAATAGGATCTTATTGACTGAATACTTAATTCAAGATTTATTTCAATCAGGCATTACTGGAAAAATAATTAAGAAAATTCAGAAAAATACTCGATATGCATTCAAAGAAATATATCTAATAATGAAATTAAAGATTCCTAAATTTGATGTGAAACATGTATAATACACGGAGAAGAATTTTTATACTTTCAAATCGCCTAAAAAATAATTACATTCAACGGTCCGTAAAAAGTAGGATTAGTAACCTAAAAAACAAGGTATGTTACTGCTATAAAAAGCTAAAATATACTGATAATATTCTTAAAATTATTAGTGTATATAAGTTAAATCCATTCAATTATATTATTATATAAGTGTTAAAAGAGAAAAATAGTGGTGTAGAAAAAAGAAAAGAGATCAACCTCAGAGTGAGGCAAGGATCTGGAGAAAACCTCAAATCTCAAACCAAGAAAGAGTCAAATACGGGAAAAGAGTTTAGTTTTTGATTAACCAAAAGACTCCTAATTAAACAATACAAAACATTCTTCTCCTCTCTCTCTTTTCTTCTTCAACTTCCTTTCATATATAATACAGTATTTCTCTTCCAACTTGACCCCTTTTTGCATCTCATCATTCTCCGGTCTTACATTTTTCAGGTATTATTATCTTAATTTTTTCAGGGTTCCAGTTCTATCTTTAATTCTTTTGTTTATCTAGTCATTTATTTATTTTATTTTTGGTTTTTATATCTGGCACCCTTTAATTTTCATTTCATTCTTTTCCCTTATATAATTATTTAAAGTTGTCTCCTTGTTCGAGCCGTAGAATCAGCTATTGATGCTTGCATCAAGATAGGCTGTCAGCCCTTCCCTGAACCCTACGTGGACGAGGAGTGCTTCGTGTACCATGCTGCCCCTTTTTTATGCATGTTCCTTATTATTCTTGGCAATATTTTAGACGTATGGTTTATGGATTAGGCGCATATCGCAATTTAGAGCCCTACCGTTGATTTATAAAAAGTCTTATATTTATGTGGAAAAGAATAGAGCAGAGTGTCTATTATACACCGGATTTCGAACCAATGCCTTTCCTCCATAATTTCTCGAGAATATGATTCAACAAAATGATAAAAGATTACTTATAAAAACAAATGACACGTCATCAAGATTTTTCTGGATTTTTTTTTCTATTTGTTGTCTTCTACACTAGTTTTTTTTTTTTTTTCTTGTTTAAGGATCTTAGAAACATGAATTTCAAATCTGATGTACTATGAAATTAGATTATTAACAACCAGCATAGTTTTCATATTTTTCTGTTAAACTGGAGAAGATAGGTAAGAAAATCAAAGAGGAGAAAACACATTTTCAAGATAGGATTCAGTGTCTAATGAATTCAATACTTCCCGTAGAATTGAATGAAAATTAGAACGGAATATAATGGAACCAGTGGCAGAGCCATACACTTCACATGTTTCTTGCGTCTTTTCTTCTACAACCTCATCTACATAATGGAACTAGTGGCAGAGCCACCTTAGGCTAACGAGCGTCAATTAACACCCCACAGGAAAATTACACTACGTAACTTGGTCAAAATTTTATTTTTATGTATACATACTATATGTTGAATCCCCTTAAGTAGGATGTTTCAAATGAAACACGAAAAGATTCATGCATAAATAAGATAAACCTCACCTCACTTCACCTCATATACTCCATCCTTTACTTATCCTACTGATTTCTTCTGCAGAATTTTCTGAAGGATGGCTGAACAACCACAACAAACTGTAGCTGAACAATCAGTTCACAATATTGAACAAACTAAGAAGAAGAAGCTAAATCTACCACATATATGCCTCGAGGCAGTGAAGAACTCACCACCATTGCCATCCTCGACGCCTTCTTCACCGTCAGCATTACGGAAGACATCAAGTGTAAAGTACAGCTGCTTGTGCTCACCAACTACACATGCAGGTTCTTTCAGGTGCAGATACCACAGGAACGCCAGCCTGACTCGCACTAGCATGTCCGTTGGCTCGAAACTCTCTGAGCTGGTTGCTGGAAAGCAATGTTGCTCAGACTCTCCGAAAATGTCGCCAGGTACGTGTCGGATCCTCCAAAAGTAGCACATTTTTTGAGGATCCGACACGGGTGCAACAACATTTTGGAGAGTCCGTGCAACATAGCTGGAAAATGACTCAACTTTCTGACTTATAGCATGTTCAGCTCAGTGGGTAGCTTCACTAATTAAGGCTCTTTCAGATGAAAGCATTAAGCATCTAATAATTGCTTTTTAGCTGCCCTTTCATAATATTTTATCTTTTTTACTTGCTCATTAAGAACTGTGTTATAACTGAGATTGTAAATTGATGAAGAATGATATAGGTTTGTCTATCTATATCTTGGTTGATTCTTAGTTAAATGGTTGCACATGTTTCTTTCATCCAATTCATAAAAAACCCACCCTTAAGATAACCTAAAAAGGAAAAAAATAAAAAAGAGCAAAGAAGGAATTATACATCCTGACATGAGGTTTGATTTAAGAAATAAAGAAGGGATACTTACATTTTTGGGCCGCCCAAAAAACCAATAGCCGGCAAATGTATATGTTTTGTAAATTAAGTATAAATATACAATGAAAATAAATATAAATATCATATACATAATCAGTGTATATGTTTTTTTCCAGCAAGATGGACTCTATTCTTATAGTGTCGTATTCTTAGACCTCTGTTATTGCACGTTGCTCCATTTGCGCCCGTGTCTTGTTGTTGCTACTGTCTGTTTATTGCTTCATTTTCACTTCTCTTGAGCCGAGGGTCTTTCGGAAACAGCCTCTCTACCGTCATAAGGCAGGGGTAAGGTCTGCATACACTTTAACCTCCCCTGACCTCACTTGTGAGATTTCATTGGGTTTTTTGTTTTTGTAATCAGTGTATATGTTTTGTATATTTGGGCTACCGCCTTCAACTTTCTTCTATTACATTAGACTTCTTTTTGACATGCTTAAACCAAAAACAAATATATCGAGAAGATGCAATTTACTTGAACCTGAAAATTTCTTTTCAACCTTCTTTGTTCACCTTTTTCTGGTGAATTTCTTACAAAGAAACTATCAGAATCATGTGAAAGATACAATTGCCTTAGTTTGCTTGTAGAAGATTGAACATAAGAGACAGCTTCGGTAATATATGTACAACAATGTATAAGTTCTTGGTCACACCACAGAGACCCGTCACTCAGAGAGGACGCGAAGCATCACAAATATAACAAGCTATAGGACTACATCATGTACAACAATGTATAAGTTTTTTGGTCACAACAAAGAGACCCGTCACTCAGAGAGGACGCGAAAGCATCACAAAACATAACAAGCTATAGGACTACGTCGTTCCAAAGATCAAGCATCCACATACTCAGCCTGTACACTACTACTAAGCTGTACATAAGAACATCCTCAAATGGATGAAGTGGCATCATTTTAAACATTTAATCTCACATCGGACATGTATCGTCCTCTTGTTCGTGAGGCATCATGTATTTCCTGCAAAGAGGGCAGGTTACATGCCAATACTTGAGCCACTTCTCTAGACACAGCTTGTGGAAAACATGGCCACAGGAGAGACGGTTTATCTCTGTGTCAGGCTCGAATTTAGTCAGGCACACAGAGCATTCTTGTTCAGAGTGGTTAGAGATACACACCGAGTCATAACGAAATGCAGGTGTTCGGCTTCTAAACTCCTCCATGTATGACTCTGACGGGCTTCTGCGGCATTCAAATGATCCTTCAATAGAATAGTCTTCCCATGATGCGATACGGATGCCAATAACATGAAGGATCGATCGGACTATCTCCTTGACAATGGAAATAGATATGGCTGTGTTTACAAGAATCACACAGAGTACTCCTGCATCTGCTGGAGCTGGATATTGTGAGAGGCCCATATTCGATTGGAACCTAGTCAATGAATGAATATATCAACCATTAGAACAGAAATAGAGGACCTGAAGGAAGACTAAATTTTGGTCCATGACAAAAGATATAATCCTTCCGTTTCGATTTATGAGACACTCCGTTACAAACAGAATGACAACAGCATACCCAATATAAATCCACAAGTGGGGTCTGGGAAGCTAAGGTTAGTGTGTACGCAGACCTTACCCTGCCTTGTGGAGATATAGTGGTTGTTTCCAAATCAAATATGACACATTTCTATATTTGGAAACAAAAACTTTTTTATTTTCACCTAATTTACCTTAATGAGAAAGTTTTTAAAATCACATAAATTGAAGGCCCCACAAAAACTTTTACAAACTTTTTAAACCACAAGTTTCAAAAGTCTTCCTTTTTTTTCCTAAACTTCTTGCCGAGTAAAACTGCATCACATACATTGAACGGAGGGAGTAATAGTGTAGCCCCACTGGAAAACACCATATTTATATAGGTAGAAGAAATAATCCAGATTTAACTAGAAGTTATTTCCACTGACGATGGAAAAGATCTTTTATATTATCAATAACTTAAAAGATAACTATGGGTAACTCTGTCCACGAATTAGTAACCTAGAAAACAAGGCACGTAACCAACTACGAGAAGTAAATTAACACCGAAAGTATAAAAATTCTTTACAATTTCAATGTATATTACTCAAATTCTTTTCAAAATTGTCCATAATTTAGAACCTTAAACACATCAACTTAATTAATCAAAGAGGAAACTAGACAACATAAAATCAACGGCAAAGGGCCAAATATACCCCTCTACTTTCGAAAATGGTCTAACAAAACTCATCGTTATACTATTGGGTTATCTATACCCCTACAGTCAATACTTTGGGTTCAAATATACCCGTCATTTAAACGGCGGTACACGTGTCATCATCCTGTTGGTCAATTCTAAATATATCCTAATTAATTAAAAAGATCCATTATCCATACCCGAAAAATAATTATTTTTTTTTTGTAAAAACTGAAAAAAACTAAAAATATTTTTTTACAAAAAACTGAAAAAAACCAAAATATTATTTTTTTTTTCCAGTTTTTACAAAAACACTGCTTTAGAAAAAACTGAAAAATATTTTCTAAAACAATGTTTTTGTAAAAACTGAAAAAAAGAGCTGAAAATCAATTTTCTAAAGCAATTTTTTTTTGTAAAAACTGGAAAAACTGAATTGTTTTTTACTAAAAACTGAAAAAACGAAAATATTTTTTTTCCACTTTTTACAAAAAAAACTGCTTTAAAAAAAGCTGAAAAATATTTTCTAAAACAATATTTTTGTAAAAACAATATTTTGTAAAAGCAACATTATTTTTTTCAGTTTTTAGTAAAAAATATTTCAGTTTTTTCCAGTTTTTAATTGCTTTAGAAAATTGCTTTCCAGTTTTTACAAAAATATTGTTTTAGAAAATATTTTTCAGTTTTTTTAAAGCAGTTGTTTTTGTAAAAATTAGAAAAAAAAATATTTTCGTTTTTTTTCAGTTTTTAGTAAAAATATTTTTTTAGTTTTTTCAGTTTTTACAACAAAAAAAAATTATTTTTCGGGCATGGATAATTGGTCTTTTTAATTAATTAGGAGATATTTAGAATTGACCAACATGACGATGACACGTGTCCCTCCGTTTAAATAAGGGTTATATTTGAACTCAAAGTATAACTGCGAGGTATAAATAACTCAATAGTATAACGAAGGGTATTTTTAGATCATTTTCGAAAGCAAAGGGGTATATTTGACCCTTTGCCGTAAAATCAATGAGTGCGCAAAAGTCGAGTAATTGACACAAAAGTTTACCTAATGTTAAAATGATGATTATTTCTTCAAAGACTTTTGAAAGAGCTCAATGTACTGAATCTGCACAGAACAAAGAAGCAACATATTAATAATAAATAATTAAAAATATGTACAGCAATTGACAAGAACTTTGGGATTATTGAACAAAATGTAAAGATCCAAGAAAATATTAACCATTTCCAATTTCCAAGAAATATCATTTATATCATTTAGAAGTTTCAAAAAAAGAAAAAAGGAGACCCCAAAATCAAATGAAAGCATAATCAGTTGAAAAAGGAGGAGAAACAGAAGATTTATAACAAGTCTTGAAATTTGAGATCTGATTACAGATCATACTAACTTTTCAAGCATAATTAGGTGAAAAAGGAGGCATTTTTCTTCTTACAATAACAGTTAAATAAGTAAAGAGGTTGTGAACCAAAAACAAAAAGAAAGAGATAAAGGGTACCTAATATGATAGGTAGAGAAGCTAGAAGAACTTGACTTCTTGTTTTGCAAAAAAGTAAGCAATATTTTTAAATATATATAGTAATTTCTGTGAGCAGAAGAGACTTAAAGATTTTGGAAGAGGAGTTCTTTTGAAGGGTGGAGTTGAAAGAGGAGATTCATAGGATCCTAAAGGATTGGGACAGTGTTAATAAAGCTGATGATGTTCACCTCCAATGACTCCTATTTATACCCACCACAAATTGTCTGTTTCCTTCCCTCCCTATTTTGTTCCGAGTCTTGTCATAACTGGTAAAATTATTATCATGTGATCAGAAATTTACGGGTTCAAGCCGTGGAAACGGTCTTTTGTAGAAATGCAGAGTAAGATTGCGTACAATAGGCTCTTCTGATCCTGTCCTTTCCAGAACTCCGCGCATAGTGGGAGCTTAGTATACCGAATTGCCCCTTCCCTCCCTGTTCTCTTTATGAATCCCCTTTCCTCTGTTTATTTTTACTTGTTCATTATATTAAAATATTTTCTTATTAATAAATTAAAATAAAAATAAATATTATTTTCTAATTTACCCTTATCATTACTTACTTATTCCCAAATTATTTTTCAACATTTTGAAATACTATTATTATTATTATTATTATTATGGGTATTATAGTAAAACATATGCTTCATTTATTATTTCTTAAGAGAAGTGCAATATCTATTGTTAACAAGTAAAAGTGAACATAGAGGGTCTATCTTTTTTTTTTTCTCTTCCCTTTAATATTAAAACAAATATTTGTTTATTAGAATTATAGAAATGTTATGACATATTTAAAGTTACAAGTTTTAAAAATATTTTTGTGATATTTGCTAACAATATTTCTTTATAAAGAAAACATGTTTATCGTAAATTAATATCGTTTCATTTTAAACGAAGATTCAAATTTGTATATTAGACCAACAATAAATTTGATGGGATGGATGTGATTTTTCTAACCTTAACCAATTGTCTTCCCCCGGCCCCTTAGGCCTTAAATAACCTTTACGTGGCACAAATTTGCATTTGAATTAGTCGGATAGTGGTGCGCCGTACGAGATACTAAATGGCTAAAGACAGAATTTGTAAATTGGAAATGAAGTATAATACTATATTTTTTTTTCTTTCAACTCCACCCTTAAAAAGAACTGCCCCTATTTATACACACCACAAATTGTCGGTTTCCTTCCCTCTATGTTCTCTTTATGGAGTATAATACTATAGCTGTTTTACTTTAGGTCAATTTTAAAATAATCTTTTATTCGTAAAATCATAAAAATATCATGATAAGATCACAAATTTACATAAATTTTTTATATGTGAGCTAATATTTTTTTAAAAATATATTTTCAGTCAAACAATATCATTTAAAATGAAACGGAGCAAGTACTTACATTTGTATATTGGACTCATAATGAGTATGATAGCATGAATAGATCATTCCCTCGTAATCAGAATTTTTAGATTCGAGTCTTGAAATGAAAAAATTCTTTGTATAAAGCGTTTTTCACTTAAATAGGTACTAGATTGCGCAAATTTGGATTAGTTGTGCAATGGTACCGAATGTTAAATGGCTAATAAAAGGATTTCTAAATGCCACGACCAAAAATCTCTCTGAAGGAGTCGTGATGGTACCTAATCTCTAAAATTAGGTAAGGCCCAACACATACCGAAATGATAACAGATTCTACTAAACAGCTATTAAACATGAACCAGAAATTTCTAAATAAGCCAATAGTCTCAACATGATACAATATCCCAAAACCGATAGTATAAGTCATAAGTCTTTCTAAGAGTAACTATATATAATGAATACATCATTGTTCCGGAATAATAAAAAATAATAGAAATAAATACAACAGAAGATAACTTTGGAGCCTGCGAACATCTAGCAGGTGTACCTTGAAGTCTCCAGCCGCACAAGCATAAGTCTCAAAACCAACTCGATCCAAAGTACCTGATTCTGTACAAAAATGTGTAGAAGCGAAGCATGAGTATACCACAATGGTACCCAGTAAGTATCAAGCCTAACATCGGTAGAGTAGTGACGAAACTGGGTCAAGATACCTACCAGACATGTAAACCTGTGCAGGATATAACATAGAGCTAACAAGGAAAGAACATCAATTTAAGGCCGATAGTAGAAGGATTCCAAATTACATTCAACAGTGAAAATAATGAGAGCACGAATAGCAACGAAAAATAATCAAATAATTAAGCAACAACACAGTCGGGGTACGTGTGAGATATGAGTGTATCCAAGCAAAGAAAAACGATGACAACTCAATCAATCAAATCATTTCTAATGCACGAATTTCAACAAGAATTATCCCAAATACCACTTCTCGTAATCTCAGATCATAAGTCCCATTCCCAACTTTACAAATAAGGCACCTTGTGCCCATATTTTTCTAAATCACTTTCGCACGGCAAAATCCACGTGCTACCCGGTACATAATATCTGTGTCAAATACTAATTAAGATGTTTAAGGGATTTATGTATATACCATAAAGTAAAATTACAGTTTCTGAACCAAGGAAGAGATCAATGAGAAAATGAGTTTATTTTAGAAATTATTTGAGTGAAGAAAATAATATTTATAAATAAAATAAAGTATCGAATAAGCTACTGAATTTAATATAGAATTTATTACATTAAAATATAATAACAATTCTTTTTAAGTAAAGTAAAACATCAGACAGGGTAAGGAGATTAAGTTGAGAAATCAATTAAAGTGAAATATGTCAATTGTTAGAAATAGTAAAGTACCGAATGAAACGACGAGTTTTAACTTAAGAGTCACATAAGGTAAGCATGTTAATAATTCTTTTATTTAAAATCGTTATGTTACCAACAACTCAACAGGGTATGAGTTAATGACTCAGCGTAGTAAAGTCATCTTGAAAATCAATTCACCAAAATAATAGTAATAGGAAAGGAAATTAAAACAGAAAATGACGGCAAAGCAGTAACTAATGAAATAACTCAATACTCGAAAACCAGTAAAAACCGGGAATACCAATCCCCAAAGTCTCGTATGAAAGAACCGAAGCCAATGCAATACAACAAGGAATACAAAATACATAAATTGTTGCGGCGCGTAACCCGATCCCACCGTACAACACGATCCTCCCTTATTCCACCGTGTAAATATAAATAATAATAAGTAAATATATATGTTGTGGTGCACAACCCGATCCCACCATATAATCACAGTCAATATCATATTCTCCCTTATTTTACCATATCAATCTACCTTTATTTCACCTGTTGCGGCGCACAACCCGATCTCACCGTCTCAATATAAATTCACCCTTATTTCACCATCCACCC
The DNA here is from genome assembly GCF_000715075.1 of Nicotiana tabacum. Classification (NCBI taxonomy): domain Eukaryota; kingdom Viridiplantae; phylum Streptophyta; class Magnoliopsida; order Solanales; family Solanaceae; genus Nicotiana; species Nicotiana tabacum. The sequence goes on from NC_134100.1 coordinate 86,534,080, forward strand.
TTATTTCACCTGTTATTGCGCGCAACTCGATCCAACCATATCAATATAAATCCACCATTATTCCACCTGTTGCAGCGTGCAACCCAATCCAACCATATCAATATAAATCCACCCTTATTCTACCTGTTGTGGCGTGCAACCCGATCCACAAATAAATCAATTACAACAACAATCGAATACTCAATTTACAAGATTTTCTACAATCACAGGGTATGAGTACACGGCAATGAAGGAATCACGTAAAAATCAAGGAACGCAACAAATATTTCAAAAAAAAACAGAACAAGTGAAGCACGTGATAACTGAGGTGTGCAATTACGACAATTAAGGCAAGTAGCAGATAAGTTCGGAGTCATGGAAGGTACTCAACAATTAAAAAGGTAATAAAATAATAAGAAAGGCAATAACGGCAACTAAAGCATGTAAGGGCTAAATAACAAGTACGGGGTAAAATAAGTGCTAACAACGTCAAATAAAGTATGTAAGGGTAGATTAACAATGAGAGACATAACATGTCATGCCAATTCAATTAAAGGCATGGAAAGAGTCTAGATAACTTAAACCGGTCAAATACCACAATAGCCCGTGTACCCATTCGTCACATTGCGTATGCGGCTTTCACATAATACAAATAGCACAATCAACTCGAATCCTAAGGGGTAGTTTCTCCCAGACAAAGTAAGACAAAATACTTACCTCAAAGAAGCTAAACAAATACTCTAAAATGGCTTTCTCGTGTGAAACAATCTCCGAACGGCTCAAATCTAGCCAAAATAACTTAATATCATAAATAAAAATCATACAAAATAATTCTGGATAATAAAGTTTCGATCTTTAAAGAAAATCAAAAAGTCAACTCCCGGACTCGCACCTCGGAACCCGATAAAATTCACAAACCCGAATACCCATTCAGTAACGAGTTCAACCAAACCAAAATTATCAAATTCCGATATCAATTCGTCCTACAAATCATTATTTTACACTTTTAAAAGATTTTACAAATTTTTTCTAAATTCTCAACTTAATTCACTAATTAAATGATGAAAATAGCAAGAGATTCATCAGATACGATAAGATTCGGGTAGAGAACACTTACCCCAATGAATTGCTTGAAAAACCCACGAAAAATCTCCCAAAGTCGAGGTCTACAACTCAAAATATGGCAAAAATATCAAACCCTCGACATTTAAACATTCTGCCCCAGCCATTTCCGCATTTACGGACAAAGTTGCGCTTCTGCACCCTCGCTTTTGCGAGAAAAATCTCGCATATGTGGCCTTCACTTGCCAGCCCAAAATTGCGCACCGGTGAGCCATTATTCATATATGCGATTGCGTGGGTACGATTACAACACCGCAGAAGCGGACAATCTATTTAAGCCACAAATTCGCATCTGCGATTGGCTCGCCGCAGATGCGGCCACACACATGCGTTCTCGAATCCGCAGAAGCGAAATTCCAGCCCAGGTCCAACATCACAGAAGCGACTGAACCATCACGGAAGTGGCTCCGCACCTGCTCTCCAAAATGCGTTGGTGCGACACATCAGAACCAGACCTGACCAAAAGCACAAAAACCATACGAAACTCGTCTGAAACATGCCCGATGCCTCCGGGACCCCGTCGAACATACCAACAAGTTCCATAACAAAATACGGACTCGCGCGGGGTCTCAAATCACATCAAACAACATCGAAACTATGAATCGCACCTCGAATCGAACTTATGAATTTCCAAATATTTCAACTTCCAAAACTCGTGCTGAAATATATCAAATCAACCCAGAATGGCGTTAAATTTTGCATGCAAGTCTCAAATGAAATAACGGAGCTATACCAATTTGCGGAATCAAAATTCGAACCCGATATCAATAAAGTCAACTCTTGATCAAACCTCTCAACCTTCCAATCCTTCAATCTTCCAATTTTTGCCAAAATGTGCCGAAACCTTCTAGAAATATCCAAATGCGAATCCGGGCATAAGCGCAAATACAAAATCACCATCCAGACCTAACGGAACCATCAAAATTTCGATCCGGGATGAAATACTTAAAAGTCAAATTTGGTCAACCTTTCCTTCTTAAAACGTATTAGTTGAGAATCATTCTTCTAAATCAATTCCGAATAATCTGAAAGCCAAAACCAATGATTCAAACAAGTCATAATACATCATACGATGCTGCTCAAGACTTCAAATAGCTGAACGGAATGCAAATACTCAAAACGAGCGGATGGGTCATTACACTATATTGGAAAATGAAGACGTTTACAACTAAATCATCCTGCTAGTCTTTTTTATTTTTTTTATTATAAGTAATAATATCTTGAATCTTTTTGGCCTTACCTCACTATCTTCCACTCAAGCAGGGGTATATATGGATCGGGTTGGTTCAATTTTTATTAAAAACCAAACCAAACCAACTATATCGATTTAGATTGGTTCGATTTTGTCGGATTTTTGGGGGTTTTCGGATTTTTTTGTTACATTAATAATATGTCAATCTTACGTTGTTAAATTTTTGATAAGTAAATATATGTTTAATAAAAATTAAAAAAAATTGACAAATATATGATCTATTAAAATATTCTTTTGGGAGAATTTTCTTAATAGCACATAATAGTTATTTTTTGAGTTGTCTGACAATAACTTTTCGTTGATGTACACTTTCAAGGTTAACCAAATTTAATAATTAAATATAAAAATCAATATGATACCTAAATAATGATATGTTCTATTTAATTTTCAATTATCGAAATAACACTTCAAATTCGAAAAAAAATATAAGAATTTAATAGATCTTGACATATGAATATGAAAGAACAAAGGGATTGACGCATTTCCATAACACTTGATAAGAAAGTGATCATACAACACATTATTTAAAGTTAATAAAAATGGAGCACTTCATATTTTATTAAATATTACTTCCCATAAGAGAATCCCAAATATTTCTAGACATCTTTAAAAAAAATTCTATATAAAGTTATTATAAAAATTATATATTATATATCGATTTGGTTCGGATTTTTTTACTCAATACCAAAGCAAATCAAATCAAAATTCGTCGGATTTTTTAATCGGTTTGATTTGATTTTTTTATTCGGTTTGTACACCATTCACTCAAGTATGGTTATGTTTTTTCTTTTTGTATATTCTTCCCTTTTTGGGTCAAACTAAAATTAGGCCAAACTCACATTTTGATGAGATGTGAATTTGGTTTTGAACCATTTATCTTGACTTGTTAACCACTAAGCAAAAGTGTCACTGGCTAAAGTATTCTTATCTTTGTCATTTGCATCATTGCCCAACTTTGAGATGTTTTACTAAATTTTTTGGAACTCTTTAAATTTGAAAAATTGTCCATTTCACAAAAAGAAATTAGTAAGTTGCCTCAGATAATGCTTTTCCAAATTCTGATAAGATAAATTATCTTTTTTCTTAAAGTAGAAGCTCTGCTGACTTAAGAGAACTGCTCTTTTCCATTTTCTTTCATGTTATGTTTTTTGTTCCCAAATCAAATGAAGAAATTGTGATAATATTCGAACTTCATCATTCTTGCTTCGTCGTATGTTTTTCCAGCAAAGTTTGAGCATAAAATTCTTTGGCTAATAATACATGATGGTAACAAAATCATTGTACCTTAACTAATATTCAAAGAGAAAAAAAATGTTAATTAATTTTATTTATGTGACACTCTTTCTTTTTAGTCTGCTAAAAGAATGACATATTTTTATTTACAAAGAATTAAACATTAAATTTTCTATAACGTTCTTTATGACATGATTTTATTGTTACAAAAATATCATGATATGTTTAAGATCACAAATTTTAAATATTTTTCTTTGTAATTAAATTCCATACCCAATCAAATATAAAATGAAACGGTAGAACTACTAATTTTTGGCCTCGCGAAAAGTATATGTACTGTGAAAAATGCATAAGTTAATCTTTATCCTCATCCAACTTGTGAGAATTTCTTTGTTTCATGGATGCTAAATAATTAGTGCTCATCATTGTGCTTATGACTCCTTGATTTATTCAAATAAGATATTTTTAGAAATAATCATTTTTATTAATAATTGTATTCCAAAGTTTAGAAGATACAACTAAAAGAACACAACCATCCAGAGTTGTGGTTGGATGGGTAGAATCTTTTCACGCTTAATCACGAATCTCGGGTTTGAGCCATAAGAAGGGAAAAAGTTCTAGTAGAGCGCACCTCCCCCTTTAATTAAATTTACAAGGTGTAAATGTAACGACCCGAACGGTCGTTTCGAGCATTTGCACTTCCCTCGGTAGTTTGAGGGCATGAGTAACTTTGTATGATGTATTATGACTTATGTGAATTGTCGGTTTTGGTTTTCAGGTTATGCGGAATCGATTTGGAAGAATGAATTTTAAGATTTAAGCTTTAAGTTTTAAGATGGAAGAGTTGATCAAGTTTGACTTTTGTGAATTTGACCCTGAAACGGAGTTTTGATGGTCCTGTTAGGTCCGGATGGTGATTTTGGACTAGGACTTATGCTCGGATTTATATTTGGATGTCCGTAGAAGGATTTGGCACTAATTGGCGAAAGTTAGAAATTTGAAGGCTTGGAAAGTTCATAAGTTTGAACGGAAGTTGACTTTGTGGATATCAGATTCAGATTTTTGTTCCGGGAATTAGAATAGCTCTATTATGTCATTTGGGACTTGTGTGCAAAATTTGAGTTTATTCTGAGTTGATTTAATATGTATCGGCGCGAGTTTTGGAAGTTGAAAGTTCAAGTTCATTTAAGTTCGATTTGAGGCATGATTCATCGTTTTGATGTTGTTATGTGTGATTTGAGGCCTCGAGTAAGTCCGTGTTATGTTATGGAACTTGTTGGTATATTCGAACGGGGTCCCGGGTGAGTTTCGGACGAGGTTCGGATCATTTTCGTTTCATGTTGCATTGTTGTAGGTATGCTCGTTCTGGTGCTTCCGTAACTGCGGAAGAATGAGCGCAGATGCGATTCCGCATATGCGGACAGTTGGTCGCAGAAGCGCAAGTAGGCTTGGCTGGAGAAGATCGCAAAAGCGGAAATCGGGGCGCATCTGCGACCCCGCAGAAGCGATGGTCTTGGGCGCAGAAGCGAGATGAAGCGCAGAAGCGCGTTTGGCTTCGCACCCGCGGTTGCGCAGAAGCGGATGGAGATCCGGAGATCCGCAGGTGCGAGGAGTCAGCTGGCTAGTGGAGTCCGCAGAAGCGGCTCTTGTGTCCGCAGAAGCGGAATGACTGGGCAGAAGCTTTAAATCGAGGGTTTGGTCGTTTTGTTCATATTTTGAGATGTGGGACTCAGACTGAGGAGATGTTTGGGAGGCAAATTTCATCACAAGGATTGGGTTTCGAGCTGTTCGGAGGTCGGTACGTGCGAGATAAAATTGCGGAGCATCATTTTCTTGCTTGGTATTGGATTTAGCTTGTTTGAGGTAAGTAACACTTCTAAACTTGGTGTTGAGGGTATGAAACCCCGAATTTTGTGTTATGTGTTTGTTATTGAGGTAATGCACATGCTAGGTGACGGGCGTGTGGGCGTGCACTGTGTGAATCGTAATTCCGTTATTTCTGTGGTACTGAGCAGTTACCTGAGCTTATCCGTAACCATAAAATCTCTACGTTTTAGAGCTATTGAGTTGTGATCCATGTTAGAAACCATGTCTAGGCGACATGCTTATTATGTTGGGACCCACTGAGATCATTACTACTATTGAGTTATTTGCTTACATTGCAATTTAATACTTAGTAATGTTCATTCATTTCATATCATTTCTCAGTCTCTGTTGCTATATATTGACACATCATATCATCATTTTTGGGCTAGTTTTATGACATTGTGGGCCCGAGAGACTGGAGAGATTAATGACTGAGTGAAGCCGAGGGCCTGATTATGAGATTATTGATACTATGATACGTGAGTTATCCGTGCAGCACGTGAGTTATCCGTGAAGATCCAGATATTGATACTATAGCACGTGAGATGTCTGTGCAGCACGTGAGTTATCCGTGCAGCACGTGAGTTGTCTGTGCAGCACGTGAGTTGTCCGTACGGTTTATAGCGCTTGTGCTGAAGGATTCCCTCCGGAGTCTGCATACACACCTAGTGAGAGCAGTTGATTTATATTGAGGGATGGATCTTCACTGGACATGGATCTTGTCTGAATCTTTTATACCTGGGGATGGATCTTCCCTGGACAAATGCGGGCTTTGTCTCGCAAATGCGAGGCCGCAGGTGCGAAAATGCTTGGCAGAATACATAAAATCGGGTTTTAGCCATTTTTACTCATTTTTACCCATATCTATATTCATCATTTATTTCGTATTTAGATGGAAGAAATTGTAATTTTTGTAAAACTTTCCTAAAATGAAAAATTGAGATTTGAAGGTTCATTTGATATCGGAATTTGGTAATTTTTATATGGTTGGACTCGTATCGGAACGGGTGTTGAATTTTGAAATGAATTTTGGATTTTAATCCGAAAAATTAGTAAATTCATATGGAATTAATTCCTACGATTTTGTATTGAGTATATTGAATTGTTTATGACTAGATTTGAAGATTTCGGACATGAATTCGCGAGGCAAATATTTATTGGATTCTTGAATTTGGTTGCAAAGTGAGGTAAGTGTCGTGGTTAACCTTGACTTGAGGAAGTAGGACTTATTTATCTGTTTGCTACGTGATTTAATGTGCGGGTACAACGTATATGTGAGGTAACGAGTACTTATGCATTGTGGTTGAGTCAAAGCATACGGGTGGAATTTATTTATTGTGAATAATTGCCTATTTAATTAAGATATTCCTGCTTAAGATTATTATTGATTATTTGATCATTATTCGTGAAATTATTATTCATTTAATTATTGTTGAATATTTTGGAAGGTGAAGTCGGTATTCTGGTATTGAATTGATTGATAAGTGTATATCCCGACATTTAAATACTCTTCTGAATCTATATTATTATTTTTATGGTAAGGAAGAGTGTAAAAGCACGAAGAGTGATGTCGTGCCATTTTTATTATTTATAATATCATTGTCAGGGTAAGGAAGAGTGTAAAAGCATGAAGGGTGTTGTAGTTCCATTTGTGAGTGTAAAAGCATGAAGAGTGATGCCGAGTCATTTTCAGAGAGTGTAAAAGCACGAAGGGTGATGCCGTGCCAAATGAGAGTAAAAGCACGAATGGTGGTGTCGTGCCATTTTTATATCATCAGTTGCTCATTTTATTGTTGAGAAATTATTTGGCTCCTAAGTGATAATTCTCCTGCTGAAATTATTATATCAACCCCCTTCGCATGTTCCCTCCCAATTTATAAAGTGTTATTTATTGTTTTATTGTTGCTTCGTATTTGTATATACTTGTACAGGTTGTTTACGTACATGTCCTGTCATAGCCTCGTCACTACTTCGTCGAGGTTAGGCTCGACACTTACGGAGTACATGAGGTCGGTTGTACTCATACTACACTCTGCACTTCTTGTGCAGATTTTGGAGTTGGTCCTAGTAGCGTACCATAGACGTGCTCGGATTCAGCTACTCAGAGAAGACTTGATGTATAATTGCACAGCGTTCGCAGTTCTAAAGTCCCCTTCTATCTTATCTCAGGTGTGTATTATCTTTCAAACAGCTTGAATTTTATTCAGACCTTTATTTGTATTATTCTAGTAGCTCGTGCACTTCTGACACCAGATTTGGGGATATATTTTGATAATTCGGTATTTATGGTCTTCCGCACTTTATTTCAGTAATTGACTTCTATTTAATTAAATTGGCTTAAAAATAGTTAAGATTATTTTAACGTTGGCTTGCCTGGCAAGTAAAATGTTAAGCGCTATCACGATCCTGAAGGTGAGAATTTCGGATCGTCACAAGCTTGGATTAGCACAGTAACAAATATTATCGGTTCTTTGGGTACTTATGATGTGATGAGCCTCTACAAGTGTTTTGTGGCAATGCTCTTGGGTTTTGGCGACCTGCGTGACTTGGTTGAGTTAGAGGGATTTGGTTCTAATAGTTGGGTTATGTGCAAATTGATTTCATAGTATTCTCAATAATTTCTATCACGGATCGAGGTGGATATTTCCTACTAGCGTGAGGAACATATTGCGTATTAGGATTTTCTCTTGGATGAGATCAAGTGGAAAGTTTCTGACTGATTGGGTATGTATTATGCTGGCTACTCAAAGTTGATCATGAGATTCTTATGCTTTTCATATGATGGCATGATAGATGCAACGTGTTGTGTTGGATCGAGATTTGTATGTGCAAGGTCGCGGTTCAGTTTTGAAAGGGAGGTCATGAATTCTTAGGCAGCATGGATGGTTTCTAAGGTTTAGATGAATGCTATAACTATTGGGTATTGCCTGAGGAGAGTGTACATTTCAGAAAGGGCACTGTGTTTTGACTTGTGGATGCTTCAATGATATTGCGGTACTCGCCTGGTTGATCGACTACTGATATTCAGATTTTACTATGTGGCACGGAAGAATTATGGAAGTATTTCTCGTGAGATGATCGTATATGAGAGATGTGTTAGACATTCGAGCGGTGGAGTTGTGAGCAGATATGGTGATTCGTATGTTCTATGAATTTGGAGAGTAGGAGTTCTCAGAAACAGAGTGTTTCGTGATTGTGGACTGTGAAGTTGTGGTCAAGGCTAGCCATATGATGGTATGTGTTATGGTTTGGCCATTGCAAACTTTTGGAGGGTTAATTATCTATTTGTGGATGACCGGAGTTGATTTGGGGGACCATTGGTAGGCCTAATGAGGATGTGTATCCTACACTGGGATGGAATTGTTGACTCAGCACGGTTAGTGTTGAGGGGTGAGTCAGTTGGTTAGAGTTGAACTTGTTCGTGCTCTGATATATTTTATGAGTTACTCTTCTATGCTACGAGGGGTTGCGATTTGTTGGTTATATGCACACATAGTGCGGTCCTATTTGGGCCTTATAGTGGAATTTGAGCGAGATGGATATTAAGGTGTTGAATGATTGATTGCGCATTTGGTTATGTTTTCTCCGGACTGTGGCATATTATGCTATTTATGTCACACCCCGAGCCTGGGGGTTGGGGGGCGAGACCATCACCCGGTGCTTCATTTATCCTCACATACCAACTTGCGACTAAGGGACTCTGGATATAAAATGTCATACTTTGGCCATGGGACCACACTGCAAGATAATTTGCGAAGCAAAATATAAAACTGAACGAAAACTAATGCTGACTAAACATCAATATAAAGTTGGGCCGTCATAACTACTACAGCTCACAAACCAACAACATATACATACAAGGCCTACAAGCCCAACATAGTGCACTAACTAACAGGTTATGTCTACAAGCCTCTACTGATGGATGTACCGTGATTGGAACAGGGCCCCGACCTACCCATAACCTATATACATATATACACAAGATGTACACAAAATTTCTAGACCCGGTAACTCCGAAGGACGTGGAGCTTACCGATAAAGATGAACTCGGGCAACACCTACTGAGGAGGTCTACCCGCCTGTCTGTCTGAACCCACACGCATGAAATACAGTGTCCCCAGAGAAAGGAACGTCAGTACAAAATAATGTATCGAGTATGTAAGGCAACAGAATAACTGAAAGCTGAAACTAAACTGATAATATAATAACTGAAAGTAACTGGGAGTCAAAGATAATCTGAAGATATGCTTACCTGCTGATACTGACTCAACTCTCTCAATATAGTAAGTAAAATAGATGTCCGGCCTTATAAGGCTCGGTATATATACAACTGCTTTGCCATAGTAAGGCTCTCTCATAGGCGCTCGGCCATACTAGGCTCTGTATCTCGGCCAACTGGGCTCGCTCATAGGTGCTCGGCCACAGTAGGCTCGGTATATAACTTACCATCTGATCAGAGGTTGCCCAATAGGGGCCTGCCCATCGATTATAGCTCGATGGTAATGAAAATACTGTAATACTGTATATATAGGCTCTCTTCTCACTTGACTGGAAGAAGTCAATACTCAATTAAATATGAAGTCCCGATAAGGAGAATACTGTAATTTATGAGATTAAGACAATGTATATAAATTCGGGAGTATGAACTTCTTTTTATGCCTCGTTATCAAACACATGTAATTATGATATCATGCCAACATAAAGGAAGGGCTTAGCCTTAACATACCCGAGCCGATTTTCTTGACAATCCCTATAACACACGTCCCGAATCAAAAGTTTGTACGCTTCGCCATGCAATGCAAAGCTGCAACACTTTTGCAGCTAATTTATTTGAAGTCAAAACTGCTTTAATGGTTGTTGCATCATCACTTGCGTTCTTGGTCACTGGTGGATATGGTTTTGTGCAAGATTCCTTTTAACTTTGATTTGGAAAAAAATTATTAACATTTGTTGTAGTCCTTTCTGATGCATAAACTCATGCATCCACTTTCATCATTGGAAAATATATTCATTCCCAATAGTTGGTCCAGCAACAATGACTCCAATTATCCATGTTTGATTTATTTTGTATCACCACCTCCTTAGGCTTGATTAGTTGGCAATTTGTTGCCACACTTCCATACCCCCCACGTGGATAGTTGCCCCTTTAATAATTATTCAAATCTCAAAATAATTATCCATAACTTCTAATTAATTTGTTAACTTCCTACTCAAATCAATAATTACCCAATTACCCACATAATTAATAATTATCTCAAATTACCTAAAATACTACTCGCTCTTAACACACTTTATATACCTTCCTATCATGGTCATGTGGTACCTTTTATGGCACTAATCCATAAATACCGAAAATTTTAGCTCGGGTCGTATTTTATCCCAAAATGTCAAACTTCGACGAAATTCATTTTCTTCTATTTGCTTACCCTCTCACCTTCACGAATTTACTCATCACCTGTTTAAAATAACATAATGCTTATAATCCCAAAATAACTTCATTCCCAAACTTACGTTGATTAACTTACGATGAAACTTTAACGTACGAAAACGCGAGATGTAACCCTCCCCCTAGAAGCATTCGCCCTCGAATGTTTATTCTTAGAGACTTTGGGAAAATTTTGCCACAGTCTCCTATGTACACTAGATTAAAACCAACCTGTACACAGCCAGAAAATATACTATACATGCCACACATGGCCAATGTCTACAAATAGAAACACTTGGCCTCACACAATTGTCCATTATAAATTCTGAAAATCAAAAACAAGAGCTTACCTGAAGACCTACTTGCCTGAATCGAGTTGTGCTGAGGTATCCCACCTCGAGCCATATCTTCGGTTTGAAATAGGTGGGGGTATTTAGACTTTATTTCTTCCTCCGCTTCCCACGTCATCTTTTCCACATTCTTGCTTCTCCATAAAACCTTCACGGAGGCTACCTCCTTATTTCGTAGCTTATGGATTTGTCGGTCTAGGATGGCAACTGAAATTTCCTATGACAAGTCCTCAGTCATCTGTACATCATCTGTGGGCACCACTCAGGTAGGATCACCAATACACTTTCGTAACATAGATACGTGAAAAATCGGATGGACAGACTCCAATTCCGAGGGAAATTCTAACTCATAAGCTACTTGGCCCACTCTCCGAATGATCCTATAAGGCCCAATATACCGTGGGCTAAGCTTGCCTTTCTTGCCAAACCTCATCACACCCTTCATAGGTGACACTTTTACAAATACCCAGTCATTAACCGCGAACTCTAAGTCTTGTCAATATGACTTCTGACAACTCTGGGCTGTCAACAGTCGCTCCCGGATAAGCTTTACTTTCTCTACGGCTTGCTGAACCAGGTCTGGCCTATGTAACCCAGATTCTCTAACATCAAACCACACTATAGGAGATCTGCACTTATGCCCATACAAAGCCTCGTACAGAGCCATATGGATACTAGAGTGGTAACTGTTATTATATGCAAACTCGATAAGAGGTAAATGTTCATCCCAACTTCGTTTATAATCTAACACACATACTCGTAACATATCCTCGAGCGTCTGAATTGTGCGCTCGGATTGTCCATCAGTCTGTGGATGAAAAGTTGGTTGAGATTCACCTGAGTCCCTAGACCTTTCTGAAATGACCTCCAAAAATATGCTGTAAACTGGTCCCCACAATGGTACTCTGTGTAGCCGCACTATCTCCTTAATATATAACTTTGCATAATCTTTTGTTGTATATGTAGATCTGACCGGTAGGAAATGATCTGATTTCGTGAGCCTATCGACTATCACCCATATGGAATCGAACTTGCGATAAGAACGGGGTAAACCCGTGACATAGTCCATGTTTATCGTCTCCCATTTCCACGTCGGGATCTTAATAGTCTGCATTAGCCCTCCGGGCTTCTGGTGCTCTACCTTTACCTGCTGGCAAGTAGGACACTGAATGACAAACTCAGCAATGTTCTTCTTCATATCGTTCCACCAGTACACATCCTTAATGTCATGGTACATCTTCGTCGACCCAGGATGAATGGAGTACCACGAATAATGTGCCTCTGACATAATCCTGTCTCGTACCCTTGCTCATCTGGAACACACAAACAACCCATATATCTGAGAACCCCATCTCCCTTGAGCTCTAACAACGGCTTCTTCTGCTACGAAACTCGCTCTCTCAACTCGACCAACTCTGGGTCCTCGTACTGCCTCTCCTTAACTTCAGCTACGAGAGATGATTTTACAGTATTTTGGAGTACAACTCCACCATCGCAAGATTTTACTAACCGAACCCCCAAACAAGCCAATTGATGAATCTCTCTAGTTAATTGTCTTTTCTCGGCCTCTACATGTGCTAAGCTACCCATAGACCGACGACTTAAGGCATCTGCTACAACATTAGCTTTCCCTGGATGGTACAGAATGTTAACATCATAATCTTTCAATAACTCAAGCCATCGCCTCTGTCGCAAATTCAACTCTTTTTGCTTGAAGATATATTGTAGGATTTTATAATCTATGAATACATCAACATGAACACCATATAAATAATGTCGCCATATCTTAAGTGCATAAACAACCACAGCTAACTCGAGGTCATGGGTCGGATAATTCCGCTCGTGCTTCCTTAACTGCCTTGAAGCATACGCAATTACCTTCCCATATTGCATCAGGACACATCCTAACCCGACACCTGAGGTATCACAATACATGACATAACCATCTGGACCCTCAAGAAGTGTTAGAAATGGCGCTGAGGTCAACTTGTTCTTAAGCTCTTGGAAGCTCTATTCGCAAGCCTCTGTCCACTGAAACTTAGTTGCTTTCTGCATCAACTTCGTCAATTGTGCCGAAGGGAAGAAAAACCCTCTACGGACCTCCGGTAATATCCTGCTAAGCCTAGAAAGCTACGAACCTCTGTCGGAGTGGTAGGTCTAGGCCAGGATTTCACAGCCTCAATCTTCTGAGTGTATACCTTTATACCTCCATTGGATACAATGTGCCCCAAGAATGCTACAGACTTCAACCAGAACTTACATTTAGAAAACTTAGCATACAATTTACTATCAGGGAGGGTTTGGAGTGCCGCTCGTAGGTGGTCCGCATGGTCATCCTTTGAATGTGAATAAACCATAATATCATCAATAAATACTATCACGAACAGATCTAAAAATGGACGGAATAGGCTATTCATCAAATCCATAAATACGATAGGTGCATTCGTCAACCCAAAGGACATGACAAGGAACTCGAAGTGGCCATATCGGGTCTTGAAGGCTGTCTTTGTAATATCTTTCTCCCAAACTCTGACCTGGTGGTACCCCGACCTCAAATCTATCTTTGAAAAGCATCTAGTCCCCTGCAACTGATCAAACAAGTCATATATCCTTGGAAGTGAATATTTATTCTAAATAGTTACCTTGTTCAGCTGCCTATAATCGATATACATCCTCAACGAGCCATCTTTCTTTCGCACAAACAGTATCGGTACACCCCAAGGTGAGGTACTGGGCCTGATGAAATCTTCTCCAGTAAATCTTTTAACTGCTCATTCAACTCCTTCAATTCGGCAGGTGCCATTCTATACAGAGGGATGGATATTGGTTGAGTTCCCAAGCAAATCGATGCCAAAATCAATCTCTCGCTCTGGAGGAATACCTGGAAGTTCATCTGGAAATACATCTGCGTACTCTTTGACTATTGGAATAGATTGAAGTGTAGGTATCTCAGCATATGCATCTCTAACTCGCACAATATGATAAATGCACCCTTTTGTGATCATTTTCCTCGCCTTCAGAAAGTGTTGGTGTATTACCTACCCATTCAAGGACTGGCTCACCCGGAAAATGAAATTTGGCTGCCTTTGCTCGGCAATCAACTGTGGCATAGCAAGCTGCCAACCAGTCCATGCCCATGATAGCATCAAAGTCCATCATCTCTAGCTCAACTAGGTCAGCTGAGGTCTGACGACTACAAATTGTCACCGTACAACCTCGGTAAACCCGTCTAGCAATAATCGATTCTCCGACTGGTGTAGATACCGCAAAAGGATCACTTAGTATTTCAGGCACTATACCAAACTTCCTCGCGACAAATGGGGTAATATACGATAAAGTAGATCCTGGGTCTATCAAAGCATAAGCATCGTGAGAGCAAATGGTTAATATACCTGTCACAACGTCTGGTGAAGACTCCTGGTCCTGTCGACCCGCTAAAGCATAGCTACGATTCTGGTTACCACCAGAACTGGAACCTCTACCTCTGCCTCGACCTCTACCAATCGAAGACTAAGATTCGCACCCTGAAGGATGCACGGACATAGATGATCCTTTTGCTGAATTCGCTAGTTGTACCATACCCCCAGAATCTTTATTTGGGCAATCTCGCATCATATGCCCTGGACGTCCATATGTATAACAAGCATTGGAACCGGTTCAGTATTGGCCTAAGTGTCCTCTACCACATATGTCACACCGCAGCGAAAATGACCATGTCTGCCCTGAACCTTGGTATCGCTGCAAACCTGACGCCCGTGAGCTCTCACCTGGTCCTGACTGAATATAGCGGTCATACCTGTAACCCTCTAACTGAGGTGGTGGAGGCCTAGGTGTCCGTTCGAAGTACTGGAGCCTATAACTACCCTGAGACTACTCCTGAGACCTGGCAAATCTCATCCTCTTACGTTGTCCTGACTCAATCCTCTCGGTACCCTGCTGCCGACGCCTACCCCTTTCTATATTATGGGCGAATGCCTGAATCCGGGAGATATCCATACTATCCTGTAATGCAGCAGTGGCACATGCCTCAGTCAACTCTGGGGTCAAACCTGCTATAAACCTGTGAATCTTGTCCTGTATAGTAGCAAAGGAGACTATACTATCGAACACTCATATTGCCCTGCTTGAGGGCTAGAAACTGATCTATTCGAGCATGTCGGATCTCCCACGGTAAGTACTGGTCAAGGAAGGCATCTGAAAAATTCTCCCAAATAGCTGGAGGTGCATCACGTCCCCTGGACCTTTCCCATTCCTCGTACCAAAGGATGGCTATATCTCGGAGTCAAAAAGTTGCTAGCTCAACTGTCTCTTTCTCCGTGGCATGCATAACCCGAAAGATCCTGTGAAGCTGATCTATGAAATCCTGTGGGTCCTCCCTATGATATGTCCCCGTGAACTCTAGGGGACTCAAAGCAATAAACTCTCGGACCTTTGAACTCCCAGATCCCTCAGAAGATCCTGCACTAGCGGATACCCTAGCCTGTTGCTGGGTAGGTACCAATTGTGTCAACAAATGCATTGCACTCCTCAAGTCATGATCTGATGGAAGCGGAGGGGGAACTAGATGTGCGGTCTCCCTAGGAATATCCTCAGGTGGTGGAGGAACCGGTAATCTCTGGATAGGGGTCTCTCCTTGGGCCTCCGATTGGGCCCCATCTACTGGGGTACCCTGCTGGTTCCCTCACCTACTGTTGTATCTCTCCTCTGACTAGCCGTAGTCTTCCTAGTCACCGTCATCTGTGCATGCAAATGCCAACACGTAAGTTTAACTTAAATTTCCTATAACTCAGTTCTATAGCACGATTTAGATTTGAAAGAAGGGTAACCAACTCCTAAATGCCCTGTAGTCCCCTGGTTATATAATCTGGTGCACCACACATCTATAAACAAGACCCTACTAGACACGGCTTCTAGACTCCCTTGGACAGAACTACTCTGATACCACTTTTGTCATACCCCGAGCCTAGGGGGCGATACCGGCACCAGGTGCCTCATCTATCCTCACGTACCAACTTGCGACTAAGGGACTCTGGATATAAAATGTCATACTTTGGCCATGGGACCACATTGCAAGACAATTTGCGAAGCAAAATATAAAACTAAACGGAAACTAACGCTGACTAAACATCAATATAAAGCTGGGCCGACAAGGCCGTCATAACTACTATAACTGACAAACCAACAACATATACATACAAGGCCTACAAGCCCAACATATTGTACTAACTGATAGGTTATGTCTACAAGCCTCTACTGATGGATGTACCGTAATCGGAACAGGGCCCCGACTTACCCATAACCTATATACATATATACAGAAGATGTACACAAAATTTTTAGACCCGACAGCTCCGAAGGACGTGGAGCTTACCGATAAAGATGAACTCGGGCAACACCTAGTGAGGAGGTCTACCCGTCTGTCTGTCTGAACCTACACGCATGAAATGTAGCGTCCCTAGAGAAAGGGACGTCAGTACGAAATAATGTACCGAGTATGTAAGGCAATAGAATAACTGAAAGCTGAAACTGAACTGATAATATAATAATTGAAAGTAACTGGGAGTCAAAGATAATCTGAAGATATGCTTACCTGCTGATACTGACTCAACTCTCTCAATATAGTAAGTAAAATAGATGTCCGGCCTTATAAGGCTCGATATATATATACAACTGCTTTGTCGTAGTAGGCTCTCTCATAGGCGCTCGGCCATACTAGGCTCTGTATCTTGGCCAACTGGGCTCGCTCATAGGTGCTCGGCCATAGTAGGCTCGGTATATAACTTACCATCTGATCAGAGGTTTCGATTATAGCTCTATGGTAATGAAAATACTGTAATACTGTATATATAGGCTCTCTACTATCTTGACTGGAAGAAGACAATACTCAATTAAATATGAAGTCTCGATAAGAAGAATACTGTAATTTATGAGACTAGGATAATGTATATAAATTTGGGAGTATGAACTTCTCTTTATGCCTCGTTATAAAAAACACATGTAATTATGAGATCATGCCAACATGAAGGAAGGGCTTAGCCTTAACATACTTGAGCTGATTTTCTTGACAATCCCTCTAACACACATCCCGAATCAAAAGTTTGTATGCTTCGCCATGCAATGCGAAGCTGCAGCACTTTTGCAGCTAATTTATTTGAAGTCAAAACTGCTTTAATGGTTGTTGCATCATCACTTGCGTTCTTGGTCACTGGTGGATATGGTTTTGTGCAAGATTCCTGTTAACTTTGATTTGAAAAAAAAACATTAACATTTGCTGGATTCCTTTCTGATGCATAAACTCACACATCCACTTTCATCATTGGAAAATATATTCATTCCCAATAGTTGGTCCAGCAACAATGACTCCAATTATCCATGTTTGATTTATTTTGTGCCACCACCTCCTTAGGCTTGATTAGTTGGAAATTTGTTGCCACACTTCCATACCCCCCACGTGGATAGTTGCCCCCCTTAATAATTATCCAAATCTCAAAATAATTATCCACAACTTCTAATTAATTTGTTAACTTCCTACTCAAATCAATAATTACCCAATTACCTACATAATTGATAATTACTTAAAATACTACTCGCTCTTAACACACTTTATATACCTTCCTATCATGGTCATGTGGTACCTTTTATGGCACTAATCCATAAATATCGAGTATTTTAGCTCAGGCCGTATTTTATCCCAAAATGTCAAACTTCGACGAAATTTATTTTCTTCAATTTTTTTACCCTCTCACCTTCACGAATTTACTCATCACTTGTTTGAAATAACATAATGCTTATAATTTCAAAATAACCTCATTCCCAAACTTCCGTTGATTAACTTACGACGAAACTTTAACGTACGAAAATGCGAGATGTAACAATTTACTTCTTCGTGGTTATGGTCATACACTTCGGGTATTTGAGTTGCGTGTAGTTATTGATTTTGAGCATGGTGGCTTGAGGTATTTCATATGGACCAGTGTTTGGATGGGGTCACGCATTGCAACGAGTTTATGTTAAGATATGAACCTTAGTGTTAGATTCGTGTGTTATGGTTCTATGGTGTGTGATGGGTCCTTAGCATTTCGTTGTGGTGGTATTTGTTGAGCTCGCAGGACGGTTCTATCATTTGAGTCATTTTCTATATTTGAGTAAACTTGAATTGTTGCGTATTGGTGCGCGGATTGCACGTTTTGTGGCCCCGGATAGTGTTGTTATGGCATGTCAGTGGAGTAACTTGTATTTGATAATATGAGGTCGTCGGATCTAGGATTGGTGCTATCGGATTTGATTGCAGCATGTATGGAGGATAATATCGGAAGTCGTCTTAGAAATTGGCTATAGTTCTTGTCGAAGGAGGGAGAGTTCCATGACTTGTTGGTCTGATAAGTGGTTACGAGTTTCTGCGTGTTTCTTTCATCATTGGCAGTGTACAGAGGTTTTAGAATGAGGTTTAGTTTGATATGAGGTTCATTACCGGTATTGGGTGTGTTTTGAGCAGCTGTTGTGGTCAAAAGTTATTGTTGTAAGCATCTGAATTATGTGGTACATCATGTGATTACATCTTGGGTTATGGTTATGGCTCGATACAGCTTGTTCTGACATATATATTGTGTAGGTGTGAGATTTGGGTATTGTAAGGAATTCTGGATGTAGAAACTGGATTCTAAGGTTTACGGTCTAAGGTTGGAGTAATGATCTTCAATTATGTTATATTGTCGGCCTTATATAGATTAGAGTGACGTGGGATCACCCCCAAGTATGTGCATGGTAAGGTTACACAATGATTTGATGGCTTTGGAACAACTCTTGGCACGTTCGAGGACGAACGTATGTTTAAGTGGGAGAGGATGTAATGACCCGATCAGTCGTTTCGAGCATTTGCACTTCGCTCGGTAGTTTGAGGCATGAGTAGCTTCGTATGATATATTATGACTTATGTGAATCGTCGGTTTTGCTTTTCAGATTATGCGGAATCGATTTGGAAGAATGAATTTCATGATTTAAGCTTTATGCTTTAAGATGGAAGAGTTAACCAAGTTTGACTTTTGTCAATTTGACCCCGGAACGGAGTTTTGATGGTCCCGTTAGGTCCGGGTGGTGATTTTGGACTTGTATGTATGCCCGGATTTACATTTGGATGTCCGTAGAAGGATTTGGCACTAATTGGTGAAACTTGAAAATTTGAAGGCTTGGAAAGTTCATAAGTTTGACCGGAAGTTGACTTTGTGGATATCGGATTTGGATTTTAGTTCTGAGAATTAGAATAGCTTCGTTATGTCATTTGGGACTTGTGTGCAAAATTTGAGTTTATTCCGAGTTGATTTGATCAAGTTCATTTAAGTTTTTATCACTTGGACATTAAATAAGTTGTTTAGTTTACTTCAAATTAAAGTCTGACCCAAGTAATATATATTAGAGGCGGAGCTAAAGTATAGGATACATGTTCGAATGACTCGGTTAGCTTTTGCTTAGACTATATATTTATATTAAGAAATTCATTAAATATGTACAGATATTTTAGTAGAATCCAGTAACTAAGATATCTACGAATTTGATAGGAATTCAGAAGCCATAAAATGTCCTAATATACAAAATTAGGACAATTTTGGTAAATAAGTTTCAAATATTGTATAGGAAGGGAAAAAAATCTAATTTGAACTTCAAATCCTAACCCGTCTAATATATACCCAAAAATAAGCAAAAGCTGCTTATGGATTTAACAAAATTTCAAAATAAGAGGCTAACAGCTTGTTTGGATGGTTGTTACATATCGCTTCATAATGTATTGTATTATATTATATTGTATCGTTTGATGAATATAATATTTGGATAGATTGTATTGTTTGTCGTCGTTTTATGATATCACGCACTAGCAATATGAAAAATAAACTTGCAATATTATAAAGAAAAACTATGATACAGGGTAAAAGCATTATATAAAAAGATAGGATAAATAATAAAATAAAATTATTTAATAATAATAAATGGTGAGATGAGAGAAAAATATAAGGTAACGACGTGATCACACCAAATCGGTCATTACATAAAGTGGCACATTTCGTCGTTACACAACGACGGATTTAACAATACGATACAATAAAATTTAAGTAACATTCAAAACAAATATTGTATTTAAAGAAACAATACGATACTCAAACAAGATGTAAGGGAAACACCTCTAATCTTAAGATATGATCCAAAACGATCATATCTTTACATGAAAAAATAGCTAATTTTCGATTACTTTTGAAATTGTGGCTATTTTTTAATTACCAATTGTAAATCTGGCTATTTCTAAAAAAAAATCGCAGAAAATTTCGAATACCAAATGACAAAAGACAAAAAATGAATTACCTAGGAAATGTGACACCCAAGCGAATTTTGCATCGGCAAAACACGTGAGAGATATTGAGTATATAAATAAATAAATTTTAGACTATAGTGATATATTTTAAGATCGTACGGGTCTAGGTTCAAAGCGGATTATATCACTAATGGACCGAGCGAAGCGAAATGTCAAACCAAAAGTATTCCCTATGAGCTACTTGATGCTACATGTAATTGTAGTTCCAACGCAAATTCATGCACGTCCATTTAGTCACCAATTATATATCCCATTTAAGCCATGGGACCCATTTCTTTGTTCTACTCTCTTGCAAAAGACACTACGTATCTATCTCTGAAAATACCTTCACTAATATAAGGGAGGATATATCTCCCAAAGATGACCCCCACAACCCTCTTCACTATCTTTTATCCAAGTGGCAACAAGAAAAATGTTTCTCTTGTTTTTAAAACTAAGTACATATATAAATGATAACATTATTAGTCACTATACTATATACAAGTCACGTCTCTATCAACTTTAGGGTTCAAAAAGAAGGGAGGGAAATCGTTATCTCAAACTTTCACTTCTTTTAGATTCTTTATTCCAATGATTCCAATCAAGAAATGAACAAGTAGAAGAAGATAATGTTTTATCCATTTGCACTAAAGGGTTCTTCCCACTAAGTGTTATAAAGAAATATATCTTATTTGGTTGGTCGTGAGCGGAGATACTAATTTGTGCATGTACACTATACTAGGAGGACCAAGATAGCTTTTGTTTAGTAAATGGAAAGGTAGTTTTATTGGAGAAATTTTACTATTTTAGTGTGATAGTCTACGGTCGATTGAGCTTGCGAGGAATAGATAGAATCCTCCATTCTTGACCAGTAATCTCTAGTTCGAACTCCGATTATAAAAAAGTTTTTGTTAGGAAGCAATTTTTCCTTTAATGATCTTTATACGGCGCAAGTTCGGATTAGCTGAAGCGTTAGTTCGGGAACCGATATTGAGAGCAAAATCAAAAAAAGAAAACCCAAAAAAAGTTATGTGGTCTGACCAAAACAAAAGTTGGTACGGAGGAGAGTTTATTTTACAATTTTTGACAATTTATACGACCAAAATCAACTTACTTCTCATCCACTCGACTTGAAGAATTAATTGTTTTTTATTTGGTGAATTCAACAATTGCAGACTAGTCAAACATGAATCTCAGTTAAAATTAGCATATCAACGATGTGCCCCATTAAATATAAATAAGAAGTTCATACAGCTCGTATACAAGAGAATAAAAATTTCATGACATTGGCTATAAGATCAATTTATCAAACAGAACAATGCCTCACAGGGGCGTATCCGAGGGTTCCAGGGGCACGTGAACCCATGCTCCCGTCATCTAAATTGAAACGGAGGGAGTATATTTTTTCAAAAATATTTAAATATATGTGTGTGCACTCATGCTCAAAGTATTATATGATGTGATGATTATTAAATGTATCTCTCTATGTGAGGTTGTGAATTCAAATCTTATGTCAATTTTTTTATTTTTTCCGTTTTTGTTCTAAAAGTAGACGCCCACGGGAGATGGGCGTATCTGGTGTTATTTTTTGCATACTAATTAAGTACTTTTTTTTTATTTCTTTTTTTTGTTTGGTTTATTATTTCAAAATTTTCACACATTGAAATTCCTATTCTTCTTTTGTCGTTGTAAAATCTTATATGATTAAACAAAATATGTATAATAAATATAATCAATGGGTTCAATTGATCTCAATATTTTCAACATGAAAAATAGATATAGATATAAGAACATTACTATTTTAAAAATAATAATTTTGAACTTATAATTCCAAAAGTGCAATGGGTACGCAATCGTAAGAACTAAAAGTTGAACTCGTAAAATTTATATTACGGATCCACATCTTCTTAATAGTGCACTCGTACTACCAACATTCTGGATCGGCCCTTAATTAAAAGGATATGATAACATGATAAGTGTGAATTACTTAAAAAATTATTAAACTCAATATCTAAGCTCTCTTTCGAGAGCCTCTTTTATTGGGTTTGACAACCTCGATTACAAGGCTGAATATGATAACAAGCAATTAATATTCTATTAAAATTACGGAAATATTCTTAAAGTTCTTTATGAAAAATATAGTTTTAAAAAATTATTTACGTGAAAAAAGACCAAATGGTGAAAATGAGATGGAGAGGGAGTTATGGGGGTGAGTGTTGTGAATAGTATCTCTGTTATTTCAAGAATGTTAGAGATAAAATAGTACTCCCTCCGGTCCATAATAAATAGGAGTAATTTTTTGACATTTTTGTTTTGGTCCAAAACAGGTGTCTTTTTACATAATCAAGAAAAAATTAACTTTATTTTTTCAAACTTTGCCCTTATTTATGTATCCCAATGTGTCGAGTTTTTTTTTTTGTTTGTATTTTGGGTTAAACCCAATATGTCGAGTTAATAATATATAAATTTTAACTAAAAATAATTTAGTCAAAATATATTTTTTCTCTAGAAATTAATATTTTCTTAAGAGTTGTGTCAAAGGTCAAAGAATCACATATTATGAACCGGAAGGAGTAATATCTTGATCAAATCAAAACTGCCTATAAGTGAAAAACCTTTAGTTGGAAATGACAAATTTATTACTTTTGACTGATTTGTTTTGGTCGTATAAGCACTTTTGATATATGCTTAGAAAACACATATATAAATCAAAACATTGTTTATAAGTTAATTTGACCAATGTTGGAATCTCTTTTAGATAATGGCATCACAAGTGGTAGAAAGGTATGGTTATTATTAAAAGAACGAATTATAGTTGACCATTTCAACAGCTAATAGTCACGTTTGATCGAGATAAGTGGCGTAGCCACCCTATGTCAAGGTTGATCAAGCGTACACCCTTCGCCGAAAAATTATTATTGTATATATAAGCTAAATACTATTTTATATGGTTATATATATATATATATATATATATATATATACGGTTAAAATCGGGCATGTCCGATTTCGTAGGCACGAGGAATTGCCTCGAGAGTAAGCTTGTAATAGATCAGGCTTGAGCTCCATGATAGAGTATGGAGCATGAAAATCGAAGTGCTCGCTGAAGATCGAGACCGAGCATAATAATGGAATGGCGAGATATTAGCAACCGACCGAAGATCTCGGCGGAAATCCCGGAACAGATCGAATCAAGCGGTTATTGACACCAATCATGGGATTTGTTTCCGTTATTAAAATTGTACTTTATTTAGGATTTTTCTACTATATAAAGAGGGATCCCATTCATTTGTAAAGGGATTGGACTGATAAGAATATACACAAACGATACTCTCTATTTCACTTACTATCCATTACTGTTCATCATTGTTTATTTTTTGTTATTTATTGTTCTTATTACCCAACCTCGAGACCATCTCGAATCGAAGTCGAAAGCACCGCTAGAACACTGGTTTGATTTGTTTTACTATTCAGATTATCTATTCAATTCATCGTTTATCAATTGGTATTTGATTAAATCACGTATCCTTAAAATCACTAAATAAGTTTAATTGTTACTCGAATTTTAGGGCAAACAATATAATATTTAGAACACCCTTAATACAGTTGAGTGAGACAGTCTAGCAATTCAGAATGTTCAAAGTGACATATTATTTACGGGTTCTAAATTATGCCTATTTTATTTATCAAAACTAAACGGAGACCAACAAGTTTGGTTTATTTCATTCTTTTTCTATCTAAAAAATTGAACACCCTTGACTAAAGATTGTCACTTAATTATGTACTATTTCCTTACTATTTATGGACACGTGTGATCAGCATTCACCTGGATATTTTTGTTACAGTTTTTTTCTGAATTGTCAATCTGTTTGTTATATTTGTTTTGTACTCGGGACTCGGGCCAGTTTGCGTGTACTTCAATTAATTTTATCGTATAATTACTATTTCTCACCAACAAATGTACTGAATATATTTATGCATTAAAATTTGAACATATGGGAAGAAATGAAGAATAATACATTTCGCGCCTCTTTTAGTACAAAGTGTCCCTTTTTTATATATAGAGAGATTAGAAAACTGGGAAGTTATAAAGATTAGGGGGTTTTAGGCCTTCATGTCTTTCTACAATTTGAATTTAAGAAAATATCTATTTTAGATCTCTTAAAAGAAAGATCTCTTATATGTAAAAGCAAATCTCTCGTGTATAAAAAAAGAAGAAGATAAAGTCATAAAATTAAATACAAATTTGCAAGGGGCCACAAAATCAATTGACCCAGAGATTAGATATGATATGCGCAATTGGAAAAATCAAGCATTAACTTTGATTAATTCATCTTAAGCAAGTCAAAATACAAGGTTACATTATTAAAAAAAAAAAAATGAAGTGAAGGATTTAATCAAAAGTTTACACCAGTAAGGCATTAGCTACAAAAAAGGATCGTTGACTACTTGGCCTGCTTCTGTCAGGAGACTTCTCAAATATCTTTTTTTTTTTATAATTCTCACATGGTGTTCGGTATTTATATTTTGGCCTGACTAAATCTGGCATCGCACCATAAAATTCCATACTTGAGGATAAAGCGCTCCATAACAAAGGCGATTCCACACCTAGGATTCGAACCTGAAGCCTCTGATTAAGAATAAATGAGTAATTATCAGTCCACTACAACCCTTGTCAGTGACTTCTCAAATATCTTCTCGTTCTTGGAACTCTACGAGTAATTCAAGAATTTTATGAAATCATATTGAATATCTTTATAAACAAATTAAACGTGTGATATCATGTACTAGCTTTTAAGCATTTAGGATACACATGTGCTTATCATACGCTAATCTTTAATATCGCGTCAAATTATTTAAATTATTTTATTTTAAAATGCTAATTTATTTACTCCATATTGACATATTGTGACCCAATATGCGGTAGCGAAGACACCTTGTCACAATTGATGTCATTTAGAACTGTTGAAGTGTGTAATAATCTAATTTAAAATTTAAACTAACTAATTTATAGTAATAAATCGATATAATTTGTCCAAATTCTTGCATACACTATTGTATAAAAGAAGTCGAACCAACATTCAAAATTCAAGAACCATGCCACTCCTTAGTAAAGCTTAAGGTAGTCACCAGAATTCTCGAGTTCGAGTTCTTTGCGTGAAGAGTATTTTATTTTTAATATGAGATTTTTTAATATGAATTTAAATTTAATCGGGTTTCAATACAGGTACTTAGACATCGAATTAAAACAAAAAAAAGCTTAAGGTATTCTACCCTAAAATTTTTAGGCAAAGTTATAGGAACCAAATTTTGTGGAATACACCACTCTTCACGTGGCCAAAAGGAAATGAATTAAAGATTTGGGAAAAAGCCAACTACTTTCATATGATATTCACGTGTCTGTACCTTTTGGCCAACTTTAGTTATACAGCAAGTTTCTCTACAAAGCTATTACTCCAATTTGTCATCATCTACCCATTTAAGAAAAAGTGATAATGACGTTCACGACGTAAATATCACTATATATAATTATCTTTTATCTTTTAGAGAATATAAGTGTAATTCGTCGATAAAAATATCAACTAAGATTATCATCTTATGGCAATTAAAAACAATGATTATTTTTACATTTGATGCAATATAGTTTGAGACGAATTCGTGCAATTTATTAGGTTAAAATTATGTTTTGGATTATAACAAATATGGTATTATGAGCGAACACTACTCATAGATTCTTGTCACTTTTTGGAACGTCTATAATTTCCTCTGATTAACGAAAGAGAGGAGAGAGATGTGCCGCGGAGAGAGTGAGAGAGCACTTGACTAGGTCAATAGAGTGAAATAGGGACTAAGGTTTTAACGTTTAGCCTTTATGTGTCCAAACCCGGCCCCGCCCCGCCTCGCATGGTATTTTTTTTAAAAAAAAATTGAACCTGCTCCGCCCTACCATCGCAAACTCTCAAACCCGCACCACCTCACAAATGTTTAAACCCGACTGCCCGCACACGGCCCCATTGCCATCCCTGACTCCTCACATATGGAATGACAATTCCAGAAAAATTGATTTGTTGAGATCTGGGGACATTGACAAACAAAAGACCAGCAATAACTAATTAGAATCCAAACCAAACGCAAAATTTGAGGAAATCATCCTCTTTGGAATTTGTGTGCCCTTTCCAAAATTGTAGAGCAAGACACTAGTTTTAGCCCAAGTTCTTCTACGAACCCAAATACTTTCGTGGGATACATGTCACCATCCAAAATCTAATCATGGTCGTGATGGCGCCTATTGTATTACAAGACAAGCCTATTTCCCAAAATATTACTACTAAATCGATTATAAGAATTTAATAAAATATTTCAACATTTAAATTTTTCATAAACTAAATCAACTCTAAATATAATATAGAAAAATACGGAAACGAGCCCCAAATATCGGGGTGTCACTAAGTCATGAACGTCTAAAACTATAAACTAAGATATATAAACTGTCTAACTGTCCAAAGAAGAAATGACAAAAGGAGTAACAAGGTCCAGCGGACGCTAGCAGCTACCTTGCAATCTCCACAGATAGACGGCTTGAACTCAACGATCGCCGCGCTCTAACTCACCTAGATCTGCACATAAAGTGCAGGGTGTAGTATGAGTACAACCGACTCAGTAGTAACAGAAATAACTGAGGAACTGAGCAGTAGTGACGAGCTAAGTAAAACAGTCTAATTATTTATTTTCACAATTTAAAAATAAACAGAAATAAATAGGTAAATTCCATAACTCAGTAAATACCACAAAGAAGTTTAGCAGATAAATGCAATAACAACACAAATAAATACAACCTCACAGCAGTGTCACTCCATCACTCATCACTCGCTCTCAATACTCAACAGTCAAAACACTCAACACTCTGCGCTCACTAGGGGTGTGTACAGACTCCGGAGGGGCTCCCAAAGCCCAAGCGCTAAGCACGGACAACTCACGTGTCATCATATCAATACCTCGATCTGCACGGTCAACTCACGTGCTACGCGGACAACTCACGCGCTATGGTATCAATACCTGGACCCGCACGGTTAATTCACGTGCTACGCGGATAACTCATGCGCTATGGTATTAATATTCTCACAACCAGGCCCTCGGCCTCACATAATCATGTACCTCACTAGCCTCACCATCATCAACAAATAAAGGAACACAGCACACATCAAGTATCACAGCATATTAGCAAATAATAGAGACTGAGGTAAACATGTACAATAATTTCTATGACTGAGTACAAATAATATGAGTATGAATAAAGCCTAAGCATGACCTCTAACATGAAGGCACACAAGTTCAACAACAAGTAACTACGTAAACACATATGATGGCCATGAGGCCTCACGGGACGGATCAAGTCTCAATCCCTCGAGGTATACACCCACACGCCCATCACCTAGCGTGGGTATCATCTCCAAACAGTCAAACGATATCAAATTCTCCGGGTTTGCACCCTCTAAGCCAGAGTTAAAACTGTTACTTACCTTAATAGCGTAAAATCCTACTCCGGGATGCCCTAGTCTCTGGTCTCGATCTCCAAAAGCTCCAAATCTAACCATAATAAGATTAATACAATCAAAAGAGGCTAACGAATTAAATTCCACAATAAAAACTACAAAATATGCCAAATATCTGAAACCAGCCAAAACTTGGCCCCCGGGCCCACGTCTCGGAACCAGTCAACAATGGCAGAATCAAAACCCTCGTCCTCTCCCGAGTCTAACCATATCAAATTTATTAAAATCGGACTCCGTTTGGTCCCTCAAATCCCTACCTAAAACTCTCCAAAACTCGAGCCCTGTCTCCCTCAATTTCGCTTTGAAATCATCAATCAAATCCCAAAAACGAAGAAGGATTCATGAAATATAACCAAAACCGAGTAGAGAACACTTACCCCAATTTTTATGGTGAAAATCACCTCCAAAATCGCCCAAATCTGAGCTCTCCAGCTCAAAATAAGACCAAATGAACAAACCCTTATTTTATATATTTTTTGCCAGTTATTCTGCCTCGTTTCTCGTACCAAACAATCCTGAAACTCGCCTTTTATGCCTTCAATGGATTCCTTGTGAAAATCTAGTCAAGTTAGGCTTTTGAATCACTCAATTTGACCTTATAATGAAGGAGATATGTTGGTTTCAATATTTGTAAATAGTGCAGATTTTTAAATATGCCGTCAGTGGCAATTTCGTAATTAATCTGAAAAAATCGGGTAACCTAATTCTTAGTAAAATGACCATAAAATTCTCATACGATGTCCAAATTCGACGATTCTTTTTGTTACGAGTCCGTAATTACGATACGGATCTAATGCTTTAATTAAAAGGAAAATCGGAGCTCATGTGTTCAATATGATATCATTTATGCTTGAAGAAACGGCGTCGAAACATAAGAAAAACGAGCGCAACACAACCCAAACCTATCCGAAACTCACCCGAGGTCCTCGGGACCTCAACCAATAATTCCAACAAGTCATATATTACTACCCGAACTTAGTCGAACCTTCTGAACCCCCAAAACACCAAATCAACATTGGATTCAAGCCTAAGAACTTCTAAGCTTCCAAAATTCGCCAACGACGCCGAAACCTATCAAACCACGTCTAAATGACCTCAAATTTTGCACACACATCATAAATGACACTACGAACCTACTTCAACTTCCGAAATTCCATTCCGACCCCGATACTGAATTTTTCACTGCCGACCAAAATCACCAAATTTCTAACTTTCGCCAATTCAAGCCTAATTCTACCACGGACCTCCAAATTATATTCCGAACACACTCCTAAGTCTAAAATTACCCAATGAGTTCGTTTATTCATAAGTCAACTTCCGGTTGACTTTTCTAACTTAGCTTTCTAACTAAGAGACTAAGTGTTCATTTCACTCCAAAACTACTCCGGACCCAAACCTACCAACTCGATACAACTCAACACAGCTGAACAACACATAAAGAAGCAAAAATAGGAAAATAGGGTTATAACTCTCGGAACGACTAACCGGGTCGTTACAATACACCAGTCTTCTTCACGTGTCCAAAACAAACGAAACACTAGGAAAAGCCCACATTCTTTTCCCACGAGACTCTCACGCGCGGAAACGGAAGGTGGTGATGTGTGAAAATGGCGGAGGGTGGTGATTTGCTTGGCCGGAAGACGCTATCTCCAGCGAATTTTCTTCTCTTCTTTGCTATTGAGTCACATATAATGATACAAAGTATTTTGTACAAATACACACTAATTTGAGTGTATTCTGTATTTTTTAATGCAAATACAATTTTTTGTATTTTCACCTGTATTTATGCATTTTGAAGGTTATTTTTTTGCGACAGATTCTTGTATTTTTTGAATTTTTTTATTTGAATACAGCCGAATTAAATATAGTGTAAAAGCAGCTACGAATGAATACAATAAATTGAATACAGTCGGATATCCCTGTTTTTGTGAATTTTTGTTGTTTTAATACAGTCGAATTAAATACAGTAAAATTGAATACAATATAAAATAGTTAAGAATAAATATAGCCAAATTCAATACAGTGTATACAGCCAAATTGAATAGAGCAGTATACACCCTATTTCTTAAATCTTTTTTGTTTGAATATAACTGAATTCAATACAGTGAAATTGAATACAATGTAAAATATATAAGAACGAATGCATTCGAATCGAATACAGTGTATACAATTGAATTGAATACAATGACATACATCCCATGACAAGTAATTAGTAGCTACGGAATGTAATTAGCTAAATTATTGCTACGTCCAGCAATAAGCTTCCAAATAATAGTCATTTTTGAAAGTTCCCCTTTACACCAAAGTTATCCTTGGAGAGATTGAATAGTTATCCTTGTTACTAGAATCCTTTCATTGTATGGGCTATTTAACGTATACCCTTCCTAGAGTGGAAATGACATCAGGTAGTCACTTTTAAGTATGTTGTTTAAAATATATACACAGTTTACAATGTATTTAAAGATTAGCCAATTTCGTTCAAACTTTAGGACACAACGTCCTAGAATTTAAACCTCTAAGTTCAAACCTCATGACATCGTGTCCTAAAGTTCGAAAATTATGTCCATAAGTTCAAATTTTGTGTCCTGAATTTTAAATTAGTAGTTCAGAAATTCAGGACTTACCAAATTCAGGATACTTTAGTCCTGAAGTTTGGTTGAATTGGCTAATCTCTAAATACAGTGTAAATTGTGAATATATTTTAAATAACGGGCTTAAAAGTGGCTATTGTTGCACTTCGCCCCTTCCTAGAAGGTGAGAGGCCGATTTGGTAGAAATCCAAATCAAATCCGGACCAAATTGATTAGACAAATTATTACTTTTTTAAAAGTTTGCTTGTAAGTTTTTAAAAATTGATAATATTAAGTGTGGTTTAGTTTTGTGACAAAAAATCAAAAGAAAAAAAAACCAAACTAATTGACGTAGGCTCTAATTTTTATTTAGAACAAGAGATAAAACAACTCAAACTGTAGTATATTTAGCCACAAGAGAAAATGTCTCATTGTAGTCAATACCTGGTCGCTAAATAAATCC
Organism: Nicotiana tabacum; assembly: GCF_000715075.1. Lineage (NCBI taxonomy): Eukaryota > Viridiplantae > Streptophyta > Magnoliopsida > Solanales > Solanaceae > Nicotiana > Nicotiana tabacum. The sequence goes on from NC_134100.1 coordinate 86,565,233, forward strand.
TTTAGTAACATATCACGCCTTATATTTATTCGAAGTGCCATCCAAATTTTTCTTTACCCGAAAATTCAACTTATAACCAATTGAATTTTGAGATTTGATTTAGGAAGAAGAATCCATATCCCTTGTTGTAGTAAAGCCTTACATTTATTCCTTTGCCATATTAGATTTTCAATCTGGATCTTTAACATCTTGTTTGGATGGTTGTTATGTCTCGTTTTATGCTATATCGTATAGTATTGTATAGTATTATGTCGATCGTTTTGATGTATACAATGTTTGGATAAATTGCATTATTTGTCGCCGTTTCATAATGTCATGCACCAATAATATAAAGAATAAACTTGCAATATTATAAAAAAAAAAATAGGTCCAAGATAGAATTATTATATAAAAAGATAGGGTAGAGGATTATATAGGATTATTTAATAATAAGGAAAGGCAAGATGAGAGGAAAAAAATAAGGTAACGACACAACCACACCCATGGGCGGAGCTACAGTGTCGGATGCGGGTTCGACTTAACCCAGTAGCTTTTGTTCATACTTTGTATTTTTTCTTAAAAATTTCATTGAATATGTACAAATATATAATTTAAAATCCAATAACTTAAAAGGACTGCAACACTGAACCCATAAATTTCAAATCCCGGCTCTACCTCTGAGTCCACAGCAAATCGGTCATTCCATAAAGTCACACTTTTCATCGTTGTTTAACGATGGATTTAACGATACAATACAGCAAAATTTAGGTAACAATCAAAACAAATATTGTATTTAAAGTAACAATACGATACAATACAATGAGTAACAACCATCCAAACAAAGCTGTAAGAGCTTGGGCCACATTATTTACAAAAATATTTAGGCAATTAGATACTCAAAAAAATTGACAAAATCTCATCTCAATAAATCAAATCTTTTCTTTTGCAAATTTTATAACTCTTTAGGTAGCCAGACTACATAACATGAAGAGAAAGAAAAAACCCAACTTCAATCAATTTACAAAGCATTGTTTTATATATAAGACCAACTTCAATGTAAATTCAAGTATTTTTGAAAAAACCCAGAAATTACCATTAGATTCTTCAGTTTTTGGTTGCTCTGGAGAAGATTTTGATGAATTGCATCCTGTGAAATATTCTGAATTTTTGAACTTTGGTATATGAATTGGTTGGTTTTTCAAAAGGTCACGAAGGCTAATATATTTATGTTCTGCCATAGTTTACTTGGAAATTGATTGGAGAAAAACAAAGTAATTTTTGAAAAGAAAATTATATAAAAAATGATGTTTGTGTATTGGAAAAAGGTTATATATTGGAGGATATATAGCACAAAGTAATAAATATATAATATGATTGAAATTTGAGTTTAGATTATGTGACAGCTTATTCTCTTGGTATAACAGTGCATCACTGGTAAGCAGATTAGAGATTAGAATGTTGAATTAGAATACATTCAAAGTGAATCATTAAATATAGATCACACCGCAACAACTTATCTACTCTCGGTATTTATATCAACTTGTAACAACGCATACACACCTGGCATTTACACCAAACTAATATACTTTACCATAGTTAAGTAGTAAATGAGATGGAATGTACATCGATTAACCATAGTTGGGTGATGAAAAGAGTACTTAAAAACGCATGTCATGTTATTATTGGTTCAGTATAAACACCGGGTACGGATTTTTACCCATACAGAACGATTATTTCTATTGCCATAGAGGTATTCCCTCCTGTCTAAAATAAGTGTCGTTTAAAGTTTTTATATATCTTTAATTAAGAAAAAACATTTAACAGCATTAATCATAAAAATTGTTTTGACTAAATTATCCTATCATCTCTCTTCAAACTTTATAGTACTGGATTTCAAGAGGCAATATCAGTACCTTTTCAGATATACAAAAGACAGTCTGGTGTACAAAGCATCCCGCATTCACACAGGGTCCGAGGAGATGTAAACAGCTTACCCTAATGCAAGCATTAGTGGCTGATTGACTGCTTTCACGGCTCGAACCCGTGACCTATAAGTCACACGGAGACAACTTTACCGTTATTCTAAGGCTACATATATAACTACAGTAAATAATCAGATATAACTACCAAAAATCCATAACATGTAAAATATGAGAGGATTATTGCAGTATCATTGTTGGCCCTCTCAAACCATACTCCATCTCCACATTTTATCTGGCAAAAATGAACTAGTTTACAAAAACAAGCTCCCGTCGAACTTTGTAGCCCTTAATTTCTACACACTGACTAGAATATACATGACAAGTCAACATAATAGCCAAGCAATACAATCCTAATCGGACATGAACGTACAGCTAAATTTTGTGAGTACTTTAAATGTGTGATATTGTCACCAAATTAGAGTTGCAAGAACAAAAGCAAGGTAGAGAAAGTCCGGCGTACTCTATGCATTCATAAATAGAGTCGAGAAAGGTGAATCTTGATCGCCCTCTGGAAAGAAGGCTGATCGTCTGCTCCAGAAATGGCAAAAGGAGGCACGTTCGTAATTTCTCCTACTTGTTTGGTGAAGCGACGGTATCTGCTTTCGAGCTTGAGCTTCCTTCCTCAGAAACAATAGCAATCCCCTGAGACACAATCATACTATTTATCATTTGCAACAACAAATATCGCGTTTCTTTCATCTATTTGGAAGAAACCTTAAATGTTTGGTCTCAATTTAATATGGATAATTTGTTTCCTTACATATATTATAAGAATGTTTACAATCAATAGCTTCTGGTCGGGAGTGGATCATAGTCATAAGCATCACCAGCCTTGACAAACCGTCCCTTCACACGCCTTCTGACATCAGCTCTTGCCTTGCGTGAAACATATCTCACTCGCTTGTCAAATCTATCACATTATAAAAAAGATTGTTAAAAAAGGTATTGAAAACCTACCAATCGAGGGAAAGTTCTGGTACCAAGGTGTACATAAGCTAAATAATCAAAGATATCTCAATTAACTTAAATGCTGAACAAAAATATGCACAAAATTTCTTGGCTTAGAAGAAGGTTGGATTATGCCTAAGCTGAGAGAACGAGTGGTGCAATATTATCAACCAAAGATTGCGCAATCTCCATACTTTAGATATAACGAAGTAAAAAAATTGTACAACAATTTAAACTTTTAAATGAGATGATCAGACAATTTAACATGGTATCAGAGCAAGCATAGTCCTATGCTCAAGTCTCGCCGCCAAGCATTACCAAAAGAATTTCCACATGCTTGGCAAGGGAAAAGAGAATCAGGCCCGCATGTAAAGGACTGTGTTGAAAATTAATAAGTTGTATATAAGTGTATCATGTCTAATAACTTAAATTTTTAGATGAGATGTGGCAATATCATTCAACATTTCACAATACATTTTCAAGTTCATCTTAAGCGACCGAAGACACTTCTAGTCAGAACGACGCCATTCTCTGTTTCAATGTGATATAGTGACGCAACTGAACAGAGCTTGAGATGCTACTGACAGGTGAGTTTCAACTATTCGTAAAAAAAAAAATAAAGGAACTTACTTCCTTGTTTTCTTCTTTTCCTTGTAGCGCAACACAGCATTGCTCCTGCTAGTAGATGACGATGAAGGTTCAGGACAAGGAGGACCCCATGGTGGCGGCTCTCCCATTAGGAGCATTGGGGAGACTCCACAGTCTTGGTGATCTCCGGCGGTGCTCTCTCCAGTTTGGTTGGAAAATGAAAGGCTAGATTGTCTAGCAAAGTAAAGGATAGAATCCGTCTTGCAGCTCATCGCAGAATCTGCAGATTCTGCATTGCTACATGTTGGCTGCACCGTGTTCACCCGTGCAATTGATGATCCCTGGTAAAGAAGAATAATCACAGAAGACGAGATAAAGAGCATCAGAACACAAGAAGAAGAATATGGAGATGTATACCACTCCCAAACAAAGAGATATTGGAAGGAAAAGACAGAAAATAGATGTTCTGCGTTTCAGGAAAGAATCAAATTACTTTGTTTTGATATCTATTTACTAAAGGTCGCCAAACAAAAAAGATGTGCACGTCTTCTGTAAAACAGATATCTCAAGTTATTGATTCAAAGAGTATCAAAGAACAGAATTACATATGTAAGATGTCCTTCCTACAACAACAACAACCCAGTATAATCCCACTAGTGGGGTTTGGGGAGGGTAGTTTGTACAGTCCTTTCCTTACCCCTACCCTAGGGTAGAGAGGCTGTTTCCGATAGACCCTCGGCTCCCTCCCTCCAAGAACTCCCCACCTTGCTCTTGGGGCGACTCGAACTCACAACCTCTTGGTTGGAAGTGGAGGGTGCTCACCACTAGAACAACCCACTCTTGTCTAAGATGTTCCTTCCTGTACATTGTGAAACCTTATGTGCTAAATTAGCAAGTTATCCGTCTTCTATTACTCGACTAACTTTCAACCCCTTCCCCTATCCCACAAACCAAAAGATTTACCCATACACACCCAGTTACAGGATCTAATCCTTCACGAAGAGTAAGAAATTCCGCATATTTTGACCAATTCAAGGTGAAAAATGTAATAAAAACAGAAAAATACAGCTAAAATGCAATGCGTTTTGCCAACATTGCATATAAACAACAAACAGTAGAATTTAGTACAACATGTAATAACACTGAAATATTTCAATTGAATGTTCTATTGACTTTTCTATGATAAAATTCCCATCGGTAGAGCGGGAGCAGTTATTAAAAAATATAGCAGGAGCAATAGTCATGCCTGTATGTGTACAATATCTACTGGCCAGAATAAAATTACAACTAGATGAATAACTATTTAATATTTGTTGAAACAAATCTCATTTCCTTTTTTGTAACTAAGACACTAACCTATCACATATGGCAAATTTATTAAAAGCATCAAAAAAGGGTATTTGATATCACGGCCAAAAGTTTAAGAAATAAAAGCAGAGATTTAATCAATACCTGCTACACCATATAGCATAATAGCAGACTACCATTTAAGTTGAAATGAATCTATCTCTTATCAAAATTTGCAAATACCAATCAAGTGGACAAATATAAAAAATAGCAACAAACTCAAAGGAACTATTTACCTCTTATCTTTGTTTTCGTGATTATAGCTTGTACTTTTGCCAGCTACATTTAGCATGATTAAGCGACCACAACCACATTCTATGGCTCACCCAAACATGGTATAACCTGCTCGTTTCTTATTCTACTTCTATTTTAAATGTAACTTGTGGAAATTCGAAATATCAAACTAAGATGGGAGAAACCTAAAATAAAGCAACTTTAAAGGGAAGAGAAAAAGGGAAGAAAGATGCATGATCACAAAAACATCACAAAAGAACATTATACTTTTCGTGGACATCCTTCAACATGAGGAAATATGTTTTCGATAAGCAGAGGCATAGCAAGGATTTGAAGTTTATGGATTCTGAAATTGTCATCAAATGCATAGCTCGTTTAGCTATTGGGTTCGCAATTAAATATTTATACATATTTAATGGATTTTTTAATACGAAATACAGGGTCTTAGTAAAAGCCATTGAGTTCATCCGAAACCCGTATCTACCTCTTTAGCTCCACCTCTGTCGATAAGTGAGTATCAACATATCTCTTCAAGAAGATGAAAAATGTTTACACTAACTAGATTATGAATAGAGAGAAAGAAAAGTATTTTGTAAGTTCTTGATCTAGCTAATAGTAATAATGATGCCATGCGTTCTGCACGAAAAACTAATAGAACAATGAAAAGTATACGGCAGTTGAAGTATATGCAGGAGAAATAATGTTAACATGATTCAGTTACCCACCTCGGCAGCATTGGCACCTCGGCAGTTGGAGTCAGCACTTTTTATGTCCTTCATCCCAAATAAACCATCAAAGTTTTCATTCTCAAATAGTTCATCTGGATAATTAAGAGAAGCACCAAATAGCTCTTCGTAATTCTCAATACTCAAGTCCACCGCATCCATAATGAGATTGTCACAGTAAGGATCCTCCTCAAATAAGCTAGAGCCTTTTGCTCCCATATAGCCACCCTGAAAGTTAATAAAGATAATAGCTCAAGAAAATTCTTGACACGTAAAAAAGGGATAGACAATCATGCTTCAAGCAAAGACAGTTTCGGTCAACCACTTCCGCTCCTTTTCCCCATCCCCATCCCCATCCCCATCCAACCGGTGGGAAGCAGGATCCGAGTTGCTAAGACTGCTTTTGACAAAGTAATGCATGATGTATCAACGGTATAAACAAAAAAAGTGCAAAAAATTATTTCCAGAAAAGCTTATCATTAATATAAAATGCTCCTAGCTCAGGAGCACTTTTGTTAGTGTTAGCAGCACAACACTAACAAAAGTGGGTGATTATTGTTTCAATAGTCAACTATTAATTGCTTCAGTTAAGGACAGGATACTAATGTGCTTCCAGAAAATTGGAAATCAGTTCCATGATAATTCATGAAAAATTTCTTCATTACTATCAAAACACGTTAATGAAAACTTAGATTACCTTTGACATAGTAGAATTCGAGAATCTAATAGGCGATTCCACATTATGCTGCTTGTTGTCAAGAGCAGGCGTAGATGATTCCACCAAAAGATTTGATTTTTCTGAAATATCCATGTCATTCACTTCGACTGCAGCGCGCATATTTTGTGAGTTTTCCTTCCCTTGAGGACCTTGACCATCTCTCGGGCGGTTATCCTTGATGCTCATTGTACCCATTCTCTGTTCACAGCTAGCACCAATTGAAGGGTCATCTAAGAGAAATGACCAGCTATTGGAAAGTTCGGCAGCGGAAGGACACCCCGTGTAACTACTAAGCGCTTGCCTCATGTGCGTAGAACCTGAACTGGAACTACTTGCATGACCTGACCAATCACAGTTCTGACAAAGCGACGTTTTCTCCTCAATGCACCTAACAACAGCTGGTTGTGAATTACACCTTTCACATATAAGTGTCCTCGAATGACGTTCTGAAAGGGCATTTGCGGAATGGACATTTCGATCACACGACAAACATAAGCACGCTGCATCAGACCGACAATATACAATCGACCGTTGCTCTCCACAGAATTCACATATATAACCCATAACTTTTTCCCAGTCTACAAGATCTTCAGCCTTCAGATAGAAAGCTTTAAACTTTAAGCAACAGAAGACGATTTGCTCAACTGTTTTTGTTACCTTCTACAATAAGGAACAAGAATCTGCATTTTCAAAAGCTAATGAATTAAAATAAGTAAAAAATTTAGTATAATACAATTCTATACTTCATAAGTAAAGATCTTTGCCCATAAAAAAGGTCAGCGCCCGGTGCACTAAGCTCCCTCTATGCGCGGGCTCCGCGGAAGGGCCGGACCACAAGGGTCTATTGTACGCAGCCTTACCTGCATTTCTGCAAGAGGCTATTTCCCCGGCTCGAACTCGTGACCTCCTGGTCACATGGCATAACTTTACCAGTTACGCCACTTCTAAGATCTTTGCACATACAAAAAAGAAAAATTTACCTTATCTCATGAATTGAAGAATTTAAAATGAGATCTTGGTCAGCAAAATAATACTTTTTAAATACAACTATAGCAGTTAAAACAAAATGGAAAAGGCTGAATAAAAAGATGTCATTTCAGTCAAAAGGGAGAAAAAGTAGCTCCAAACTAATTGAGAATCAAAAATCCTGACGAACAGTGGGGAATTTTCAGAGTCATAAGTGACTTTTTTCTAAGCATAATTATTTACAACAACAACAAAAAAAAAATGACATTTTTACCTTATTAAATATCTCAAGGTGGGAAAATTACCTCTGACTAAAAGACATCAAACAAAGAGATAACCTTAAGCTCCAAAGAAGCATAGAAAAAAGATCTGAATAACTACATAAAGTATATAAGAAAATAACACACAAGATTAAATTAACTGATAAACAGATCAAACAAGAAAGCCCAACAGAGATTCAAGAAGATAAACCTCAATAAACTGAAAAAAAGGAAGAAAAAAAAACATTCAAGAAATTAACAAACTTTTTACCTGATATAACTGTAGCTGACCAAAAAAGATATACAAAGGAAAGGGAAATAAGTACTGATACGTAACTCCTTTTGCTGCAGCTTTTTTTCTCAAAGTAGAGAACAAAAACCCCTAAACAAGAAAGATAGGATTTTTCCAGTTTCCAAAATATCTTCTTTAGGAGGGTTGTTTTATGGAAAGTCTTTTGGACAGTAATGTTGTTGAACTGCTGAGTTCTGATAATATCTACAAAATAAAATAATAATAAAGTTGATAAAAAAGTGCAGGAGAGAGAAAGAGAGGAGAGGGGTGTCATGTGGGACCCTGTCCTTTTCATGAAAAGGAAAAGTTAGCCCCCCCCCCCCCCCAAGGTACTGGTGTGTGATGTGGCACTATATCTCTCCTTGATATTTTAGTCTTCAAATAAAAAAATAAGAAAACATTTTGGCAGATCTTATGAGTAATTTAAATATCATGTCTTTTCTAAATTTTTTGCCTACTAACTATATTTTATGTAATTATCATCCGTAGCTATTATTTAATTGCTATTAATTTGTATCGCTTGTATTCAAACGCACAACGAATACACTATACATAGATGTATACAATGGATACAACACACAACGAATACACTATACATAGGTGTATACAATAGATACAATATGCATCGACTGTATTTGTTCGCGCAACGAATACAATTAAAGCGAAATACAAAAAAATAAAATGTTCTTGCTGAGAATCGAACTCAAGACCTCCGTTAACTAACAAGGCGCTCTAACCAACTGAGCCTGAGCTACAAGAACTTATTACTCTCTTATTTTAGTTCAAAACAATTAATCTCTTATTTCATGATTTGCTATAAAATTCAAATATAACTACGAATAATAAACAGAGAGTAAATGTTTTATGTATCGCGTAATTTTTCATTTCATTTTCAATACTCGAACCTCAAACTTTTAATTAAGGGCCCGTTTGGCCATAAGAAATTTTTTACTTTTTTTGGAAAAAAAGTTCACTTTTTTCGGAATCGGTGTTTGGCCATGAAAAATTCAAATTTCACTTGAAATTGAATTGCGGAATTTTTCAAAAATTTAAAAAACTCCAAAAAGTTCTTTTTCAAAATTTTCACTTAAACTCACTCACAAAAATTCAAAAACAGCTCCAAATTATATTCATGTTTAAACATAATACTAATTTTCAAATACCATTTTCACTTGAATTTCTTTTTTATTTTTTTGGAATTTCACAATTCTGATGTCCAAACGTCCATTAAGGGCGAAGAAATCATGTTCATTACAATCCTTAGTGATGGTGGAATAAATAACATATCAATTTGTTTGTTGAGGAAACACTAGAATATGAAAAATAAGACTTTTTGAAATATATAATTTTTTAAACAAAAAATAAATAAAAGAGTGCAATATAAAATAGAATGAAGTGAATACTTTTTTATTAAAATAGACACTATGCCTAGATTGTGTGTAATCACTTACATTTGTTTTAGCCGCTTAACCTATCAAATGAACCCCATGATCTCCAACATGTCAAAGTATCTTTTCTTTTTCCAAAATATCCCTTTCAAAGTGAAGACTTGAGGTTTGCTTGGAATTAAATTCCCACTTGCTTCTCTTAAGTTTTTGCAAAAAATCGAATTAAAGGGGAAATAAAAAGTGTACGTATGTTTATATTGCTAACCACATTATCATTTTTATTTCATATAATAAGTGTAGATTTGATCTCGCCATTCTCTTCTTTTGTCTTTCCCTTCCCCCCATGTAATACGATTTTTTTTTTTAAATATTGTTAGAATTTTCCTCGGTCTCATGAAAAAGAAAATATTAAAAGTGTGTGATACTTGTTGAATTTTATTTAAAAAAAAATCATTTAAAAGATTTTAAAATAAAATTCAGATTTATTTCATGTATATGGCTTACTACCTTTATACAATTTGGAAGTTTTGCCTAGTAATTAAGAATGTTGTAGAGGGATAAAAACATTAAGTTTTGATTAGTACAAATCTTGATAGTTTATTAGACGGCAATCCATGAATCCAAGCATAAATTTTAGAACCAAATTAAGCAAATGCTTAATTCAACCTCCACTTCTTTAACCTTTATATTGTCTACTTAATTCACTTTATCAAAAATAACCTTAAATGACATAATAATTCGTGCTTAGGACTATTTTCATAATATCAACAACAACATAATAGTGAATTAAATTCTTTAAGAACAGTCATTACATTATTAACGCAGCAAATTTCTGTTCTCCATAATATCAATTTTTACAAAAGTCGCCACCACCTTTTGCCATTATATTAAAAATGAAAGGTGCTTGGTAAAATCAGAAAAAGTACTCCATCATAAAAGAATAATGATATTTCTCACTTAGATTTATGTCACTTTTTGTCTAACACAATAAGTGCAATGACATTGAATTGGACCATATATACACAACAACAAGAATAGCAATTGAGGATTGTACTGGCAAGAAGAGATAACAACAGAAGTGGCCAAAATCTCATGTGAATACTATAAAAATAGTTATATTACAAAGTATTTTCTAAAAATGTTGTTGTTTCAGATAAGACATTTGAAGCACTCCTATTTGACAAGACAGTCCACTTGAGGGAACAAGGTCCCCTTCTCTATTTACCAATGTGTCCCCGTTCATTTGAAATGGAGCAATTTTATTACTCCACGTACTCTTCATAAACATCCCAAAAATTGAACCAAATGAAAAATCGAATTAAATCGACCAAAAAATCGATACTTGTTTTGATTTGGTTTAATTTTGATTTTGAATTTTTGAAACCAAACAAATCTAGTTTGGTTTTGATTTTAATAAAAAAAATAACTAAAAAATCGAACCAAACCGACTATAAAAATAGCTATTTAAATTTATTATTACATCTATATATATATATATATATATATATATATATATATATATATATATATATAAAGTTTCTAAAATTTTATGGTACATATTAATCGTTTGCACTTTTAGTCTAGTTCTTTGTTATTATAATAATCTAGTTCTTTGCCTTTACATTCTAGTTGTAGTTTTCTTTTGCTAAGTACAAGAATCTATTTCATGTTAAAAATAATCTATTTTTAATTGAGTCCTTAAATTATTCATCACTATTTCATTCAATTATTATCAATATATTTATGTAAATGATAGATTTCTCAAAGAGTAATTGATTTGAATTTGATAGTGTTACTTTGAAAATATAGTCGCCGAAATATGTGTTAGTAGTGTATGTCTCATATTTAATAAAAAATCGATAAAAATTAGAAAAAATTAAAAAAAAAAAACAGACAAAAATCGAATAGATGAAAAAATGATTTAATTGGTTTGGTTTGATTTCTTTTAAAAAAAAAACTCGATCCAAACCGAACCATGAATACCCCTAACTCCATGTTAAACGTCTAGTGTAACGTTACTCATGCCATTAAAAAGTGTCTCACTTTTTTTTACCTTAATTCATAAGTGAGCTTCAATTTAAGATCATCCTAAACTATGATTAAAAATGAAGGGTAAATTTGGACCTTTTCTATCGAATAATTTCAATACATGAAGTCGACTCATTTTACGCGCGAGCATATTAATGACAAGGATAAATACGAGACAATTGATAATAGTAAAAGTATGAACGAATCAAAAGTATAACCGAAGTAAAATGGTACAACTCCAAATATTACCAAGAGTATATTTGAATCTTTTTACTTGCGGTTTTAACCTATTATAGGTACGTCAGACAAAATTGACCGAATAGACAATATCACCTAACCAGACCATAAGGTCCCAAACCTCTTTATTCATCTCTTTACCTTTCAACAATTGTCGCTAGAATATTTCAAGAGAGATCTTTAGAAAATAGAAAAAACTTCTCCTTTTGTTGCTTCTTTTTTGAATTTTGTTGGAATGAGGGATGATTCGTGTATCGGATTGCTCTTTTAATTTTTCGTGTGTGAGCTTATTCAGTTATTCTCATTATCGATTTCAAGTCTAGATTGTAGGCATGCAAAATTTATTATATTTTAAATCCAATAAAATAACGTGGACTATATTTTAAATTCAAAGTATATTAGTCAAATAAATATTATGGGCTAATATAATTAAATTAATTATATAAGTCTAATAATACATATGGGTTAAATAAATAAATCTTAATCCATTTGACTAGCTCATTTAATTGAGCTAAAGTGATTAGACAACTTCATTAAGCTCAAGATGTCATCTTCCTAGATGCCCAGTTTGGTGTCACGTGTCAAATGATGTGGTACGCCAAATCAAACAGAAGAGCCAATGAGATCATGTCACGTGTCAAAATGACAAGGTATGCCAAGTCAAATTAAAAGACCAATGAAACAGTATCACATGTGCAAGTGACATATTCTGGCTAATCAAATGCGACCTTGTCACTCTTTAATCTGATTTGTCGGAAAGAGTTTGAAATCATCACAACTCTTCCCTCCCACAACTATAAATAGGGTTCTTCATAACTCAAAAAAATAGACCAGAAGTTATAACAAGAAGCAAGAGAGAGCTCGTGGATCAAACGCCGCAAATTTCTCTACAAGTTTCAAGCTTCAAGCAATCAAGTTCAAGTTCAAGCTCAAGAACGAAGAACAAATCAAGATTCAAGGAGTACGAGTTCAAATCAAAGTTCGTGCTAGTTGAATTCAAGATTATCATTCGTGGCAACAACTACATATTCAAGATCAAGCTCAAAGACCCTTGAATTTATTTACTATTGGAAAGAAGAACCAGAAGATTCATAAAGATTGTACACTCATATTATTTGAAATCAAATACTATGATTGTTGTAATATTTTTTGGTTTTGATTTTATTTTTTCGATACAAATTTATTATCTACAATCTATATCAATAAAAAAGGAGGGTTACAATAGATTGAATGTCAACATAAAATTAGTCAATTTATGATGAATTCAAACACAGATAATTTGTTGTTTGTTTCCTCTTTGCCTTGAAAAAACGAATATCTTGTAATGGAGCGGTCAATACGAATGCACATTTCATTCCCCACTGCCAAAGAAAAGAGAAGAGAAGAAAAAATAAATTAAGAAAACGACCATTACCCGCCGTTTGGGTGCCAAAATTTTTCTGAAAATTTGTAATTTTTTTAAGATTTTTTTTTTCCTGAAAAACTTTTCGTTGTGCCTTCAGAAAAAATAAAATAAAATATTTTGGGATCATTCACAAAGCTTCACAAAATTTTCAATTACGGTCAAACATCTATATAACAATCTCGTCTATTTCGAATATTTTTGACTGTTATAATAAAATATTATTATAGAGAATATATCCTATAATATAACATAAAAATTGATTTCATAAAAAAATGGCTTGTTATAGTGAATTATTGTTAAAGAGATGACTGTAGTTTAACTATATTAGAACATTTTTATATTGTGTTTATTTAAGTTAACCCCTTTTTCTACCGACTTCAAATTTACAAGAAATAATATCTTCAGTGCGTGGGAAGTATTTTTGGATTATATGCTAATAAATCGTTCACTTCCAAAAATATCTAAAATAAAGTAAGATATGTTGTTGATTAAAAAGTGTAGGAGAGAGAAACAGGAAAGGGGTGAGATGTGGGATCCTATCTTTCTTGAAAAGGGTAAATTTACCCCGTTTTTTCAACAATATTTTTTTTTTGGGTAATTCACTAATAAACTTGTTTGGTAAAGATGTTCAAGAAAAATCTAAAAACTTAATCAAATAAAAAATTGAATATATAAATATTATTTTCTCCAGCTCAGAAAAGTACTCCAATGTCGTCACAAACAATAGATATTAGTTCACTAAAGTAGATTCACTAAAGTAGATTCTATGAAGTTGAGTGGTAAAGTGGTAGCTCCAATAAATCTAACAGGTGTCCAAGTATAGGGGCGGAGTCACAATGTTATAGAATAGAATAATTTTGGTAACTTTTTTGTAGTTATATTTTAAAATTTTATTTAATATATACATATAATCTATTCATGACCCAGTAAAATTATGATCTAGAATTTATCAACGAAAAATTCTGATTCCGTCTCTCTTCAACACAATGGGTATTATGGCAAGAAGGGATAAGAATAAAAATTTAAAATATGAAAGATCTCTCATTGTAAACAAATAGTAAGAATACAAAATGTTACTCCATTGTTTTAGATAAGGCATTTGAAGTATTAAATGAGGTAGTCCCACTTGAGGGAAACAATGGTTAGACAAATGATTGAGATTGATTCCAAGAAAAAGTCTTCTTTCTATTAAAAAAATGTTCTTTTCTCCTTTTCCAATAAGGAGGAAGAAGATAAAAGCTTCTACCACTATGAGATATAGGATAGTTATCTTCATTTTTAGTTAGTTAGAAGTTTTGAGGTTGAAATACTAGGAATAAAAGAAATCTTTGGTAGAGAAATCTTCACATTTATGGGTGCTATATAATACAAATTCAATTAGTGAGCCAATAGATTTTGAATATCAGACGATTATATCAAAAAGACGATAAAAACGTTTGTGGTGTAATTCAAACTTTATTTAAAGCAAACAAGTCTTTTGCAATATTTGAAATTGTAATTAGTTGATAGCAACTCAAATCTTTTGTAATATTGACGACGGTATCCCTTGCAATTGTTAATTTTACTTTATTTTCACCTATCAATCCGAATTTGCAATTAGATCTTTAGCTTGAAATACTTTCTTGATTTGAGGACTAGTATTCAGTCTTGGTTGGTTGTACCTAGGGGTGACAAACGGACAGGTCGGGTCGGATATGGCGCGGGTCGAAAATGGGTAATGCAAAAAACGGATAAATTAACCGACCCAACCCACATTTAATACGGATAAAAAAGGATTAACCGGTGGATAATATGGATATCCATATTATCCATGATTTCTTGAATATGATCACTTTTGGAAAAATTCCTAGTCTTCCAAACATAAGGAACCCCCAATTTAAGATTTTGCAAATGTAAAAGTTAAACCCATTAGTTATCAATTTTCTAAGTGGATAATATGTTTCTTATCCATATTTAATCCGTTTTTAAAAAGTTCATTATCCAACCTATTTTTAAATGAATAATATGGATGAATAACTGTTTTCTTTTAACCATTTTGCAACCACTAGTTATGCCTCTTTGCCAATGATTTTTTCGTTATCTGCGTATCTTATTTTTCCCCTTATTAGCTTAATGTTTCTCTTCATTTACGTGATTAAGCTGACTTTCAGTACATTTTACAAACCAAGTGTCCAGCTATCTTCGTGTTTTTATTTTTGGTCAAAGATAACATACTTATATTAATAACAAAACGTAGTGCTTACAGGGACATGGTGCATCTGCTAGGTCATGCACCGAGTTTACAACAGAAGAACTATTTAGCTGATCCCTAGAGGGATCAGTAACAAAAAGATGTTGTCTAGAGGTCGTTGCTTAGGATGAATTTACACAGGGGGAATGGGATGCAAAAGAACAAACATTGACCAGACGCTGTGTGGGCACTCCAAGGAAGTCTGCTTTGAAAGCAGCCATAGCAAAAGGTGGTGGTGAGTGTACGAGGCACCCATTGTTGCTATCCGTCATAGTGGTTCCATACTTGGCTAAGGTATCAGCTACTATATTTTGCTCCATGTAAACATGTTTGATGATTGGATCATTCAGTTGCTTGAGCATGAACCTGGAATCATTAACAAGAGAAGAAACATGGGTATGTGAGTTTTGTAAGAGGGAAATAAGATCAGCAGCATCCACATTGATTTCCAAGGGAAATTGTTGATGGTGCATAGCCAGTTGCAAGCCTCTGAGCAAAGCTTTGAGTTCTAATTCAAGGCTTGATCCTTGGAAAACATACCCCGCAAAACCCAGCACCCAGCCGCCTGTTGAATCACGAAATACACCTCCTATGCCGTTTCTTCCATGACATTTAGCTGAGGCACTGTCAGTGTTTAATTTATAGTGCCCCACTTTGGGGGGTTGCCGTTTGATATATAAAGGGGTCTTGCGGTTAGTGGTACGTGTGGGAGAGGTTAGGTAAAAAAATTTAGAGGCTCGTGATGTTATTAGAAAACTATCAGCCTTTTGTGGTAGGTCGTTGACGTGTGGCTATAATTCCATAATTTCGTACATTATTTGTCTTGCATTTTATATGCTTTAACGATAAACTACACTTTAATTGTGCATAACGGAGTCTATTTTATGTGTAGGTGAATTGGAGATGAAAGTAGAGGAAAAAAGGATATTTACAAGTCGAAAGCGTGCGCGGCAGCAGTTGAATAGGAGAAGCTGGCGAAGCCAGGATTGTAGCTGGCGAGATACCTGGCGACGCCATGCTTGTAGCTGGCGAGAGACCTGGCGAGGCGAGGCAGTAGGCGAGATCGAGCAGGCCTTATACCTGGCGACGCCAGGCCTGGGGCGAGGTCCATCAGGCGTTATGCCTCGTGAGGCCAGGTCTGGGTGTGCACATTCCGAGCTTTGAAGACTTATTTCGTCTCTGGGTTTGACTAGGACTTGGCCTACACGCTTAAGTCTTTTCCTACACATATAAATAGACCTAAAAAATATCACTTTTGAGTACTTTTTGCAACCGGAGGCAAGGATAGCTCGTGGAACAACCGTTGGGAGTTAGACTCATCGATTTCTACATCTCTTTATCCTTACTTTGTAATTTAATTATGCAAAATACTTTGAATATTGTGATTATGAGTATGAATAGCTAAACTCTTAATCTAGCGTTTTGATGGAACCTATTGGAGGATGATTTTCCTGTTACGTTAATATAGATTTGTCGTAGTATTTTCTCTATTTGTTCAACTATATTATTATTGTTGTTGATTGAAGGGCCCTCAATCGACTGTACCTATTTAGTGTGTATTACTCGGGAGAGAGTGCATATTTAGGTAGTTGTTGAATAACATCACTCCTAACGTATATGAGGGATCAATACGAAGGGTTTAAAGGTGGGATTAGGGATAACGAAACTTTGGTACGATTCGAGTGAGCCGTAATTAATGCCAGATAGCGTAATTCGGGAGAATATGTCTAGTAAATTGTAGTAATTACTCAGGAGAGAGTTACGACAGTCAGAGTGCTCATGATCGATAGAGAAAGCTTAGGCAAATTTATAGAAAATATAGCGGAAAAGATTCCGACAATAGGGGAAATCATAACCTTAGATCATTCCAATTCTTGTCTACAAACCGTAGTAGTTAGTTATTAATTATTGCACTTTCATTACGTAATATTTAGTTAGTAAACATTCAAATTATCACTTAAATATTTTTGAAGATTGATTGCGTGAGGTCGTGCGAGTCTAGTAGCTGTGTTTGATAGGTTAATTCCCTGTGGAATTCGACTCCGGTCTTATTAGCCGGAATATATTTGCAACGATCGCTTAGTCCTTTTTATACGGCATAGTTGGGCGTGATCAAATTTTGGCGCCGTTGCCGGGGAATTTAATGGTGTATTAATTGCAGCTAAAAGAATTGCTAGAATTCTTAGTGTAGTCAATTTTCTTCATTTTTGTAACCAAATACATTGAAATTTTAACGTTTGTAGTCTTGGGCGTTACAGGTGCATCCCTAGGAACTCCTTGAGAACTAGTGAATTGCTCGAAGCATTATCAAATCCTGAGAAAGTTTTCAAGGCATTGAATCGTGCAAACAAGAAGGACAGACAACAACAGAACGAATCGAACTAGACATGGATGACGTAATAGAAAATTCAAATAATAGAAACAATGACCCGAACAATCAGGGTGTCGCACCTCTTATGCCAGAAGCATCCTTGTATGATTGGGCATAACCCATCACCGAAAATCTAGCAACCGCAATTGCAGTCTCTCAAATACAAGCGGAATCATTTCAAATCACAAACAACATGCTACATTTGTTGCAGAACAAGGGACTGTTTTCAGGGTCTTACATTGAAGATCCTCAGCAGCATCTGAAAAATTTCCTATCGATATGTGTCATACAAAGGCAACCTAATGTGGCACCGGACGCAATAAAGTTGTTATTGTTTCCATTCTCGGTGACAGAAGAAGCTCAGACTTGGCTTAATTCACTCCCCATAAACTCCATCACTACATGGGAGGAATTAGTCAAGTAATTTGTAAACAAGTTCTACCCACCCAATAAGACTGCCAAACAAATTGATGAGATATTGAGCTTCAGGTAGAGACCAACAGAAACACTACAAGAAATGTGGGAGAGGTTCAAGGGCATGCTTGTTAAGTGTCCACATCATGGCATTCCAGAGCAAATGTTGGGGGAAGAGGTTCTACATGGGATTGGCAAACAACTTAAAGGCTAATGTTGATGCTTTAGCGGGTAGAGCATTTTTGAGCAAATCATTCAGATAATGCAATATCCTACTCGATAAAATGGCTCAAAACTCAGGATGGATGATAAGAGACTCTACGATCACTCATGTAGTTCACTCTGTGGCTTTGGATCCAAACAACTCTATAGCCAAAAATATGGCTACTCTAATTACGCAAATGAGTATCCTCACCAAGAAGATCGATGAATCAGGCCAAAAGCAGCAGGTACACATAGTTGACGCAACTAATGGGGGCTTATGTACACCATGCATTAACCAACCGTATGTATGCTCGTGGACTGCAGAAGGTGACCACCAGCACTATCAGGAAGATATGAACTATGTAGCCAATTATGGGGGACAAAGGGAAGGTGATCAAAATTGGGGTCAACAGAATCAACAATATAGACCAGCACAGCAGCAGTACAATAACAACAACAATCCTGGAGCTATGCAACTACAGGGTCAAGTGGTGCCTTACCAAAGGCAACAAGGTTACAACCAGCAAAATCAGCAGCTGGCTTATCAACAACCTCAACAACAACAGATTGTGAGACAAGATGATGGGTTTGCTAAACTTAAGGGAATGTTGCAACAACTAATAGGGACCACCGAAAAAATGCAAGACAGAGTGGACTCACATGAATCAGCGATAAAGGGTATTGAGGTTCAATTAGGATAGATTTCTATGGCTCTAAACAATCGTCCCCAAGGGACGTTACCTGCAGACACACAAATCAATCCAAAAGATCAGGGCCTGAAACAGCGTATGGTAGTGAGTCTACGAAATGGTAGAGACCTAGATCTGGAGCAAGACATTGCTCGCGAAAGCCGACCTACTGAAACACTTGTGCCAGTACCTATTGAGATCGATGATTTAACAGGATTAACTGAGGTGACGGTACAACATGCACAAGAGAGCACAAGCAAAGAAAAAGAGGTTGCGAAGGAGACTGAGGTAGCACAAGAAACGACAGTAAAAGCAGTGCCTGAGCAAGATAAAACTCAAATCACAGGAAAGAAGTGACCTCCAGCACTATTCCCGCAGAGATTGGCAAAATATAATAAGGACGAGCAATATAAAAAATTCATGGAGATGTTGAAATAAATAGAGGTGAACATTCTATTGATTGATGTGTTGCGAGAGATGCCTGGGTATGCCAAAATGATGAAAGATTTAATGTCTCGGAAATTCGACTTCCAAGACCTGTCCACTGTTACATTGACACAGACATGTAGTGTAGTCGTGACGAGACCCATAGCTGAGAAGTTATCAGACCCAGGGAGTTTCACAATCCCATGCACGATAGGCAACTATGCTTTTGCTAAAGCATTGTGTGATTTAGGGGCAAGCATAAACTTGATATCTACAAAAGGTTAGGCATAGGAAGAGCTAGACCCACGTCCATGTTACTACAGCTAGCCGACCGGACAGTGAAGAGGCCCTCTGGTATCCTTGATGATGTATTAGTCTAGGTTGGGAAGTTTGTGTTCCCAACATATTTTGTCATTCTAGACTGTCGGGTTGACGAGGAAATTCCCATAATTTTGGGAAGACCGTTCTTGGCCACTGGGAGAGCTTTAATTGACTGTGAAACTGGAGAGCTCAAAATGAGACTAAATGATGAAGAGATAATATTCAACGTGCAGAAATCTATGCGGCGACCAAGTGAATTTGCTAACTGCTCTTTAATAGAAGTCGTGGATGTAATTTTAGAGGAGGGAGATAACACCTTGAACGCTAAAGACCCTCTAGCAGCCTGTTTCTTGAACTTAGATGAAGTAAATGGAGAGGATTTGGCGGAGTGGGTGCTGTCTCTTGAAGGCCAAGGGTTTTGGAAAAAAAAGCTCGAATTTGAGCCGTTGCACTTAGAAGAAAGAAAAATTCTTCCAGCTAAGCCATAGATAGAAGAGCCACCAAAGTTGGAATTGAAACCGCTACCACCTTACCTCAAGTATGCTTTCTTGGGACCTAACTCAACTTTACATGTTATTATCTCATCTGGTTTGTTAGATGTGCAAAAAGAACAGCTTTTGCAGGTACTGAGTGAGTGCAAAACTGTAATTGGTTGGACCATTGCAGACATTAAGGGGATCATCCTGGCCTTCTGTATGCATAAGATTCTACTGGAAGATGGCCACAAACCTTTCAGAGAACATCAAAGAAGGCTGAACCCCAACATGAAGGAATTTGTGAAAAAAGGAAGTGATAAAGTGGTTAGATGCGGGGATCATTTTTCCCATCTCCGACAGTAACCGGATCAGCCCAGTCCAATGTGTGCCTAAGAAAGGGGGGATGACTGTAGTGCAAAACGATAAAAATGAGTTGATATCAACAAGAACAATCACGGGATGGCGAATATGTATGGACTACAGAAGATTGAACAAGGCCACCCGAAAAGGCCACTTTCCCTTGTTGTTCATTGATCAAATGCTAGATAGATTGGCTGGGAAGTCCCACTTTTGCTTTCTGGATGGATACTCGGGGTATAATCAAATCTCCATTGCCCCGGAAGATAGAGAGAAAACATCATTCACCTGTCCATATGGCGTTTATGCCTTCCGGAGGATGCCGTTCGGCCTATGCAATGCACCTGCCACATTTCAAAGGTGCATGATGGCCATCTTCACGGATATGGTAGAGGACATCATGGAGATCTCTATGGATGATTTCTCGGTGGTGGGAGACTCATTCGATGATTGCCTAAGGAATTTGAAAAGAGTACTGAAAAGATGTGTCAAGACTAATCTGGTACTCAATTAGGAAAATGTCATTTCATGGTACAAGAAGGTATAGTCTTGGGCCACCTAGTGTCGAGTAAGGGCATTGAGGTAGATCGTGCAAAGGTTGATGTGATCGAAAAGCTTCCACCACCCACTTCCGTCAAAGCAATAAGAAGTTTCCTTGGCCACGCCGGGTTCTATAGACGGTTTATAAAAGATTTTTCCAAAATTGCTAACCCCTTGTGTAAATTGCTTGAAAAAGATCACCCTTTTGTATTTTCTGATGACTGTAGGGTAGTTTTTGAGGAATTAAAGAAGAGGTTGGTGACATCACCTATCATAGTTGCACCTGACTGGGAGCAACCATTTGAGCTGATGTGTGACGCAAACGACTATGCTGTGGGAGCAGTGCTTGGGCAGCGCAAAGACAAAGTCATGCATCCAATATATTATGCAAGTAGAACTTTGAGTGGTGCACAACTAAATTACACAGTGACCGAGAAAGATATGCTAGCAGTGGTATTCGCATTTGACAAATTCAGGTCATACCTGATAGGCTCGAAGGTAATTATTTATACTGACCATGCTACTCTCAGGTACCTAATTGATAAGAAGGAGTCAAAGCCGCACCTGATTCGATGGGTGCTACTGCTGCAAGAATTTGACTTGGAAATCTGTGACCGAAAAGGAACGGAGAACCAAGTGGCTGATCACTTGTCTAGGCTGGAAGGAGCCGAAAAGAAGGTTGAGGGGGAAGAGATTGTGGAGACTTTCCCGGATGAACAACTAGTAGCCACGATCCTTGAGGTAGCTCCATGGTATGCAGACATTGCAAACTACCTGGCAAGCAGTATTGTTCCCTATGACCTTTCCTCTGTTCAAAAGAAAAAGTTCTTTCGTGATTGTCGCATGTATTAGTGGGATGAACCTTATTTGTTCAGGATTTGTGTTGATAACATGATCCGGAGATGTATCCCCGAGATAGACCAATCTTCTATTTTGCAGGCTTGTCACGTGTCACCATATGGTGGCCACTTCGGGGGAGTAAGGACAGCTGCGAAAGTGCTGGAGTCAGGCTTCTACTGGCTGACATTGTTCAAAGATGCACACTTTTGGGCGAAGGGTTATGACGAATGCCAACGAACTGGGAATATTTCCCGCCGACATGAGATGCCTATGAACCCAATTCAGGAGGTAGAAGTGTTTGATGTATGGGAATCGATTTCATGGGGCCTTCCGTCAGCTCATACGGAAACAAGTACGTACTTGTAGCTGTGGACTACGTGTCCAAATGGGTGGAGGCTGCAACGCTCCCTACAAATGATGCAAATGGGGTAATTGGTTTTTTGAGAAAGAATATATTCACCCGATTTGGCACTCCAAGGGCAATAATCAGTACGAAGGCACTCACTTCTGTAATCGAGCCTTTGCAAAGTTGTTAGAAAAGTATAAGGTACGCCATAAGGTTGCCACCCCATATCATCCACAAACTAGTGGGTAAGTGGAAGTTTCGAACAGAGAAATAAAGAGTGTTTTGACAAAGACTGTGAATGCTACAAGAACGGATTGGGCGAGAAAGTTAGATGATGCACTTTGGGCCTATCGTACTGCTTTCAAAACTCTGATCGGCATATCGTCGTACAAATTGGTATTTGGGAAGGCGTGTCACTTATCAGTGGAGTTGGAGCATAGAGCTTTGTGGGCATTGAGGCAGCTAAATCTTGATATAGAAGCTGCAGGCACAAGTAGAGTCACAGAGTTGCACGAGCTTGATGAGTTTCGCTACCACGCTTTTGAGAGAACAAGACTATACAAGGAGAGAATGAAGATGATGCATGACAAAAATATTCTTGAGCGGAGTTTTAAACCCGGAGATATGGTATTGTTATACAATTCAAGATTGAGGTTATTTCCGGGCAAATTAAAGTTAAGATGGTCAGGACCATTTCGTGTGGTAGAGATTCACCCCACTGGTGTCGTAGAGGTTGCTGCGAAAAATGACTCTAGCACGTTCAGAGTCAATGGGCACAGGTTAAAATATTATTTGGGCATGGATGACGCGAAAGTAGTGTCGGTGACTCATTTGCTCGAGCTACCAAGGTTAAGCGAGCCTTAAGTGCAATTACCTGCGTCGTGCCACAATGTTAAATCAGGCGCTTCATGGGAGGCAACCCATTGTAATGTTGTAATGTTGTACGTCGTGCCGCGACGTTAACTAAGGCGCTCATTGAGAGGCAACCCAATTCGTAGTTGATTTTTAGTGTAGTTAGAATTTTACTTTTCGTTTTTAGGTACTAACAAGTTTGCAGGTGATTTTGGGCAAGTCGAGCATGGCATTAAGCGGCGCATGAAGAAGACCAAGCGAGGAAGCTCACCTCGCGAGGCTTGAGGCGAAGTGGAGCTAGCGAAATATCTCGCCTCGCGTGGGTTGAGGCTTGGAGCAGCAGGCATTACGCCTGGCGTCGCGTGGGTTGGGGCCAGAAGAATCGCGTGCTTAGCCTCGCACCGCGTGATCACAGGCTGGCTTTAGAGTTGGCCTCGCGAGGTCTTACACGAGTAAATGAGCGAGTGTCGCCAGGTAAGTTTCTTTTTCGTTTAGTAAAAACCTAAACCAAACACACATAAAACTCCAAAGAAAAACCCCAAACTCACACTGCTCACAAACAAACGCACTACACAAAATTTCCCCCATCAGCACACTGCCATTGTTGGCTCTCCCATCCCCATTGAAGTCAAGCTTAGTCTGCTATTTCGTTCACACTCACCAGTGAATTTTCAAGCAGATCCTTCCTCTCACAAGCTTCTAAGGTATGATTCTTATCTCTTAGAAAAGACACAGGCAAAGGAAAAGCTACTCCCACTGCTCCGGCTAAAGCAAAGGCAATCCCCCACACCTCCCCCAAATAAGAGAAAATGGGGAGAAGCTACCTCCAGTCTAAGTGGAGCACAAGCTGTGGAAGCGCTAGCAGCCACACATCCACAACCCCAAGGACAACGAGAGTTTGGAATTAACAACATACCCCCGCTTACTAAGGATTGGTGCAGGCGTTGTAGACCTAAACATGTACACCCGGAAGCAGCTGTCCATGAACGCAGCTTGAAAGCAAAGTATCAGGCAATTTGGAGGGGCATTCAGGATTTGGGGTTGAGCTATGTATTCAAGAACACAGGGGACATTAATCTCAATCTAGTCCAGGAATTCTATGCAGGGTTTGATCCGCAGAATACTGAACAGCTGGTGCCGATTCGTGGACGATTGATAGATTTTTCAGCCAAGACCATATGTTAACTTTTTAGGTGCTCCGGATGTTCCTGTGGAGCCATTGGACCACTTCATTCGCCGGCCTACATATAGAGAGCTGAGACATACACTTTGTGGTATCGATTCTACGACAGCATGGGTCTGGGATAAGAAAACAAATCGGCACATGAGGTTCTCCAAGAAGAAGATGAGGGCGGAGGCTCAAGTGTGGCTTAAACTGATAAATGCACGGATCCTACCATGAAATCATGACACGCTCATTAGCCGTGAGAGGACCTGTGCGCTCTACTTCTTCATGACGGGTCAAAGGGTGAATGTGGGTCATCTGATCCGCTACCAGATGTCTTTAGTCAGAACGAGTAAGAAAGTCGATCGAATGCCATTTGCCAATTTTTTAACTCAGTTCTTAAGACACGAGGAGGTTGCGTAGGAGCCAGAGTTTGACCACACCATCGATCAGACCCTACGCCAAACGGACATCACTAGTCTCCGGCTAAAAGAAGAGACTACCATGACATCTTTGACAGGTGCCGAGCACAATGCCCGTGATGATTGTTTTATAGCCCATCTCTATGGGATGATCAATTTGCAGTTGAGGATAGGGGGTCGGCCGACCACATCTGAGGAGAGGACCTTATTGGAGCAGCGCTACCCGCTCAATGCTCATGCCCAGCAGCTGGTTGGGATAGGTGATGGCTACAGACTCCCCGATGATGAGGATGTCAACACACCTGAGCAGTCTGAGGCCGAGCCAGAGCAGTCAGATGAAGAGGACGATGATGATGAGGAGGAAGAAGTGCATGATGAAGAGTGGAGAGCCTTAGAGGATGAGGACGCAGTTTGATCAGGGAGTTTCCTTGCACCCTACTTATTTTTCTTGTTTTGTCAATTTGTGAATGCACTAAGGACAATGCATGATCTAAGTGTGGGGTGGGGACTTGTAGAAATTATATATAGTTGCTTGTTTTTGTTGTTTTTGTAAGTGTTGTTTTTGTTACATAATTATTTTAGTTATTTGTTTTAAGAATTTGTTTTAGTGAATTGGTTTTAGTGATTTGTTTTTGTTATTTATTTTAAAACTGGACTCTTCCCGACGATGGATCTCCTAGACAGTTTTCTTGAGGGAAGTAAGTCTAGAGAAAAATGCCAAAAAGATTTTTTTTAGGTAGTGTAGTAATTCCCCCTTTATTTTTTTTTGGTCGCAGTTCTTTTTCAAGGGTTTTTAGTTGAACCGGGTAGAGTTAGTTTTAATTTTTAGGAGTAGGAACCACGAGGCTATGCATTTAATGGCAGCAATATCTCTTAGCTTTGTTATGCCTTGAGAATAGCTAGTACTACGGTTGTGATGCTTAGGCTCGGTTTTCGACTCTAGTATAAGTACCTTAAATCGTAGATTCTTAATTTTGCTTAACTGCTTTGACTGGAGTGTCGTGGTAAAACCAATCCTGAGTGAATTATGTGCCATGTCTGCGTGAGGTTTGTATATATTCTGTGCATTGCATTTGATATCTAGAACTTGCCATGTGTGTGTGCAAAGTGAAATAGTAGTCGTGTTCAGTCTGAGAAGTGATATAGGTGTTTCTTTGTTAAGCCAAATATATATAGTTTACCCACCTAAAAGTTTTGTATCATAGTTAACCCCGTTGAGGCTATAATCCTTTTTTTTGGTAACCACATTACAAGTCGTACCCATTTGTTTGAATCGACCATATATTCGAACCTTGTCACCTCTCGTGAGCACTTGAATTGTGATGAAGTATGAAAAAGTTAAAGTGTGGGGTGGTGGGTTGCCTTTTGAGTGGAACAATTGAAATAAAGAGAAATGTGCACTTTCTCGGAAAAAAAAAAGTGAAAAAAAATGATAATAGTTGTATTGTATGAAAAATAATTCTTGATGGTGGTGGCTAGTGATATAATGGTGCTTAAAAAAGTAGGGGGTAATATAAAGTGAAGTTAAGATGAAGTTTTGGTTTGACATAAGTATGGTCTTGAATGTTAAAGTATATGTATTAAATTGCTTAAGGGAGGTGTAGTCACTTATATCCAAATATATCCTACCCGACCCGCAGCCTACATTACAATCAATCAAAGTCCTACTTGATCTTAGACTGAACGAACTCGATTAGCAGAGTATTACACTACGGGCAAGCCTATGGTGCATCATTTGTGGCATATAAATGTTATTTCTGAGAGCGAGTGAATCTTTTGCCTATCTTGAGTTCCTACGCTCTTAAAATTCATTGTGTGTGGAACTGAGCTCTTTGTTAGGTGAGGGCATATGATTCATAAAGGATAGGTAATGTCATTGACCTCCATGTTAGAGTAAGTAAGTGAATTGTGAACAAGTCATGGTATTTGTGAGTCAAATCTTGAGGCAAGGATGTTACACCATAGTGCTTAGACTATTTTAAATATTATTGGTGTAATGAGTTATGGGAATTTCTTTGTGAGGTTTTGCATGTAAGTGTGGTTTGATTGCGCGAGGACGCGCAATGCTTAAGTGTGGGTATGGATGTGTGGCTATAATTTTATAGTTTCGTAAATTATTTGCCTTGCATTTTATATGCTTTAATGATAAACTACACTTTAATTATGCGTAACAGAGTCTATTTTATGTGTAGGTGAATTGGAGATGAAAGTAGAGAAAAAAAGATACTTACAAGTCGAAAGCGGGAGCGGGAGCAGTTGAATAGGAGAAGCTGGAAAAGCCAGGATTGTAGCTGGCGAGATACCTGGCGACGCCAGGCTTGTAGCTAGCGAGAGACCTGGCGAGGCGAGGCAATAGGCGAGATCGAGCAGGCCTTATACCTGGCGACGCCAGGCCTGGGGCGAGGTCCACCAGGCGTTATGCCTCGCGAGGCCAGGTCTGGGCGTGGAATAACCATTGGGAGTCAGACTCATCGATTTCTGCATCTCTTTATCCTTACTTTGTAATTTAATTATGCAAAATACTTTGGATATTGTGATTATGAGTATGAGTAGCTAAACGCATAATCTAGGGTTTTGATGGAACCTATTGGAGGATGATTTTCCTGTTACGTTAATATAGATTTGCCATAGTATTTTCTCTATTTGTTCAACTATATTATTATTGTTGTTGATTGAAAGGCCCTCAATCGACTGTGCCTATTTAATGTGTATTACTCGGAAGAGAGTGCATATTTAGGTAGTTGTTGAACAACATCACTCCTAACGTATATGAGGGATCAGTACGAAGGGTTTAAAGGTGGGATTAGAGATAACGAAACCTTGGTGCGATCCAAGTGAGCCGTAATTAATGCCAGGTAGCGTAACTCGAGAGAATATGTCTAGTAAATTGTAGTAATTACTCGGGAGAGAGTTACGACAGTTAGAGAGCTCATGATAGATAGAGAAAGCTTTGGCAAATTTATAGAAAATGTAGCAGAAAAGATTCCGACAATAGGAGAAATCATAACCTTAGATCATTCCAATTCTTGTCTACAAACCGTAGTAGTTAGTTATTAATTGTTGCACTTTCATTACGTAATATTTAGTTAGTAAACATCCAAATTGTCACTTAAATATTTCTAAAGATTGATTGCGTGAGTTCGTGCGAGTCTAGTAGCTATGTTTGATAGGTTAATTCCCTGTGGGATTCGACTCCGGACTTATTAGTCGGAATATATTTTCAACGATCGCTAAGTCCGTTTTATAAGGCATAGTTGGGCGTGATCAGTTGTGAAAGGAGTTGTGATTACGTGTTAACCATAAGTGCCAGTGGCAATAAGGAATGAAGGTTAAAGTTGGTATTTGATTGGGAAAGGTGTGATGTTTGAGATGGATAAGTTGAAAGAGCCATTGTAGTGTGGCGTCAGAGCGTTGTAAGAGTTATTGTACAATTGGGAGTAGGTCTAGTTGTGCCTAAAGATGCCTTGCATTTGAGCAGTGAACAAAAATATGCGAGATCGATTCAGTGTCGTGACAAGTTTCGCATAAACTATTTAGGGTAATGGTTGATTTATGAAGGTATTGCTTTGTGGGTAGGCGTTCATGGCTACAAAGCCAAAGGAAATGGACAATATTTTGGGGGATGTGGAACTTCCAAATCCATTTATAAGAGAAGCTAGTTTTTGGTTGGAGTAAAGAGAGATAGGTAGACTTAACTGTGAATTGGGCATTTGGGTTAAGTCCTCAAATGATATTATCATGGCCTGAAGGAAAACTTAGGTAGGTGTACATTATGTATTCGTTGAATCAAAGTACTGGGGAGGATAAAAAAAGTGGTTTGCAAGTCCCATTGATTATTATAAATGGAGTTTGCAATGGAGATGTTGTTTTCAAATTGATTTAGGGGCCCTGCTATGAGGGAACGTAATGTGCATTCTGGAGTAACCCATGCATCGTGCCAAAATTTTATGAAGGATCCAGTACTATTTTTTCAAAGTGATCCCTTGTTACAGTAGCCCTACCCTTTCCAAATGTTTTTTCCAAATAAAAGAAAGGTTGGAGGGGGTGGTCAAAGAGGGTTTGCGGTATTTTGCTAGTATAATAGAGGCTCATAGTGTGCAAGGATTATGGAATAGGCGGCATGCCAACATAGCATGAAGTGTATTATTTTTGAGTGAAAGTTTTTGCAACCAATTTTTGTGGTTGGTCGTGCCCCATAAGAAGTTACGTTGATATCGATCAAGATGTTTGAGGATGTATGGTGGTAACAATATGTATTGCATTATGTGATTTTGCAAGGAGTTAAGAGTTGAACGAATGAGTGTTGTACGACCTGCCAGTGTAAGAAAAAATATTTTCCAGCCTACAAGTCTAGCTTTGAAATTATCAATGAGGGACTGAAAATCTCGTTTCCTAGGCCTTTCTACAAAAATGGGAAATCCCAAATATTTAACAAAGGTGGAGCCTTCTGTCATATTGAAGGATTTGAGGATGGGCACCTTGCATGTGGTTGGGTAGTTTTTTGAGAAAAAAATCTTAAACATAGAGAAGTTTAATTTTCATGCCCGACCAGTTTGAGAAGTAGGTTAAGGTATCTATAATTGATGCACGTGAGCGCGGAGTAACGCGTAATGTGAGAATAATGTCATCCGCAAAGAATAAGTAGGAAATTGGGGGTCCTAAGCATGACAATTTAATGAGTATCCAAGAATTGTAATCAACATCAACGTCAATGGTACGGCATAGCATCTCCATACATAGAATGGATATGTATGGTGATAGAGGGTCGCCCTGCCTTATGCCCCGCGATGGTAGGAAATGAGGGAGTTGGAGAGCCATTAAATAAGATAGATATTGAGGAGGTAGTAACACAAGACATTATAAGCTTTATTAAGGGGGGGGGGAGGGGATTTAGGTGAGTTAAGGAAAACTTGATGAAGGACCAGTCAAGACGGTCGAATGTTTTTTCGAGATCTAGTTCCAAGAGCATGTTGCTATTGCAGCCTCTCCGTTTTTGAAATTTAAGGAGAATCTCTTGTACTATAATGGCATTGTGTGCTGCTCTTTTATTTTTTTTGGAAGCTAGTTTGAGCAGGGTGAATTAGTTTATCCAAGAAGGGCTTGATGCAGTTAACAATAATCTTGGTGATTATTTTATAAATTGTGTTACAAAGACTAATTGGGCGGAAATGATTAACTATGGCAGCATTTTTAAGTTTTGAAATTAGGCAAATATAGGTTGAACTAATATCTTCAGGCATACATCTAGTAGTGACTATTTGATGGCAAAAAGTTAGGACTAAATATTTGATATCAGACCATCATTTTTGATAGAAATATGAGTGTAGGCCATCAGGGTCTGGAGCCTTTATTGGCTTATAGGAATGTATTGCATTAAGTATTTCATCATCCTCTAAAGGTTTGAAGAGAATAAGACAATCAACATTTGTAATTGAGTTATTAAGGGCATGTGGAAAGAAGCCGGGGGAGGAGATGAAGATTGTAAGTGTGAAATAATTGTGTTCTCGCTGACTACAATATCATGGCACCAGTTGCCAGTAGTGTCTTGGAGTGCAGTAATACGATTTCTCCTACGACGTTGGAGGGTAGAAAGGTGGAAGAATTTGGTATTTGCATCACCCTCGTTGAGCTAGTTAATGCGAGATTTTAGTGTCTAAAATTGTTCTTCTATTTAGCATATGATTATATTCATTTAGTAGCTCACGCTCAAGATTTTGTAGGAAGGATCTAGTAGGATAATGGTAGGATGCTTGGATTCTAGAAAGTCCGGATAGCAATGTGCGTTTCTTCTTATATATGTTTCCAAAGGTGTTGGTATTCTACATTTTGACAGTGCTGGTGAAGTGGTGAATGGCTTGAAGGAGATAGGAGTGGTTTTTCCATATGGTGGATACCATAGGCTGAAACTCTGGGTGGGATGTCCAGATAATTTTAAATCGGAACAACTTGTCAGGTGGGGAAGTAAAGCCGTGTAGTGTAAGAAGAATAGGACAATAGTCTGAATGAGTACGAGGTAGGTGGGTGACTAAACAGTTCGGAAAAAGGTTGATCCATTCATAATTTGCAAAAATTCTATCCAATCTTTCTAAAATAGTATGGCCATTCGTACGGTTATTTGTCCAAGTATATTTGCTGCCTTTAAACCCTAAGTCGGTGAGATTACAGGAATTTATGCAATTGAAAAAGTTATTGGCACAAGATAAATTAACCCCTTTACCACCTAATTTCTCATTTTCTCGGATTATTTCATTAAAATTGCCTCCTGCTATCCAGGGTTCCTTGTAATTTTTTGAGATGCATTTTAAGTTATTCCAAAGGATACATAAATCTGTATAAGTAGTACTAGCATATATAGCTGAAAGAAGCCATTTATTAGGAAGGGGGTTACCTGAATCATACAGTGAGTTTGCTGACGTGTCATAGCCATCTCCTCCATAGTGAGTAGGTCGCGACTCCAAAGCATAACTATGCCACCTAAGTTGCCCTCAGCAGGCACCTATGCCATATTTGTGAATTAAAAATCATCCCCAAGGGTCGTGTGATTAGAGAGATGCATTTCTCTGAGAACAACAAGCGCGGGACGGTGGTAGTCTAAGAGGTAACGAAAGTTACGATGGAAATCAGGTGATTGGGAGCCTCTACAGTTCCATATGATGAAGTTCATATTAGGGGGAAGTGGGTTTGGAGGATCTTCCACATGCAGTGTAGGATTGGATACCACTACATATTTCCCCACAACTGGGTTGATAGTTGGGTGTAGGATGAATAAGCAATGACGAAGGTTTGAAGGGCATATGAGAAATAGTTTTTTTTGCGTACTTTTCTTTGAGGACATAGGCTTGGATTTCTTTGAGATAAATCAACTCCGTTTTTGTTTTCCGGTAGTGGTGCATGATCTCTGCGATTTCCTGATGGTCGGGTTCCCCTGGTTCATCTGGAGTGTGAGGGTTGATGTGGTGGTGTTGTGGAGTTGTGCTGGATGAAGAGAATAGGTCGTGGGGACTGTTGGGGGATGGTGGAAAGTTGTTGAGTGGTGTTGGAGCTAAGATATAGGGCTGAATCCAAGGAGTTTGTGGAGCAAGAGGGGGGGGGTCGGATAAAAGGGAAGATTCAGTGGTTGGGTAGTGTGGGTCGATGTCGTAGACCGATGGTACTGGCCATAAAGATTCATCGCCAATCCCATGCCCTCTGTGACTATCTGAGCAAGGTCGGAGGGGTTGTGTAGTAGTATCCTAACCGCTTGGTTGTTCACTTCCATGGTAAAAGTGAGAGCTTGATTTTGGAGGTCTAATTCCAACCAGGAATGGGTGTCTGTCGTTCCATGTAGTGTTGAGCTGTGAAAATTTGTTGGTATAGATTCATGTTTGTTGTTGTGGAGTTCATGAGTAGATGGTGATACTGGGTGTGTCGTGAGGGACGAGGTGTGACTGGGTGAGGGTGATGGCGTCTGCGAAAGTATCGAAGGTGATGAGTCATGTGATATAAAGGTGGGGGCCTAGGTAGTGGGGTTTGTGGAATGATGTAACTCAGTGTCCGTGTGAGTAGATGTCAATAAGAGGGGACTTTTTGGTAGGCTTAATTGAGGGTTGTAAGTGATAGTAGAAGAGATGGGCTGTGTTGATGGACGTGTGTTAGAGGTGAGGCCCAATAGCTTATTGGCGGTGGTATGGGAGTGATTTAAGGTGGGCTGTTCGATATGGTAATGATGGGTTGTAGGTTTATGAAAATAGGCCTGAACTCGTGTCTCTATGGATGAGTCAGCATTTGTGGAAGAAGATAGTAGTTGCTTGGTGACATGTAGTGCCGCGTGTGAGGAAGAGACAATGTTAGTTGGTATAGTATTGTTAGAAGTATTTTGGCCTGGGCTTGCGATGGCGGTTTGGTCTAAGGGACTTGCTAGGATTTTTGGTTTAACTCTTATTGTGCTGGCCTGTTTTGTGGGTGAAATTGGCACATGTGCTTCCGGATTAAGAGAAGTTTCATTAATTTCAGACAAATCACAATGCGATAAATTTGAGTCACTAAAGAATTTAGGAAAATCTGCTTTGGCATTACTAATAAAACCAGTGATTTTTTCTTTGAGTAGATTCGAGTTAGTGAACTTACCTTTAGGTGACGTAGGTGCCTTGTCCATAGTGGTACGCTGTGCAAAGTGGATGTCAGATGCATGGATTTGGTGTGCTGATTTATGTATTTTTATTTTTGGGAAAACTATTATCTTTCACTCGCTGGTCTCTTGTAGGGGCTTTAGGGTTTGAGGCGGAATGGGTATGTTGCTATGTTTGAGTGATGATTGTGGGGATGTGTGTGGAGTTGTATTTGTGAGATGAGTGCATTATTGCGTGTTGTGGCCTAGTCTGCCACAATTTAGGCATAATAAATGTAGGCCCTCATAATAAAATGACTTGTTTGTGTGTACCTATATAGATATGTGTATGTAGGGGTTGTTCAACTGGGACTTCTATGCAAATTCTTGCGTACCTGCCACGAGAGGTGGTTGGTGTGAATGGATCAATCTTAAGTAATTTCCCAATCTTGTTACCCACTCGTGTTAGAATGTCTAAATCATAAAATTCAGTGGATAGTTCTGGCAGTCGGATCCATATAGCTGAGTAAGTCAACTGTGTTTTAAATGCGATAAATTTTGGTTCCCAACGTTGGACAGATAGGAAGTGGTTGAGTATGAACCATGGACCGTCATGAAGAGCTTTTTTCATGTTTTCTTCATGTTGGAATTTGCTGAGAAAAAATCCGCTCCCAGGTCTATTAGAGGAAGCTCTTCCGTTGGTTTCCATTGCGAATATATTTTTTGCCTCAACAATTGATGGCCCACTTTGCGGCCAAATACTTTGATGATGACGAAAAATTTTCATGGGGAATATAGTCTGTTTTTCTCAATGCTTGTGAGAGGAATGAAAGGGCCAGTGTCTACATTTGCACGAGTTTCGTCAGCAAGGTCAAGTGAATCGTTGAGTGCAGACGTTTTTGATGATTCAGTGAATATCTGTGCACGACTTATTAAAGGAGGGATTTTCGGGACTTGGAGCGTTGGAATCTATTTGCATAAAATTTAATTTAGGAGAGGGATTGGATGGTGGGTCGGTGGTTTGTGATCGGACATTCATGGTAAAGATCTGATGAGACGGGTGAGGGAGACGAGGAATTATTGGTAGTAAAAGAAGGCCTGAGAGGAGAGAGAACAGAGAGAATGTGAACATCACATCATACATGAGAACAAAAAAGTTATAATTTCCTCTACAATGGGCTCTTCTTTGCTTTCCTTAAAAGAAATTTTGATTGCTCTCGAATTAATTATGTGCGAGTAATTTATATCTATAACTAGAAAACTTTAGTACTCCCTTTATTTTATATGCTTCAATTTAATCGGATACAAATTTTTAAAGTGTAAAAAATCTTGCATCTTGACAGAAAAAAAGAAAAAACTTGTATCGTGTGATCCTAAACTAAAGCTATGTAGGACACAATAAAAATATTATTTGAATTTTATGATATTTAACACTTCATCTCCTTTATATAAGAGAATATTATTAATAGTAAATAAGAATGTTAAAATAAACAAGTTCACAAAATATAAAAATAGGCCATGAGTTTCAGCTGTAAAATCAACTACTAAAACTTATATCAAAGTAGAACGTGGAAATCTCACGGTGGGATTCGAGCCATAAAATCAGTCGCTAACCGATTATATTACAACCTTGAGTTGCGACCCTTTTTCAGGATGCTTTGTGCAATTCTTTAAATTAAAGTACCATTCCTTAAAAAAGATAGGGAGGACTATGGCTGTCCAACGGGATGGGACGGGACAGGACAAAATTAACGGGACGGCAGGCCCATCTCGTCCCGCTAACAAACGGGACGGGACGGGACGGACGATAGGCCCATCCCGTCCAACTAACAAAGGGGACGAGACGGGTTCGCGGGCATTAAGTGCCGTTTTAAAAAAAATATGTATTTAAGCATTGAGTTTGGCAACGGCTATTCTTTTGACAATGACTAAGTTTTTAAAGTTTGCAACAACTAGTTTTTTGACTTATTTAATAAACTTAAAAATTAAACGGAAATTAGGAAACTAAGTAAAGAATTATAAAATATTAAAACAAAAGACTTGTAATGAAATATTCTAGTAATTATAAATTTATAATAGAGTTATAATTTATTTAATATCATTTCAAGCTATTAAGTAACTAAGTAAGAGTGTAAGACAATTCATAAAAAAAATCCAACGCTTAGAACCTTTTATTTTATTAATAGAACTTTCAAATCTCACATACAAATATAATTCTTTTGAAGAGCACATAATCTACGCAGCCACCTTCTAGGAAGGGTTCTGTTTGAACTAGGCCTCTTAGTAGCCAATTATAAATTATCATACTAATATTTGTAAGCTCCTATATAATTTCGTTGTAACTTATCTATAATTTCTCTCGGACATTGTTCTGGAATTGGCAATGTTGATTGATGTTCCATGAGTTCCATGTCGTCATCGCTCCCAGAGCTAAGTATCTCATTGTATTCTTCTTCTTCCCTAGTAGTTAATTTTTTAAAATCAAGATTTCTTCTTTCTAAATTAATCCAATCTCTGAATAATACGAAAATCTCTAGGCTGTCCTCCGCTAATGAATGTCTATGATCTCCAATTTAAAATCTTGCCGCGCTAAAAGCACTCTTCGATGCTACTAATGATGCTTGAATATCAAGGGTATCTCGGACCATTATTGAAAGTGTTGAAAAAGCCTTGCCACGCTCCCTACACCATGCCAAAAGTTGTTCGCTGCCTTCTTCGTATTTAATACTTTCCAATCCTTGATTAAGATAAGAATCAAGTTCATCATCAATATAGGAATCAAAACCTGTTATATCATCCATATCTTCCCATAGAACTTCTACTCTAGACTTAGAAGTAGAATGAGCAGCTTCACTACCTGTTGTTTCCATATATTTATATTTATCAAATATTGATCTAACATAAGAATATATGTTAGCTTGACAGTCTTCGAGAGATGGTTGTTCATTTTCTTGAATTGCTAAATTCTCATAAATTTTACGAACAAGTCCATTTGCACCTCTTAATTTTAAAGATGGGTTAAGTATAATATAAATTAAATAAACTTGGGGAATAGGGAAGAATACTTTTTAAATTTTGCAATTATTTCATTAATGGCTGGTGCATAAGTTGGATTAGTTTTATACTTACTAAATACAACAGAAATTTCATAAATATACCATAATATTTGGGTAACAGTAGGATAATATATACCAGAAAATTATTTTGTAGCATAATAAAATTTTTCTAAAAATTTAGTAAGCTCTTTGATATGATCCCAATCAGAATCAACAATTTGATAAGCGGGGATACCATTATGCATATTAAATACCTTTTGTATAGGCACCATTAATCATAAGCAACTTTAAGCATTTCATAAGTAGAATTCCACCTAGTACAAATATCTTTTGAGGGGAGGGGAGAGGTGGAGGCCAATTATAGCCGTTTTTGGCCGTTGGGAACGACTATTTTTGTAATTGAAGCCGTTGCCCAATGGCTAGAATTAAAAAAAAAATGCGGGACGAGACGGACGGGACAGGCGAGATGGGACGGGACAGGATGGGACGAGACAAACGGAACGAAATAGCCATCCCATCCCATCCTGTGTCCTGTTTAACATGAGCCTATCCCGTTTAGAATTAAGTGGGACGGGACCGTCCAGTTGGACAGCCTTAGCGAGGACACACATATACAAATTAAAAAACAGAATCAGAAGAAGAAGGAAGTAAGAATTTATGTAATGGTGAGGACCAGAACAGTCCCGTACCCCATAACCTAAAACATCAGATCTCCTTCACTCTGCTACAGAAAACAATTTCATCAGAATAAATATGCATAAAACAGCACAATCTTGGTTTACAGGAGGGCCAAGTAACGATCTAGAAAAGACACAATCGTCCCTGTTAGCTGATTGGAATGCTTACGCTGCTGCTAAAAATGAGGAGGGTTCTTCATCTTCCGATCTAGGGTTTGATCTTGAAGCCGCCGTTAGAGATAAAGTCTCCGGCACTTTTAACGTGTAAGTGTACTTTTATCTGAAAAGTGGAAATTCAAATATTTGATTAATTTGAATTTCAAACCCCAGTGCAGTTTTTAATTTTTGAAAAATTGTTAAGAATATGATAATTGGTTGAAGAAGGCACTCGTGACATTTCCAATTGGATTAATTTTTTTTCAGTTTTTTACTCCCTTGTTCAAAAAGGATGGCGGGTTTAGGGTATCAGAGTCAACGAAAGTAAATTATTTGATGCAAATTTGAACGTAGATTTTTAATTTTTTGAATTGGTGGCAAGCTTAATTTCAAGTTTTGGACTTGTAATTGCGTTTACAAAGCAGGAAGATACCCTAATTACATCTAGTAAAATGTAAATGTATCTTTTTTTCCATTATGCAACCTCATTTTGCTGTGGGAGGTGGTAACAATGATACTGGGTAGCTACCTTTAGAGCTGCTAATCAGAATATAGCCACCATTTGGAAAGTAAGGTTGAGGACTTTCTTTTCCTTCTTAGCCAATGGTAAGGTTGAGGACTTTCTTTTCCTTCTTAGCCTGCGTAACCCACCACATTGTTCGGTCGAGAATGAGTATGAAGGTTATGTAATGGTGTGTGAGTCTCTGCTATGTGTCCAAGGTGATCTAATAGAAAACTAGGTTCCATGTTCTTTCCAATCATGGCATCTACTACACCTACTTCATTGTTTTGCTTTTGCACTTGACCAATATGATTGATGATTTCCGTGGATGTATTCTCCCTATCATACCTTTTCTCTTTGGTTCTACCAGTGCTGGAGTTTCACTTGTAAAAGTTCTAAATCCGTGACACTTTGCTGGAGTTTCACTTTCACTTGTAAAAGTTCGAACTTCAAGAAAATTATTGGAATTTGAACTCCGGCTATTTTTCAATTACTTTAGTGCATTTTTAAGTTGTGATTATCTTTCAATTACCTTGCAAACGTTGGATATATTTCAATCAGCGGTCCTAAAATTGGTTGTTTGTCAAAATAATTTGTAGGAGGTGTATGTGCATTTGAGACTCAATACCTTGGGGGAGAGTCTATGGAGCAAGTCTCCCATCCCTTTCACTAATTATGTATTCACAAAATTTTTACAAAACTTAAAGAAAAAAGTAGAAGTAAGCTTGTGACATTTTAAAAACGAATCCATTTGTAGCCAATCATTAATCTAAAATTTACTCCCTTTATTCCAAAAAATGACGCTATTTTCTTATTCTTTTGTTCTAAAAAGTATGACATCTTTCCTAAATTTGAAAATAATCTAACTTGTACTTCACATTTACCCTTAATGACAAGTTTTTATAGTCACAAAAATATTATGACATGTTTAACAACACAAACATAAAGAGTTTTATAGCCACACAAAATTATGACATAATTAATATCACAAGTTTCACAAGTCTTTTGTAGTTTTCTTCTTTCTTAAAACTCTGGGCCTAGTCAAACTTCGCCTCTATTAATTGAAATGGAAGGAGTATGAATCACATGCTTGGATAAAGGAAGAGGGTTATTTAAGTTGATGATCAGGGTAAACTAGCATCTTTGTTAAATCAGGTAGGGTAAACTCGTCAAATTATGATGAATCAGATATTGAAGGGACAAAATTGAGTGAAATGGTATATTATTGTTTCATTTTAGTGCAAAGAAGCTCTAGTAGAAGATGCAGATTCAGTAGTTGACATCTTAGGATCTTTGTTACTAGCACAGGACTTTCTTTTTGATTTTTGGGGTCCTATAACTCTGGTATCTCTTAGAACAGTCTTTGTGCAAAGGACTACTTTAATGGTTAATAAAATACCTGTTACCTTTTTTTTAGAAAAGGAGTGAAATGGATACAGATGATTCATATAGACGACTTTAACTAGTCTGGGATTGAGGCATAACGACAAAGTTGATTGATGATATTAGTATAATGCGTAATGATGTTTGCTTGCTGTATTTGTGTGATTTCCCTTTCAGTTAATCTTGTATCAGTTTTTGGAATTTATGGCATGGGTGTATCTTTCATTGATCTTGCTCAAACTCTGAGTTGTCAATATTCTGGGATATTTCTTCTACGGACTTCCATGGACTTGGTAGTTTGATGATTTGGACAAAGCAGTGGTGGAAGCATTCTGATATATTCATGCATCAGGTAGCACCTATGTGCCTATGTGGTAATTTAGGCAATAGGCTTTAGATATTACAATTGAAGAAGTGATGAATATGGTTGGTCTCGAGTGTTTTAATCTAATTGCAACATAAAAATAGGTGCCCACCTGGTGTCTTGGTTGTATTGTTCACTTGCTGATGACATTTGTTAATTTTTCCTTTTTCTGCATAGGGTTTCTAAAGGAGTAAGAGATTTACCAGGAAGCTTTAGTTCCGCGACCAGCAATGTCCCTTCGGGGAGGTCCCTTATGTACTTTGGGTTATTTCTTGCAGCTGGTGTTTTTTTCATCTTCATTGCATTCACTATGTTCCTCCCTGTCATGGTGTTGATGCCTCAGAAATTTGCTATCTGCTTCACAATTGGCTGTGCATTCATTATTGGCTCATTCTTTGCTCTCAAAGGTCCAAAGAATCAGCTCACACACATGACATCAAAAGAGGTATTTTAGTCATTCTCACTCATGGTTTTGCCTTCTATTATGTCTAACCTGTTGCTTGGGGAAATATTTAAGAGCACATTTCCCTTCCTTTGTGATAGTTTAATTTTCTGCAATCTCATTATTCTTCCTTCCTTTTCCAGAGACTTCCATTTACAGGGGTATTTGTTGGCAGCATGGTAGGGACAATTTACGTCTCTATGGTGCTTCACAGTTATATTCTTTCTGTGCTCTTCTCGGTGATACAGGTATTGGATTTTTGCCCCCTTATTCTTTAATTTTAATGCTAATGCTTAAATAGTTTAATGTTTTGGCCATAATAAATTCTTTTATTAGCCTCTAAAGATGGAAGAAGAGTCAAATGCTCTCCGAACGCTTTTAAACTTGCTTGTTAATATTTCCAGGACATATAGCCCCAAAAAGAAAAGCAAAGTTTCTAGAACAAAAAATATGCTACTATGAGTTCTCCAACTTATCAAGTCTCCGATATTGCAAGTTCTCTTCCAATCCATGATTTCTTTTGTCTTTAGCAGCCATTCTGCCATTTGTTTTCTTGGGAAGTGCTTTCATGTGTGAAGTTACATTTTTAGCCACTTTCACGGGGTACAGCTCTATCAACTAGAAGTTACTACCCCCGGTCCATCTTAAATGTCTTTTTAGCCAAAATAAGTTTGGTCCAAAATAAGTGTCACTTTTGGAATCTAGGAAGACATCAATTATATTTTTTCCAAATCTATCCTTGCTCCAATAAATGATTCATACAAGGGCAATATAGTCAAATAACTCTTGTACTTAATCCTATTAAATGATTTTCTTAATGAGTGTGCCAAAACCTTATCTGGCATTTAAAATGGACTGAAGCTAGTGATATAATTTTTGCTTGGTTCGTGAGCAGTACTATTTACTTTTTTATTTCCCATGTTTTTTTGTTCTGGTACCAAACAGTTGATGCTTGCGCAATGTCATACCTGCTATAGGCGTTATTTGCTTTTCACCACCCTGACTTTGTAGGTTGCTGTCTACTAATTCTTAAGTACTAGTCCATATTGCATTGATCTTTTAGCTTTTTTGACTGTGTTTGGACACTAAAAGAATGAGTTTTATCTACATGCATGGTAAACACAGAGTACCAAAAGATTATCCTATTTCAAACAACCCACATATGGGCAGTTAAACAGATTCTGGGTATATGGGACATCATGTGATTTGTGTCTTTCCTTAAATAGTACTAAGCATGGATCTTAGTACCTGCCAAATCACGTCTTGTACCGCAATGGTGGAGCTTCCCCTTTTCTGGAATGAATTTGGAAAGTTACATTCAATTTAGTTTAATAAGCTTTATGTGTTGAAAAATACTCAAAACTGTGAGTGTTTAAATTTTAAATATTAATTTCAATATTTGGTCTATGATTAGTTGTAAAATTAAAAGTTCCTTTTTAGTCTACATTATGAGACACCAAGTAATTTGGAATATTTTCCTTTAAAATGTTGAGGAAACTTTCCCGAGTCTGCTTTTCGTTAATATTTCATACCAAAAAAGAGTTCAGCTATGAGCATAACTTAGTAAGTGGATATGTGAGTGATAGAAGTTGCTAAACAAAGAGACAAGTAAATAGTCTAGAAGGTGGTGGCACAAGTGGAGTTGTGAGTTAAAGGTGTGAAGTGTCCCATATTGGTTAAGGGAATGAGCTGATGTTTTCTTATATGGTCTTGGCAAACCTTTCACCATGAGCTACCCTTTGGGGTTGAGTTAGGCTCAAGGTCAATTCTTTTAACATGGTAACAGAGCAGACACACTTCCCTATTCTTGGTTTATCCAATGTTATGTCTCATGCGATGTTGTCTACGTTCTAAATGTCCAGTCTTTGGGCGTGTGTGTACTGTCGCCTTATTAGTTGGAAGAATGAATTGTTGTCTACTTATATGGTCTTGGGAAATCCTCACCTATTGAGTTAGTTTTTGGGAATGGGATTGAGTTAGATTTCAGGTCCATCTTCTTAACAGTAGGCACTATAGTTGCGGAAGTGCCTCAGGGCTTTGGTCTAGTGGTATGAGCTCATGCTCATCACCAGGTTGAAACCTGGTGATGAGTTGTTGTCTACTTATATGGTCTTGGAAAATCCTCACCTATTGAGTTAGTTTTTGGGAATGGGATTGAGTTAGATCTCAGGTCCATCTTCTTAACAGTAGGCACTATAGTTGCGGAAGTGCCTCAGGGTTTTGGTCTAGTGGTATGAGCTCATGCTCATCACCAGGTTGAAACCTGTTGCCGACAAAATCGTGGTATTTAAGTGGAGAAGGGTAGAGGGGTGGGCTATGCGCTAGTTGGCGTTGGGGATTTCGTGGTTATTAAAAAAAAAAAAGGAAGTATTGTAGCAAAAGGTTGTATCTTCATATGAACTACATGTGGGGGGCCCTCTCCTCTTGCTTTCTTGTATATCTCTGGAGAATCCTGTGGTCATAAAATCTTAATAAGGTACACTCGATGTAGTTATTGATGGTCTTCACCTTTAGATGTTATCATCTATTTTAGATGTACCAATAAAGTGTATCTAGAGATGAATATGATACATAGTATTAAATTGCACAAATGCGATTCTAGTCTTGAAAAGAAATCTAGATACAGGTTGACATTGTACCTACCTGTTTAGGACCTGACTTCATTCTCTTCATTAAGTTAAATCCTATAAGTCAGACAAATGAGCAAGAAACAGTGCGACTGTTAATAAGTTCGTTCGTGATAGAATGAAGGTGAATGGATGCAATGCAC
Source organism: Nicotiana tabacum (assembly GCF_000715075.1). Lineage (NCBI taxonomy): Eukaryota > Viridiplantae > Streptophyta > Magnoliopsida > Solanales > Solanaceae > Nicotiana > Nicotiana tabacum. Next base: position 86,607,419 of record NC_134100.1, read on the forward strand.
ATGCAGTTGTAAATGGTAAGAGGAAGGAAAAAAGGCCCCCCTAGCAAATGCGGTTCTTGAAATATTTTATGAACTTAAGGAGTATTGAGTATATAAAACATAGATTAACTAACAAAAAGATGTTTAAATTATATCCAAAAAAGAAAGAAATTACAGTAATAAATAGGAAAGATACCGGGCCAATTAGCCATCCCTTTGCATGAGGGGCCAAACTGAGCCAGCCTTCAGAGGCCAAGCAGTAATCTGGTTGTATTCACCTCCAGATATATCAAGTTTGACTCAATTTAGGGGAGGACCAAAACACAGCTTTTAGAACCATCAGAGAGGACAGAAGTGTTATTCCTCATGACCTGAGTTGATTCCCATTCTTCTCTACGAAATTGGAAGATTAGCGATTTGACAACTATCCGCACCCTCCTATCCTCTAAATGCAAAAGAAAGAAGGAAAAAGAAAGAACAGAACTGAGAAAGGAAATACTAATGGGTGCCCACACCTAAACAAAGCCTACTCTCACGAAAAGGTTAATGAAATGGTCTGTAGCTGTTGCTTACAAGCATTTAGCTGCTTCAACTTTTTATCAGAAAGCTTTCCTCCAGACAATCCTCTTCAACAGCGCAAGAAAAGAAAATAAACAACAATACTTTACAGGGATCTATTTGGCAGATTTGTTACAGAAATGTTATGCTGCTTCTTTTACTAGTTTCATGAATAATTGGGTCTCTTCAACAATGTTGTCGCTTTCTCAGAGTTCAATGGTTGTTACTATCCATCCATGATTATATCAGTTGTAATACATAACTAATATGCTGTAATATTCTGTTCTTGGTAGGTCCTTGCTCTATCTTATTATGTTATCTCCTACTTCCCCGGAGGTTCAGCTGGGATGAGATTTCTTTCTTCAACCCTTACATCCACTATTTTCAGATGTTTTGGAAGGTGACAACATCCGCTTTCCTAACCATTTTCCCTTACTTTTGAGAATAGTCCAAAGTTTGAGAAACTAACTGTATGCTCTTGATGAGTTGATTGAATGATAAATGATGAGAAGGGAATCAAGATTTATTTTTGACACATCTTTTTTCCTACTTCTGTGCACATTTGAACTTGATTGGTAGTTGGATTAGTTATTTACATAGTTGAGTGTGTATGATGTACTATAAGCCCAAAATCTAGACGTATTGCGTTTCGGACGGAAGGATTAGAATTTTATTTTCGCATGAAGTGGGTGAAAATCATGGGCGACCAAAGTTTAAAGTCCCAACAGACAAAAGATACTTAGTGATCTATTCTGATCTGTTTGGGCTTTGGTGGACAAGTTATCCGATACTTGTGTTGGTGGAACCTAGCAAGCCGGGCAAATACTGGATGGAATAGTTGAGATGCACGAAAGCTGGCTAGGGCACCACCATTATTAAAAAAAATAGTAATGATCCTCTTTTTTGGTGTTTTCGGCAAAAGGTTGAAGCTTCATTCCTCAAGGAAATGTACAGAAGCAACGAGGTTCCTAGAGAGCTCTAAAGACACATTACATCCAGGAAATTGGAGCTTAATATATTGTTTGATATAAAAAAATTCGAGGTCTTTCTCTGGCCTAACATACACACGGAAAGTACACACAATACATGGACTTGCAATGAGCAGGGGTGGATATAGTGCAGGTTGTATGAGTTCTAGTGCAGGTCGTATGAGTTAAACTGAATTCATTATTTTCTCGCGAATTATGTATATACATATATGAAAAAATTATAAATATAACATATAATTAGATCACTCACTTTATTGTGGGGTCCGCGCAACAAGAACAAGAGCCCTTTCTCTTCCTTTTTCTTTGCCACCATGACATTGGAAATCAATGCTTTCACGCGAAGTCCTCGTCACTGTAGAAAACTAGTACTTTCCTATATTTGATCAAGGCTGCTTGAACTTACAAATCTGTTCAGTTCTTGGAATCGGGCTAGGAGCAGCTATTGAATCTAGTGATGGTGGTGTGATAATGCCAATGGAAAGGGAAAGAAAGGGTAAAACTTTAGTCAGGCAATTGTTGTAGTTTCTCATTCGCAGATTATTCAATCCTTTTTCTTGAGCCTTTTAGAGGGCTTTCATTGTAGTTTCTCATTCGCAGATTATTCAATCCTTTTTCTTGAGCCTTTTAGAGGGCTTTCAGATAGTTCGGTATTGGCTATCAATAAAGGAAGCATATTTCTCAAACTCAATTCATTCCCTATATGGTAATGGTAGGTACGTCGATACCCCTTTTTTGGTTCAATCAAGGAAGGCTCGTGCTTGAGTTCACTCGAACCTACTGAATCTAGATCCTAAATACGATTCTCACGTTGAGAATAATCTATTGAATAGTCACACCAATTTCCCAACTCAAATGTTTTGCCCATCCCTCTCTTCTTGCATCTCTATTTTGTCTATTCACCCTAATTAACATGTTGATGTCTACAGCTATTTCGAGCTTTGAAGTTTCCACCATCCTTAACCACAAAACCAAACTGGATAGCTTCTAGATTGGCTAGAAAAATATCATATACCTAAGTTAGTGCAGAGTGGTACGGCAAGCAAGTTTTTCATGCCATGATCATCTTGACAATATAGTATCATGCACTTACTTATTTGGTTTCAAATTGTACAGAAAAGCAGGTAAGGAATTATACAAGGGCAATGTTAACATCTAGAAAATCTTGTGATCAAATCTACGGCATTATTCATCACCCTTACTTTTTAGTAAGGAAATTTTATCTCCTATAGTAAAGGTATACACCCTATTTATTATAAACTAAAATTATTTTAAAATATTATTTTCTATAGCTACCTTTTATATTTTATAGCAAAATAGGTATTTATGGTATATACTACCATTGAGGCATGAAATACGCTATTTATGTTTTTCCTCTCTCTTTCAATTAACACAAGATTCTCTCTTAGATTTTTTCTTCTTTCTCTCTCCCTTCTTCTCTCTCTTCGAGCAACTCAAGCCCTAGTATTGATGGCCGACGAGAAAGAAGAATATCTCTTTTCGATTCTCTCTCAGATTTTTTTCTTCTTTCTCTCTCTCTTCCTTCTCTCTCTTCGAGCAACTCATGCCCTAGTATTGATGGCTGACGAGAAAGAAGTATCTCTCTCTCTTCGAGCAACTCAAGATACACACCCTAGTATTGATGGCTGACGAGACATTAGAATAGAGTAAAAGGCAGCCAAGAAACAAAAAAAGAGTGAATTTTTTGAACGGAAAGGAGCAATGTGATGAACTCTTATCATAAATTTGTTGTACGGATCCGACGAACTTCTTCTCTTCTTGGCCGGAAAATGCCATCTCCGACGAACTTTCTTCTCTTCTCTGCTATTTAGTCACATACAATTATATAAATACATTGTATTATGTACAAATTTCACTCAAACACATTGTATTTTTATATAAATGAATTTTTTTTTGCATCTATTTATGTATTTCAAAGATCTGTATTTTTTTAATACAGTTGAATACACCTATATTCATGCATACTGTACATACAATATGCATGAATACATGATATAAACATTGAAATACACTGAATACAAATATTAAAATAGAACAAAATATAAACAGTGAATACATTTAATTTTAAAATACAGTGAAATACAGTAAAATACACTAAATAAAAATAGAAATACAGTGAATACAACCAATGAAATATACTGAATACAACAATAATAATATGTATTAGGAATAACTAAAATATTGTTAATACAAATACATTTGAATATACTGAATATAAAATAACGAATACAGTAAATACAAATATTGAATCTAATAAATGCAACAGTAAAAAAATAATATTGAAACACACTAAATAAAAAAGTTAAATACAACAGTTATATACAACTGAAAAATTATTCTAATTAATTGGGTTGATAATGAGGCATGTTAGAATTGATTTTGTTGAGTTATATTAGCAGTGTATCACGCAAATTGATTATTTCCGTTATTAGACAGTTGGGCATGCCTATTTTTAAGGTGATTGCCGTTACTGTATTCATGAGTACATGGCGCGAATACATGTGAATACATGTGCGTACAACTGGACTGCCCTGATTTTAGGCATTTTTTGCTATTGTGTTCATGAATACAGCATCACGAATACAACGAATACACTACCGTAACAACTGAATAATAGCTATAGGAAGTAATTATGTATATGGTAGCTATAAGAAGTTAATAGCCAGAAAACAATAATGGTTTCTGAAAATTCCTCTTTACTTAATCCATCTTCACAAGCCGATCCAGGATTTAAACTCTATAAGTTCAATTCTTAATGTTGTTAGAATTGAACTTATAGGTTCAGATCTTCTATTTTTTCCAATCTTAGTAAATTATTACGTATAAATTTATATTTCGTGTCAAAAATATTGAATTCTGGTGAAGTCGCTGCTATAAGGCTGCATCCGCCTCCGTCTGTCTTTGGCCTGCTCAATTTTGACCCAATACTGATTTTGCCACCCCTAAGTAGGTTAGGTTTGGGGCTAACAAAGAATTTGCCACATGAAAGGGGTCATTGATTAGGAAAATGTCGGGGAAGTTAATGTGTTCCTTTCTGTTAGGCAATTGTACTAGCACAAAATAGTCTTCTTGTTTTCGTAGTTACAGTACATGAAATGCAGAGGTTTATGGGCTTGGCCTAACAGTTTGGCAAGGCACCCTTAGTGGAAAAAATAGCACAAGCTAGTTAGTTTTCGGACTGGTAATTCAAAAATAGTCAGCGTTTGTAAAGTCATTGAAATATAGCCACTATTTTGCTGTAACACAGACCGGTCCAGTATAATATACTGGAGATTGGTGCACCTGTTCAGCATATTATGCTGGAACTCCAACACGCGAAAAGTTCCAGCATAATATACTGGAGATTGGAGCACCAGTATATGAACTTCCAGCATATTATGTTGGATCGGTATATTATACTGAAACTCCAGTATATTATGCTGGAATATTTTTCGGATTTTGAACAGTGTTTTCGTTCAGATTTAATTATCTTTACATGAAAAGTGGCTAAATTTCGATTACTTTTGAAACTATGGCTATTTTTCAATTACCACTTGTAAATCTGGTTATTTTTAAATTTCTCCCCCTTAGTGTTGCAATATAACTCAGAAGTAATTTCGCGAGTTCGATTGATTTCTAATTATAGAGAGCCCTTCCACATCTGGTAATATTTATCATCCCTTCTCCTGAAGGAGAGCCTTGGAGCAACAGTAAAGTTGTTTCCGTGTGATTTATTGGTCACGGGTTCGAACCATAGAATCAACCAGCTATTGATGCTTCTTACATTTAGGATAAACTACCCACATTATACCCCTTGGGATGCGGCCCTTCCTCGAACCTTGCGTGAATACGGGATGCTTCGTGCATCGGGCTGCCCTTTTCTATCATTTCTTCTCTATTACCTAGCACAACTGATTAGGCAATTTCGTCGAACTGATCGAGATACTGAACTTTCTTACTTATATAAGGAGGAGCTTATTTAGTATTGAAATCGATTTATTGAAAGTCAACTTTCATCGTATTATCCCCGTTTTTTACGGTCGCTCCCTCGCCCTCGCGGAAGTACTTTATGCATAAGTGAATGCACTTATTGAGGCTAAGATTTTACAACGAACCAATTCTTGAAATCTCATGCCAAGGTTTAGTATTTTTCTTGGCAGAAAAATGGATAAAATTTTCCAACATAGAGTGGTGATAATTAATGGCTACGAAATTTCATAACAGAATAATTTCAAGCATGTTATCATCAAACTAAAACAATAACACTACCATTTTTCAGACATGTCTTAGCTAGAAAAGCTCAAGACATGCACATATCATAGGAGTAATATTAGGAACTGTCTTGCCACAAGACATCATATCCTATTTCTTCCAATGGAACTGCACTGCAAAAATGAGAAAAATCAAAGGCAAATTCTCCCACATCAAAAATCTCATTTACTCCCTCTGGGCAGGCGATTGTATCTGTATGTGACAACTCCATCATTTCTAGCCACTCGAAATCATCGATAAGCTCCCCCTCCCCCTCCTCCTCGAGGGGGAGCTTATCATAATTTGGAGCCATTTCAATCACCATTGGTTGAATTACACAATCTACTCTTTCTTCTTGGATATCATAATTTGGTTCTTCTTCTTCTTCTTCAAGCAGTTCCCTAAGTGTGTTTTCATCAAATTGTGTCACTAATTCCAAGTCTTCAAATTCATCTATGCTTGTCAAAGCCTGTGAGCTAATAGGAATTTCTAAATCCATCTCAAGGAAAAAGATGTAAATATATAGAAGCAAAGGCAAAAGGAAGAAGTGGGAAAGGCTATCTATTTGGATTGCATATAGTTAGAAGATAACTTTATGGGAAAAAAAGGTTAAGAAGCAAAGACCTTAAATAGGCACTATAAAATTCCTAGTCACAAGGATATGTCTTATCATATTTTGATTTCTAAAAAAAAAGTCATATACAAACTCTTTATAACAACCTCGTTTGTTTTGATATATTTTTTTGTTATTGTTATTATATTGAAATGCTGTTATAGAAAATATATATTGTAACATAACATGAAAAATTGGTTCCAATGAAAATTTGCCCATTATAGTACAGTGTTGCTATAAAGAAGGGAGAAATTCAAAAATAGCCGATTTACAAGTGGTCATTGAAAAATAGCCATAGTTTCAAAACTAATCGAAATTTAGTTACTTTTCATGTAAAGATAAATCTGAACGAAAATACTGTTCAAAATCCGGAAAATATTCCAGTATAATATGCTGGAACTCCAGCATATTATACTTTCCAGTATAATACACTGGAGTTTCAGTATAATATACTGGTCCAACATATTATACTGGAAGTTCATATACAGGTGCTCCAATCTCCAGTATATTATGCTGAAACTTTCAGCTTGTTGGAGTTCCAGCATAATATGCTGGAAGTTCATACACAGGTGCATCAATCTCCAGTATATTATGCTGGACCGGTCCGTGTTGCAATAAAATAGTGACTATTTTTCAATGACTTTGCAAACGCTGGCTATTTTTCAATTATCAGTTCGAAAACTAGTTACCCGTATTATTTTTACTATAAAGAATGACTATTATAGAGAAGTCTGACCGTACCTAATATTTTCGTGAAAAAAATAGTAGTACAAAGCAGTATTTCGAGAATATGGAATCCTGTTAAATGTTAACATCAAATCAAATCTTAGAAAGAATGAGAAACTTCTGCTTAATTATTTGTGTGGAAAATAAAATGGCATAATAATATTTTTTTTTGCCCTCTTTTCTTTGTCAGAAAAAGTGATGTGCTTTTTGCACAAGTGGGCTATGCTTATCCCTTTTTTGGATAAATTGTGAAAGCGAAATGTTTGGTATATAATAATCCTAGTTGGGTTTGAGGATAGGAGATTATTGAGTGCAATATGACAAGTTGGTTAAATCCACCTACAGCTCACCAAAGCTCATATCTTTTTAATATTAATTTTATTATTACATGGGAAGGGTACGGGAGGCTACGCTATCGACGGGGTTTGAATCTTCCACCTCAAAAGTATTTTTTAGCTTATTTTGGCGTTTGACAAATATAAAAAGTTTAAGCCAAAAAACTAAAAAAAATTCAAAAACAATAAGTTTGTCTATCCCAACTTAACTATTTGAGTTTGACCAAATAATTTACTTTATTATCCCTTACATACTTCTATAATTATCAAAGTACCCTCAATTACTAAGACATCTAACCCGTTTATTTTTCTTCCCATTTCTTCCTAACTGGGGTATCATAACCTCAGAAACATTCTAAACTGATTAGCAATACTTGTTTCTCAACTTCAAAAACTTTCTAACTCCTTCAGATTCCATTTTTTGATTCATTTGCATAATCAAAAATGAAAGCAGAAGGCAAGAAAGTAACTTTTACGTGATTCTTCGATTTTGAAAAGTACTTTACGTTAATTTATTACTTTGTAGGTAATTTTATATGAATTGTTTATATAATTTAAGTATTTTTTAATTACAATTATTAAATAATGCATTACCTAATAAGTACTTTATATTAATTAAAATAATCTTATCTAATGAGTATTATAACATAAACTGAATTGATACATAAATTAATCTGTATTTGAGTTAATTTAAAATTAAAAATGCATCAATAAACTTATTTTTAGTATTGACAGCTTTAAGGGCATTTCGGTCATTTTAACAGAAAAAGGTGTTTACCAGCACTTGTTTACCAAATATTTTAATATCTTTTTTTCAGCTTAAGCACTTCTATTCAAGCACGTTACTGCTTATTTGTAAAACAAGTTCAAGAACTTAAAAAGTACTTTTAAGTACTTATGCTTAAAAGTCACTTTTTTTCCGGCCAATCCAAACGGGCTCTAAAACCTAATGGATATAAATTTCTTTGAAAACAATGTATAATCTCTCTAATAAATAAATAAATAAATATATATATATACACACACACACATGTGTGTGTATATATTTCTGTATATTATATACAAAGAATATAGAATTTTTTTTTACACTTTTGCGACTCTCGAATATAAATTTTTGGCCACACGCTAAAAGTAATTTTTGCCCAAAATTATGTGGGCTCAAAACAATTTCACACATATTTATGATTTATGCTGAAAACAATAAATTCAGTTAAACCCGATTTCAACACTCTAGGTCTAGTTGTAGAATCTATAAATAGTTTGGGAGGATATAAGAGGGGAGAACTTTACAAGATTGAAACCTTATATTTAAACGATACGGTGGACTTAATTATAACAATTAAACTTTAATTACAATCAATTATTCAGTCTGTTTAATTGGTTCATTGCAAATGGGAAATCCATATGACCAAACCAAGCAAAGTCACATTGTCAACACGTGTGGTGGCACTGGATATGGTTAATTAGAAGTTAGAACACATGGTCTGTCTCCACTCATTATTTAGCCTTTCCTTTGTTTTCATTTAAAACTAGTAGTTGTATCCGCGCGATGCACGGTCAATATTAAACAATATTAATTAAATTAAATTCTGATCGGGCGTATTTGAACATATTAAATCGTATTGCTTTAATAAATTTAAATTATCATTTTATTTGTCAATACGATATACCCAATAATAAAATCTCTATGAAATTAAAGGGACTTATATGTCATTGAAGAACTTTTTTGTTCTATATTTTTTTAAATATATTATCCAATGTTTAGTAATTTTACATTGTTTATAGAAATTTTTATTAGTATATTACTTTGTTTAATATTTTTGTCTGATTCCTTTCTTTTTGTAATATAAGAGAAAATATATATTTTATTAATCTTGAAATATTTTTTATTTTAAATTTTATTCTATTGTTCTCAATAATATTATCTGAATTTTAATGAATAAAATCTCTATTAAATTAAAGGGACTTATATAGTCATCGAATAATTTTTTAGTTATGTATTTTTCTTTATTATATTATCCAATATTTAGTATAATTGCATTGTTAATAGAAATTTTTATTAGCATATTACTTTGTTTAATATTTTTATCTACTACTTTCGTTTTGTAATATAATAGAAGATATATATATTTTATTAATCTTGAAATATTTTTTTATTTTAAATTTTATTCTACTGATCTCAATAATATTATCTGAATTTTAATGAATAAAATCAGTTTTTTTTTTTTTTTTGTAATTTTAGTTTATTATTTTAAAATAATTTAAAAAATCCAACTTGAAACTACTCTCCAATTTGAATGGACATTTATTTTAATTTTTTATTTTTTATTATAAAATATTTTATTTTATTATTTTATAGATATTCATTAAAATATCAAAATAATAAATATAAAATATAAAATATTTATTATTGTATTCATTAAAATTTATATAATATTATTGAGATATATATTTTTTCTAATTTAAATTTTATTCTATTATACTCAATAATATTTTCTGAATAATTAAACTTTTTATTCAGTAGAGTACTTTTTCTCTCATTTTAATAATATATAGAATAGATATAGATATAGATTGTTAACAATAATATTATCTGAGTTTTAATGAATAAAATTTTTATTAAATTAAAGAGACTTATATAGGCATCGAATAACTTTTTTTGTTTTGTATTTTTCTTTATTATATTATCCAATATTTAGTATTATTGCATTGTTAATAGAAATAATTTTATTAGCATATTACTTTATTTAAATTTTTGTATGCTGCTTTTTTTTTTGTAATATAATAGAATATATATATTTTTTATTTTTATTTTATTCTATTATTCTCAATAATATATTCTGAATAAATAAGCTTTTTATTTTTAAAAAGAAAAAATAAAATTATTTAAAAAAAACAAAGAAATTTTGAATTGGCAGTTTTTTATTTTTTGTAATTTTAGTTTTTTATTTTAAAATAATTTAAAAACTCCAACTTGAAACTACTACCCAATTTGAATGGACAATGTTTTTTTAATTTTCGTTTTTTATTATAAAATATTTTATTTTATTATTTTATAGATATTTAAATTCAAAAGTAATAACCAATAAATAATATTAACTAAATAACTAATTATTAACTACTTATGCCATGTGCCTTTTTTCTAGACTGCCACTTGACTTAGCTTAACATATCACTACAGCATATAATTAGTTTGTTCCCACAACTAAATTTAAATTCGGAAACTAAAATGACTAATCAAATCTATGTTACAGGATAGCTATTTAGGTGTTGAAACATGGTGAAGATCAAGAAAATAGGTTTAGACAAAAAGTATGATTAGATCTTCGATAGTATATTTAAAAAATTGAAGTGTATGATCACTTCATCTAAAAGAGTATGCTATTAATATTTAATGTATAATATATTTTCATCACGTATCCTCACGTATATGATAAACCTTTTCCCCCAGTTTTTAGCCAATACATAGAAATCTATTTTTGGTGAATGGATGGTGGTAGTGACAATTAGAACCCCAAGACTTCTGCCAACTCTGCTACCAAATTGAATTATATGACCGCAACATTTAAAATTTTAAATTGTTAGAGTAACAATATGTTTTTATCACTTAGTTATCTTTTGAACAATAACATGACGAGTGAAGATAAAAATAAAACTAGGAAAACCAAGTTGATTAATATTTTGAATCAGGAATATTATGGTTAATTATATAGTGTCCGTATAAATATCTCTCTCTTTTTACTCTTCATGTCTACTATGATACTTAGTCTTTATCGTGAATAAAATAAGATAAGGATGTTAAGATCTCAAGGTTTAAAATCTTAACGGAGACAAAAGTATTAGTAGACAATTTTAATGGATAGAGTTACACGATATCAATAACGCAGTCACATACAATGAAGGATGGTCAGTTGAATATATATATATATATATATATATATATATATATATATATATATATATATATATATATATATATATATATATATATATATATATAAAATTCAAACTTACTTTAACATATATATTAAATTTTAATTATTCTAAGGGAAATTCCTTACTTCGAAATTACCAGACACTTGTGCTGGTCAGAAATAATAAGTATTCTATATATAAAATTAATCGTAAATTGACCTGAATGCCACCGGTATAAAAAAAAATAAGATAAGATAAGGATGTTCATGAGATCAAACATGGTGTTTGAATAGATGAAGTGTTGGTTTCGTGCGAGAGCGACTCGTTTGGTAAAATTAGCCTACTTTATCTCTTTCACATGGATGGTTTTCCTATGCCCACGTAGATCCTGGCCTATAGCTTTATTATTCTTTTTGTTATAATTCTTTTGTATTAGTATTTAGTACTAATGAATTTAGAATATAATTAATCTCTCATATGCAATTCTAGTAAACAACAATATGTATAGATAGATAGTTAAGATTTAAAATTGATGGTTTAAATTGTGTATATGTTCACTGCTGGTTAGTTAGTTACACTCATAATAATGTCTTTAGTATATAATACTTTGATATATTAAAAAAATTAGTATTTTTTTCTTATATGTGTGTATATATATTTTGTGTTAAAAATGCTTGGTTCTAGCGAAGTCATTGAATTCAGTGACGCAGCCAATTAGTCTAGAGGTATCAATTGACACCTACCTCAAATTTTTTATGTACATACATTATACTGTGAGAAAGAAAAATCTTGGAGTAATGGTAAAATTGGTACTGTATGACTTATAGGTCACATATTTGAGTCGTGAAAGCAACCACTAATGTTTGTATATGGGCGGAGCTAGAGTATCGAGAGCGGATTCGGCCGAACCCAATACTTTTGATTCGAACCATGTATTTATCTTAAAAAAAACTATTATATATATAAATTATTAATTTAGAACCCAGTAACTTAAAATGATTAGAATCCCGAACGCATAAGCTTAAAATCCCGGCTCCGCCTCTATGCTTGTATTAGGGTAGGCTGTCTATATCACACTCCTTAGGATCAGTCTTTTCCCGAACTTTACGTGAACGCGACATGCCTCGTACACCAGACTACTTTTATATACTATATTATGTATGTTGAATTTTCTTAGTTTTTTCGTGTGTTACTCGGATATATTTTGTGTAATGATCCGACTGATTGTTTTGAGTATTGCAATCCCGTTCCCATATTTACTGCTCAATTTGTGCTTTACAGTTGTTATGTGACTTACCGGGGTAATTGATTCGGGTCCGGTGAGGTTTCAGAATGAATTGAGACACTGAGTCTCGAAAATGAAAACTTAAGTTGAAAAGGTTGACAAGATGATTGACTTATGTGTAAACAACCTCGGAATAGAGTTTTGATGATTCCAACAACTTTGTATGCTGATTTTGGACCTACGAGCGTGTCCGAAAAATTATTTGAAAGTCCGTAGTTAAATTAGACTTGAAATGGCTAAAATAGAAATTTAAGTTGGAAGTTTGACCGGGGAGTTGACTTTTTGATATCGGGGTCAGAATCTGATTCTGGAAATTTGAATAGCTTCATTATGTCATTTATGACTTGTGTGCAAAATGTGAGGTCAATCGGACTTGATTTGATAGGTTTCGACATTGAATGTAGAAGTTAGAAATTGTTAGTTTTGAATAGGCTTGAATTGAGGTGCAATTCGTGTTTTAGTGTTGTTCAATATAATTTGAGGCATCGACTAAATTTGTGTCATATTATGGGACTTGTTAGTATATTTTGTTGGGGTCCCGTGGGCTCAGATGAGTTTTGGAAGAGTTTGGTGTTTTGAGCATAAGCATGTAATGATCCAAAGGTCTATTTTTAGTTTTAGAAATTGAAATTTGATTTCGAGACTTCCGCGATTTTGATAATGAATTATAGGAGTGATCTGGAAAGTTTGGTCTAATTTCATCAAGTCGTGATTGGGTTTTTAGCGCGAAACATGACTTAATTGTTTAACAAGCGAAATTGGTATCACATTGAGCAAATGAGCTCCGAATTGAGTTTTGATTGAACGACTAGGTTCGTATTATTATTTATGACTCATAGGAACAAGAATCGTTGAATTCCGAGTTTGTATGATGGAGTTAGAGCCTTTTTAGTGAAAACAATAACTATTGGTGCAAGCAAGTTCTGGTGTGGACTTTTAGTGACGGAAAATGGACTTTTAGTGACGGATGGGCAGAAACTTAAGGACCAAAAATGGTCATTTCCTTCATTTCGTTGTGGATTTTTGGAGCACGGCTCTTAGACGATTTTGAGGATTTCTTCACGACTTCGACTTGGGTAAGTGTCCTATATCCAAAAGTGATTATATTTCATAAATCCATGGTTATATTCATCATTTATTTCGAATTTAAATGGATGAAATCAAGATTTTTGCAAAACTTTTCAAGAACAAAAATTTTAGATTTGGAGGTTGAGTTGTTATTGGAATTTGATAAAATTGGTATGGTTGGACTCGTAATTGAATGGGTTATGGGATTTTGTGAGTTTTGTCGGATTTCAAGATGTGGGCCCCACAAATAATTTTTGAGTTAAATTTCAGATTTTGTTGGAAAATTAGTATGTTCATATGGAATTAATTCCTATAATTAGTATTGACTGAATTGAATTAACTGTGGCTAGATTTGAGGCGTTCGAGGTCGATTCGCGAGGCAAAGGCATAGCAGAATAAATAATTATACAGTTCGAGGTAAGTAGCAGTTCTAAATTTGGTCCTGAGGGTATGAAACCCCAGATTTATATGTTATGCGATCAGTTTTGAGGTAACACACTTGCTAGGTGACGGGCGTGTGGGCGTGCACCGTAGGAATTGTGACTTGGTCAAATTCCATGGAACTGTGTAGTTGAATAATCTGTTGTTATCTGTACATTCTCCATGTAGTAGAGAAATTGAACTACAAATCATGTTTAGATTATATGTTGGCACTGTAGAGAACCACAGAGATTGTGTATATATTGAACTATCTGTTTAATTGTTGTTTGTACTCAGTCACTATTTACTTATTTATTTTATCTCAGTCTCCATTGTTCATCATTAATGCATCATATCATTGTTGTTTGGGCTGATTTCAAGATTATTGAGAGCCCGAGAGACTAGAGAGATTTATGACTGAGTGAGGCCAAGGGCATGATTCTGAGATATTATATTATAGCACGTGAGTTGTTCATGCAGCACGTGAGTTGTCCGTGCGGATCCATATAATATACTATAGTACGTGAGTTGTCCGTGCGTATTCATATATTATACTATAGTACGTGAGTCGTACGTGCAACACGTGAGTTGTCCGTGCAGATCCAGATATTATACTATAGCACATGAGTTGTTCGTTCATCACATGAGTTGTCCGTGCGGATCCATAAATTATATTATAGCATGTGAGTTGTTCGTTCAGCACGTGAGTTGTCCGTGTGGATCCAGATATTATACTATAGTACGTGAGTTGTCCATGCAACACGTGAGTTGTCCGTGCGGATCCAGATATTGATACTATAGCACGTGAGTTGTCCGTGTAACACGTGAGTTGTCTGTGCAGATTATAACACTTGGGCTGTAGGAGCCCCTCTAGAGTGTGTACACACCCCCAGTGAGCGCACGTACCTACTGAGTCCGAGTGTTGAGTGCTGAGTGAATGGAATGGCTGAGTGACTGTGGTCCTGAGAGGATGCATTTGATTTCATTACTGTTGCACTTCAATTGTCATATATCATTGTTTTTTTTAGAAATTTCTCAGAGATATTATCTTATAATTCAGTTGAACTTGACATGAAATTACTGTTTTGTCCTTAAATATTGAACTTGAAAGTATGACTACCTTATTATGTTGGAAATTACTGTAATTGGACTCAGCTGTGAAGCTCGTCACTACTTTCAGTTCTTTATTTAGTATTTTTACTTGCCGAGTTGGTTGTACTCATACTATACCCTGCACCTCGTGTGCATATCTAGGTACTTCTGGACACGACGGTTGCTAGTTATCGGAGTTTATCTGTTGGAGATTATCGAGGTAGCTGCTTGGCGTCCGCAGACCTTGACTCTCTTTTCTTTCAGTTTTTGTACTGTTTTATATTTTTAGACGGTGTTGTTAGTAGTCATACTTTGTTATCATTTAGATGCTCATGTACTCAATGACACCAGATTTTGGGAATGTATTTTATGTCAGTGATTTGTGTGGTTTTCTATGAAATTCAAATATTATGTTTTCAAACTTAAGATAAAATGTGGCTTATTGAGGTTGTCGGCTTGCCTAGTATTGAGATAGGCGCCATCACGACATGTTAGGATTTTGGGTCATGATAAGTAGGTATCAGAGCCCAGGCTTACATAGGTCTCAAGAGTCATGAGCAGGTTTAGTAAAGTCTTGCGGATCGGTACAGATACGTTTGTACTTATCTTCGAGAGGCCTTCGGACCCTTAGGAAAATTTTACTTTCTTGTATTCTATTACGCAGAATTGATTCAGCTTGAAACATAACTCTTTGAATTCCTTCCACGCATTCGTGTGCGTATGTGAGCGCTCAGTATCAGCCGTGCATCGTTGGCTTGTGATTCCATGAATGAGGTTCGAGATGTGTATTCTGTTTTTAGTGATGGACCAGTCTAGAAGACTTGAGGCTAGGTTTAGACCGCAACTTAGACTTAGCAGTTTCGGTTGTGAGAACTTGTATATTTGGACTCATATGTCCGGTAATGTCCTTACGAGAATAATTCGTGGCTCGATGAGCGGTCAAATGGCTATATGATAAGTATAATGGGTATGCGGGATGTGTTAAGATGATTTGAATCTTGATTTGATGTATAGTCTCGAGTATGAATGTGTTGAGGGATCTTTCATGTTGTTAAATTGTGGGACAAATTAAATCTCATGTCGTGTTGATGAGTTCAAACTCAGAAATATTAAGTGATTTCATAGTAATTGTGGTTGCGAAAGGGTATAGCAAGATGCCAATTTGAGGCTAAGCAGGTGGGTTATCTCCTGCGGAGTAATCTACGTATGTGTGTTCCTTATAATGCTGAGTGAAGGGTTTCTTTTCTCCCAACGGGGTATATGTGTTGAGATTTGAGTTTGGATTAGTTGAGAAAGTTGACTTGACCGTCACGGGGATGAAGGCGAGCTTAGTAGATGATTTGAGGTATTTTATGGTTTGTGTTACCTGAGCTTGTGAAGGATTTTCATGGAATTGACTGTGGGATTATGACAATAATAGAGTATAGGTATGGTGAGTTATCAGATATTTTGTTATAAGGCTTTGAGCCAAGTGGGAAAGTCTGCTATCTACGATTTAATTGCACGATTATGTGCGGTATTGGTTTTGGTCCGAGGTGTTGATACCCATTTTTTTTCTTCAAATATATATATATATATATACACTTTCAAAATTGTGCATATGCATCATCATTTGATTTACAAGCATACACAAGTATTTTTCATAATCTTCCATGATTTCTAAAGACTTTAAATCAATTTATTTCTGCATTTTATTATATAAATATCCAATAATTACCCTCCTAATTATTTTTATGATGATTTAATTATCTAAACTTATAATTTATACCATTATGAGGTTTTAAATATTTTCAATGCATTTCGTATAATTACATTTGCATTTTTCAGGGCTAAATTGCACATTTTGCAATAATAGCCCATATGTACATATAATTACATTATTTATAAAAAATAATATTTTTATATTTTTGTAAAATTGAATATTTGTTTTCAATCATTTTTATGCACAAATTATATTTTTATTATTTATCTATTATTTTTATAAATTATTTTATTGGTTAAATTTGGGTATTTAAAATCTGGCCCCAATTTTAACTAATTTGGACCTAAAACTATCCAAACCAGCCCAAGCCCAATACCCCTAACCCAATTACCCTTACCCATTCATTAAACCCAATCCCAATCCGCCTAAATCCTGGCCGTTGATAAAAAATGATCAACGACCCACAACTAACGACCCCCTTCCCTTATATCCCTCATCTCTACCCTAATCCTCACTTTTCTAAAACCTCCGCCCTCATTTCCCTTCCCTCTGAAGAACCCTAGCCCACCGCCTCTCCAAAATCCTCCCCTAATCTCGTTCCTAATGGGATTTTCTTCCCATTTACTTACCATTTCGACATATTTCCTTAATTGATTGATTCTTTACGGTATTATTTAGTACTTGCCTAAACATGGCAAGTACCCTACTCTGATTCTGTCCTAATCGATCTTCATCTCTTGAATCTGGACGATATTAAGTCCTAACACGTTATTTTACACCGTGTGAGTCCGATTTGTTCGTATCTTGCTTATTCATACTTAACCCTAAGGTTAGGGTTTACAGATTCTCTTTGATTCGAGCCGAAATTGGTCCAAGCTTTAATATTAAGTGATATCTCGTCTATATTCACCTTATTATGTATGAATCTATCTATTTCTGCCGATTATTTTTTACTTGCCCTAAATTAGGGTTTCAGATCCTTTTTATTTGAACTAAAACTGGTTCAGTTCTGTGTTTTATGAATAATATTTATGTCTATGTTCATTTTATACAATATGTGACTCTTTGCCTTTATTTTCTGTTGATTTTGTGGAGTTTACCTAAAAACTAGGGTTTCAAAATTTTTTCTTTTTTACTGATTGTTTGAATTAATTATATTTCAATATTTATGTGTTTAGTTCCTACACTATTTAAACCCCACCCCACTCCCCTTTGGTTAAGTTCGGAAAAATCATAAAAAAGCAATAAAACTAAAGCTGTATACTCCTTACTCTTGAATAATCTTGTTTTGTACTCTGGTTCCCGGCCGGCTGAATGCCAAGGCCAGAAATTCTGAGTTCTTGCTCTTTGGGTGATATTCACAATATTGTGGGATTCCTTTCTTTCTTGTTTCATTTTAACTGGTGAGTTACCATATCCCTGCAATTTCATTCTGATTATTTTTTTAATGTGCTACTTCAATTAGACTATGTTATCCTAAATGCTATTACATTTGTAGTTTGAGACATGCTTGAATCTACTTTGAGTTTGTTAGTTCGATTCTGCTTAACCTATATGTCACTGATAGCAATCTTTTGAAATTTAAGTTTTTTATTATCTTGCTCTTTGAACATGTTCTCATATCTCATGGTATAGAATAGTTAACTAGGTATAAATGTCTTCCTTAATAGGATAACAAGTCTGTTTCCGAGTGCATCATAATGTGGCCTGTTTGACTTTGTTTATATTATATTTTGACACCCCTAGTAACTGCCCTAATTAGTTCCTAACATGTCATGATCTGTTGCTAATTGATTTCTTCTTATGACATTAGTTTTTGCACTTAACTTAATCTGAATCCTCCTTTATCATTATAAATCTGTCTTATGACTGGTCTTATTAGCATGCGACTGTGTTAACTTCTAAAAAACTGAATTAAGTCTGCCTAGGTTAAAATGTGTTGCTATTTGTTTGTGTTCTATGTGTGATTCTGTACCCCCTAATCCTATCCTACTCTCCTGAATTCTCACTCTTTGCTTGCTGAAAGCCAAAGCAATTTAGGTTCTGTCCCTTGGCCTCCCTAGTGTGAGCATTGTTCAGGGTTCATATGAGACCCTCATGAACTCTGACACACTAGGATTTGGTCCCTAGTCTTCTTTGAACTGTTCTGATTATTCTTCTCTAGTGTGAGCCCTGCCCTGGGTTCTTGAAGCCCTTGGAAACTCTGACACACTAGAGATTTGGGTTATGTATGCTTATCCTTGAGATATGGGTGAATCATTCACTGCTGGATACTGTGTATCTTTGAACATGGGTTTTTGGAGCTACTGTGAGTTGAAGGCCTGGCCTGTCCATGTGTATTTGGGCCTGCTGCAGGCTTCCTATAGTTTTATATACTTTGTAATTCATTCATTAAATTCTGGTCTGTAATAATTATTTGTAGTAACAATTGGGGTATTAGTAAATTGGGAAACTGGGTTTATTTTAACATTTGCATGAAAATGGGTAGAAATCCTGCCTATAGGTGTTTACTTTGCTCATTCTGCTATTGTGTTAGATAACCTGCCTATAGGTGTTTACTTTGCTCATTCTGCTATTGTATGTTAGATAACCTGCCCATAGGTATTTACTTTATTCAAATACATTCTGCTATTGTATGTTAGATAACCTGCCTATAGGTGTTTATTTTGCTCGAATATGCTCTGTAGATAACCTGCCTATAGGTGTTTACTTGCTCGAATAAGCTCTGTGGATAACCTGCCTATTATGCTTTTTAGATACCATGCCTATAAGGAATAAAATAACCAAAGTTCAATTTGCATTGCAATATATTCATTAGGCATCATGATCATAGGGTCATTTATAAATCTGCATTTTTAGAAGTCATGCCCATAGGGTTCTTAATTGATTGATATGCTATTGCCATACTTGCTCATTTAGTATATAAAAATTAAAACCAGTTTCAATCATAAAGGGTAGGAATCATGTCTATATGGTAATCACTATCTGCGTTAAATGCTAAAACTAGGCTTTTAAAAAACACTGTCTCGATGAACACCAATAGAAAGCATGCCTACAGGGACAAACCGAGTAATTCTGAATATCTCTAGTGTTTATTACTGCTAAATACTGGGTAAATCACCTAGATAGCATGTTTATAGGTTTCAACCGCTTATGCTTATAATCAGTAGACAACTGTGCAGTCACTTAGAAATTACTTTGCATAACTGCTCGCATGATTAAAATCCAAAATCATATAAAAATCATGTCTATAGGGCCTAACGACTTCAATTGTTAAAACTGTCAAAATGCCTAATTTGTTTGCGTGCATTTGCTGCCTAAGTGTGGAGGCTAACCTGAGCCCTTATTTGTTTTTACATAAAAGTCCAATTTGTTTTGTATGTCACCTAGTTTTTATCATTTTTGAGTAACCTAAGTTAAGTCTAGAACAATCCAAAAATAGAGGTCCAAACGCCTCCTGTGCCATAGGCAAGGGACGGGTAGTGCACACATAGGGTACGATTTAGAATTGATTATAGCGCTTTAGGTAAATAACTTAAAGATAGTAATCGGGTAGCAGGAGATGATAGTCTGTGCCCGCTGAATAATATGAGTAACACCCCCGTCTTGGGAGTTACAAAGTATTATTTATGTTGCACGGGGTGATCCTTTAGTCTAAAAAACTTAGGACCCCCCACTCCTATTAAAATAATTCTTTCTTTATGTTTCTCTCCTCTCTTAGAGTAATTCACATGATTTATGTTCGGCCGGGACCCACCGTTGTGGACCTCGAGGAGTGCCTAATACCTTCTCCTTGAGGTAATTTGAGCCCTTACCCGATCTTTGGTGATGCAAACTAGTAAACCTGAGTCATTTGCAAATAGGAGCCCTAACGCACCTTATTCCGTTAGGTGGCGACTCTCTCTTTTAATAACCCTTCCTCCCTTTTTAAAAGAGTTGTCAACGTCGAAGCCCGATTTCGTGAGATTGAAGGGGGCGCGACAGCATGGCGACTCTGCTGGGGATATCCTTAGGTTCTTACCATAATGAACTTGGTCTGTGTGAATTAGTCTCCCTCGATAAGCGTGTCTTTATTATTTTATGCTCAAATTTACCGTTTATTTGCTACATGCACACCCCCTTCCCTATTTTCCCTTTTACATGAATTTATATGAAACATTTTGTTTAACCTTGTTTGCTGGCTTCAATCTTTATGTCTTTCCCAATCCCTACCCCTTTTACCACTTTATTATAATTTTTCCATTATGCGAACTAACTCCTTCTTTGTTTTTCTTTCTTTCCTGTCTTTACATTTATTAAATACCGCATTTATCGCTTTCATCATGCAAAATACTTGACACGGTGTTGTTTTATTTATTGTATAATTACATGCTCTGCAACATATTCCACTCGTGCGCAATTAATACCATAGCGGCACTTGATGAGTGTCCGCACTCTTCCTATATTACCTTTTATAAATTTGGAAAGGCTTATTTGTGGTAAAACTAGTCGATCAGCGGTGCAGTCGATGGTTCCGTGCGTTTTCCTCGCAAGTTGTCCGCTTGAGGGTACCCGTCTAGATTTCTATAGAAAACCCTACTCTGTTGTTAACTGTGCATGCATCATGTCCAAACCTATCATGAGTTAGAATGTTGTCCGTATAATAACTCTCTAAGGAAAGCCTTGTCCAAAGTCCATCGGGATTTCCATAATCCCAACGGGCACGATCATGATATGTGCATTATTTGGAGAAAACGTGCCGATATGCTAATCATTAATGTGTAAGTAGTCAAGCCCGGAGGGGGGAAGGGCTAACTTTATTTGTTTTGCAGAAATAAGGCACGAAGTCTCCAGGTTTGTCATGGTCCGAAGTATGTCACCTCTATTGCTAGACTGGTGGAAAAATCTCTCGCCAAGCGAAAAGAACCATGTGAAAAGAATTCTTGGAAATTTACCTTCTTTGCTGGACATTCAGCCAAACAATGTACTGATCGAGGCCGCTACTATGTTCTGGGATGAACAGAGGGATGTTTTCCGTTTTGGTAACATAGAGATGACTCCCCTTCTTGAGGAAATAGGAGGTTTTGTCGGGCTACCCTAGGATAGCCCTGGTCTGCTGGTATCGGAAAATCATACTTCTAGGGAATTTCTGAAAATGATGGGTCTTAAAAAGAATGACGAGTTAGTCTGCCTAAAGAAGTCCTACATACCTTTTGACTTCCTCTACGAGCGTTATGGGCACAACACATCCTACTGTGTCTATCATGATGAGTTTGCCTTCACTTCCCTGGGCTGGACTCATCGTCGGGTTTTTGTGTTCATCGTCTATTTTCTGGGTATGATAGTATTTCCAATTCAAGTAGACAGGATTCACACTCGTTTGGCTATGGTTACCAAGACCTTAATGGAAGGGATTGAGGGACAGACTTACACTATTGTCCCAATGATCGTGGTAGAGATATACCGAGCTTTGGACCGCTGTAAGATGGGATTCAGACATTTTGAGGGTTGTAATTTGTTACTGCAAATATGGTTGTTGGAGCATCTTCAAAGAGGACAGTATTGTCAGGAATTTCCGCGGTGACCATGGAATGACCACAGAGCTTTTCACCATCCAAAAATAATGACTTTCATCCTAGACAGGTTTGTACAACCGGAAAACGCCGTGGATTGGGTACACTTATTTAGAAATTTGACTGATGACAAGGTCCATTGGATGTTCAAGTGATTCCCTAATAACGAGTTCATCATCAGGTCCAGGGATGTTCCTCACTTAGTGCTGATCGGGTTGAGGGGTATCTATCCTTATGCTCCTATCAGGGTCATGAGACATGATGGGAGAAAACAAGTCATACCGCGAGTTTCTAAGATGGTTCATTACAAAGAAGACTTTCAGGGTGGTGCCATTCCATTCAAGTGTGAGGCCCAACACATGTGGCATCTGAAGATTATTGTGAAAAGGGATACCATCGAACCAGATCGGTACCACACTGGTCATGTGTATTTCTACCTATCATGGTTGGATGATGATATAGCACGAGAAGTCGAGCCAGGGATCGATCGAGGAAATAGGGTCATAGACGATGCTGCTAAAGCACAAGTAAAATACAAGAGGTTGTGCAAGAGAATCCTTGAGTCTAAAGCCAGACATTTGGATCAACACAAGATAGACATGGAATCAATCAATGGATGGAGGGAAGTTGCTACAAAATCAACAGAGAGGTTGGAGTACTTAGAGCAGGGTCTGATGGAACTTGAAGGGAAGATGAGAAAAAGGATCGTGGATTGTTAGAATGCAGAGGGCAACGAAGGAGGACATCTAACAAGGGCATATCTGCTGCTGGACATGCGCGACCTGGGGAATCTGATCGATGGGGCCAAGAAAGCCAAGCTTGGAGAGGGTCCTTCCGGGACCAAATAAAATAAAATTGTTGTTTATTTGCTTTGCTAAAGTCATTTTAGAAATTGATTGTAATAAGGCAAATGCCACTAGCAACTCTTTTAATTGTTGTCATTTTAGAGGTTTGATATATTTATTACATTATTGAAATGAGGCAGTTATCGGTATCAAGTTTCTCCAAATCTATGTGTCGCTATGCCTACCTCAGGCACAATGAGGTCCCCAAAATTAGGACGCGAATTTATAATTCCGCAATACATGTTTAAATACTGCAAATATCCTTCAAATATCCCCTACTGACTTGTTTACCTTTTTGCTTTTCTTTGTTTTGATTATTTCTATCCCCTAAGGTTGGTTCTTGCATATTGGCATCATCAGCGTATCATACCAGATCTAGAGGCCCTCCACCTCCTCCTCCTCCAAGTGATCCTAAAAGTAAGGGAAAGGCTAAGATGGATGACATGAGTGGTATCAGGAAAGATAATGCTGCGCATGCGGAAAATGTTGAAATTTCAGATGGTCGGAGTACTCCGGCACAAAATGATTTGGTTCTACGGTTGGAGCAGAAAATACTGGAATTACAAGGGGAATTTGAGCAGGTCCGCAACTTGGCAAGCCTCTCCCTCACCTTAAACATCACAGATATTAACCAACAGAATGCCCAAAACCCAGCACCTCCTCAAAACACACCAAACCAACATCCACAAAATCCTCCCGCACCTCATCAATACGCCACACCTCCTCAAAATCCTAACCCTCCACCAGTGCCAACTCCTCCTCAACACCAACATCTTTTGACTCAGTATCCACAAACTACTACCTACTATACTCCTCAAAATACACCGCAACCTACCCCCGATCCGCAGAACTCAACCAATGATCGTCACTACACCCAAATCCTCGGTATCCACCAAAGTAACCCCATATATGTAGAAACCCTACCTCACCCACTCAACAAACCCCATACACACTGGAATCTACCGAATAGGAATTTCTCATCAAAAATATGGAAGAGGAACTTAAGAAGCTCACAAGCCGAGTCCAGTGTGTCGAAGGGGGTAAAGGAATTGAGGATTTGAATTATAAAGATCTGTGTATTCAGCCAGACATGGAACTGCCGGAAGGTTACAAACCTCCTAAGTTCGAGATGTTTGATGGAACAGGTGACCCAAAGGTGCATCTAAGGACATACTGTGACAAGCTCGTAGGAGTTGGAAAAGATGAAAGGATTCGCATGAAACTGTTCGTGAGAAGCCTCACTGGAGATGCCCTATCGTGGTACATTAGCCAAAATCCAAAGAAGTGGGTTAGCTGGGTAAGCATGGCATCGGATTTCATGGATCGGTTCAAGTTTAATACGGAGAATGTGCCAGACGTCTTTTATATCCAGAATCTCAAGAAGAAGCCAACAGAGACTTTCCGCGAGTATACTACTTTATGGAGATCGGAAGCTGCGAAAGTAAGGTTGGCATTGGAAAAAGAGCAGATGAACAAGTTCTTCGTCTGGGCCCAAGATCCACAATACTAAGAAAGGTTAATGGTTATCGAGAATCACAAATTCTCCGACATCATCAAGTTAGGGGAAAGGATTGAAGAAGGGATCAAGAGCGGAATGGTAACTAATTTTGAGGCATTACAGGCTACAAACAAAGCATTGTAGTCAGGGGGTATATCCAAGAAGAGAGAAGTAGGGGCCATGATGGTAGCCCAAGGTCCAAAATCTCCTCTTACATACTAAACACCTTCACTCACATATCAACCTTCACCTCTCAGATATCCATAACCCGCCACTACCTACCACACTTATCACACCTAGCCAGCATATTATCACTCACCGCCAGCCCGCCAAAACTATCAGAAACCCAGACCAAATTTCGACCGCATGCCACCCAGACAATACACCCTTATTGCTAAAACCATCGATCAATTATACGAGAGATTGAAAGTTGCTGGATATGTCACCCCTATTCCCGCTGTTGCCATGGAAAACTCCTCTCAATGGGTCAATCCAAACAAAACATGTGCCTACCACTCCGACATGAAAGGTCATACCATTGATGAATGTCGCACCCTGAAAGACAAGATCCAGACACTAATCGATACTAAGGTTATAGAAGCAAATGAGGCTGCACCTAATGTCCGCAATAATCCTCTCCCGGATCATAGGGGCGAGGGAGTAAATGTGATAGAGACTGATGAAGAATGGGACCGAAAAGGGTCGATTGGGCTTATTCGAGAAGGGGATGACCCAAAGAAACCCGCGGTCACTCTTACTCCTATTATGGTACATATACAGCCACCAGTTGAAGTTGAAGTAGCCGCACCAACCCCGTTCGAGGTGGAAACAACACCAGCAGCTGCACCTGCTCCATTCGAAGTAGAAGTAACCATACCCTTCACTGTGACGATAGCATCCACACCGCCCTTTAAATCCAATATCATGCCCTAGGACTATGTTGCAGAATCCAGGAGGAAAGGAAAGCAAAAATGGAAGAATCTGGTGCAGCACAAGGGATGACCAGGACTAGTAGAATTTATACACCTGAGAATTTGGGAGGAACGAGTAGAGAAGCTGCTTCCA
This sequence comes from Nicotiana tabacum, assembly GCF_000715075.1. Taxonomy (NCBI): domain Eukaryota; kingdom Viridiplantae; phylum Streptophyta; class Magnoliopsida; order Solanales; family Solanaceae; genus Nicotiana; species Nicotiana tabacum. Next base: position 86,633,309 of record NC_134100.1, read on the forward strand.
AGTAACCCATCATCGAAACTGGCCCGGATGATCTTTGGAGAAAGGTGCAAGCGAGAGAATATTCTGTGGTAGACCATCTGAACAAAACTCCTGCTCAGATATCCATCTTATCATTACTGCAGAATTTTGAGGCACATAGGAATGCCTTGATGAAGGTATTGAATGATGCTTACGTACCTAACAATATCACCAGTAGGGAGATGGCCAACATGGTAGGGCAAGTACTGGAGAGCCACAAGATCACCTTTCATGAAGATGAACTGCCACTAGAGGGATTAAGCCACAATAGGGCGCTGCACATCACGGTACAATGCGAGGATAAATTCATTGCCAGGGTTTTGATAGATGGAGGGTCCAGTCTCAACATCTGTCTGCTGACTACTCTGAAAAGGTTAGGTAAAGGTTTGCATGAAATACAAGCAGGGACTATGAATGTGAAGGTGTTCGATGGGTCTTAAAGGGCCATAATTGGGGAAAACCAATCTATGCTTACAGATGGGCCCGACTTGGTTTGATGTTGAATTTTAAGTGCTAGACATATCCGCCTCATACAATCTACTATTGGGACGACCTTAGATACATGCCGCCGGGGCCGTGGCTTTTACTTTGCACCAGGCTGTAAAGTTCGAATGGAATCATCAGGAGGTGATCATTCATGGAGATGGGAGTGATCCCATTTATACCAACCAAATTGTTCCTGTCGTGGAAAATAGAAGGAATTTAGGAGGGGAGACTTATCATCGCATCGAGTGCGTTAATGAAATTGAGAAAGACAAGTGGTGGAGCAGCAAAATAGAAAGCATACTAGCGTGGGCAGGCTATGAACCCGGTAAAGGGCTCAGGAAGAACCTCCAAGGAATTACCAAACCAATATAGCTAAAACGTCACGACACGACCTTTGGACTTGGATATCAGTACACCTAGCAGGAGTATGACGATTGGTCGCCGCCATGGCGTGGTCCTTATTACACTTTTGAGCATCTGGTACCACATTTGAGCCAATCCTTTCATCATGCCGACATGATGTGGGGATCTGAAGAAGATGAAGTTCTAGCTGTCTTAAGGAAACTGTTCTTGGAAGATAAAGACATGGATTGCAGTGTGATAGTTGAGGAGGAGGAGGAAGAAGGCCTCATCATCCAGACAGCGGAGAAGGGAGCTGTTCTCAGGAATTGGACTGCCACACCATCCAGGGCCCGACGAGTCCCGGGGTAGCATGGCTGCTATTGTCATTCATTTTGAAAACAATTCCTTTTGAGCATTTTTGTTTGAAATATTTTCTTTCCTTTCAGTATTTTGCTTTAGAAAAAATTGTTTGAAGTCATTAAAATTTGCTTTGTTTGACGTTTCAATACTTATCAACGGCTTGATATTTTATTATTATTATTATTATTATTATTATTATTATTATTATTATTATTATTATTATTATTATTATTATTATTATTATTATTATTATTATTATTATCTTTAAAGGATGTAATTTTTATGCCTTTATATTTCTTACCTAGATGAACCAACGACTGTGACATGTAATGAGACAATGCAACATAAGGATAGTGATTCGGAAGAGATAGAAGAAGAAGATGTGATACTTGAGGAAATCGTCAGAGAAGTTGAGAATTTTGAGAACAAACCTAAGTCCAATATAGACGAGACTGAGGTAGTCAACTTGGGAGATTCTGAAACCGTCAAAGAAACTCGAATAAGCATTCAATTGTCACCATCAGAGAAGGAAGAGTACACTCGTTTCTTAAGAGAGTATGAAGACATTTTTGCATGGTCATATAATGATATGATTCGGCTGAGCACGTCCATAGTGGCTCACAAGCTACCTACCAATCCAATGTGTCCACCAGTAAAGCAGAAACTCAGAAAGTTCAAACCAGACATGAATCTAAAAATAAAGAAAGAAATCACCAAACAGATCAAAGTTAAGGTCCTCAGGGTAGTTGAATATCCAACTTGGTTAGCCAACATTGTGCCGGTTCCGAACTATCAGGATTTAAACAGAGCAAGTCCCAAGGATGATTTCCCACTACCTAACATACATATACTGATCAATAATTACGCCAAGCATGAACTCCAATCCTTTGTTGATTTCTTCGCGGGTTATCATCAGATTTGGATGGATGAAGAAGACGCGGAGAAAATAACTTTCATCACGCCGTGGGGAGTGTACTGTTACAAAATGATGTTGTTTGGTTTAAAGAATGCTGGGGCCACCTACATGAGGGCCATGATAACCATTTTCCCTGACATGATACACAAGGAGATAGAAGTATATGTGGATGACGTCATCATCAAATCCAAGAGGGTCGCAGATCACATAGCAGATCTGAGAAAGTTCTTTGATCGGCTGGAAAAGTACAATCTGAAACTGAACCCCGCTAAATGTGCCTTCAGAGTTCCTGCCAGAAAATTGTTAGGGTTCATTGTCAGCCGCCGAGGAATTAAGTTAGAACAGTCAAAGGTCAAAGCTATCCAGGATTTACCACCACCAAAGAACAAGAAGGACGTGATGAGTTTCTTGGGACGTCTCAACTACATCATCCGCTTCATAGCAAAATCAACTGTAATATGTGAACCAATTTTCAAAATGCTGTAGAAGGATGCCGCCACTAGCTGGACTGAAGACTGTCAGAAGGCTTTTGACAAAATCATGGAATACATTTCCACACCACCAGTCCTAGTCCCACCAGAACCTGATAGACCACTACTACTCTACCTTTCCGTACTAGATGGGGCTTTCGGTTATGTCTTGGGATAACACGACGAGACATGGAGAAAAGAGCATGCCATATATTATCTGAGCAAGAAGTTCACACCCTATGAAGCACGGTACTCTATGCTAGAATGCACTTGCTGTGCTCTGACATGGATAGCCCAGAAATTGAGGCACTACTTTTGTGCTTATACCACATATCTCATATCGAGAATGGATACACTGAAGTACATCTTTCAGAAGCCTATTCCTACAGGAAAGCTGGCCAAATGGAAAATATTGTTGAGTGAGTTTAACATCATCTATGTAACTCATAAGGCAGTCAAGAGATAGGCATTAGCAGATCATCTTGCAAACAATCCTATAGGAGGAGAATACGAACCACTGAAAACGTATTTTCATGATGAAGAAGTGTCTTTCGTGGGAGAAGATATTGCTGAATCCTACGACGGTTGGAGAATGTTTTTCGACAGAGCTCCAAATTTCAAAGGAGTCGGTATCAGAGCCGTTTTGGTGTCAGAAACCGGTCAATATTATCCGGTGTCCGGAAAACTCAGGTTTCCATGCACCAATAATATGGCGGAATATGAAGCCTGCATATTAGGACTCAATTTGGCTGTCGACATGAATGTCCAGGTATTGCTGGTGATTGGTGATTCAGACCTGCCGGTGCACCAGGTATAAGGAGAATGGGCTACAAAGAACACCAAGATACTACCATATCTGCATCATATACAAGAGATCATGAAGAGGTTCACGAAGATAGAATTCCAACATGTCCCCAGAATCCAGAATGAATTCGTAGATGCACTGGCCACTTTGTCTTCTATGATACAACACCCGGACAAGAACTTCATCAATCCTATTCAGTTAAGAATCCATAATTGGCCAGTTTACTATGCTCGTGTTGAAAAAGAAACAGATGGGAATCCATGGTTCCACGATATCAAGGAATATTTGTCAAAAGGAGAATATCCAGAGCATGTAAACCACACTCAGAAATGCACACTTCGGAGGTTGTCCAACCATTTCTTCCAAAGCGGAGGAATTCTGTATAGAAGAACTCCTGATCTGGGGCTATTATGGTGTGTTGACGCCAAAGAAGCCTCCAAACTACTTGAAGAGATACACGCCAAATCCTGCGGCCTACATATGAATGGTTTCATCCTAGCCAAGAAGATACTCAGAGCCGGATACTTTTGGATGACTATGGAAACAGACTGCATCCGGTATGCCCAGAAATGTCATCAGTGCCAGATACACGCAGATATGATACGGGTACCTCCAAATGAACTTAATGCAACAAGCGCACCTTGGCCTTTTTCTGTGTGGGGAATAGATGTCATTGGACCGATCGAGCCCACCGCTTCAAATAGGCACAGGTTCATTCTAGTGGCCATCGATTATTTCACAAAGTGGGTTGAAACTGCATCTTACAAAGCTGTAACCAAGAAAGTCATCGCAGATTTTGTCAGGGACCGTATTGTTTGTCGATTCGGGGTTCCAGAATCCATCATCACTGACAATGCCGCCAATCTCAACAGTGATCTAATGAAAGCCATGTGTGAAACCTTCAAAATCAAGCACAAAAACTCCACAGCATACCGACCCCAAATGAATGGAACTGTGGAAGCCGCCAACAAAAACATTAAGAAGATACTAAGGAAGATGGTAGAGAATCACAAGCAGTGGCACGAGAAGTTACCATTTGCCTTATTGGGATACCGTACCACAGTTCACACGTCAACCGAGAAACTCCTTACCTATTGGTCTACGGTCCTGAAGCCGTCATCCCCGTCGAAGTAGAAATTCCTTCCTTAAGAATTATACAAGAAGCTGAGCTCAGTGATGCAGAATAGATAAGAAGCTGCTATGAGCAGTTAGCTCTCATTGATGGGAAAAGAATGAATGCGGTGTGTTATGGTCAGCTTTATCAGAACATAATGTCCAGAGCTTTCAATAAAAGGGTTAAACCTAGGCAGTTCACACTAGGGCAGCTGGTGCTGAAACGGATCTTTCCCCATCAGGATGAAGCAAAAGGAAAATTCTCACCCAACTGGCAAGGGCCTTATATGGTTCACAGGGTACTAACAGGAGGAGCACTCATACTCGCAAAGATGGATGGAGAAATTCGGCCAAAGCCTATCAATTCAGACACAGTCAAAAGATACTATGTCTAAACTTTTTGCATTTCTTCATATGATGTGATTGAACTACGCTTGACCTGATTCCCGTTTAAGAGGGGATACATAAGCAGCCCTGTGGGTTCGGTCACAATTCAATAAAATTTCTATTTTCCCCATAATCGGAAACTGGGGCAGAATTTTGAGGAGGACCCTCAAAATTCTATGGCAAGAAGGTCGCAATGTCTCTAACAATGTCGCAGTTATTGGTTCATCTAATCAATTTTTAAATTGCACATTACTGTGTTTTGAACAACTATGCATGCATATTTTTTGAAAACTTCATTTTTTTAGCCAGATACTACCCATAGTAACTCAAACAGGATTCCAACGCGGAGCGGAGCAGACAAAGGCACGAACCAACCTCCCCCGCAAAACTCACGATTTTTCTTTGAATACAGGAACAAGAGATAGTCGCAGTACGTGCGCACCTTAGAATCACTGTCTTCACAACAACAAGGCTACCGAACTCATCCACAAATAAGAAATACTCTGCTTTCACTTATTATCTATTGATTGCATGAGACTAAGCAATGTCTCCATTTTGCATGAGGCTAAGCTCTGTCTCCTTAATTGCACAAGGCTAAGCTATATCTTTCCTATTGCATGAGACTAAGCATTGTCTCCCATCTTGCATGAGGCTAAGCCCTGCCTCCTCAACTGCATAAGGCTAAGCATTGACTTCCATTTTCATGAGACTAAGAATGATCTCAAATCTTGCATGAGGCTAAGCCCTGACTCCTCAACTGCATAAGGCTAAGCATTGCCTTCCATTTGCATGAGACTAAGCATTGTCTCCAATCTTACATGAGGCTAAGCCCTACCTCCTCAACTGCATAAGGCTAAGCATTTCCTTCCATTTGCATGAGACTAAGCACTATCTCCAATCTTGTATGAGGCTAAGCCCTACCTCCTCAACTGCATAAGGCTAAGCATTGCCTTCCATTTGCATGAGATTAAGCACTATCTCCATCCTGTATGAGGCTAAGCCCTGCCTCCTCAACTGCATAAGGCTAAGCATTTCATTCCATTTGCATGAGGCTAAACCCTGCCTCCTCAACTGCACGAGGCTAAGCATTGCCTTCCATTTGCATGAGACTAAGCACTGTCTCCATCTTACATGAGGCTAAGCCCTACCTCCTCAACTGCATAAGGCTAAGCATTGCCTTCCCCTTACATGAGACCAAGAACTGTCTCCAATCTTGCATGAGGCTAAGCCCTGCCTCCTTAATTGCATAAGGCTAAGCATTGCCTTCCATTTGCATGGGACTAAGCAGTGTCTCAAATCTTGCATAGGGCTAAGCTCTGCCTTCCCAACATGAGACTAAGCATTGTCTCTCCTTGCATGACCACAAATTTTGCTTTATTCCAAACCTTGCATTATAATCTTCTCTTGGGACTAAGCTTTGCTCCCAACTCTACATAGGGCTAAGCTCTATCTGGTTTTATCTCAAGCATCATGTCTCTGCATCTCATGGGCTGACATATAGCCAATTTGTCCGAAGGCGTCATAGTCCGAAGGCATCATCCTCATAGCCGAAAGACACCATGCCATGGCCTGAGGATCTCTTAATCTTGCACATCATTATTCAAAGGCATCATGGTTCGGAGGCACCATCTTCATAGCCCAAGAACATCATTTAATAGCCTGCGAATCCTTTACCGCACAATTCATGGCCCAGGACATCATGGGCTAAGGACGTCATCCTCACCGTCCAAAGACAATCTCCATGGTCCAAAGGGAATTTGCATCATGTTTAAATTTATGCGATAATCTATATGCATCGTATTTTGAGTCTGCAGGTAATCCGGTAAATAACCATTTTCCTAACGGGAGCAATCTTCGCTCCAGTTTCTATTCAACGTCCATATCCTTCAATTATTTCAAACGTAACCGATCATCGTCCGTTACCCATTCTCATATGCTACACACTCAAATATCCGTAACCATTCTCAACCTTTCATATCCATAATATTCGGTCCATTCTTACAACAATTCCATCGGTTTATTCCACCATCAGATCCAGAACTACACATGGCCTGATTCCTATATAACCAGGGATATGTAGGCAGCTCAGAGACTAGAGTGCGGCCTACATTCTTTTCAAATCACCCATTCGGTCAAAATCGGTCATCATTTCTTTATCCGACTACTCTTTCATGCTTTCCGGGTAAAGAGGGGCAGTTGTTGATACGCATATACATCATCATTTGATTTACAAGCATACACAAGTATTTTCATAATCTTCCATAATTTTTAAAGACTTTAAATCAATTTATTTCTGCATTGTATTATATAAATATCCAATAATTACCCGCCTAATTATTTTTATGATGATTTAATCATCTAAACTTATAATTTATACCAATATGATGTTTTAAATATTTTCAATGCATTTCGTATAATTTACATTTGTATTTTTCAGGGCTAAATTGCACATTTTACAATAATAGCCCATATGTACATATAATTATATTATTTATACAAAACATAACCTATTTATATTTTTGTAATATTGAATATTTGTTTTCAATAATTTTTATGCACAAATTATATTTTTATTATTTATCTATTATTTTTACAAATTATTTTATTGGTTAAATTTGGGTATTTAAAATCTGGCCCCAATTTTAACTAATTTGGATCTAAAACTATCCAAACCAGCCCAAGCCCAATACCTCTAACCCAATTACCTTTACCCATTCATTAAATCTAACCCCAATCTGCCTAAATCCTGGCCGTTGATCAAAAATGATCAACGGCCCATAACTAACGACCCCATTCCTTTATATCCCTCATCTCTACCCTAATCCTCACTTTTTTAAAACCGTCGCCCTCATTTCACTTCCCTCTGAAGAACCCTAGCCTGCCGCCTCTCCAAAATCCTCCCCTAATCCCGTTCCTAATAGGACTTTCTTCCCATTTACTTATCATTTCGACATATTTTCTTTATTGGTTGATTCTTTACGGTATTACTTAGTACTTGCCTAAACATGGCAAGTACCCTACTCTGATTCTGTCCTAATCGATCTTCATCTCTTGAATCTGGACGATATTAAGTCCAAACACGTTATTTTACACCGTGTGAGTTTGATTTGTTCGTATCTTGCTGATTCATACTTAACCCTAAGGTTAGGGTTTATAGATTCTCTTTGATTCGAACTGAAATTGGTTCAAGCTTTAATATTAAGTATTATCTCGTCTATATTCGCCTTATTATGTATGAATCTGTCTACTTCTGCCGATTATGTTTTACTTGCCCTAAATTAGGGTTTCAGATCCTTTTTATTTGAACCAAATCTGGTTCGGTTCTGTGTTTTGTGAATAATATTCATGTCTATGTTCATTTTATACAATATGTGACTTTTTGCCGATTTTGTGGAGTTTACCTAAAAACTAGGGTTTCAAAATCTTTTCTTCTTTACTGATTGTTTGAATTAATTATATTTCCATATTTATGTTTTTAGTTTCTACACTATTTAAGCCCCTCCCCACTCCCATTTGGTTAAGTTCGGAAAAATCATGAAAAAGCTATAAAACTAAAGTTGTATACTCTTTACTCTTGAATAATCTTGTTCTGTACTCTAGTTCTCGGCCGGCTGAAAGCCAAGGCCAGAAATTTTGAGTTCTTACTCTTTGGGTGATATTCACAATACTGTGGGATTCCTTTCTTTTTTGTTTCATTTTAACTGGTGAGTTACCATATCTCTGCCATTTCATTCTGATTATTTGTTTAATGTGCTACTTCAATTAGACTATGTTATCCTAAATGCTATTACATTTGTAATTTGAGAAATGCTTGAATCTACTTTGAGTTTGTTAGTTCGATTCTGCTTAACCTATATGTCACTGATAGCAATCTCTTGAAGTTTAAGTTTGTTATTATCTTGCTCTTTGAACATGTTCTCATATCTCCTGGTATAGAATAGTTAACTAGGTATATATGTCTTCTTTAATAGGATAATAAGTTTGTTTCTGAGTGCATCATAATGTGGCCTGTTTGACTTTGTTTCTATTATATTTTGACACCCCTAGTAACTGCCCTAATTAGTTCCTAACATGTCATGATCTGTTGCTAATTGATTTCTTCTTATGACACTAGTTTCTGCACTTTACTTAATCTGAATCCTCCTTTATCATTATAAATCTATCGTATGACTAGTCTTATTAGCATGCAACTGTGTTAACTTCTAAAAAACTGAATTAAGTCTTCCTAGGTTAAAATGTGTTGCTATTTATTTGTGTTCTATGTGTGATTCTGTACCCCCTAATCCCATCCTACTCTCTTGAATTCTCACTCTTTGCTGGCTGAAAGCTAAAGCAATTTAGGTTCTGTCCCTTGGCCTCCCTAGTGTGAGCATTGTTCAGGGTTCATATGAGACCCTCGTGAACTCTGACACACTAGGATTTGGTCCCTAGTCTTCTTTGAACTGTTCTGATTATTCTTCTCCAGTGTGAGCCCTGCCCTGGGTTCTTGAAGCCCTTGGGAACTCTGACACACTAGAGATTTGGGTTCTGTATGCTTATCCTTGAGATATGGGTGTATCATTCACTACTGGATACTATGTATCTTTGAACATGGGTTTTTGAAGCTACTGTGAGTTGAAGGCCTGGCCTGTCCATGTGTATTTGGGCCTGCTGCAGGCTTCTTATAGTTTTATATACTTTTCAATTCATTCATTAAATTCTGGTCTGTAATAATTATTTGTAGTAACAATTGGGGTATTAGTAAATTGAGAAACTGGGTTTATTTTAACATTTGCATGAAAATGGGTAGAAATCCTGCCTATAGGTGTTTACTTTGCTTATTCTGCTATTGTGTTAGATAACCTGCCTACAAGTGTTTACTTTATTCAAATACATTCTGCTATTGTATGTTAGATAACCTGCCTATAGGTGTTTATTTTGCTCGAATATGTTCTGTAGATAACCTGCCTATAGGTGTTTACTTGCTCAAATAAGCTCTGTGGATAACTTGCCTATTCTGCTTTTTAGATACCATGCCTATAGGGAATAAAATAACCAAAGTTCAATTTGCATTGCAGCATATTCATTAGGCATCACGATCATAGGGTTATTTATAAATCTGCATTTGTAGAAGTCATGCCCATAGGGTTCTTAATTGATTGATATGCTATTGTCATACTTGCTCATTTAGTATATAAGAACTAAAACCAGTTTCAATCATCAAGGGTAGGAATCATGTCTATAGGGCAATCATTATCTGCATTAAGTGCTAAAACTAGTCTTTAAAAAACACTGTCTCGATGAACACCAGTAGAAAGCATGCCTACAGGGACAAATCGAGTAATTCTGAATATCTCTCGTGTTTATTACTGCTAAATACTGGGTAAATCACCTAGATAGCATGTTTATAGGTTTCAACCGCTTATGCTTATAATCAGTAGACAACTGTGCAGTTACTTAGAAATTACTTTGCATAACTGCTCGCATGATTAAAATCTAGAATCATATAGAAATCATGTCTATAGGGCCTAACGACTTCAATTGTTGAAACTGTCAAAGCACCTAATTTGTTTGCGTTCATTTGCTGCCTAAGTGTGGAGGCTAACCTGAGTCCTTATTTGCTTTTACATGAAAGTCCAATTTATTTTGTATGTCGCCTAGTTTTTATCATTTTTGAGCAACCTAAGTTATGTCTAGAACCATCCAAAAATAGAGGTCCAAACGCCTTCTGGGCCATAGGCAAGTGACAGGTAGTGCACGCATATGGTACGATTTAGAATTGATTAGAGCGCTTTAGGTAAATAACTTAAAGATAGTAATCGGGTAGCAGGAGATGATAGTCTGTACCCGCTGAATAATATGAGTAACACCCCATCTTGAGGGAGTTGCGAAATATTATTTACGTTGCACGGGGTGATCCTTTAGGCTAAAAAACTTAGGACCCCCTACTCCTATTAAAATAATTCTTTCTTTATATTTCTCCCCTCTCTTAGACTAATTCACATGATTTAAGTTCGGCTGGGACCCACCGTTGTGGACCTCGAGGAGTGCCTAACACCTTCTCCTCGAGGTAATTTGAGCCCTTACCCGATCTTTGGTAACGCAAACTAGTAAACCTGGGTCATTTGCAAATAGGTGCCCTAACGCACCTTAATCTGTTAGGTGGCGACTCTCTCTTTTAATAACCCTTCCTCCCTTTTTTAAAAGAGTTGTCAACGTCGAAGCCCAATTTCGCGAGAAAGAAGGGGGAGCGACATGAGGCATACTTGTTGATTAGTTATGACTTTTAGATGATGTTATCGGAGATGACTCGAGTAAGAAAATTTCTTTAATGCTAGTTATATTGCACTTTATGAAAATATGAAAAATCATGAAATGATTAAATTATTATTTTGAATGATGTAGTGCACCCGAAGTATGAATTTGATTGGTGGTGTTAAGGCAGGGCTACTTCTTTGGGGGCTGTTGTGCTAATGGGGCTTGTGTCTTTCGGCCCGTTTGGGCGGTGCAATTTTGATTTGAGCATAGTGGGTGACTTTCGAAAGGGTTCTAATGGATTCAAAATGTATATGTGTCAATTGAAAAAAAAATCAAAATTTGTATATTGCCAGAATCGATTATTTACACTGAATGGTGTCGGGACTTGCGGTAATTCTGTATGACTATGGATTCTATATTTCGGTACAAGAAAGGTAAAAAGGAACAATTTTAAGTCCACATAAGGTCTTTTCAGTGTGGGGGTCTTGGTTGTGGTACTTTTGTGGTGCTTAAGAAGAATACAATGGCTTATGGGCCTTAGGACGGTATGGTTTTATGTTAGGATGTCTTGTAGTGAGCTGTGGGTAATGAAAGTAGTGTTTTGACAAGGAGAAATGTCAACTTGAGGGTAATTTAGAAGAAACTCATAGAAAATAGGACAAATGGGTAATACGTTGGATCAGTATGGTAATGGTATGCTCGATTCTTTTGGTAATTATGATGTGGTGAGATTTTTGCAGATGTTTCAGTGGAAATATTCATGGGTTTGGTGACCTACGTGGCTTGGTCGAGTTAGAGGAATTCAGCTATGATAGCTTGGTTATGTGCAAATGGATTTCAAAGAGTTCTCGATGGTTTCTACCATGGTTTGAGCCGGATATTTTCTACCGGTACGGGGAACGTGTTGTGTATTGTGATTTTTTCCTGGAAGGAAGCAAATGGAAGGTTTCTAACTAACCGGGTATGCAATTTACTGGTGACTTAGAGTTGATAATAGGATTCTCGTGCTTGTCACATAATGGCATAATAGATGAGGTGTGCTGTGTGGGATTAAGATTTACATGTACAAGGTGGCAGTTCAATCTTGAAGGGAAGGTTACGAATTTTGGACAAAATGGTCAGTTTTAGATATTTAGAGGAATGTTGTAACTGCTCGGTAATCCTTGAGAAGGGTGCGCATTTCAGAAGGCGCATTGTGTTTTGACTTACGGATATTCATCGCTATTGCAGTACTCACATGGTTGATAGACTGCTGATATTTAAATTATTGCTATATGGTGCGGAAGAATTATGGAAGTATTCCTCGTGGGATGATCGTGCGTGAAAGATGTGTTAGTCATTCGAATGCTAGAATTGGGATCAGTTATGGTGATTCATGTGTCCTATGAATTTGGAGACTGAGAGTTCTCAGAAGCATATTGTTTTAGGGTTGTGACCTGTTTGAGGTAAGTATTTTATTTAAACTCAGTGGAGGCACTAGTTGCGTTAATTATTTGCGATAGCTACGCGTTATGAGTGTGCATATATGTGAGGTTTGTACCCATGTGCGGGCATCAGGGCAAGTATTAATACTCGGAAGAATTCTTAGGCTATGATATGCATAGAGTTGACTGTTAAGTATAAAGTTATAACGTTTCTCGCATTCGTACATTTGTGGAGAACTATCTGGGCTATACTTGAGGTTATAAAGAGGCTAATTCCCTGAGAAAACTTGGTAGTTACTATTTTTGCGTTAACTTGCCGATTTGAGGTGTGATAGCAGACTTTGCACATGCCTACACTATGGCGTGTTATTTATACCAGTCCAGGAGCATGAGAATCTTATTTCATTATTATATACATGTATACTTGTTTAGTTGCCCATGTATGATATGCTGGTACTGGAGGCGTGTGACCATGCCAGGCGATATATATTATTGACACGTGAGTTTACCGTGTCGCACGTGAGTTGTCCATGAAGTGTGTGTGAATTTTGTTTCTTTGATAATTTATCTGATTTCATTGCTTTCCTTCCTCTACGATAAAAACTACTTGAGAAGCGTATTTGAGAAATTGTGTACATGCGCCTACGATTATCCTCTTCACAAAATTTGAAGAGTTAGTTGTAAATATTAGGTTGTGGTGGTGCTAGCTGAACTTGCGAAATTGTTCTCTTCTTTGAGATATTTTCCATTTTTGGGTGCACAGATTGCACGGTTTTTTGGCTTGATATATATTGGTGTGGTGTATATGTGGAATAGTTGTGTTTGATAATATAAGGTCATCAGACCTAGAACGTGCACTATCAGATTTTATAATGGTATATTTGGGAGGATGATATCAAAAGTTGACTTAGAAAGTGATTATGGTTCTGGTTGGGGCGAGAGTGCTCCATGACTAGTTGATATGATAAGTGGTTATGAGATTCTGCATGTTTCTTTCATTATCAGTAGTGTATGAAAGTTTTGGGAACGAGGTTTTGTTTGATATGAGGTTTAATACTAGCACCAGATTGGTTTTGAGTAGTTACTGTGATCGGAAATGGTACCGCGAGTATGCGAGTTGTGTAGTATGTTATGTGATTATATGTGGGGTTATGGTCATGGCTTGATACAACTTGTTCAAACTTATATAGTGTGTAGATGTGAGACTCGGGTCTTGTAAGAAATTCTGGATGTTGGAAATTGGGTTCTAAGTTTTACGGACTAAGGTTAAAGTAATAATCTTCAATTATGTTGTGTTGTCAGGCCTATATGGAATAAGGTGGTGTGGTATCACCCCCGGGTATGTGTGTGGTAAGATGGAATAGTGATGTGATGGCTTGGAAACAACTCTTGGCACGTTTGAGGACGAACGTATGCTTAAGTGGGGGAGAATGTAACGACCCGACCGGTCATTTTGAGTATTGCAACCCCGTTTCCCATTTAATGCTCAATTTATACTTCACAGTTGTTATGTGACTTGTCGGGGTAATTGGTTCGGGTCTGGTGAGGTTTCGAAATGAATTGAGATACTTAGTCTCGAAGATGAAAACTTAAGTTGAAAAGGTTGATCGGATGATTGACTTATGTGTAAGCGACCCCGGAATAGAGTTTTGATGATTCCAACAGCTCCGTATGGTGATTTTGGACTTAGGAGCGTGTCCGAAAAATTATTTGGAAGTTCGTAGTTAAATTAGTCTTGAAATGGCTAAAATAGAAATTTAAATTGGAAGATTGACCGGGGAGTTGACTTTTTGATATCGTGGTCGGAATATGATAATGGAAATTTGAATAGCTTCATTATGTCATTTATGACGTGTGTGCAAAATTTGAGGTCAATCGGACTTGATTTGATAGGTTTCGGCATTGAATGTAGAAGTTGGAAATTGTTAGTTTTGAATAGGCTTAAATTGGGGTGCGATTCGTGTTTTAGTGTTGTTCAATATAATTTGAGGCATCGACTAAGTTTGTGTCATATTATGGGACTTGTTATTATACTTGGTTGGGGTCCCATGGACTCGGATGAGTTTTGGAAGAGGTTTTGGACGAGTTTGGTGTTTTGAGCATAAGCATGTAATGATCCAAACGTCCATTTTTAGTTCTAGAGATCGAAATTCGATTTCGAGACTTCCACGATTTTGATAATGAATTATAGGAGTGATCTGGAAAGTTTGGTCTAATTTCATCAAGTCGCGATTGTGTGTTTAGCGTGAAATATGAGTTAATTGTTTAACGAGCGAAATTTGTATCGCATTGAGTAAATGAGCTCTGAATTGAGTTTTGATTGAACGACTAGGTTCGTATTATTATTTGTGACTCATAGGAATAAGAATCGTCGAATTCCGAGTTCGTATAATGGAGTTAGAGCCTTTTTAGTAAAAATAATAACTGATAGTGCAAGCAAGTTCTGGTGTGGACTTTTAGTGACGGAAAATGGACTTTTAGTGACGGGAAATGGACTTTTACTAACGGATGGGCAGAAACTTAAGGACAAAAAATGGTCATTTTCTTCATTTTATTTGGATTTTTAGAGCACGGTTCTTGGGCGATTTTGAGGATTTCTTTACGACTTCGACCTGGGTAAGTGTCCTATATCCAAAAGTGATTATATTTCATAAATTCATGGTTATATTCATCATTTATTTCAGATTTAAATGGAAGAAATCAAGATTTTTACAAAACTTTTCAAGAATGAACATTTTAGATTTGAAGGTTGAGTTGTTATCGGAATTTGATAAAATTGGGTTGGTTGGACTCGTAATTGAATGGGTTGTCGGATTTTGTGAGTTTCGCCGGATTCTGAAACGTGGGCCCCACGAGCGATTTTTGAGTTAAATTTTAGATTTTGTTGGAAAATTAGTATTTTCATATGGAATTAATTCCTATAATTAGTATTGACTGAATTGAATTAACTGTGGCTAGATTTGAGGCGTTCGGAGGCCGATTCGCGAGGCAAAGGCATATTGGAATAAAGAATTACATAGTTCAAGGTAAGTAAGAGTTCTAAATTTTGTCCCGAGGGTATAAAACCCCGGATTATATGTTATGTGATCAGTTTTGAGGTAACGCACATGCTAGATGACAGGCGTGTGGGCGTGCACCATAGGAATTGTGATTTGGTCAAATTCCATGGAACTGTGTAGTTGAATAATCTGTTGTTATCTGTACATTCTTCATGTAGTAGAGAAATTAAACCACAAATCATGTTTAGATTATATGTTGGCACTGTAGGGACCCACATATGTCATGTACATGTTGAACTATCTGTTTAATTATTGTTTGTACTCACTCACAATTTACTTGTTTATTTTATCTCAGTCTTTATTGTTCATCATTGATGCATCATATCAGTGTTGTTTGGGCTGATTTCATGATTATTGAGAGCCCGAAAGACTAGAGAGATTTATGACTAAGTGAGGCCGAGGGCCTGATTGTGAGTTATTATATTATAGCACGTGAGTTGTCCATACAACACGTGAGTTGTCCGTGAAGCACGTGAGTTGTCCGTGCGGATCCATATATTATACTATAGCACGTGAGTTATCCGTGCAACACGTGAGTTGTCCGTGCAGATCCATATATTATACTATAGCACGTGAATTGTACGTGCAGCACATGAGTTGTCCGTGCGGATCCAGATATTATACTATAGCACGTGAGTTATCCGTGCGGATCCATATATTATACTATAGCATGTGAGTTGTCCGTGCAATACGCGAATTGTCCTTGCGGATCCAGATATTATACTATAGCATGTGAGTTATCCGTACAGCACGTGAGTTATCCGTGTGGATCCATATATTGATACTATAGCACGTGAGTTGTCCGTGCGGATTATAACGCTTGGGCTTGTAGGAGCCCCTACGAAGTCTGTACACACTCCCAGTGAGTGCAAGTACCTACTGAGTGCGAGTGCTGAGTGAATGGAATGTCTGCGTGATTGTGATCTTGAGAGGATGCATTTGATTTCATTACTGTTGCACTTCAGCTGTCATATATCATTTATTTTTTTTTGGAAATTTCTGAGAGATATTATCTTATGATTCAGTTGGACTTGACATGAAATTACTGTTTTGGCCTTAAATGTTGAACTTGAAAGCATGCCTACATTATTATGTTGGAAATTACTGTAATTGGACTTAGATGTGAAGTTCGTCACTACTTTTAGTTCTTTATTTAGTATTGTTACTTGCTGAGTTGGTTGTACTTATACTACACCTTGCACCTCGTGTGCAGATCTAAGTACTTCTGGATACGGCGTTGCTAGTTCTCGGAATTTATCTGTTGGAAATTATCAAGGTAGCTGCTTGGCGTCCGCAGACCTTGACTCTTTTTCCTTTTAGTTTTTGTACTGTTCTATATTTTCAGACAGTGTTTTTAGCAGTCAGACTTTGTTATCATTTAGATGCTCATGTACTCAGTGACACCGGATTTTGGGAATGTATTTTATGTCAGTGATTTGCGTGGTTTTCTATGAAATTCAAATATTATGTTTTCAAACTTAAGAAAAAATGTGCCTTATTTAGATTGTCGGCTTGTCTAGTATTGAGATATGCGTCATCACGACCGGTTAGGATTTTGGGTCGTGATATTTTGGCACGCCCATGTGAAATTCCTACTCCTCCGCTGATTGAACCCATATATAGCATTGGCCTCTACGTACAAAGTAATTGGGCAATTCCAAGACCAATTTCCAATGAAAAAAGAGTTAGAAAATAGACAAGTAATACATGAAAAAGTTGAGTGATTCTTTTCTCCTTAATTTGGACTTGGAAAAGATGAGAACTTGCATATTGATCGTGACTCATGAGGCTTTTTTTTATTATCAGCTAACCATTTGGCGACAAGAAAACATAACATGTACTCATTAATCAAGGTACATGATACTTTTTTTCCTTTTTCTTTTCCAACTTCTTTGACACTTACTTAAGCCTAATTTTGTTGAGTACTAGAATTAGCCATGAACTTTATAATTAATCTATAGTTAAATTACTCGAACCTAATAGAATTTCTTGATAATCTATTGTTAATCTATTACTAAATAGAATTAGCGATGCATTTTTCTATTTAGCTGCAAAATTTGTTCATCGCTAATTATTATTTTATTTTTAAATAATGATTATGCAGAAAGAAAGAAAAGGAACAAAATGAAAAAAATATAAATAAAGCGTAATATGAAAAGCAACTTTCTAAAACTGTCTAGTATAATAGTCCTCAAACTTAAACCAATATTAAGGCTTGGCCTTTTAAAAGCAACCTCTTAAAATTGTCTAATATTGCCTATAAAAAAATCATTATTTAGCATTAGCTGGTTAAATTAATTAGTTAATTAATCTGATTTTTACCTCAAGTGCGAGTGTGTGTGTATATATATATATATATATATATTTTGCTGAACCTAATATGGACCTTTTCCCTTTTGTTCCAAGATCTTATTTCTATCTTTTCTTTTTAAAAAGTTTTTTTTTTGTTATTCCTTTAATTCGTAGATAAGTATAGAAACTTGGAGATATCAGTTATGAGATATTGTTAAGTTGGTATAGGTAAGATATGAATCATATGAACTTTTGCAAAGTGGAAAAGTGTAGGCCTTTTAGGTAAAAAGGAAATGTATATCACATCCAATATATCCATCTTCAAAACCCTATTTAAGACAAGTCCATGGCTTCTTTTTTCTCTTGGATTTTCGGTATCTGTATTCAGTATTCGAAAATTTACTGGTTCGATTAATTTGGATTTAATTTGCACTGAGTAGGTCCTATTAAGCGGATTAACCACTCCGTTACTACATAATGTTCTTCATTTTTAGGGCTTGACCCAAAACACATAACTAAGATCGAGGAATCCCATCCATCACGCTACACAACTTGCGATCACTCTGCATTTTCACTACTAATTGGGTGACTAGCTAGTCCAATTTTCAAACATCAACTTTTGAGACCCAAGCTTACTTGAGTATATATAGGGATGTCAAATGGGCGGGTCAAAATAGGTTGAGCCAATAATTTGACGGGTCAAATAATCCGTCCAAAAATTACTTGGGCTAAGATGTGCTGGATCAAGATGGACTAAAATTTCGGTCATATTCCAACCCGTCCAACTCTTATCAAGCTTTACATAATGTGTTGTTTTCTTATGAATTGTATAATTACTAAATAAGACTTTTTCTTTTATTATGGTCATATATAACATACCAAATAAAAAAAAATATTTTAAAGATATTTTAGCAATGTTACTCATCGATCAATCTGGGCTAAAAATCAGCCCAACTTTAAATGGGTTGGATCAAAATGGACTAGGTTTAATAAATGAGCAGTCATTTGGGCTTGGGCCAAATTTAACAGCCCTAAGTATATATCTCAGATTAGCCCGGGGACAGAACTACAATAATAGTTACAGGTTCGAGTAAATTCAATAATTTTTACATAGATCTTGTATTTACATTAAGAAGTTCGTTAAACATATAAAAATATTTAATAACCCAATAACCAAATAAGCTATGAGTCAATAGAAAGTTCAGGACCCAATAACTTCAAATCCTTTTCGCCCTCTAATCTTACCAAATATTTTAAGATTGATAATGAAAATAAATAAAGAAAGAAAGAAAGAGAAAGAGATGTTGAGGTCAATTCGACAATTACATAAACCTAACTTCATTACAGATAGTAGCAAAAACAAAACTACATCAGATAGCATAAATTCGTAGTGTTCGTGAAGTATACGATGTTCTTTGTCTTTTTTTCCTATTTAAGAAACTAAGATGGAGATCAGCATAGTACTTTTAGGGGTTATATGTCTGGTGATTTTTCGTGTGCTGCTACCTAATTTTGGCTGTTCAAACTAATATGTATTCAAAAATAATAACTATTCCGTTAGCTGCTGAAATCCCTATGGATAAATATAAGTAATACATAAAACTTTATGGAAATCTTTATCTAACATATAAGTAATACATAAAACTTACCCGTATCTGACTATACAAATTTATTATGGTTAAATATTAAGTTAAGGTAGGTGTGAATATTAGTTAAGAATGATTTGATGATGATAATGTAAATGAAGGACATGTGCCACGTAATTATTGGTTTGATGTAAATAGCGCTTTAAGTTTTACGTAGAATTTGGACTTTAAATATGTACTATATGGGAACATATAGTATTAGATAATTTTACATACTATTTGAGTATGCAGAAGTCCTAAAATTGCGTCTCACCGCTACTCATTATAAAGAAAATCAACATGCTTGCCTATGAAATAAAATTTGGCGCACACGTACGGTAACATGGTGAAGATGTAAGTAATTAAACTGAAGTATTTTTGAGTCCATACATTTGAAATTCATCCAAAATTAAGTCTTACTTCATCGTGATCAGGGGCGGATGCAGTCTTGTAGTACTATGTTCATCTGAACGCAGTATTTTCGACGCTTAAAAGTTCACTAAAATTACTATACAATAGTAGAAATAATTAAACCCATAATTTAAAAATAAAATGGATTTTATATTAAAAATCTCAACTGTTAAAATCGTAGAGTTTAAATCCTGAATCCGCCTCGGGTAATAATTACTTCCTTTTGGAAAGTATGTGGAGCATTCTTTTGAAACTTTCAACTTGACACAAAATCCTTAAGTTTCCTTGTTGATTGTAGCCAAGCTCATGAGCAGAAAAATCAAGTAAAGTTACAAGACAAGGATGCTTAATCAATTTCATTGGTATCAAGATTTTCTCCATTATTTCTTCATTTCCAACAAGAACAGGAACATACCCTTTGCAAATAGCTTGATCTTTTTCTTGAATTTCATCACTTCTTAATCTCACATAATCACAAGGAAATGTTGATTTCTTCACTCTCATTCCTAATAACCTCATATTCACAACTATTGGGAAAAAAAAGAAAAAAAATTGCTCTTGTAACTCGGGTTGAACCTTTATCGGTGGAGAAAAAGAATAGCAATGGATTATACAATCTTGCTTATACTGATGTTAATGTACTGGTTATGTTCATCAAAAATAGCATAATTAAGCTCTATTTATATTCCTCTTGCTTATACATATGTGATTGTGGAATTAATAATTTTTTTCTTGACTTATATGATTTAATTAATTGATTAAGTGACTATAACACCGTTCCTATGACGACATTTGAGTTGAAGTTATAGTTTAATTAATCTCTTCCTTCTCGTTTAGATTTATTTTGCAATTTCTTTTTAAATTATCGACCATATCCAACAAACCTTGATAGTTAATTAAATTAAAAAAATAGAAAGTTATGAATTATTAAAAAAAGCAGTTTTGGTGAATCATCAATCGATGAATTATTTTGTATATGAGATGTTGAAGCAGTTATATCAACTTAATACTAAAACTTAAGCTTCAATTTCTCAACAATTTCAAGTCACTAAAGAAAGCAAGATTAATTAAAAACTTAATAGTTTTATTATTGACAGTCATTATATTTTGAATTAGTTTGATTAATTTATTATGATTGGAATTACATGGATCAGAATGAAAAACGTAAAGCCATCGAGTGTTTGACTACATGAAGTGTGAACAAGAAATATGATAAAGTTTGCCCCAATGAGATAAGAAACTTTAAGTAGTATGAGAGTCATCTAACATAATCATCGAGAGTTGCGGTAGGATGAGTATGATCTCTCGACCCTTAATTAGAGGTCTCGAGTTCGAGTTTTAAGAATGAAAAAAAATCTGATAGGAAGCGATTTCCCTTTTAATGTGTCTTTTACAATGCAAATTCGAATTAATCGGAACCCCAATATAGAGGTCTCGAATTCGAGTTTTGAGAATGAAAAAAATTCTAATAGGAAGCATTTTCCCTTTTAATATGTCTTATATAGTACATATTCGAATTAATCGGGATCTCAATATGAATACCAGCCACCTAATGGAAAAGAAAGAGTCATCTAACATGAACATCATTGTAACTTGTAAGTCCTATCATATTTGACGGTTGCTATAAATAATACATACTATTAGTAATCTAACTTTAATCTTACAAAATAATCTCTTTTGAAAGCACTTATCTCACCTGATTAGCGTACTTCTATGTTAATTAAGAAGTATAAGTTATTAGGCTAGCCAATCTTTAACTAGCACTTGTATTATATCTACGTAATGTAAATGTCAGTATAATAAATTGTTGTATATCATTTTGTAAGGAGCCAACAGTATGTTAATTCAGGCTAAATGATTTAAGTTTTATATCTATGAACAACGTTAAACTAGATTATCATTTTTAGTGACATTGACACCAAACTTTTAGTTCGTATTAAATACATATAAGTGCATGATTCCATATATATATATATATATATATATATATGCGCGTGTGTGGGGGGGTGTGTACGCACGCATGTGTGTATGTGTGTGGTGTTATTGTGTGCACTAGACATGCCAAATCATGAATTGAAAAGTTGATAGAGGCCATTTTTGTGCCTTAACAATTATCATGAATTAGATTCTTTCATTATTTTAAACAGAGGGTAAGGTCAATGCTCAAGTGTCCCTTACGACTTGTCAAAAGACACTTATAACAGAGGCACACGAATATTTATTGAAAAAACTTCGAGTGATTTTTTGTCGCTTTGTCCCAAAATTTACATTAATTTTGAAAATGTTGGAAAGTCAATTATTGAGATGAGACTAAAACACAAAGTTCTTAGTTACCTGACCCTCCACTAATAAGAGAGCAATGGCGGATCCAACCATGAGTTTGCACGGCGGACAGAACCGGTACTTCAAGGTCGAACCTTATATGTGTGAGAAACAAGCACAAATAGAATAAAATATAAATTTCAAAAGTCAAACTTTCTACTTAAAACCCATATCGTGTGATCTATCACTACAAGGGAGCACTTAATGCATTGGGCACATTCTTTATCATTAATATCAAAGGCAGACTCAAAATGAAAATTAAACCAAAAACAAAAGGGTAAAAAGAAAGAAAGCCGGAAAAAAAATGTGTGCAAGAGTACATGATCCATGCGTTTAAGATTTCAACACCAAAACTGTCACCTATAATAAAATCTGGTATTTTATTATAGGGAAAATACAACACTCAAACTTCCTCAATTGTCAATTGAACACTTACACTTACCTATTGATCAACCAGACACCTTATGTTGGTTTAATTGGATCTCGTACAAACTCCGATCTGACCTGGCAATGTGCGTGAAACAAGTACGTTTGCATCGTATTCTACCTTTCGTTAACCAAATCAGTCGATCAGTTCATGAATCCAAAATATTCATTTGAGCAAAAGAGAAGGTTGAGAAAAGAGAATAGAAACAGAAACAGATGATAAAAGACTGATCAATAGTAGTATACTTCTTCCACTGGAATTTACACAAAGAGCCTCTTGCAATAAACAATAGACTGCTTATATTGGTACAGGTGCATAAATCAAGTGTAGGCAAGAGAAGCCTTTTCATATAAAAATTATAGACTGCTTATCTTGGTTTATAACTTTATAATAGAGACATCAAATGGCACCTAGAGGCTAGTAGGCTAGAATAGGCCCTAAGGTACTAATACTAAATTTGCAATATACCATCTTTCATGTAGTAGGACAAAAATAGTCCGTCACCACAATGTAGAAGGGAAAACAACAAAGATCCTTATGCAGACTTGTCAATTAATCTATGCATTATTAACAAAACTTGCAAATATTTAGAACCAAAATCCAAACTCCATCTTTAGTGAGTTCTTTTTTTGTCCTTTTCAAAAGCTGATCAGGACAGTTCATGTGTCCAGAAACATCAATATTTATGACCAACCACATCAACAAGGAACACTGTTTAGATATGTAAGTAAACTCACAATTCAAAGGGTTGTATCAAGGCCTTCATCAGAAATGAAGCAAACACATGTAAATGTTTGTGTAAAACAAATGAGTCTCAGCAGCATCTCAGTTCAAAGGAAGCAAAAGCCTAGAAATAAACCATGAATTTGTTTCTAAATGATGGAACTGAAATGCAACTGAATGAGGATTTTCAGTGATTTTGGGATATAGCAGCATCTGGTTCCTCAGTTTTCACCAAAAGCAATTGGTAGCGTTCCACTGAGTTGCGTCCTGTAAATCAGATAAAGCAACCTCAGAATTATTTTGGTAATCTTGAGCACTGAACTCGTCGATTCAGAAAAATATTTGAAATTTAATTTACATCAACCAAACCTGCTTTTACACCATAAGCACCAGTTAACTGGAACACAACGAAGACAGATAAATAAAAATGCGCAAATAAGTTTCCACCAATGCAAAGAAATAACAGTAATAGACGTCAAAGAAGCACAGAATACCTTTCTGGAATATTAGTCTCTTGTGACAATGCCTTCTCCAGTCTCTCCTCAAATGGCGTTGCATGCCAACTAACTTTTTGATCCTAAGAAGTCACAAAGTCATCAGTTTATCCTTATTGAATTATATAGCTGGGAGTAAGAGAATGAGTAAAGGAAGTATGACAAACCTCTTTGTACTTGTTAGTAGAATTTGGAATCCCATTTCCATCCCACCATTTAGGAGATATACGAGAAGTTTCATCATCATTCCAATGAGCCGCAACCAACCCAATGATAGGTCTATCTCCAGGAGTTCTGCCATAATGAACATTTTCACCACCATAAACAGAACCAAGATGCTGCTTACTCTGCACCTGATTGATTGAAAGTGGTTTTGAGTCTTTATCAACTGAAGTTTCTGTGAATCCGGATATTCCTAGGTCTGATATAAGGTTTGCTTCGTCAGGCCTTTGATCAGAACCTGTCGTGTGACTGGACAATAATCTAGAATTGGAATCTTGAGTGGAGTAAGAATCTTCATTTAACAATTCATTCAACTGTGAGGCATTATCCACAGGGTTTAAAACAGGATACACAAACTGAGACCTGATCCGTGCAGTTTTAGCAATTCCCATGTGGTCCAAATATGCTGGAAAAATGGTTCCAGGCGTTTGCATCTCATCAGTTAGCTTTAATGGGGTTGGATAGGGTGAATACTTTGATGCATTATAGTTGCCTGATGATTCAGACTGTTCGGAACTTTGACTGGTTTCAGATGAAATACATTTTGATGACATAGAAGATAGATCTGACTCGCTTTCGAAATGGACAGATCTGTATCTGTACTGGGAAGTTGGAGCAGTGACTGGTAAAGCTGCTGAAGCCGTGTTATCATTTAGAGCCAGATTAGCATTAACCTTGATGAATATCGGAGTGTTAGAATTCCCACTGCCATCAATGGAGTTCTTAGAGAAACTTTGACCACTTTGTCCATCCGTCAAACAACTACAGAAATATAACTTCACATTAGATGGCTGTTCATGTCTTTTACGTTAGTGAAACATCAGATGTTAAATGGCGGAAGCTAGAGGTGATTGTAGAAAGACAGAGTTTATTTTATTTTATAATTTCCTAGGTGTATATATTTGAGAGTGAAACAAACGGGAATAACAAAAAGTGGATCAGTATATGCAATGCATTCTTTAGGAATAACAGCAATACTTCTTGCAAAGTCAAAACATGTATTCAGTTCTAGAGATAGGACGTGAATAACAAAATGCCAACTTATACACAAAGCAATGTGGCGTTTAATTCTAGAGAAGAAAATGAAAGGGATTATATACTTGCATTTCCATTTGATATCAGGTTCAGTAATGTTTAAGAGTATCACTTAATCGAAGTTCTCTAGCCATGTTTTTAAGGTTAGAATTCCACCTGCTAGGCGTATGCACCAATGAACCAGATTGCTTGTTTACTCCATCGGTTCTGATAGGTGTGAGCTGATCAGGTTGCAAATTTGAGATGAGCTTCTGAAATGTTGCATCAGAGGGCCAAGAATGGAATTTTAAAGGTTCAACTTCTTCCACTGGAGCTGACAGGTCTTTGCATTTCACTGAGCAGGTTCGAATTTCAGCAGGGGTCTCATGTAAGGTTCCACAAGCTTTGAGAAACTTGGCCTGCAGGAAATTAATCCGGATAAACTATGTAATCTAGTAATTTGCAAAAATAGAAACTGGCCACTTCAGCTTAAAGTTAGCTTGGACTTAAAAGTAAATCTTAAGAAAGAGGCATTAACTTTCACCTCTCATAGCCGAAAAGAAAGCTTACGAGGTCCTTGTAAAAACAGTACCGTTATCAAATAAGAAAGTACAACTATGGTAAAATACACAAGCATCCAAATGACTTTTTGCACCATACTCAATGTTACATCTAAGTTTCTTTCAGTAGATCAATCACAAGCCATTTTTTCCCATTAAATACTTGAATTCAACTTTCCAAAGCTGACATGATGCAACTTCAAACAGACAAATAAGAAGGTAAGAGAAATCGTACCAAACCACAGTGTCAACAAGATACATGTAGCTGCTTAGTGAACGATCCAGGGTGAAATATCAATAGATTGTAAAGACCAAAATTGCACCTCGACAAACAGAAAGAGCTACCGTGACAAGAAGCTCAGACTTGGTTAACAAAGATTAAGTGTAAAGACAAAATTCATCATCTGCTTTCTTTCTTTCCAGACATGTTCCTATCTATATACAGGTGGAACTAACATATACTACATGACTTTGTCGACAGCGGCTTTTCTAAAATGAAAGCACACAAAGGTCAACAAAAATCTGTGCAGATGCTCTAAAGAGTAGCAGGATAATTGAAACTGAACTCTTGCTTACAGAACATCTTGACGTAGGTTTCAATCAGAACAACTTTTATGCAAGTGAAATGTCACTAAATAACAATCTCTGCTTTGTAGCTAGTAAAAACTATAGGGTAAGGAAGAAACTCCTTATCCATTTTTTAATCTTTTACATGAAGAAAAGATATGAAAATAGGAAGCGGAAGATAAGTTTGGGAATTCCAAATATCCGTGCAGTCAACTTAGTTTCAGATTCAATTGATATGAAAAATTTACTAGGCGAGCTATTATTTCATCTTCGGTTTAGAGGAATACACAAAAGAAAATGTTTACACATATATTTCTTTATTCATCTGCTTATATCAGATCCCTGAAAAATATCCCTCTTTTGCAGTTCAAATTCAAAATTTAAAGGCATTTTATTACATCTTTCAAACAGTTCCTCCTTTTTCATATCTCGAATTTATAAGTGCATATCATGACTCATACAATTCCAAGAGAACCAACCTGATTCCTAAGATCATTTGCATCCAATTGTGCCATAGGTGTATCCGAACTCTGATTCTCTACTTCTTCGCAGCCCAAAGTGTTGGTCTCATCTTTATCTGGAACCAGCATTATAGAAAAGGCTTTGAATTTGAGTATAACTAATTTCCATTATAATTTAGTTTGTCAATAATGTGATTAATTGAAAAGCCTACCTTCAGTTAAAAGTGAAGATAGTGGACTTCTATTGCAAGACACCAAAGGTTCCTGATCAAGCAACAAAAACAGTCAAAATATATAAAACAAAAACAAAAAGGAAAACTCAATGGCACCAAATAATGC
Organism: Nicotiana tabacum; assembly: GCF_000715075.1. Classification (NCBI taxonomy): domain Eukaryota; kingdom Viridiplantae; phylum Streptophyta; class Magnoliopsida; order Solanales; family Solanaceae; genus Nicotiana; species Nicotiana tabacum. The sequence goes on from NC_134100.1 coordinate 86,660,383, forward strand.
TTCTTTTAGTAGTCATTAGCAAACCAGCAAAAAAACTGAAGATTTTCAGATTTCACAAACCTAAATAATATGAACTATGACTCAATCAGCAAATTGGACTCTTTCTTATTTAGTAGAAAAAATTACAACTTCGAAATTTAGGAAATCATAGCAGTATCTGATTCTATATCTATAATATAGCTCCGGATAGCAGCAGATTAGTTTTGTTATTTTTATTTTTTATTTTTTTTACAGACTATAATCAAATGCAACAAAGAACAACGAGAAGTAAAAGTAAATAGCTTCTTTTCTCTATTTCTCACAATTTCTTCAGCATTGAGCAGCAAAGCTGCTTCTTTGCTCATTTAGAGCGTACTGCTATTTCGAATTAATAGAAATGTAGTAATCGAAATGTCAAATATTAGTTTTTTCCTTTTTTTGAATCATTTCGTAGCTTTTTTGACCAGAGTAAACTATAATTTCACTAACTAAAACTCCAACTTCACTGCTCTATTTGCTACTTTCATCACTTCTTCAGCAACCGAACAAAATAACAATAAAAACACACTTAAAATATAACAAATTAAAGCATGAAATGACCTTAGTAGGAGTAGATTGCGAGACAATATTCGATTGCGAATCGGTACAAGGAGCATTAGGAACCGTAACATCCTTGATTTTGAAACAGCCGAAGAGACAGCCCATGACAGCCGCAACCACCGCACGAACCACCGTAATCACGGCGTTAGGGTTAGAATTGTTCGATTGATCACAATCTCCTCCGATCACTAGCCACGACCACACCATAATTCCTTTATCTCATACTATTAATAGCAATTCATCAATCATTATCCGATTATCTGTATTTATTAATTGATTAATTGCGCATTATTCTATGTAACTAAGCTTTCAATTCACATTGCGTAAAATCCGACTCAGAGGTGAGCAGTCACTGTGTTGATGGAATGTAAATGGATTTTTTTGAAATTTGAAGCGGGGAATTTAGACGAGGGAAATAAAGTGTTAGCTCTTTTTTTTGGTTTTATCTTAAACGTGTCTGTATGTGATTGGTTGAAATCGTCGTGGAAATCGGCTTCAGCTGGAGCGCGTGAGGTAATGAGCTGTTTTGGTTAACTGTCATTAATTAGTTGTGAATGTGTATTGTAACTGTAGATCATTTCTGTTACATACTTCCTGTTTTTTGGCGTGCAAAAATATGAAAATTCAATTTCTTTTTGGTAAAATAAATAAGTAAGAATTAAAAACATATACTAAAAGTTTATGAAATTTATGGTCTGAAAAATTAGAAGAATTAACCTAAATATCAGTCCACCTAACGGTTTAAACTAAAAATTGCCGACGAATGTATAATATATATAATTTGTATAATTTATATAGCGGCTAGAAAATATAAATAGTGAATTCGACCAATTATTTTGTGTGAAGATCCCCTAAAACAAGCTATAAATTTGTGTGTAGCTATAAAATATCACTTCAATTTTGATAGAGGGAGTAGTATTTAATTTATAAAAAACTACAGTAGCATTCAATATGTCCTAATTTATATGATACATCTTCTTTTTAGTTTTTCCGTAAAAAAGAATTGCAGATTTTTATATATAGAATTTAATTTTATAATTCTTATTTTATACTTGATAATTAAGATGATTTATAATCATATAAATATTTATAGTAGTTTGTTTTAAAAAACTGAAGCATGAAGTATTTATTTTTCAACTTTTAAAGTTAATATATGTTTAGGAGCAAATAGAAATTATGATACATATTTTTCGACGAGCCATGCCTAATGCCATTGGAAGCCGTTAAATTTTGGACTGAACACTTAACTCTTAAAACTAAAATTTCGTTATGAACTGATATACTACTAAAATATACTTAGTAATGAGCTTACATCTATTTTGGCTTTACGAAGATCAATTTCTTGGTACAATTATCACATGCATATTGTCTTAAATACGGTTCTGTCGGTTATTTTTAGCTTAAGCAATTTAATGGCCGGGTTAATTCTTCAAAATATAACCCGTTCAAGTCTAGGCAGGTGAGCTCGGCATCAAAAGACTTAAGTTGCTTGGGCGACAAATAAAAATGGTTTTTTTTTGTCTACTTGCTTGGTCTACTACAAAATTCCTCTTTCAATTGCTCAAGAATGTCTTATTCTCTATCCAGATTTATTAGTTGCAAATATTTGTACTACCCACTAAAGTGATAAAGCTAATTGAAGCCACATGTAGAAGGTTTCTTTGGACCGGAGGTGTAGAGCTAACAAAGAAAGCTCTACTTGCTTGGAATAAAATTTGCTATCCTACTAGTGCTGGTGGCCTGAGTATCCTTGATATTGCTGTATGGAATAGAGCAGCTATTATCAATTTACTCTGGAATATATGTTGTAAAAAAGATAAACTATGGGTAAAGTGGGTCCATAATTACTATATCAAAGGGGGACAAGTGTGGGGAGTTGTTCCTAAGCAAGCATCTTGGGTGGTGATAACGGGTGTCAAATGGGCTGTTTGGGCTAAATTTGGGCTGGTGAAAATGGACTGAACTAATAAGTGAGTCATTGTCCAATTCAGCCCAAAACTTACTTGGGCTAAAATGGGTTAGGCCAAGATGGGCTAAACAATGGGACAATGTCCAACCCGCCCAATTTTACCAACCTACTTCATTTTTTATGAATGATTTGGTATATGCTTAACATTTTTGATTCGCATATAGTTTAAACGAAACGTGATTAAGAATTATGAGACACATGGATATATTTCCTACATCGTTCTTTTGAGAAGAAACTATAAAAATGAAAGTACATCATTTATCTCATTTTCTGAAATAGATAATTATTTAGGAAGTTAAGAACCAATCTCAGAAATCATTATTTAGAAAGTCAAAATAGCTTGTTGATTGATTAAAATTTTCAAAACATTTTAGAGATATCTTCATCTATTGAATATTGTGAGTATAATATATTTTATGTAGAGTATATAGGTGCACAACTATAAAACTAGAATTCTTTTGCTTAGTCGGCATTTAGGAAGTGCATTTTGTTTTAGAATAAATACTATTAGCATTTAAAATGAGTTCATAAATTATACTCACAGTTTTTTTTATAAGTTAATAAATATAGCACAAAAAAAGTAAAGCACCTTTTTATTAAATAATTACGTTAATTTATCATTCTTCTAGATGGGTCAATATGGTCAATTTGCCTAATGATATCAGTCATTGTAAAACTTCTAGTAAACATAAAGATCATATACTTAGAAAACTAATTAAAGTGATAAATATACTAGTGACAAAAATAAAAAGCATACATTTAAAAACAAAAAACAATATAGGAAGTTACAAAAAATTTCAATTTGTAGTATTTATTTAATCTTTTCTCAAATATAAATTTGTTTAATTCCTTAAAGAAAAACTGAAAATTCCCTAAAGCATAGTTCTGTAATTTCCTCATCAAATCGCTTCTTTCCGTGCAAAACAAATGATAAAGCATTAGAAAGAAAAATACTTTCTTTTCTAAAAACAAAAATATTATAGAAGGATAAAGATTGCCACATTGAGTCCTTGACCCATCAGGTACATGCCCACCTTGGGTTCTGCAAAGAACAGCTGGCAATGATAATGACCCGTTGTGCTGATATTTAAATTTCACGGGTTGATTTGGGTTTACTCACTCAGCCCAAGTTGACCCATTTATTACACAGGTTAGTTTGGGCAACGCCCATAATGACGGGAAAAATTCAAAAATAGTCAGATTTACAAGTGATAATTGAAAAATAGTCATAATTTCAAAAATAATTGAAATTTTGCCACTTTTCATGTAAAGATAAATCTGAACGAAAATACTGTTCAAAATCCGAAAAACTATTATAGCATAATATACTGAAGTTCCAGTATAATATACCGGTCCAGCATAATATGCTGAAAGTTCATACACTGGTGCTCCAATCTCCAGTATATTATGCTGGAACTTTCCGCGTGTTGGAGTTCCAGCATAATATGCTGGAAGTTCATACACACGTGCACTAATCTCCAGTATATTATGCTGGACAGGTTCGTGTTGCAGCAAAATAATGGCTATTTTTCAATAACTTTGCAAATGCTGGCTATTTTTTAATTACCACTCCGAAAACTGGCTAGCCCGTACTATTTTTACCATAATGATCCATCATCAGATATAACATTCGCCCAACCCGTGAAATATTGGGCGGATTGGGCATGTCAAATGGGTTTGGCTCAAATTTGACAGCCCTAGGTAGTGCAAAATATTATGAAGATTCAAAGCTACGTTCAGCAAGTTGGAATCAGTGAAGAAGACCTGCAGAGCATGCCTACTTTCTCAATAAAGAATATGTATGTACTGATGAGAGGTGACTTTCCAAAAGTAAATTGGAGAAAATTGGTGTGCAATAATTTTGGAGTTCCAAAGTGGATTTTTATCCTAAAATTAGCGGCTCATGGTAGACTGGCTACAAAAGATAGGTTGATGCAATGGGGGATTACTGATAATCAAGTGTGTCCGATGCGTACTTCATATGTTGAAAGTATATCTCACCTCTTCTTTAAGTATGAGATATCTGCAAAAATGTGGAAACAGCTACTTAAGTGGCAAAAGATTGCTAGAACTGCTATGGCTTGGCCAGAGGAACTAAATTGGGCAGAAAACCATGTCAAAGGGAGAAGTGCAAGTGCTGAAATTTTGTAACGACCCGTCTGGTCATTTTAAGAGTTGTAGCCCCGTTCCCCCATTTACTACTCATTCCGTACTTTATAGATGTATTATGACTTGCCAGAGTAGTCAGTTCGGGTCCGGTGAGGTTTCGGAATGAATTAAGACACTTAGTCTCAAGAATGAAAAACTGAAGTTGAAAAGGGTGTCCGGATATTGACTTATGTGTAAACGACCCTGTATTAGAGTTTTGATAATTTCAATAGCTCCGTATGGTGATTTTAGATTGAGGAGTGTGTCCGAAAAATTATTTGGAAGTTCGTAGTTAAATTAGGCTTGAAATGGCTAAAATAAAAATTTTAAGTTTGAAAGTTTGACCCGAGAGTTGACTTTTAGATATCGAGGTCGGAATCCGATTTTGAAAATTTGAATAGGTCCGTTATATCATTTATGACTTGTGTGCAAAATTTAAGGTCAATCGGACTTGATATGATAGATTTTGGTATCGAATGTAGAAGTTGGAATTTCTTAGTTTTGTTAGGCTTGAATTGAGGTATGATTCGTATTTTTAGTGTTGTTTGATGTGATTTGAGGTTTCGACTAAGTTCGTATGATATTTTATGATTTGTTGGTATATTCGGACGGGGTCCCGAGTAACCAGAGTGCGATCCGGATCGAAACGGATCAATTTTTGGACTTAGGCAAATTCTCAAAATTTGCTGCTTCTGGTGTCAATACACCTGCGGAGGGACTGACCGCAGGAGCAGACTCGCACAAGCGAGCTGTGGCTCGCAGAAGTGGACAATGGGCTTCCAAGTTGGAGTCTCAGAAGCGGAACAAGCTCCGCGGAAGCGATGGCGTTTCTGCGATGAAATGAACTGCAGAAGCGAGAGAAGCGTAGAAGCGGGAGATAGGGTCGCACATGCGATTGCGTAGAAGCGGACCATTGTCTGTAGGTGCGAAGGGATCTTTCCAGTGCTTCTTCGCAGAAGCGAAAATGCGGTCGCAAATGCAACTCCGCAGAAGCGACAATTGGTCCGCAAATGCAGAAATTCCTGGACAGAACATATATTTCGGGGGTTGGATATTTTTACCCATTTTTGAATTTTAAGAGCTCGGGTGAGGCGATTTTCAGGCGATTTTTCAAGAAAAATATCGGGATAAGTGTTTTTAACTCAAATTTTATTAAAGTACTCGAATTTATGATAGTTTTTAACATTTAATTGGTGGATTAAGTTGGAAAAATTGTGAAGATCCCTAAGTTTAGATTGAAGATTTGAGGGTCGAGTTGATGTCAGAATTTAGTAATTTTGATATGGTTGAACTCGTGGTTTTATAATTTTTGTCGGGTTCTGAGACGCGGGCCCCACATGTGATTTTTGAGTTAAATTTCGGATTTTTGTTGGAAAATTAGTATTTTCATATGGAATTAAATCCAATAAATTGTATTAATTGAATCAAAATTATTATGACTAGATACGAGACTTTCGGAGGCTAATTCGCAAGGCAAAGGCATAGCGAAGTAAAGAATTATCTGGTTCGAGGTAAGTGACTTGTCTAACTTTGTGTGGGAGAAATATTCCTTAGGATTGGTATTGATATGATAATTGTGATGAGTGTGTACACATGCTAAATGTGGAAAAACTCTTGTTTTAAATTATGTAGATCTCTGTTACTCATTAATTAAATTATTTTATCCGGTTATATTTATCATCATTGATCTATTTTTATATTTTAAATGTGCCTGACATTTTTCCTGCTGATTGCTTTACCTGTTTAGTTGAAACTTTATTTCTTTTATTCTGTGCTCATCCTTTGAAAGTTGAATTTCTTAATTGAATTATTATTAATATGAAGTATTTGACATTAAAATTTTGGTATTGAGGCAAGGTGTTAAATTTGTGAAATATTATTTTTGTTGAGTTATTCACTTTCGAATATTTTGTGAGATTTTGTATTCATTGTGATTGAGCCGTGATCTCCTTATTGCGGAAAAAATATTTTTATTAATTTATTTCGGCAAGTTGAAATATTTAGGCACTTGAGGTGCAAATTGTGATATATTATGATATTGATACGCATGCGGTGGTATAAGGTCTGGGTGTTGAAACACATGCGATGTGTCACGACCCAAAATCTCACCTGTCGTGATGGCGCATATCTCAATACTAGGCTAGCCGACAATCTCAATAAACTCCCATCTCTTTTATGTTTAAAAATAAAATAATTAAATTCAGCGGAAGAAAATTCACAAATACATATATAAACACTCCCAAAACCTGGTGTCACTAAGTACATGAGCATCTAAATGAATACAAAGTCTGACTAGTAAAATCACTGTATGAAATATAGAACAATACAATAACTAAACAGGAAAGAAATCAAGTATGCGGTCTTCAAGAAGCTACCTTGATAGTCTCCAACGAAAAGAACTCCGAATTCTAACAGCCATCGTATCTCGGAGCACCTGGATCTGCAAACGAGGTGCAGAGTGTAGTATGAGTACAACTAACTCAATAAGTAACAAGACTAACCTCTGGGCTGAAAGCAATGACGAGCTCCGCAGGTACAGTCCAGTATAAATAATTGTCACGACCCGAAATTTCTCACTGACGGGACCGTGATGGCGCATAACATTTCACTTGCCAAGCAAGCCAACGTTAGAGAATCATTAAACCAATTCCTTATTTACATTCAGTAAATAACAATAATTAACTAAAATAAAATATAATAAGTGCGGAATATCATAAAACTGTATTAATTACTACCACCCGGATTTGGAGTCATAATTCACAAGCATTCTAGAATTTGCTACAAGTAATAGTCTGAAAGAAATACAACTGTCTGAATGAAAGAAAACAGTAGGAGATAAAAAGATAGACGGGGACTTCAAGGTCTGTGAACGCCCACAGATCTACCTTGAGTCTCCGGACAACGGACCAATAGCAAATCTCGATCAACCTGAGCCGGTATCAAAATCTGCACAGAAAGTGTAGAGTGCAGTATCAGTACAACCGACCCCATGTACTGGTAAGTGTCGAGCCTAACCTCGACGAAGTAGTGACGAGGCTAAGGCAAGGCACCTACAATCAACCTGTACAATTTAACAGTGTATATGCAAATAACAGGAATGAAGAACTAAACAGGAAATGTCGGGAGGGGAGACATACTGAGGGGAATACAGATAAAGAAGTACAACAGAATGATCACCGGAGCAGTCAATATACCATGAATCAACAGGAATAGTGAATATAGTAAAGAAAAATGCACGACATCACCCTTCGTGCTTTTACTCTCAATCTCACCATAAAATTAATATAAATGGCACGACATCACCCTTCATGCTTTTACTCTCATATCATGGCACGGCATCACCCTTCGTGCATTAACACTCATAATATGGCACTACATCACCCTTCGTGCATTAACACTCACAGTATGGCACGGCATCACCCTTCGTGCATTAACACTCATAATATGGTACAACATCACCCTTCTTGCATTAACACTCTCCCTTACCATAATGCAATGCATAAATAACAACAGGGAGATAGAATAACAAGTAAAAACCTTACTTCAACATTTGGTTCCATAATATCAATCTCAACTTTGAAATAAAAACTCAATTATCACCAGAAAGTTCCGTAAACATGATAAGAACGATAATTTGAACAACACCAGTATAACACGTAGTAATTTGGCATATGAATAAGACAATATAAGAAAAACAGAGAAACATGGAAAATAAGTAAATTGGCGGCGCATAAGTACTCGTCACCTCACATATACGCCGCTCACTTGAATTTCACTTAGCAAATAATCTAAGGTCCCTAATTCCCTCAAGTCAGGGTTAGACACAACACTTACCTCGCTCCGAAGGCCACTTAATTCTCAATCACAGCTTTTTCTTTGGAATTCACCTCCAAACCACTCGTATCTATTCAAAAATGACTCAATAATATCAAGTATTGCTAAAGGAATCAATTATATTGCATAAATTAAATTTCCCAATTTTTCCTTCAAAAAGTTAAAAAATCGACCCCGGGCCCGCTTGGTCAAAACTCGAGGTTCGGACGAAAATCTTTTTGCCCATTCACCCCCGAGCCCGAATATGTAATTAGTTTTGAAATTCGACCTCAAATTAAGGTTTAAATCCCCAAATTCCCAAAATCCCTATTTTCTATCCTAACCCCTAATTCTACCATGAAAACTCTATATTTTAGGTTGATAATTCAAGAAATGTAATGGGTAATCGAAAGAAAATGGTTTAGAATCACTTACCAACAATTTGGGGAAGGAATGACTCTTGAAAAATCGCCCCTCACCGTTTGGTTTTTGAGAAAAATGAGTTTTTGGCAAAAATCCCGTTTTGGATTCTGTTAAGTGCTAGGTGACAGTGTTCATCGCGTTCGCGAGAGCACTGTCACATTCGCAAAGTGTATGGTCTGCCAAGCCTTCGCGTTCGCGAGGCAGTGCTCGCGTTCGCGTAGGCTACCCTTCCCTGGTCTTCGCGTTCGCGAGACATTGCTCGCATTCGTGATGAAGAAAAGGCTGACTCCCCCTCCCCAGTGCCTAACACTATGCGTTCGTGATGGGCTTGTCGCGTTCGCGAAGGGTAACGCCCCCATCACTTCGCGTTCGCGAAGAAGAAATCCTCAGCTGCCTAGTTTACTCTTCGCGTTCGCGAGAGTACCTTCGCGAACGCGAAAAAGGACATGCCAGAACACAGACTCTGCAGAAAAACCAGATTTTCAAAGTCCAAAACATCCCGTGGCCTATCCGAAACTCACCCGAGCCCTCGGAGCTCCAAACCAAACATGATCACAAGTCTAAAAATATCATACGAACTTGCTCAACGATCAAATCGCCAAAATAACACCTAGAACATTAAATTTAGCACCAAATCAAATGAAATTCTCAAGAACACTTTAAAACTTCTATTTTCTCAACTGGACGTCTGAATCACGCCAAATCAACTCTGTTTCTCACCAAATTTCACTTACATGTCTTAAATATCATAATGAACTTGTACCAGGCTCCGGAACCAAAATACGGACCCGGTACTAACAATGCCAAACATCAATCAATTCTTAAAAATAATTAATATTCAGACTTTTAATTTTCATCAAAAATTCATAACTTGAGCTAGGCACCTCTGAATTCGATTTCGGGCATACGCCCAGGTCCCATAATTCGATACGGACCTACCGAGACTGTCAAAGCACGGATCCGGGCCTGTTTACCAAAAATATTGACCGAAGTCAACTAAAATTAACTTTTAGGGCAAAAATTCATATTTTCATCAGTTTTCAACATAAAAGCTTTCCGGAAACCTGTCCGGACTGTGCACGCAAATCGAGGTAGGTAAAAATGAGATTTTTAAGGCTTAAGAGCGTAGATTCGAGTTCTAAAACATAAGATGACCCTTTTGGGTCATCACATTCTCCACCTCTAAAATAACCGTTCGTCCTCGAACGGACATAGAAAAATACCTGGGCTGGTGAAAAGGTGGGGATATCTACTCCGCATATCGGACTCGAACTCCCAAGTAGCTGCCTCAATAGGTTGACCTCTCCACTGCACTCGAACTGAAGGGTAACTCTTTGACCTCAACTGATGAACTTGCCGGTCTAGAATGGCTACCGTCTCATCCTCGTAAGTCAAATCCTTGTTTAACTATAGAGAGCTAAAATCTAACACGTGGGACGGGTCACCATGATATTTCCGGATCATAGACACATAGAATACCAGATGAACCAAGGATAACCCTGGAGGCAACGCAAGTCGATAAGCTACCTCCCCCACTCTCTCGAGGATCTCAAATGGCCCGATATACCTAGGGCTCAACTTGCCCTTCTTCTAAAATCTCATAACACCCTTCATGGGCGATACCCGAAGCAATATTCTTTCTCCAACCATGAATGCAATATCACAAACTTTACAGTCAGCATAACTCTTTTGCCTGGACTGAGCTGCACGAAGTCGATCCTGTATAATCTTGACCTTGTCCAAGGCCTCCTAAACTAAATCTGTACCCAATAACTGAGCCTCCCCCGGCTCGAACCACCCAACTAGCGACCTGCACCGTCTACCATATAATGCCTAATAGGGAGCCATCTGAATGCTCGACTGGTAGTTGTTATTATAGGCAAACTCCGCTAATGGCAAAAACTGATCCCAAGAACCTCCAAAGTCAATAACACAGGTGCGTAGCATATCCTCCAAAGATCTGAATAGTATGCTCGGACTGCCCGTCCGTCTGAGGATGATATGCTGTGCTTAACTCAGCCCGCGTACCCAACTCACGCTGAACTGCCCTCCAAAACTGCGAGGTAAACTGCGTACCCCGATCAGAAATGATAGACACGAGCACATCGTGAAGACGGACGATCTAACGAATATAAATCTCTGCCAACCGCTCCGAGGAATAAGTAATTGCCACAAGAATGAAATGCGCTGACTTAGTCAGCCTATCCACAATGACCCAAACTACATCGAACTTCCTCTAAGTTTGTGGGAGTCCAACAACAAAGTCTATAGTTATACGCTCCCACTTCCATTCAGGAATATCTAACCTCTGAAGTAAACCACCAGGTCTCTGATGCTCACACTTTACCTGATGGCAATTTAGGCACCGAGCTACATAGGCAACTATATCCTTCTTCATTCGCCTCCACCAATAATGGTGCCTCAAGTCTTGATACATCTTGGCGGCGTCCGGATGAATAGAATACCGGGAACTGTGAGACTCCTCAAGGATCAGCTCACGAAGTCCATCCACATTAGGCACACAGATACGACCCTGCATCATCAAAACTCCGTCGTCTCCAACTGAACCTACTTGGCACCACCGTGCCGCACTGTGTCTCTAAGGACAAGTAAATGAGGATCGTCATCATGCCGATCTCTGATGCGCTCAAACAAAGAAGACCGAGTAACTGTAAAAGCTAGAACACGGCTGGGCTCAGAAATATCTAACCTCATGAACTGGTTGGCCAAGGCCTGAACATCCAATGCAAGGGGTTTCTCCCCAACTGGAATATATGCAAGGCTACCCATACTGACTAACTTCCTACTCAAAGCGTCGGACACCACGTTGGCCTTCCCGGGATGATACAATATGGTGATATCATAGTCTTTTAGTAGTTCCAGCCACCTCATCTGCCTCAAATTGAGTTCCTTCTGCTTGAACAAATACTGCAAGCTCCGATAATCAGTGAATACCTCACATGGCACGCCGTAAAGATAGTGCCTCCAAATCTTCAGCGCGTGAAAAATGGCTGCCAGCTCTAGATCATGAACAAGGTAATTCTTCTCGTGAACCTTCAGCTGCCGTGAAGCATATGCAATAACCTTTCCACCCTGCATCAATACCACACCCAGACCAATACGAGATGCGTCACAATATACTGTATAAGATCCTGAACCTGTGGGTAACACCAATACCGATGCCGTAGTCAAAGCTATCTTGAGCTTCTGAAAGCTCGCTTCACACTCGTCTAACCACCTGAATGGGGCACCCTTCTGGGTCAATCTGGTCAATAGAGCTGCTATGGATGAAAACCCCTCCACAAATCGACGGTAATAGCCCGCCAAACCCTGGAAACTACGGATCTCTGTAGCTGATGTGGGTCTAGGCCAATTCTGGACTTCCTCAATCTTCTTAGGATCCACCTGAATACCCTCTGCTGATACAACGTGACCCAAGAAAGCAACTGAACTCAACCAAAACTCGCATTTTGAGAACTTAGCATTTAACTGGCTGTCTTTTAGAGTCTGAAGAACGATCTGAAGGTGCTGCTCATGCTCCTCTTGACTGTGGGAGTAGATCAAGATATCATCAATAAATACAACCATAAAGGAATCCAGGTAGGGTTTGAACACCCGGTTCATCAAATCCATGAATGCTGTTGGGCCATTTGTCAGCCCAAATGATATCACTAGAAACTCATAATGCCCATACCGAGTCCGAAAAGCTGTCTTGGGAACATCGGATGCCCTAATCCTCAACTGATGGTAGCCAGATCTCAAATCAATCTTTGAAAACAACTTAGCACCCTGAAGCTGATCAAATAAATCATCAATCCTTGGCAATGGATACTTGTTCTTGATGGTGACTTTGTTCAACTGCCGATAGTCTATACACATCCTCATCGATCCATCTTTCTTCTTCACAAACAACACAGGTGCACCCCAGGTCGAGGCACTAGGTCTAATTAAGCCCTTATCAAGCAAATCTTGCAACTGCTCCTTCAATTCTTTCAACTTTGGCGGGGCCATGCGGTATGGCGGAATGGAAATGGGCTGATTGCCCGGAGCCAAATCAATGCAGAAATCAATATCCCTGTCGGGTGGCATCCCCGACAGGTCTGCAGGAAACACCTCTGGAAACTCACGAACAACTGGCACTGAATCCATGGAGGGAACCTCCGCACTAGAATCGCGGACATAAGCCAAATAAGCTAGACACCCCTTCTCGACATATGCCGAGCCTTCACATAAGAGATAACTTTGCTGGCAGAATGGCCAAGATTCCCTCTCCACTCTAATCGAGGAAACCCCTGCAAGGCTAAGGTCACCATCTTGGCGTGACAATATAATATAGCATGATAAGGTGACAGCCAATCCATACCCAGTATGACATCAAAATCAACCATGTCGAGAAGTAGAAGATCTATACAAGTCTCAAGACTCCCAATGGTGACCACACACGAAGGATAAACACGATCTACCACAATAGCATCTCCCACTAGTGTGGACACATACACAGGAGCACTCAAAGAATCACGGGGCACAACCAAATAGGAAGCAAAATAGGATGACACATAGGAGTAAGTAGATCCCAGATCAAATAGAACTGAAGCATCTCTACTGCAAACTGAAACAGTACCTGTGATAACAGCGTCAGATGACTCAGCCTCAGGCCTGGCTGGGAAAGCATAACACCGGGGCTGGGCCCCACACCCTGAACTATGTCCCTGGGACGGCCTCTAACTGGCTGGTCTCCACCTTTAACGGCCCGACCTCCACCTCTAACTGTCTGGCCCGTACCTCTGGCTGCCTGACCCCTGCCTCTAGCTGGCTGAGCAGGTGGTGCAGCAACTGGTGCCAGAACTATGGCACGAGAACTCTGATACTGTGAGCTGCCCATTGCCCGAGGGCAAAATCTGGCAATGTGCCTCGGATCACCACAAGTATAACATAACCTCGGCTGATGTGACTGCTGACCCTAAAACTGACCCTGTCGACCTGAATAACCACCCTGATAAATCTGGAGTGGAGGTGCACTAATAGGAGCTGGTGGTGCATTGTAGGCTAGCTGGTCGGAATAATGCATCTGAGGGCCACCACCACTTGAGGCACCGTGGGATGCCTGGAGCGCTGAATGAAATGGCCTGGGAGGATGGCCTCTACCGAAAGTACTCCTGCCTCTAGATGAGGCACCGCTGAACTCACCGGAATGACGAGGCCTCTTGTCAGACCCCTGACCTCCCTGAGTAAGAACCATCTCGACTCGTCTGGCGACATTAGCAGCCGCCTGAAAAGAAATCTCACTCCCAGTCTCCTTAGCCATCTGCAATCTGATAGGCTGAGCAAGTCCATCAATAAACCTCCTCACCCTCTCTCTCGGTGGGAAGCAGAAGAATAGCATGACGGGCCAAATCCACAAAACGGGTCTCATATTGAGTAACCATCATACTGCCCTGCTGGAGACACTCAAACTGATGGCGACGGTCCTCTCTCAATGTGATAGGCAGAAACTTCTCTATGAAGAGCTGAGAGAACTGGTCCCAAGTAAGAGCAGGCGACCCAGCTGGTCTGGTCAACAAGTAATCTCTCTATTATTTCTTGGCGGAACCAGTCATCTGAAATGCAGCAAAATTGACCCTATTGGTATCCACTATACCCATGTTTCGTAGAACCTCGTGACAACTGTCAAGATACTCCTGGGGGTCCTCTGAAGGAGCACCACTGAAGTGAACAGGAAAGAGCTTGGTAAACCTGTCCAATCTCCATAAAGCCTCAAAAGACATAGTTGGCCCATCTCCGACCTGTGCTGTAATAACCGGCTGAACTAACCCGATTGGCTGAGCTGCTGGAGCCTGATACTGGGGAGCTATCTGCTCCGGAGCGGGAGTGATAGGAGTCTGGGCTCCTCCTCTAGCCTGAGAGACTGCTGGTGCCATAGGAAATGCGCCAGTCTGGGCCATACCCTCCATAAGGCCCACCAAACGGACCAAAGCGTCCTAAAGTACTGGAGTAGCAGTGAACCCCTCCGGAACCTGAGCCAGTCTGGGCTGGAACCTCCTCGTCAATCTCTATCTGAGGCTCCACTGCTAGGGCTGCTGCTCGGGCCCTAGGCTGAGCCCTGCCCCTGCCTCGGCCTCGGCCTCGACCTCTGCCCCGCGTAGGAGCTATCATTGGAGGCTCTGGCTGCTGCTCAGCTGAGGAAGCGGTACGTGTTCTCGCCATCTGCGAGAGAATAAGAGTAGAAGAGTTCAATCAGTATTAGAAAGAAAAATCGCACGACAAAGAAGAATATAAGTGAAACTTGTTCCTAAACTTCATAGCCCCTGGAAGATAAGCACAGACATCTCCGTACCGATCCTCCAGACTCTACTAAGCTTGCTCGTGAATCATGAGACCTATGTAACCTAGTGCTCTGATACTAACTGTCACGATCCAAAATTTCCCACCGACAGGACCGTGATGACGCCTAACATTTCACTTGCCAGGCAAGCCAACGTTAGAGAATAATTAAACCAATTCCTTATTTCCATTCAGTAAATAACAATAATTAACTAAAATAAAATATAATAAGTGCGGAATATCATAAAACTGTATTAATTACTACCACCCGGATCTGGAGTCACAATTCACGAGCATTCTAGAATTTACTACAAGTAATAGTATGAAAGAAATAAAACTGTCTAAATGAAAGAAAATAGTAGGACATAAAAAGATAGACGGGGACTTCAAGTTCTGTGAACGCCGACAAATCTACCTTGAGTCTCCGGACAGCGGACCAATAGCAAATCTCGATCAACCTGAGCCGGTATCAAAATCTGCATAGAAAGTGCAGAGTGCAGCATCAGTACAACCGACCCCATGTACTGGTAAGTGTCGAGCCTAACCTCGACGAAGTAGTGACGAGGCTAAGGCAAGGCACCTACAATTAACCTGTACAATTTAACAGTGTATACGCAAATAACAGGAATGAAGAACTAAACAGGAAATGTCAGGAGAGGAGACATACTGAGGGGAATACAGATAAAGAACTACAATAGAATGATCACCGGAGCAGTCAATATACCATGAATCAATAGGAATAGTGAATATAGTAAAGAAAAATACACGGCATCACCCTTCGTGCTTTTACTCTCAATCTCACCATAAAATTAATAGAAACGGCACAGCATCACCCTTCGGGCATTAACACTCACAATATGACACGGTATCACCCTTCGTGCATTAACACTCACAATATGACACGACATCACCCTTCGTACATTAATACTCACAATACGGCACGGCATCACCCTTCATGCATTAATACTCACAATACGGCACGGCATCACCCTTCTTGCATTAACACTCTCCCTTACCATAATGCAATGCATAAATAACAACAGGGAGATAGAATAACAAGTACAAACCTTACTTCAACATTTGGTTCCATAATATCAATCTCAACTATAAAATAAAAACTCAATTATCACCAGAAAGTTCCGTAAACATGATAAGAACGATAATTTGAACAACACTAGTATAACACGTAGCATTTTGGCATAGGAATAAGACAATATAAGAAAAATAGAGAAACATGGAAAATAAGTAAATTGGCGGCGCATAAGTACTCGTCACCTCACATATATGCGGCTCACATGAATTTCACTTAGCAAATAATCTAAGGTCCCTAATTCCCTCAAGTCAGGGTTAGACACAACACTTACCTCGCTCCGAAGGCCACTTAATTCTCAATCATAACTTTTTCTTTGGAATTCACCTCCAAACCACTCGTATCTATTCAAAAATGACTCAATAATATCAAGTATTGCTAAAGGAATCAATTATATTGCATAAATTAAATTTCCCAATTTTTCCTCCAAAAAGTTGAAAAATCGACCCCGGGCCTGCTTGGTCAAACCCCGAGGTTCGGACGAAAATCTTTTTGCCCATTCACCCCCGAGCCCGAATATGTAATTAGTTTTGGAATCCGACCTCAAATTGAGGTCTAAATCCCCAAATTCCCGAAATCCCTATTTTCTACCCTAACCCCTAATTCTACCATGAAAACTCTAGATTTTAGGTTGAAAATTCAAGAAATGTAATGAGTAATCGAAAGAAAATGGTTTAGAATCACTTACCAATAATTTGGGGAAGGAATGACTCTTGAAAAATCGCCCCTCACCGTTTTGTTTTTGAGAAAAATGAGTTTTTGGCAAAAATCCTGTTTTGGATTCTGTTAAGTGATGTGCGACAGTGTTCATCGCGTTCGCGAGAGCACTGTCGCGTTCGCGAAGTGTATGGGCTGCCAAGCCTTCGCGTTCGTGAGGCAGTGCCCACGTTCGCGTAGGCTACCCTTCCCTGGTCTTCGCGTTTGCGAGACATTGCTCGCGTTCGCGATGAAGAAAAGGCTGACTCCCCTTCCCCAGTGCCTAACACTACGCGTTTGCGATGGGCTTGTCGCGTTCGCAAAGGGTAACGCCCCTATCGCTTCGCGTTCGCGACCAAGCCTTCGCGTTCGTGAAGAAGAAATCCTCAGCTGCCCAGTTTACTCTTCGTGTTCGCGAGAGTACCTTCGCGAACGCGAAGAAGGACATGCCATAACACATACTCTGCAGAAAAAACAGATTTTCAAAGTTCAAAACATCCCGTGGCCTATCCAAAACTCACCCGAGCCCTCGGGCTCCAAACCAAACATGCACACAAGTCTAAAAACATCATACGAACTTGCTCGCGCGATCAAATTGCCAAAATAACACCTAGAACTCTAAATTTAGCACCAAATCAAATAAAATTCTCAAGAACATTTAAAACTTCTATTTTCTCAACTGGACGTCTGAATCACATCAAATCAACTCCGTTTCTCACCAAATTTCACAGACATGTCTTAAATATCATAATGAACCTGTACCGGGCTCCGAAACCAAAATATGGATCCGGTACTAACAATGCCAAACATCAATCAATTCTTAAAAATAATTAATTTTCAGACTTTTAATTTTCATCAAAAATTCATAACTTGAGCTAGGGACCTCCGAATTCGATTCCGGGCATACGCCCAGGTCACATAATTTGATACGGACCTACTAGGACTGTCAAAGTATGGATCCAGGCCTGTTTACCAAAAATGTTGACCGAAGTCAACTAAAATTAATATTTTAGGCAAAAATTCTTATTTTCATCAGTTTTCAACATAAAAGATTTTTGGAAACCTGTCCGGACTGCGCACGTAAATTGAGGAGGGTAAAAATGAGATTTTAAGGCTTAAGAGCGCAGATTCGAGTTCTAAAACATAGGATGACCCTTTTGGGTCATCACAATAATGGTACACAACGTAGACATGCTTTCAAATTTAATAGTTAAACTCAGTACAAGTGAAATAGATCAATACTGCATGATATGATAAATATGACATCTCAGTAAAAAAAAAAGACCTTATGTAAATACTGGTCACAAATTATTCGGTCACTAGGTACAGTTTATGGCCAATTCAGCCCAGGGGTGTTCTAACCCGTATATATATACACATCGACTGACAGTCAGTCACTCAGTACCGTATAAGGCCAATCCAGCCCTGGGGTAATTTATCCCCAAATGCAAATGAGACGGACAAGATCCATGTCCGGGTAAATTCATTACAATATAAATAAGTAAGGCAAGTCCATGCCCTGGGAAAATCCATCCCGAATATATATATAATCATCGTAAGTAAGGCAAGTTCATGCCCTAGAAAGTCCATCCCGAATATTTATAATTATCTACGCTCACTGGGGTGTGTACAGGAATATATATAATCATCTACGCTCACTGGGGGTGTGAACAGACTCCGGAGGGGCTCCTTCAGCCCAAGCGTGATATAAAGCCAATATGGCCTACTGCAGGCGGGCAGTCCCAATTCGTATAATAATAAAGCCTATAAGGCCTGCTGCAGGTGGGCAGTCCCGATCCATTAAATAGTAAAGCCTATAAGGCCTGCTGTAGGCGGGCAACCCCGATCCATATAATAATAATGTATAAAGCTATTATGGCCTGCTGCGTCGCGCAACTCAATCACATAAATATACTCACAATGGACAAATATTACTGAGTGTCAAATGTATATTTTTGAACAATTAATTCAACAGCAACACGACCCCATGGGTCCTAAAATATTGGCACGTAGCCTAAACATGATCTTTAATAGGAGCCTCAGCTCAATTTCTCTAACACGTGGAGAATGTTCAGATAATAACATGATTCATTATTCTTACAACTGCACAAGATTAATTCAAGACATAATTTATATGGTGCACGTCCACATGCTCGTCACCTATTGTGTGTGTCACCTTCAAACAATTTATATCATACCAAATTTGGGGATTCATACCCTGAGAACCAAGTTTAGAAGTGTTACTTACCTCAAACTGTGTAATTCTTTACTCCGTTATACCTTTGCCTTGTGAATTGGTCTCTAAACGCCTCGAATCTAGCCACAGTTAATTCGATTCAGTCAATAAAATTTATTGAATTAATTCCATAAGAAAATACTAATTTTTCATAAAAATTCGAAATTTAGCTCAAAAATCGCATGTGGGGCCCACGTCTCGGAATCCGATAAAACTCACAAAATCCAAACCCCCATTCAACCACGAGTCCCACCATACCAAAATTACTCAAATTCAACCACAACTCGGCCTTCAAATCCTCAATTAAAGTCTATAAACTTTTCTACTATTTTCAACCCAAAATACTAATTTGTTAGTAAAAACAATAACAGATTCATGTAATTTAACCAAAATTAAGTTAGAATCACTTACCCTAATCCATATGGTGAATATCACCTCAAAAATCACTTCAATCCGAGCTCCATAGCTCCAAATGTGTTAAAATGGCTGAAACCTCAAAATATATCTTATGTCCAGGCATTTTCTCTTTGCGATCGCGAAAAACCAATCGCGATCGCAAAGCACAAACTCTCAAACTCTTCCAGACAACCTCTGGTATAATGGTCATAACTTTTTGTACAAAACTCTAAATTGCAAATGGTTTACTATTCTTATAACTAGACATCAAGAGCTATAACTTTCATTTGTTGCTTATGTGCCAATTCCTTATAGATTGCTAGATATAAGCTTCCAAAGTCAGCCCTGTGCAACAAAGATTTCCAAACTTTTCCCAAATAGCCTATAGTGTATCCACCATAACCTTTTTTACACAACTCCAAATGACAAATGGTTTACTTTTCTGAAAACTACGCATCAAGGGGCTACAACTTTAATTTTTGGATCATCTCCAAATTCCTTATAGATTGCGAGATATAAGTTTCCAAAGTAGGGTTAGTGCAGCAAAGATTTTGTTCTACGCGATCGCGAAAGAGCTTCCGCGATTGCGATTCTCAAGGCCCCAAACTGATGTTTGCTCTTCGCGAACGCGACCCAATATTCGCGATCGCGATGCACACCTCTGTAGGCAGAAACCGGCAATTAAAAATGGCCTAGAATTGGTCCGAAACTACCCCGAAACTCACCCGAGCCTCTCGGGACCTCAACCAAATATACCAACAAGTCCTAAAACTTCATACGAACTTAGTCGAAGCCTCAAATCACATCAAACAATGCTAGAACCACGAATCACATCTCAATTCAAGCTTAATGAATTTTGAACTTTCAAATTCTATATCTTGTTCCGAAATACATCAAATCAATTCGGAATGACTTTAAATTTTACACACAAGTCATAAATGACATAATGAAGCTATTCCAATTTTCAGAATCGGATTCCGACCTCAATATCAAAAAGTCAACTCCCCGGTCAAACTTCCCAAAAATTCAACTTTCGGCATTTCAAGCCTAATTCCACTACGGACCTCCAAATAATTTTCTAGACACGCTCCCAAGTCTAAAATCACCATACAGAGCTATTGGAATCATCAAAACTCTATTCCGGGATCGTTTACATATAAGTCACCATCCGGTCAACTATTTCAACTTAAATATCCAACATGAAATTTTATTCTTCCAAGCTAACTCCGAAATATCTTAAAATCAAAACCGACAATTCACACAAGTCATAATACCTCGTACGAAGTTATTCAAGACTTCAAATAGTTGAAAGGAGTATAAATGCTCAAAACGACCGGTCGGGTCATTACACGGTGAGATAGGGGTGGCTTGATACGTGTAACTAGTAGGGGAACTACTAGAAGTCATGCGGTGTGATAAGAGTGGCTAAAACGCGGGAAGCTATTTTGGAAAAAATATTTTCTTTAAAATATAATGTGAAGGCTCCCGCGGTGATATAAGAAAATGAGATATTGTGAATTTATTTATGATTTGGGACTACGAGGCGGTACTTCGGGAGTGCCTTTGTTGATATTTCTTTATGGCTGCATTTTTCTTTGGTTATTTTGTATTTTCCTTAAAGTTGTAAATTTCTATTTTCCTTCTGCGAGGTATTATTTTCCCTTATTCTGTGTAGTTTAATTATGACATATTACTTACTCGATTCATTCCCATTATCATTTTATTCTTATTATATCGTTAAACTTTTCACCCCGTCATTTATTATTTTCAGTATGGTCTCGTCACTACTCTACCGAGGTTAGGCTTTGCACTTACTAGGTACTGTTGTGGTGTACTCATACTACGCTTCTGCACATTTTTTTGTGTAGATCCAGGTACTTCCTATCAGACCAGGCATCAGTGAACTAGCCGTATGCGGAGACTTCAAGGTACATCTGCCAGCGTCCGCAGACTTTGGAGTCCCTTTCTATCCTTATTATGTTTCTTTCCTTATTCTCTTTAGACCCTGATGTATAGAGACACTTAGAATAAATTCTTAGAAGCTTGTGACTTATTTCTACCGGGTTTTGGGAGTTGAAATTATTTGAATTGCAGTTTCATTTATTTCAGATTTCTATTATGTTATTCGGCATTGACAGGCTTATCATCTCTCAACCATTACAACTACCAAGAACGACAGCCCTAAAAATCTTGAAATTGCAAAACCTACTTGTTGCTACCATTGAAGGAGGGAGGAGAGACGAATTTGGAGAGAAGCCAACGGAAGAACGAAAAGGATGATGCGTACCTGTCGCGTTTGAGCTTATTGCGTTACAATTTCGATGAGAGAATTCTGTTCTGCGTTCGTAGGCGTCGCCAAAACGAGACGAGTGGATGCGTCGCAAGAAATGTTTTTTGTTCGAATAGGTTATCTTAAGATGTGTTAAAATATATATTACTTACCTGTGCGTGCGAGCTTTGACGCGACGCATCCCCTTGTCTTCCTTCAAAAATTTTCGGACGCGATACGGGCGCGATAGGCAGACTTCACTGCCTTGAGCAATTGGCCCGTCAATTTTTTTGCTGAGGGGGACGCGACGCATCCCCTTGTCTTCCTTCAAAAAATTTTCGGACGCGATACGGGCGCGATAGGCAGACTTCACTGCCTTGAGCAATTGGCCCGTCAATTTTTTTGCTGAGGGGGACGCGACGCATCCGCCTCGTTTTCTTGAATAAAATCTATGTCCTACGAAAAGAAGGGAGAAAAAAAAATAAAAATAAAAATAAAAATAAAAAAAACTAACTAACTTGGGTGGCCTCCCAAGAAGCGCCTGATTTAACGTCGCGGCACGACGCAACATGTTCTTCATGCCTCCACTAAATCCATTGTGGTCTTGTGACGTGCAATGTCACCACCCCAATAGTGTTTTACTCTTTGGCCATTTACCAAGAATGTCGTATTGGACCCCTTATCACACAATTCTATCGCACCATGAGGTTTCACACTAACCACTTCAAACGGACCCGACCATCGAGATTTAAGCTTTCCTGGAAAAAGCTTTAGCCTTGAATTAAACAGTAGAATTTGTTGACCTGGTTCAAACTCACGATGTTGGATATGCTTATCATGCCATCTTTTGGTCTTCTCTTTATACAATTTGGCATTTTCATATGCATGCAATCGAAACTCATCAAGCTCGTCGAGTTGTAGCAATCTCTTTTCACCGGCCAAGTCCATCTCTATATTTAGCTTTTTAATCGCCCAATATGCTTTGTGTTCAAGCTCGACGGGCAGATGGCAGGCCTTCCCATAAACCAACCTGTACGGAGAAGTGCCTATTGGGGTCTTGTACGCAGTGCGATATGCCCATAATGCGTCATCCAGCTTCCCGGCCCAGTCCTTTCTATTCATACTTACTGTCTTTTCCAAAATCTGCTTGACCTCTCTGTTGGAAACTTCTACTTGACCACTCGTTTGGGGATGATAGGCAGTGGAAACTTTGTGCTTGACTCCGTATTTTGCAAGAATATTATTCAGCAGTTTGTTACAAAAGTGAGTTCCCCCGTCGCTTATCAACACTCTTGGGGTCCCAAAACGTGTGAAGATGTGCTTCTTTACAAAGCCTACCACAACTTTTGCGTCGTTAGTAGGAAGAGCTATGGCCTCTACCCACTTAGAAACATAGTCGACCGCTACCAAGATGTATCTGTGTCCGTTAGAATATGGGAATGGTCCCATAAAATCAATCCCCCAAACATCAAAAAGTTCTACCGCCAGTATATTTTGCAAGGGCATCTCGTGCTTCCTCGTGATAGTTCCAGTTCTTTGGC
Organism: Nicotiana tabacum; assembly: GCF_000715075.1. NCBI lineage: Eukaryota > Viridiplantae > Streptophyta > Magnoliopsida > Solanales > Solanaceae > Nicotiana > Nicotiana tabacum. Next base: position 86,683,864 of record NC_134100.1, read on the forward strand.
ATCTATCACAATTTTTAACGAAGGCATGTGCATCCTTAAACAATTTTGGCCAATAAAAACCTGATTGTAGCACTTTTTGGGCGGTTCTATCCCCGCCGTGATGACCTCCATATGGTGACGCATGGCAGTCATGTAGTATAGCCTTCATCTCTTCCTCAGGAACACACCTTCTCACCAACTGATCTGCACACTGCCTATATAGGAATGGCTCATCCCACACGTAGAACCTTACATCATGTAGGAATCTTCTTCTATTGTCAGCTGTCCATTCTAGTGGCGTTACCCCACTTGCGATAAAATTCACATAATCTGCATACCATGGGGCTTCACCTGAGGTGATTGCCAATATTTGCTCATCCGGAAATGTTTTTTTAATTGACCCTCCTTCAGCTACATGGTTCCGGCTCTCTAATCTGGACAAATGATCGGCCACTTGATTTTCTGTCCCTTTTCGATCTCGGATCTCTAAGTCAAATTCTTGCAAGAGGAGGACCCAACGAATCAGCCTCGGCTTGGCGTCTTTCTTTTCAAATAGGTATCTGATAGCTGAATGATCTGTGTAGACGATGACTTTGGTTCCCACTAGATAGGATCTGAACTTGTCAAACGCCCACACCACTGCAAGCAACTCCTTTTCAGTCACTGTATAATTCATCTGAGCTGGATTCATAGTTTTGCTTGCATAATAAATGGAGTGAAAGATTTTATCCCTCCTTTGCCCCAACACCGCTCCAATTGCTATGTCACTTGCATCGCACATCAACTCAAATGGTTGTGCCCAATCGGGGCCAATGATAATTGGTGCAGTCACCAATCTTCCCTTCAGCTCCTCAAATGCTTTCAGACATGCATTATCAAACTTGAAGGTAACGTCTTTCTCTAGAAGCCTGCACAAAGGGGAAGAAATTTTCGAAAAATCTTTAATGAAACGACGATAAAAACCTGCATGACCCAAGAAACTGCGAATGCCTTTGATGGATGTCGGCGGGGGCAATTTTTCGATCGTCTCCACCTTTGCTTTATCCACCTGTAGACCATCTTTTGAAACCTTGTGCCCCAAAACTATACCTTCACGTACCATGAAATGGCACTTTTCCCAGTTTAGCACCAAGTTCGTCTCTTCACACCTAGCTAGCACTTTATCAAGGTTCATCAAACAACTATCAAAAGAACATCCAAACACAGAAAAATCGTCCATGAATACTTCTACATATCTTTCAACCATGTCAGTGAAAATAGCCATCATACACCTTTGAAAAGTCGCAGGTGCATTACAAAGACCGAAGGGCATTCTCTTGAACGCATACGTGCCATAAGGACATGTAAATGTAGTTTTCTCTTGGTCTTCTGGGGCTATAGCAATCTGATTATACCCTGAATAACCGTCCAGGAAACAGTAGTATTCCTGGCCAGCTAATCTATCAAGCATTTGGTCAATAAAAGGCAGGGGAAAGTGGTCTTTCCGGGTGGCATTGTTTAGTTTTCTGTAATCTATGCAAATTCTCCATCCAGTTACAGTTCTTGTAGGAATTAAGTCATTATTTTCATTAACTACTACGGTTATCCCCCTTTCTTCGGCACACATTGAACGGGGCTTACCCATTTACTATCAGAGATTGGAAATACAATACCTGCATCAAGCCACTTAATCACTTCTTTCCTTACCACTTCTTTCATGATTGGATTTAGTCGGCGTTGGTGTTCTACACTCGGCTTGTGTCCGTCCTCCATGAGGATTTTGTGCATGCAGAAAGCTGGACTAATGCCTTTAATGTCAGACATTGTCCACCCAATTGCTCGCTTGTGCTCACGTAGCACCCTTAATAGCTTTTCTTCCTGTAATTTAGACAAGTGAGCAGAAATAATAACAGGTAAGGTGTCAGAACTTCCCAAATAAGCATATTGAAGGTGAGGGGGTAGGGGTTTAAGTTCCAAATTTGGAGCTTTTTCAATTGACGGCTTTGGTGGGGGGCCACTTGGCCTATTCAGGGGCTCAAACGGGATTATTCCTTGAATGTAACCACATGATGTATCTAGGATTCCCTTCATCTCCTCAACCTCATCATCCATCTCCAAGCTATCAAACAGCATGATTGCTTTTTCTAAACAGTCGCCTAGATATACACTCGTGTTAAGAAGTTTCTCATCCACCTCCACCACAGATATCATAGAGAGCTCCTCATAGTGGCGGGGGAGTTGGATTGCTTTGTAGACATTGAAGACTGCCTCCTCGTTGTCCACTCTCATAATCATTTTCCCTTCTCTCACTTTAATTATTGCATCGCCAGTAGCCAAGAGAGGTCGTCCCAATATGATTGGAACTTGTTCATCAGCCTCGAAGTCTAGAATAATGAAGTCAGCTGGGAAGATGAATTTTCCAATTTGCAGCAGCACATCTTCAATCACTCCTTCGGGGTAGGCTATGGACCTATCAGCTAATTGCAACATCACGGTGGTTGGTCTCGGAGCTCCCAGACCTAATTGCTTAAACAAGGATAACGGCATCAGATTTATGCTTGCACCCAAATCACACAGAGCACGTCCCACGTTAATATTACCGATTTGTACTGGAATAGTGAAGCTGCCAGGGTCCTTAAGCTTTTGGGGAAGCTTGTTTTGGACCCTTGATGTGCACTCCTCAGTAAGTGCAACCGTCTCGAACTCAGTCAATTTCCTCTTATGAGCCACTATGTCTTTTATGTACTTAGCGTACTTTGGAATTTCACGAAGTACATCCACTAATGGAATATTTAATTGAACCTGACTCAACATGGAGAGAAATTTGTTGAACATGCGATCGTCATTCCTTTTCTGCAATCTTTGGGGGAAAGGTGGTGGTGGCCTTGTAACCTCCATTCGCTCTGAACTTGCATCATCTTCCTTTGACTCTTGTGTTGCCTTAGGTGTCAACTCCCCCCAGGTATAGGTTTTTCTTTTATCTTCCTTGGCGCTTCCTCTAGTTCCCTCCCGTTTCTAAGTGTAACTGCATTAATTTGAGGGTTCTTCTCTGTATCACTGGGAAGTGAGCCTGTAGGTCTAGTATTTTGGTTTGCTTCTAACTGCCCCATTTGCCTCTCAAGATTTCTGAAATCGGTCCTGAGCTGTTGATTGTCTAGTAACAACTTTTTCAGCAAGTCATTCGTACTTTCTTCCATTTGTTGGGGTGGCTTCTGAGGTTGAGTAAAATTCCCTTGAGGCCTATACTGATTCTGTTGACTCCCGCCCCATGAGAAGTTAGGATGATTCCTCCAGTTTGGGTTGTAAGTGTTCCCATATTGCGCATGTTGATTCATAGGACCTCTGTTTTGTTGTCCCACATAGTATATAGATTCAGGATTCGTGGGGCACATGTCAATCATATGACTGTCTCCGCATAGTTCGCAACAAATAGACATCTGCTGTACATGTTGCATTTGTTGTGTTGTCATTCTATTCATCTGATTTGCCAATTTTGCTATATCGGCTCTCATGGCGGAAAAGTCATCAAGCTCAATCAAACCGGCGGCCTTCTGTTTAATTACCCTTCGTGAATCCCCCTCTCCTTGCCAATTATGGTCATTAGCAGTGAAATTATTTAGCAGGAGTTGTATTTCACTATACGGTCTTGCCATGCAACTACCCCCACAAGCTGAGTCAAGATTCATCTTTGATGCTTCATCTAACCCATCAACAAAAGTGTGACCCAATACCTCATCAGTTTGACAATGATGCGGGCAGTCTCTGAGTAGTTTCTTGTATCTTTCCCAAGCTTGACGAAGTGTCTCGCCATCCCGTTGTTGGAACCCAAGAATTTGGCTCCTCAACGACTTTGTCTTCTTAGTTGGGAAAAACTTGATCAGGAATTTCCTTGCTAGATCATCCCAAGTGTGGATAGAGTTCGCGGGCTCCTTTTGCAACCATTCTTTAGCTTCCCCCAACAGTGAAAAAGGGAATAGTGTCAGCCTGACATAGTCCTTGGAGACGTTCGGATAATTGTAAGTGTCCGTGATTTCCAAGAAGTTCTGAATATGCCTCTGCGGGTCCTCATGAGATAGACCCACATATTGTCCTGTGGACTGAATCAGCTGTACCATGTACTGTTTGAGTTCAAAATGCCCAGTGATATCAGGCTTCACAATAGCCTGAGTCATATTCGCAAGATTGGGCCTTGCGGCTTCGATTACCGGACGCTCTTCATTGCCTGCCATATCTATTGGCTGTGGTTGGATTGCGATGTCCAAATCTCTTTCTATTCTCGTTCTAGCTTCGTGTTCCCTTCTCACTCTATGTAATGTTCGTTCGATTTCTGGATCAAGAGGAATGAGGTTGTTTGCACTTCTACTCCTCTGCATTCGAGAGTAAACCCTGCGTTGACACAAACCAGGCAAACTGAAAATTAAAACTTGAAAACAAATATCTAATAAAAGCTTAACTTAGTCACGTAGCTAATTTCTAAGTCCCCGGCAACGGCGCCAAAAACTTGTTGCGACCAAACACACTCACGCAAGTATACGCGGTCGTCAAGTAATAAAGTGACTCAAAGTCGGATGTCGAACCCACGAGGACTTATGATTAGTTATTAACTAAATTAGCCTATCTTAATTATCTAAACAAGAATTAAATCTAAAAATATTTTATTCTAACTAATTAAATAAGAAAAATATAAATAATAAACTTTGAACAGAGAAAGAGCAGATTTTAATGATATCAATGTAATGAAAACGATCTAGGGTTATGGTCTATCTAACAATCCTATTGTGTTCTTCAATTGAATTGACCGACTAATTTATCTAGCTTATTGGTTGACAGGGTTAATATTGCTCATAAGAATCTGTCGAGTTCTTACTCGCCTATTCAAGCTAACCTAACGCCTATATGTCTATGGAGTTAGAATCAACAAGAACGCATTTATAATTCCTGTAAATCAACCAAGCAAGGTAATTAGGTATATGTCTATCCTAACCACGAATCCGTTCCCCGATGCCCGAGTTCAAGAACTTGCCCTACTCAATCCTATATGCAATATAGAATTCCCACTTTCGAGTTCAATTCTAGATTCGTAGATAATATTCAATTGGTGATCAAGCAATTAAATAATTAAGTGCAAGATTGAATAAATAAACTAATATGATAAATCAAGAAGTCAAAATCAATATCCGAATAACAATAGTCATGAAAGAACCACAACCCTAGAACGTGAAGTTTAGCTCCACATAGACATGGTAGCCAAACAACAAATCATATAAAGAAACATAAAAATTACTAAGTTTGGTGGGAGAAAGATGAAACTTGATGAATTCCGGCCTCCACAGCTTTTTCGTGGCTTTTTTCCTCTTCCCAATATGTTAGATAACCTAAAAGAGGCGTTTTTAGCTTATATATTGCGTACAAAAGTCGTGGGCCAAAGCTCTCCCATTCCTAGTCCAATTCGGCTTCAGGGATTGATGCTAAGGTGGATGCGACGCATCCACCTTGTCCTCCATTTCAATTTTTGCCTGCGAAGGTGGATGCGACGCATCCACCTTGTCCTCTATTTCTCAGCTTGCATGCGATGGTGGACGCGACGCATCCAGCTTCACTTCTACTTCCCAGTTTCGCACGCGATGGCGGACGCGATGGCACAACTTCACTGCTAAGGTTGCATGCAGGATGATGTTTTCCTAGGTTGGATGCGACGCATCCAACCCTTCTTCCTCTAGCTAAACCACCTTTTCTTCATATTTTGCACTCCGAACACCTTAAATTGTCACACATAACTTAATTAGTCATCAAACCAATAATTACACCATGTTGGGTGTTTTAAAGATTAAATAACATCAAAAAGTGGTTAAAGCATGGGCAAAGTAACATCAACACATATCGAAATATGCCAAACATCAATTCTCTTTAGACCCTGATGTATAGAGACACTTAGAATAAATTCTTAGAAGCTTGTGACTTATTTCTACCGGGTTTTGGGAGTTGAAATTATTTGAATTGCAGTTTCATTTATTTCAGATTTCTATTATGTTATTCCGCATTGACAGGCTTACCTAGTTTTAGAGATTATGTGCCATCACGATATCCTACGGAGAGAATTTGGGATCGTGACAAATTTATAGGATGACGCTGGCCGCATGCGTCTATCACATCTGGATTGAGAGGATCATAGGGTTTTCCAAGATAAACAAACAGATCACAAGAGCATTGTGAGGAAAATAATCCAAGAAGTTTTTCATAGAGGATTACAAAGGAGAAGACTTACTATAGAGCTTGGAAAATTGAACTGGTATCCTTCTTAATATAGTCTGCCTTGGACTTGTAGGTTAGGAGTGTTAGTCGTAATAGAAGCTAGCTTTGCACAATGCAGTTTGTTGGTAAACTAAGCTGCAGTTTTCTGTTCTCTTCTGGACATATTGCTATCTGGTAATAAAAAAATTTTATTTGCCAAAAAAAAAAATGGTTTATTTGGATAGTTTTTCGGAGACCAAAAATGCTGACTTTTGTTGAAGTTGACCATAAAAAACTAATCAAAAAATAGAAAATAACTTTTCCAAAGTTTGATATAGTCTAAGACAAATTTTTAAAAAAACTTGTTACTTTGATTTCCCAAATAAACAAATTATGAATGAATAAGAGAGATACGTCGATTGGCACATGCAAATCATTTTATACAAGTTTGATTTACAAGAAAAGAATTAATGTGCTATGATTGTTTAAATTTGACAATCGAATGTCAAATACCTAATTGAATAAAGTTAAAACAAAACTTTTGTTTCACTTTTTACCTAATTTTTTTGAATTTATTTTTAGAGCCAGCTGCGAAATTGACTTGGTGGCACCAATTAGGGGAAAAAAATTAATGAAAGGAAAGCCACAAGCTAAACTCTAAGAGAATAAATAAAAACAATATAAAAGTGTTGAAGTGTATGAACGGTATTCTGAAAGTTAAAAAAAGAATACCATTGATTCTCTTTGAATGGACTCAGATTTATATACCCCTCTATTTTTAGTCAGAGTTTTTTTGTTTATCTCTAGTTTTATAATAATATGTGTGGTTTAAATATGTATTTTTAATTTAAGTTGAAGAATATTTTGAACTTTTTGTTCCATCCAATGTGGAAGACCAAAACATATTACAACTGTACGTTTGACCTTAGATTTATTAACAGCTAGACGAACAATACGATATGCTATAGGCCTATAGACTATAGTCATTGATTTTGCTTTATGGTATGGATAATTTGACTTGCTAAATTTTTTCCAAAAGGCAACTAAAACGCACGTTTATAAAACATAGAAGTACGGATATATTTTTTGGTTCTTCGAGTGTCTGTTCCGTATTGGGGTCCAATTAATTTGAATTTTCACTGCGTAAAACTTATTAAAGAGAAAAATGCTTTTTACTAAAATGTTTTTCATTCCCAAAACTCGAATTCGATACTTTTGATTAAGGGTGGAGGATCCTATCTATTCCACCATAATTCTTGATCGTACAAAAGTACACATACATTAATAGTAGTGTGATTTCTATCCTTTCATTGATTCGATTTAAGTTTTTCAACCATAATTGACAACTTCTTGTCATTTAAGTTTCTAGTTCACATATGAAAAGATAGCGATGAAACTGTGACTTCATTTTATCTAAAATTAGAGACGTAAACTTATCGTTAGCTATACTACTACTTGATAATTGCTATGTATGCCTATATGATTTTCAGTAATATCAAGAAAACTAGAATAACTATATGTTTGTAGTACAATCTTACTTGCAATAAACAAAAGTAGAGAAGGTTCTGTCTTATTGTAGGTAACAAATTTGTTGAATGATTTTTGAGAAATAAGTCAATGAATTTATGTAATTTTGTTTGATAATTACGGGAAAACAAGAGGCAGAATCATATAACCAAAATCTTAAAAATTGATTGAAGACAATTAATTAATTCTGATACATTAGACGTTTGAGCAGCAAATTATATTACCGGCAAGATAGATAGGATTTCTCCTCATTAATCAGAAATCTCGAATTTGAATCCGATAATAAATATTTTTGGTAAGGAGTATTTTTTCCTTTAGTGGACCTTACACGATGAATCTAAATGTATGTTTGACAAGAACAGCTTTATAAGGGATCTGATCTTTAAATATTGTCTCAATTTTTTAATGTGTTTAGAAAGTAACCTCCGGACCCTATACATTTATTGCTTGTCAAGAATTTCTCAAGCGAACTAGTAGATTTTATAATATATTTATTTTGCATATATTATTAATTGTTCATAAACTCTACCCTAGGGCTGCTTATCGAGCGGATCAAGCGGTTATTTACTTTTAACAATTTGGCTTATAGGTTATCGGCTTTTAAATATATTAATCCGCTAGCCATCCGATAAGATATCGGGCGGATTGGTATCGATTTAACTATTATCGGTTGGTTTATCGGCGTAGTTCAATCTGTATTACAGAGGACTAATTTGGTCCTTCATGTTATAACCTGTTAGTTGTTACAACAAAGAGTGTTTGTTGTGTTGTTTTTAACATGGCAATATAACAGTTCCTCAACACTAATAGGTTGTTTTAATTTTTCATTTCGAAGCCAATCTTGAAGAAACACTAGAGCTTGCACCAATTTAAGAGTTAATGAACTCCTAAATGAATCAAGAAGACGTCCTCTTGTACTACACACACATTTGGATGCCACACTTGAAACCGGAACAGCTAATATATCACGAGCCATCTCCGCAAGAACATAAAATCTAGCTGAGTTCAATTTTCACCAGAGAAGAACATCAAATTCTTAAGTGTCATCCTTAGTTTCTTCACCAAAATATTTATCTAACTTTGTTCTAGTATCCACACCTCCACTCCCAGTTTTACATTTTTTTAGAGCATGAGTATTTCTAAAAGTCCTGTATTTTGGGTGCTTATTTGACTGCCAGAAATCCCAAAAGTAGAAGTGTCCAATGAAGAACAATCTGAAGATGAAGCAAGCACGACACCTTTTGAGCTGGACTTTACATACTCACTAAATAATGAAGTCATGTACTTCTTCACTTTTGCTTCTATAGTTTCCCCTGGATCTTCACCAAACATCTTTACAAGTGCATAGCCAACTGATTCGAGCTTGTAACGTGGATCCAAAATACATGAGATGAAAATTATCTTGTTCATTTTCCCTAGATCACCCCAATATTTATAAAACTTTTCTTCCATCTCCTTTGCCATTTCACTTAAAATTGTATCTTCATTTGCTATCAATTGCTTCAAATAAACAGTGTTGATACCTAATTTTGTCCACATATTTTTCAAATACATATATACTTTCAAAATAGCATATTTGCATCATTATTTAGTTTACAAACCTATACAAGCATTTTCTATAATTTTTCCATAATTTTTAGAGCTTTAAATTAATTTTTCTTATATTCTAATTATAGATAAAATCCTTTAAATTATTTTTATAATGACTTAATTGCGTAAAATAATTATTTTGCACCTATAATATATGTTTCAAATATTTTATTTCATTCCATATAATTACATTAGCATTTTTAAGCTATTTATCTAATTTTATAATAATGGCCTATATTCTACAAATAATTGCGTTTATTATATTATTTATGCTAAAGTATCATTTTATATTTTTATAAGGTTGATTTATTATTTTTAAAATAGTTTGACAGCATACATATTATTTTTACCATTTATTAGAAGTTTTAATAATTTATTTTTAATTACTTTTCAAGGGTTTCAAGAGCTGGCCCAAAACAGGCTAATTTTCGGACCAAATTTTGGCCCAAACCCTTAGCCCAACACCCCAATTACCCCAAGTCCAACACCAGCGACCCAATACCCTATACCCGTCCATTAACCCGACCCAGCTCTTTTAAAATCCTGGCCGTTGATCTCTAAGATCAACGGCCCATAATCAATCCTCCATTTTATTATCCTAACCCCTAACCCTAATCCCCATTCCCTCTTGAACCGCCGCCCTAAAATCCTCTCCCTTCTCTCCCACCGAAACCCTATCCGCCCTTTCAATTTTCTCCGAATCCATCTCAATCATGGATTCCTTCCATGATTCTCTTGCCTTTTATGTGTTACCTCAGTATTATTTACAAGACTATGGTGTTACATAGTACTTGCCCCAATTTTGGCAAGTACCAGTCCTCAAATTAGATTCCACCGCCTTCAACCTTTGAGATTTAGACGATATTTCGTCTATATGCACTCACTATCAGGCTATATGGTTCGATTTAGTGAGATTTTTGACCATCTGTGCTTTCCTTTTGAACTAGGGTTCGAGATTTTTCTTTATTCTTTACTGATTTACGATTGATACTCTTACCTTTCTCGTGTTTGACCGATATTTTCCTTATTTCTGTTTAACCCACCGTATTTTCGTATTTTTACTTTTATTTGCCCTAAGACTGAATTTAATTGATTTTCGTATGATATTTTCCTTATTCTCTGTTCAATCTATTGTATTTCCTTATTTTAAGTGTTATTTGCATGTTATTTTTCCTTATTCTCTGTTTAATTTACTGAACTTCCTATTCTATGTATTATTTACCCTAAATTGACTCTAATTGATTCTGGCGTGCCATATTTTCCTTATACTGCGTTTAATTTACCGTGTTTCTCTATTTCATGTGTTAAATCTGCTACTATATAAACCTCTCCTCTAAAACCCCTTGAACGGACCTTTTGAATATCTTGATCCCTGCTACTGTTTTCACTACTCTCTTCTCTCACTCACTCACTCATTGTTACACTCAAACACTCTCTAAATTGTTGAACAACCTCCTCCGATGCAAGCACTGCTCGGAGCCCATTCTCGAGGCTCTTGTGAACTCTGAAGCATCAGGGATTTGGGATTTTCTTGATGCCTTATCACATAGAAATCATGTCTATAGGGATTTAAATTCCTTAATTCTGAACTGCCTAACATGAAAAACCTATTTCGCGTGCATTTGTTGTTTAAGTGTGGAGGCTAACTTGAGCCCTTAACTGCCTATATGTGAGGTCCAATGTGCTTTTTTGTATGTCGCTTAGTTTTAACATTTCTGAGCAGCCTAAGTGAGGTCTAGAACCACCCAAAATAGAGGTCCAATACCTCCTGGACAATAGGTATGGGACGGGTAGTGCACGCATAAGGTATGACTTATAATTGAATTAGTGTGCTTTAGGTAACAACTTTAACATAGTAATCGAGTAGCAGGAGATGATATTCTGTGCCCACTGAATAATATGAGTAACACCATATCTTGAGGGAGTTACGAAATATTATTTATGTTGCACGGGGTGATCCTTTAGGCTAAAAAACTTAGGGCCCCCTCCTCTTTATATGTTGTTATTAGATCTAAATAGTTGTATCCCTATATTCGCACTAAGATCTGTATTAATCATGTTGTAATAAAGTTCTTTGACTTCTGAATTCCCTTTGTTTACTTGATCACCTAGCTTAATCGTAATCCACATAATTTTAAGTTCGGTCGGGAGCCACAGTTGTGGACCTCGAGGAGTGCCTAACACCTTCTCTTTTAGGTAACTTGAGCCCTTACCCGATCTTTGGTGGCGTTGACTAGTCAAACAGAGTTATTTGCATAATAGGTACCCTAACGCACCTTTAAAAATCGTTAGGTGGCGACTCTTCTCCTTTAGCACTCTATCTCCCATTCTAAAAGGAGTTGTCACATGTCGAAACCTGCTTTTCGCGAGAAAAATGGGGTCGCGACAACATGGCGATTCTGGTGGGGATTTTCACTTAGGCTCTTACCATAATGAACTTGGCTTATGTGGATTAGTTTTCTTTGTTATAAAACACACATTCCTTTTCCATCTTTATTTGTTAGATTTGCTATTACAAGCACATCCCTTTCTCGTTCACCTTTACTTGTTTAAAACCATTATAACATGCACATCCATTCCCTTCTCCACCTTTATTTGCTTAAATTTGTTATAATATGCACATCCCTTTCCTATTCGCCCTTAGTTGCTCTAACTGCTATTTATTAGCTATATCATGTCTCTCCCACCCCTACTCCCTTGCTTACTTTATTATATTCCCTATATTCCATGAACTAACTTCTTCTTTTGTCTTTCTTTTTACGTCCTTTATGTTTTATCTTAATACTGCATTTATTGCTTTCACATATTTATCATGCAAATACGTGACAATGTATTATTATTGCTGCATAAAGCATGCTCCACATCATATTCCACTCGTGCCCAACTAATACCATAGCGGCACTTATGAGTGTCCGCACTCTTCCAAAATTACTGTTTAAATTGGAAAGGCTTATTTGCGGTAAACTAGTCGATCAGCGGTGTAGTCGACGATTCCATGCCTTTCCCTCTCAAGTTGTCCACTTGAGAGTACCGGTCTAGACCCTTCTAGAAACCTCGCTCCAATATCAATTGTGCATGCATCATGTCAAACCTAGTATGGGTTAGAACGTTGTCTGCATGACAATCCACTAAGATAAGCCTTGTCAAAAGCCCGACGGGATTTCTATAATCCCAATGGACACCATCACATTATGTGCATTACTTGAAGAAAACATGCCGGTATGTTAATCATTAATGTGTAAATAGTCAAACCTGGAGGGGGAAATGGCTAAATCTATTTATTTTGCAGAAAACGAGGCACGAAGTCCCCATGTTCGGCATGGTTCAAAACATCCCATCTTTGCTGCTTGATTGGTGGAAGAACCTCTCACCTAGTGACAAGAATCATGTGAAAAGGGTCCTCGAAAATTTACCTTCCTTATTGGACATTCGGCCAAATAACGCCTTGATTGAGGCCGCCACTATGTTTTGGGATGAGAAAAGAGTTATCTTCCACTTTGGTGATGTAGAAATGACTCCTCTCTTAGAGGAAATAGGAGGCTTCGCTAGGCTACCATGGGATAGTCTGGGTTTATTAGTACCAGAAAATCGCACTCCCCACGGTTTTTTAAAAATGATGGGTTTTAAGAAAATAATGAGTTACTCTGTCTGAAGGAGTCATACATACCGCTTGAATTCCTTTATGAATGTTATGGGCATAGCAAGTCATATCGCCTTCACCATGATGAACTTGCCGTTACTTCTTTGGGTTGGACGCACTGCCGAGTTTTTGTGTTCATTGTCTGTTTCTTGGGGTTGCTGATATTTCCAATGAAATTGGGGAAGATGCACACTCGCTTAGCCATAGTCGCTAGGACTCTAATAGAAGGAATTGAGGGACAAACCAACACTATCATCCCCATGATCTTGGCCGAAATGTACCGAGCTCTAGATCGATGCAAGCAGGGGTATGGGGACTTTGAGTGCTGTAATATGTTGCTGCAGGTTTGGTTATTAGAACATTTACAGAGAGGTGAATATCATCAGGAGCTTCTGCAACGACCATTGAATGACTACATAGCCTACTATCATCCAAAAAGAATGACATTTATCCCATATAGGTTCGCACAACCTGGAAGTGCTGTGAGCTGGGTGCGTTTCTTCAGCAATTTGACTGACGAAAAGGTACATTGGATGTTCGAATGGTTCCCTAGCAGTGAGTTCATCATCAGGTCAAAAGAAACCACTCATTTAATGCTGATCGGGTTAAGAGAAATCTATCCTTATGCTCCTATAAGGGTAGTGAGGTAAGCGGGAAGAGAGCAGGTTATACCTCAGGTTTCCAACATGGTCCAGTACAAAGCATACTTTAAAGGGAACATCATTCCATTCAAGTTCAAGGCACAACATATGTGGAATCAAAAGGTCATTGTAGAGAAAGACACTATCGAGCCAGACAGGTACCATGCCGGCCATGTATACTTCTACCCATCGTGGTTGGTAGATGATATAACGGGAGATGTCAAGCTAGGGATTACTCTAAAAAATAGGGTTATAGATGACGCTGCTGAAGCACAAGTCAAGTATAGGATGTTGCGCAAGAGGGTTTTCGAGTCTAAAGCTAGGCATTTGGAACAACACAAAGCGGGTATGGAAGCAATCAACTAATGGAAAGAAATTTTTACTAAATCAATAGAAAGATTGGAATATTTGGAGCAAGGGTTAATGGAAATTGAGGGGAAGATGAGGAAGAGGCTCTCAGATTGTTAGAATACGGAAGGCAATGAGGGAGGGCATCTACCAAGGGCTTACCTACTATTGGACTACTTTTTAGCTTAGTTTTAGATTTCGATTGTAATAAGGCAAATGCCATTAGTAATTTTCTTATTATTGTCGTTCATTTTCGCATTAATGAAATGACATAATTATTGGCATCCATTTTCTCCAAGTCTATGTGTCTCTTAGGCCTACCTCGGGCACAATGAGGTCCCCCAAATTAGGACGCGAATCTGTTACATGATTTTACAAAACATGTTCAATATTGCAAGCATTCTTTCAATATCCCTTACTGACTTGGTTACCTTTTTGTTTTTCTTTTCTTTTGTTTATTCCCATTCCCCAAAGGTTGGTTCGCGCATACTGGCATCATCCGCATATCATACTAGATCTACAGGTCCTCCACCTCCTCCTCCACCAAGTGATACTAAAGGCAGAAGCAAAGGGAAAGAAAAGATGTACGATTTAAGTAGTATCAGAAAGCGCAATGTAGAGAACATTGAAATTTCGGACGGTCAAAATACTCCAGCACAGAATGAATTAGTCCTACATCTGGAATAGAAAATATTGGAGCTACAAGGGGAACTTGAGCAGGTTCGGAACTTGGCAAACCTTTGCCTCACCCTAAACGTCCCCGACATTAACCAACAAAACACAAACACCCAAAACCCGGCACCTCCCCAAAACACATAAAATCAAAATCCGCAAAATCCTCCCGCACCACATCAATACGCCACACCTCCTCCACCGGTACCTACTCCTCAACAACACCATCACCACCTAACTCAATACCCACAAACAACCACATACCACACACCTCAAAATGCACCACAACCTACTCTTGACCCGCAAAACTCAACCAATGACCACCATTACATCCAGATTCCTGGAATCCAATAGTAGGTAAGCGCTATACATACCCGAATCTGCCGAGAAGGACCTGCTCATCAAGAACATGGTGAAAGAACTCAAGAAACTTACTGGTAGAGTTCAAAGTATCGAAGGGGGCAAATGCATTTAGGGTTTGAATTATGAAGATTTGTATATTCAACCAGATGTAGAACTGCCAAAAGGCTACAAACCTCCTAAGTTCGAAATGTTTGACGGGACTGGTGGTCCGAAGGTGCACTTGAGAACGTATTGTGACAAGCTTCTGGGAGATGGAAAGGATGAAAGAATCCGCATGAAGCTGTTCATGAGGAGCCTCACCAGATACGCCCTATCTTGGTACATCAGTCAGAACCCAAAGAAATGGGTTAATTGGGTGAGCATGGCATTAGATTTCATGGATCGGTTCAGGTTTAACACAGAAAATGCACCAGACATTTTCTACATTCAGAATCTAAAGAAAAAACCAACGAAAACTTTCCGCGAGTATGCTACTCAGTGGAGGTCTGAAGCTGCAAAAGTAAGGTCAGCACTAGAAAAAGAATATATGAATAAGTTCTTTGTTAGAGCAGGATCCGCAATACTACGAAAGACTGATGGTTACTGAAAACCATAAATTTTCTGACATCATCAAATTGGGAGAAAGAATAGAAGAAGGGATCGAAAGCGGAATGGTGAAAAATTTTCAAGCACTCCAAGCGACAAATAAAGCCTTACAGTCAGGAGGTATCTCCAAGAAGAAAGAAATAGGTGCGGTGATGGTAGCCCAAGGTCCAAAGTCTTTCCTTACATACCAAACACTCCCACCCACATATCAGCCTTCACCTCCTAGATACCAACAACCTGCCGCCACTTACCATACTTATAACACCCAACCAACATACTACCACTCACCACCAGCCCGCCAAAACTACCAAAAACCTAGACCGAATTTCGACCTCAGACCACCCAAACAATATACCCCAATTGTTGAACCCATAGACCAACTGTACGAGAGACTGAAGGCTGCCGGTTATGTCACTCCCATTCCTGCTGTTTCTATGGAAAACTCCTCCCAGTGGATTAATCCAAATAAGACATGTGCCTATCACTCAGGCATGAAGGGTCATACTATTGATGAGTGTCGTACTTTGAAGGATAAGATTCAG
Organism: Nicotiana tabacum; assembly: GCF_000715075.1. Lineage (NCBI taxonomy): Eukaryota > Viridiplantae > Streptophyta > Magnoliopsida > Solanales > Solanaceae > Nicotiana > Nicotiana tabacum. The sequence continues at coordinate 86,699,961 of NC_134100.1, forward strand.
ACATTAATTGACACCAAAGTCATACAAGCAAAGGAGGCTGCACCCAATGTCCGTAACAATTCTCTCCCGGATCACAGGGGTGAAGGGGTAAACGTGATAGAGACCAATGAAGAATGGGACTCAGAGGGGTCAATTGGACTCATTCGAGAAAGGGATAACCCTGAAACATCTCCAGTCACTCTCATACCTATCGTGGTACAAACTCAGGCATCGATTGAAGTTAAGGTAGCCGCACCAACTCCATTTGAGGTTGAGGTAACAACACCCTTCACCGTGATGGTGGAACCCACACCATTTTTTAAGTCTAATGCTATACCTTGGGATTATGTTGCGGAAGCAAGAAGGAAAGGAAAGGCAAAAAAAAAAACAGGTGCAGCGCAAGGCATGACCAGAACTGGTAGGGTTTATACACATGAGCATTTGGGAGGAACAAGCAAAGAAGCCGCATGTCATTGAGACTGGCCCAGATGATCTTTAGAGAAATATGCAGGTGAGAGAGTATTCTGTGGTTGATCATCTGAACAAAACCCCTGCTCAAATATCCATTTTATCACTGCTGCAAAACTCCAAGGCACATAGGAATGCCTTGATAAAGTTGTTGAATGAAGCTTATGTACCAAATAACATCACAGTTAAGAGATGGCCAACATGGTAGGGCAAGTGTTAGAAAGCCACAAGATCACTTTTCATGAAGACGAGCTGCCACTAGAAGGACTAAGTCACAATAGGGCACTACATATCACCGTGCAGTTTGAGGACAAATTCATTGCCAGGGTCCTGATAGATGGGGGTTCGAGTCTCAACATCTGTCCATTAACTACTTTGAAAAGGTTGGGTAAAGGTCTGCACGAGATACGAGCAGGGAGTATGAATGTAAAAGCATTTGATGGGTCTCAAAGGGCCACAATTGGGGAGACCAACCTTAGCTTACAAGTAGGCTCGACCTGGTTCGATGTTGAGTTTCAAGTATTGGATATATCTGCTACATACAATCTGTTTTTAGGGCGACCGTGGATACATGCCGTTGGGGCCGTGACTTCTACTCTACATCAAGCTGTGAAGTTTGAGTGGAACCATCAGGAAGTGATCATCCATGGGGATGGAGGTAATCTCATTTACACCAATCAAATTGTTCCAGTCGTCGAGAATAGAAGGAAGTTGGGTGGAGAAACATACCATCGCGTCGAGCGCGTCAATGCAATTGAAAAAGACAAATGGTGGAGCAGTAAGATAGAAGGCATATTGGCATGGATAGGGTATGAACCTGGCAAGGGTCTCGGTAAGAATCTCCAGGGGATTACCAAACCGATACAGCTAAAGCGTCATGACACAACTTTTGGACTTGGGTATGAATACACCTGGCACGAGTATCAGAATTGGTCGCCACCGTGGCGTGGTCCTTATTACCCTCTAGAGCAGCCAGTACCACATTTGAGCCAGTCATTTCATCAAGGTGACATGATGTGGGGGTCTGAAGAAGATGAAGCTCTAGCTCGCATAAGGAAGCTATTTCTGGATGACAAAGACATGGACTGCAGTGTGATAGTTGAAGAGGAGAAGGAGGAGGAAGACCTTATTATTCAGACAATGGAAAAGGGAGCTATTCTCAAGAATTGGACTGCTGCTCCATCAAGGGCCTGTCGAGTTCCTTGCATTATTATTACCTATCTCGATGAACCTATGACTGTGACATATAACGAGACAACACAACATAAGTATAGTGATTCAAAAGATCTGGAAGAGGATATAATACCCGAGGAAATTGTCAGATAAGTGGAAAATTTTAAAAACAAGCCTAAGTCTAATTTGGATGAGACTGAAACTGTTAATTTGGGAAACTCCGAAACAGTCAAGGAAACTCGTGTAAGCATTTACCTATCGCCGTTAGAGAAAGAAGAATACATCCGGTTCTTGAAAGAGTATGAGGATATTTTTGCATGGTCCTATGATAATATGACCGGTTTGAGCACGTCCATAGTGGCTCATAAACTGCCTACCAACCCTATGTGTCCACCTGTAAAGCAAAAGCTCAAAAAGTTCAAACCAGATATGAGTCTGAGAATAAAGGAGGAAGTCACCAAGCAGATCAAAGCCAAGGTTCTCAGAGTGGTTGAATATCTGACCTGGTTGGCTAGCATTGTGCCAGTTCCAAAGAAATATGGGAAGGTTAGAGTGTGTGTCGACTATCGGGATTTAAATAAAGCAAGTCCTAAAGATGATTTCCCTTTTCCCAATATACACATACTGATTGACAATTGTGCCAAGCATGAACTTCAATCCTTTGTGAATTGCTTCGCGGGATATCATCAGATTTGGATGGATGAAGAGGATGCCAAAAAGACAGCCTTTATTACACCATGGGGAGTATATTGTTACAAAATGATGCCGTTTGGCCTAAAGAATGCTGGAGCCACCTATATGAGGGCCAGGACAACCATTTTACACAACATGATACACATGGAGATAGAGGTGTACGTGGATGATGTCATCATCAAATCCAAGAGAAGCACAGATCATATAGCAGATTTGAGTAAATTCTTTGATCGACTTCGAAGGTACAACCTAAAACTGAATCCCGCAAAATGTGCCTTCGGAGTCCCTGCTGGAAAGATGTTAGGGTTCATCGTCATCCACCGAGGAATTGAGCTAGACCTGTCAAAGGTCAAGGCTATCCAAGATTTTCCACCTCCGAAGAACAAGAAAGATGTGATGGGTTTCATAGGGCGTCTCAATTACATCAGCCATTTCATAGCACAATCAACTGTGATCTGCGAAGCTATTTTCAAAATGTTGAATAAAGACGCTGCAACAAGTTGGACTGAAGAATGCCAGAAAGCCTTTGACAAGATCAAAGAATATTTATCCAAACCACCTGTTCTGGTCCCACCGGAACCTAGGAGACCTCTGCTACTCTATTTATCTATACTAGATTGGGCTTTCGGTTGTGTCTTGGGACAACACGACAAGACGGGAATAAAGGAACATTCCATATACTACCTGAGCAAGAAGTTCACACCCTACGAAGCACAATATTCTTTGGTGGAATGCACCTGCTGCGCTTTGACGTGGATAGCTCAAAAGTTGAGGTACTACTTCTGTGCCTATACCACATATCTCATATCAAGGATGGATCCATTAAAATACATTTTCCATAAACCCATGCCAACGGGGAAGTTAGCAAAATGGCATATATTACTAAGTGAGTTCGGCATCATCTATGTAACTCAGAAGGGTGTCAAGGGGCAAGCTTGGCAGATCATTTGGCAGAAAATCCTGTAGACGGAGAGTACGAACCACTGAAAACATATTTTCCCAATGAAAAGGTATCATTCGTAGGACAAGATATCACCGAAACCTATGATGGTTGGAGAATGTTCTTCGATGGAGCTGCAAATTTCAAAGGAGTGGGTATTGGAGCAGTTTTAGTATCAGAGACAGGTCAACACTATCCAGTATCCGCAAAGCTCAAGTTTCCATGTACCAACAATATGGCAGAATATAAAGCTTGCATCTTGGGACTCAAGTTGGCCATTGACATGAACGTTCAGGAATTGCTGGTAATTGGTGACTCAGATCTTTTGGTACATCAGGTTCTAGGAGAATGGGCTACAAAAAATACCAAAATACTGCCGTATTTGTACTATGTACAAGAATTGAAGAAGAGATTCACAAAGATAGAATTCAAACATGTTCCGAGAGTCCAGAATGAGTTCGCAGATGCATTGGCCACTCTATCTTCCATGATACAACACCTAGACAAGAATTTCATCTACCCTATCCCGGTAGGGGTTCATAACCAACCAGCTTATTGTGCTCATGTCGAAGAAGAAATTAATGGAAATCCATGGTTCCATGACATCAAGGAATATTTGGCAAAAGGAGAATACCCGGAGCACACAAATCATACTCAGAAACGCACACTCCGAAGATTATCTAACCACTTTTTCCAAAGCAGAGGAATTCTGTACAGAAGGATTCCAGATCTGGGGTTATTACGGTGTGTCGACGTCAAGGAAGCATCCAAATTGCTCAAAGAAATACATGCCGGAACTTGCGGACCACACATGAACGACTTTGTTTTAGCCAAGAAGATATTAATGGTAGGATATTTTTGGATGACTATGGAAACAGACTACATCAGGTATGTCCAAAAGTGTCATCAATACCAAGTACATGCTGATATGATACGAGTGCCACCCAATAAACTCAATACAACAAGTGCACCTTGGCATTTCTCCGCTTGGGGGATAGATTTCATCGGTCCAATCGAACCTGCCACTTCAAATGTGCACAGGTTCATTCTAGTGGCCATAGACTATTTCATAGAATGGGTTGAAGCTGCATCTTACAAGGCTGTAACTAAGAAGGTCAATAGTAGATTTTGTTAGGGATCGTATTGTCTTTCGATTTGGGGTAACTGAGTCAATCATCACCGACTGCGCCGCTAACCTTAACAGTTATTTGATGAGATCCATGTGTGGAACCTTCAAGATCAAGCATAAGAATTCCATAGCATACAGGACACAAATGAATGGAGCTATGGAAGCTGCCAATAAGAACATCAAGAAGATACTAAGGAAGATGATAAATAATCACAAACAATTGCACGAGAAGTTACCATTTGCCCTACTTGGATATCGCACCACGGTTCGTACATCAACCAGGGCAGCTCCTTATTTGCTGGTCTATGGTACTGAAGCCATCATTCCCGTTGAAGTAGAAATTCCTTCTTTGAGAATCATACAAGAGGCTAAACTCAGTGATGCAGAATGGATACGAAGTCGTTAAGAAAAACTGGCTCTCATTGATGAAAAAAGGATGAACGCAGTATATCACGGTCAACTTTACCAGAACATAATGTCCAGAGCTTTCAATAAAAGGGTCAGGCCCAGACAATTCACACCAGGGCAGTTTGTGCTAAAGCGGATCTTCCCGCATCAAGATGAAGCCAAAGGGAAATTTTCACCCAATTTTCAAGGGCCCTACATGGTTCATAGAGTACTAACAGGAGGAGCGCTCATACTTGCAGAAATGGACGGAGAAATTTGGCCAAAACCTATTAACTCAGACACAGTCAAGAGATACTATGTTTAGATTATTTACATTTCTTCATTCGATGTAACTGAACTACGCTTGACCTGATTCCCATTTAAGAGAGGATACGTAGGCAGCCCTGTGGGTTCGGTCACATCTCAATAAAATCTTCATATTTTCCATGGTCAGAAACTGGGGCAGAATTTTGAGGACCCTCAAAATTCGCCAACTTCGTCATATGCAGGACAGTCAGAAAATTGCTTTTAAACTGGGGAAAAATTTTGAGGAGGACCCTCAAAATTCTAAAGCAAAGAAGTCACGGTGCCTCTAGAATATGTCACAGTCATTGGTTCATCTAGCTTACTTGATGTTGCATACTACTATATTTTTAAAATAACTACATTCATCAGATGCTCGCATATTTTTTGAAAACTTTTATAAACAGCCAGATGCTACCCAGGGTAACTCAAACAGGATCTCAAGACAGGAGCAAAAGCAAAGCGAGAAGGCAAAAGCACAGACCAACCTTCCCCGCAAACTCACGATTTGTTTTTGGATGCAGACACAATGAACATAACAGGAATATGCACAAATACATACACACGTAAGAACCACTACCTTCATAATGACAAAGTTGTCAAACGCAAACACATCTTCAGCTAAGAAATACTCTGCTATCACTTATTGTTTTCTCGTATAAGGCTAAGCACTGCCTTTCTTTGCATGAGACTAAGCATTGTCTCTCATTCTTGCATGAGGCTAAGCATTTCCTCCCAAATTGCATGAGGCTAAGCATTGCCTTTCTTCGCATGAGACTAAGCATTGTCTATTCTTCTTGCATGAGGCTAAGCATTGCCTCCCCAATTGCATAAGGCTAAGCACTGCCTTTCCCCTCATGAGACTAAGCATTGTCTCTTCTTCTTGCATGAGGCTAAGCATTGCCTCCCTAATTGTATAAGGCTAAGCACTGCCTTTCCCTGCATGAGACTAAGCATCATCTCCTATTTGCATGAGGCTAAGCCCTGCCTCTCCAATTGCATAAGATTAAGCACTGCCTTTCTTTGCATGAGGCTAAGCCTCATCTCCTCTCCTAGCATAAGGCTAAGCATTGCCTTCCCTTGCATCGAGACTAAGCACTGTCTCCTCTTCCTGCACGAGGCTGAGCATGGCCTCCCTAATTGCATAAGGCTAAGCACTGCCTTCCCTTGCATCGAGACTAAGCATTGTCTCCTCTTCTTGCATGAGGCTAATCACTGCCTCCTCAATTTCCTAAGGCTAGGCATTTCCTTGTCCTTGCATAAGACCAAATGCTATCTCCACCATGCCATTTAAAACCTAGAACTATCCTCTATTCGCCTGGGGCTAAACACTGCCCTAATCTTATACAAGACTAAGCTCTATCTTGTTTTACTTCGCATACGACCGAGCATCATATCTTTGCATCTCATGAGCTGAAACATCGCCATTTTGTCCAAAGGCATCATAGTCCAGAGGCATTATCCTGATAGCCGGAAGACACCATTCCATGGCCTGCGGATCTCTCAATATTACACATCATTATTCAAAGGCATCATGGTTCAGAGGCACCATTTTCATGGCCCGAGGACATCATTTCATGGCATGCGAATCCCTTATTACATGATTCATGGCCCAGGATGTCATGGTCTAAGGACATCATCCTCACCGTCCTAAGATAAATTTCATGGTCCAAAGGGAATTTGCATCATGTTTAATCCATATATACTTGCATGCATCATGTTTTAAGTTTTGCAGGTAATCCAGGAAATAACCGTTCTCCTAACGGGAGCAATCTTCACTCCGGTTTCCGTTCAACGATCACATCCTGCAATTACTTCAAATGCAACCAATCACCATCAGTTACCCACTCTTACTTGATAACCGTTCAGATATTCAATTTGAGACACATCCATAACGTTTCATATTCGCATTCACGATTTCATATAAACTCATCCGATATTGTCTTACCCAAAAGAGCCCTTTCCGAAACATACGACCATTCCTATAACAATTCCATCGTTTCAATTCACCGATGGATCCAGAACTACACACAACCCGATTCACGTAACACCAGTGATATGTAGGCAACTCAGGAACCAGGGTTCGACCCCCATTTTTTCAAATCATATTGTCCCTCGTTCAATTTGGTCAAAATCGGTCATCATTTTCTTTACCCGATTACTCTTTCATCATTCCCGGGTAAAGAAGGGCAGTTGTTGATACCCAATTTTGCCTTGCCCTCATATTTTTCAAATACATATATACTTTAAAAATAGCATATTTGCATCATTATTTAGTTTATAAACCTATACAAACATTTTCTATAATTTCTCCATAATTTTTAGAGCTTTAAATTAAATTTTCTTATATTCTAATTATAGATAAAATCCTTTAAATTATTTTTGTAATGACTTAGTTGCCTAAAATAATTGTTTTGCACCTATAATATATGTTTCAAATATTTTATTTTATTCCATATAATTACATTAGCATTTTTAAGCTACTTATCTAATTTTGCAATAATAACCTATATTCTTTAAATAATTGCGTTTATTATATTATTTATGCCAAAGTATCATTTTATATTTTTAGAAGGTTGGGTTATTATTTTTAAAATAGTTTTACAGTATAAATATTATTTTTACTATTTATTAAAAGTTTTAATAATTTATCTTTAATTAATTTTCAAGGGTTTCAAGAGCTGGCCCAAAGCAGGTTAATTTTCGGACCAAATTTTGGTCCAAACCATTAGTCCAACACCCCAATTATCCCAAGCCTAATACCAGCGACCCAATACCCTATACCAGTCCATTAACCCGACCCATCACTTTTAAAATCCTGGTCGTTGATCTCTAAGATCAACGGCACACAATCAATCCCTCATTTTATTATCCTAACCCCTAACCCTAATCCTCATTCCCTCTTGAACCACCGACCTATAATCCTCTCCCCTCTCTTCCACTGAAACGCTAGCCGCCCTTTCAATTTTCTCCGAATCCATCTCAATCATGGATTCCTTCCATGATTCTCTTGCTTTTTATGTGTTACCTCAGTATTATTTGCAAGACTATGGTGTTACATAGTACTTGCCACAATTTTGGCAAGTACCAGTCCTTAAATCGGATTCCACCGCCTTCAACTTTTGAGATTTAGATGATATTTTGTCTATATGCACTCACTATCAGGCTATATGGTCCGATTCAGTGAGATTTTCGACCATCTGTTCTTTCCTTTTGAACTAGGGTTCGAGATTTTCCATTATTCTTTACTGATTTTCGATTGATACTCTTCCCTTTCTCGTGTTTGACCGATATTTTTCTTATTTCTATTTAACCCATTGTATTTCCCTATTTTTACTTTTATTTCTAAGACTGACTTTAATTGATTTTCGTATGATATTTTCCTTATTCTCTGTTCAATCTATTGTATTCCCTTATTTTAAGTATTATTTGCATGTTACTTTTCCTTATTCTCCGTTTAATTTACTGAACTTCCTATTCTATGTATTATTTGCCCTAAATTGACTCTAATTGATTCCGGCATGCCGTATATTCCTTATTATGTGTTTAATTTACCGTGTTTCCCAATTTTATGTGTTAAATCAGCTATTATATAAACCCCTCCCCTAAAACCCCTTGAACGGGCCTTTTGAATATCCTGATCCCTGTTACTGTTTTCACTACTCTCTTCTCTCACTCACTCACTGTTACACTTGAACACTCTCTAAATTATTGAACAACCTCCTCCTGTGCAAGCACTACTCGGAGCCCATTCTCGAGGCTCTTGTGAACTCTGAAGCATCGGGGATTTGGAGTTTTTGCTATTACACTCTACATTCTTTAATTCTGCTACTGGTTAGTGTCTAAACTCTTGCAATGTTCAATTTCCCTCCTTCTTTTGCAATATGTATTTGGACTTGCATGAGCATGATTCAACTATGATAATGTTCAACATTTTGATGTCAATCTGTGTTAATTAAATGCATGAGGTAACCTACTGTTTGTGTTATGCTTCTGTATGATTCGCACTTTGTGATCTCTTATCTTCTGAGATGGGTTATGTACCCTGTAGCATTTTAACATGTTTAGTTTTGGACTTCAATAGTAGTCCACCTCAACATAAGCTTGACTATAGTGATTGTATGCTGTTAAGTTACCAATTTTTGCATATTGTGTTTAGATATTACCCTAACTCTATGGAAATCCCCCCTTTTACTTGAATGAACCTTTTGGTACTGAGTTCTGTGCATATTGGAATGCTCTTTGTATATTAGCCTTAACTCTACAGAATGCTGCCCTAAAATCTGCTCTAAACTTGTTTCATGCTATCCTGATTTTCTAAAAGACAAACACTCTATTTTCTATTGACTAGGACTTTACTCCCACGCTAATACTTTTCCAGTATGCCTTGGTTCATTTGCTATTCTATCCTTTTTGTGATTATCAATGTGTGTATCCTCCATCATGGCTAAATATTGATTAATATTACATTAGGTTAGACGTAACTTAATTTAGGCCCTTAGGTTTCAACCAGTTCAACTTCATGCAACCTATGCATGTCTGCAAACCTGTTTCTTCTCCTAATTCCTATGATGGTTGTCTATGTGGTACTTTGGCTATGTGAACCTTACTGAATTTACTGGGCTACTTGACCAGCTGTTCTGTATGCTCAGTCTGGTGATTTCTGTCCACTCTCCTTACTTGCTACTCTGATATTCTAAATTCCTATTCTTAGCCGGCTGAAAGCCAAGGCTACCCAAGTTCTATTATTGGCTTCCCTAGTGTGAGCACAGCTCGGGGTCCAATTGAGGCCCTTGTGAACTCTGACACACTAGGGCTTGGTCCTAGTCATTCCTTTAACCTCCAAAACTATCTCTAATACTCTACTTCCCTATCATGTATTGTGTTCTATATTGGTTGTTCCAAGTGGTGCAACACTTGGTACTGTGGCTCATTGAAAGGGGTTTGAACTCCCCTATGGATCTATGATCGTATGGTTCTTTATTGAAGGCCTAAAGTATGCTATGCCAGAAGTAATGAAGTCCTAGTAAGGCTGGGTATCTAGTTATTTTATTTGGGCCTACTATAGGCCTGTCTACTGTTATGTAATATTGTTACTTTATTCATTATTGGTCCTGTAATAATATCCTTTGTATAAACGATTGGGGTTGTTAGTAAAAGGGGATGGGGTAGATCCTAATCTTAATATGCCATGAGTAGATAACATGCCTATAGGACTAAATGATATGTTTGCTATATATGTTACTCACTCTCTATGCACACTATAGAAATCATGCTGTTAGGAGAAACACACACTTTCACTATTTGTCTACTAGCTAAGCATGAACTCAAATGCTTCAATTATCCTTGTTGCTACATGTTGTTAGAAAACCTGCCCATAGGAAATAAATACCATTGAACCTTCCTTTAATTTGCATTGCTACAGCATATCCACTAGAGATCATGCCTACAGGACTCTAATCATTTCATTTGTTATTGCATCACATTGTTTACCTAGAGAACCTGCCTATAAGGTTAAAGTATAACAATAAAATCAGGTTCCCAAGTGCTAATCGTTAGAATCCTGTCTATAGGATACCACTGTTCGCCTTAATAACTGTTAATGACGCCCCCTCTCAACATTGTTCATCGCTCACTTAGGCCATTATCAAGGGCATGAGTAATTTTAAGTTTCTCTCGATAGATTTCACTATCTTTGTTACATAATCACCTAGGCGCAACATCTACAGGACTAATGACTGGGAATCTGCCATTTCAATAATCAGTGTGCAACACCCTTTATAATCCTGTCTATGAACAACGCTGGTTCCTGAAACTGCTTGTATGCCTTGATGCCTTATCATATAGAAATCATGTCGATAGGGATTTAAGTTCCTTAATTCTGAACTGCCTAACGTGAAAAACCTGTTTTGCGTGCATTTGTTGTTTAAGTGTGGAGGCTAACTTGAGCCCTTAACTGCCTATATGTGAGTCCAATGTGCTTTTTTGTATGTCGATTAGTTTTAACATTTCTGAGCAGCCTAAGTGAGGTCTAGAACCACCCAAAATAGAGGTCCAATACCTCCTGGACCATAGGTATAGGACAGGTAGTGCACGCATAAGGTACGACTTATAATTGAATTAGTGCGCTTTAGGTAACAACTTTAACATAGTAATCGGGTAGCAGGAGATGATAGTATGTGCCCGCTGAATAATATGAGTAACACCCCATATTGAAGGAGTTACGAAGTATTATTTATGTTGCACAAAGTGATCCTTTAGGCTAAAAACTTAGGACCCCCTCCTCTTTATATGTTGTTATTAGATCTAAATAGTTGTATCCCTATATTCGCACTAAGATCTGTATTAATCATGTTGTAATAAAGTTCTTTGACTTCTAAATTTCCTTTGTTTACTTGATCACCTAGCTTAATCGTAATCCATATATATTTAAGTTCGACTGGGACCCACTATTGTGGACTTCGAGGAGTACCTAACACCTTCTCTTTGAAGTAACTTGAGTCCTTACCCGATCTTTGGTGGCGTTGACTAGTCAAACATAGTTATTTGCATAATAGGTGCCCTAACGCACCTTTAAAAATCGTTAGGTGGTGACTCTTCTCCTTTAGCACTCTATCTCCTATTCTAAAAGGAATCGTCACGTGTCGAAGCCCGCTTTTTGCGAGAAAAATAGGGCCGCGACAAATAACAACCGCACAAATTTCAAGAAAATAAATATTCAATATAACATAGCGTGATCCAGATATTTTCAAAGTAAGAAGATAGAAGATTTCAAGAAACTTTGTAATTCGTTTTACATTCTCCCAATCACTACTCAAAAGTTCACCTGTAGGAATTCCAACTTCAATCTGTGAATGCTCAAGATAATGTCTCAGGCCAATTTCACTAGAAGCATAATGTGAAAATACACTTTCAAATTCAACAGCCCTACGCAACATCAAGTAGGTGGAATTCCATCTAGTTGGAACATCAAAGCATAAAGTTTTTTTTACAATTGAGTTATTCATCATCAAAACATTCTTGAAACCTCTTCAACCTCGCAGGAGATTGTCTAACATATCTCACTACATACCTAACACGTTCAATAGACACTGAAGATTCTTTTAAACTATTCCGGACCACAAGATTCATGATATGAGCCATACATCTCACGTGAATGTGATTACCGTTCATCAAATTAGTTTCTATTTTTGTTAATTGCTTAGACAATTCTTTTACTGTCACATCATTTGAGCTTGCATTATCAATTGTGATAGTGAAGATCTTATTTATCCCCCACTCACGTAAGCACCTACCAATACCATTTGCCATATCTTCACCTTTATGACTAACAATAGGACAAAAATTAATTATTCTCTTATGTATATTCCATTCACTATCAATCTAATGGGAGGTGATACATATATAATTGATTCTTTGTATAGAAGTCTAAATTAGTGGCAATACATAATCTTTGTTTTGTTTCTATAAAAGACCTCTTCATCTTTTACTTTTCTTCGTTTAAAAGATCAAAACAATACCTAGTTACAGTACTACAGGAAGGGATCCAAAAATAAGGTTGCGCCACTTTCATAAAGTTTCTAAAACCTTCTTTCTCAACAAAGATGAAAGGAAGCTCGTCAACTTTTACCATACGACATAATGCCTTCCTACACTCTTCTTGATCAAATTTCCAAGTAACAATAGCTACGTCACCCTGACTAGCCCCGAACAAATTGAAAGCCTAAATTTGATTGTTTTTTATCAACAACAGCAGGGCCTTTAGGACACTTAAACATATGAGAAAGAAGTGTCGACGTACCGTCTTTGGTTTTAAAACAATACTCAATAAAGCAATAGTCACATCTTGCTTTTGTACTCCCTTCGGAAATAATAATTTCTGTAAAATGATCCTACATAACATACCTTTTTTTTTTCCTTTTTTGGTTATATTTGACCCTGTTAACTTATTGCACTTGAATTAGAAGTCCCACTTTCACCCATCACCTTATCACTTTGTATATTTTCATTCATGCTATGATTCACTGCAACAAGAAAAGAAAATGAATGAATACGAATGATAAAAAAGCTACAACCTTTTAGTGTTCGAATTCTTACCAGATATATTAGAACTGAATCGAAATCGAATTAAAAAGTAAATTAATTTCCTGACAAAGTATGACAAGGAAAATGACATTCTTCTGCCACGAAATTCTTCTTTTAATCCCTAGAATAATTTTAACATTTTTTCAAATTTTTATATAGATTTGGTCTATTTTATCAATAGCAGAACTAAAGATTCGACCATCAAGTAAAGATTCAAAAATGAGAAGAAAGAAACTTATCGTCTGCTGCTCTGGTTATGGCCATAACTGAGAGTCTGGGGTTATGAGATCTGGTTCTGAGAATTGTGTTGAGATTGTGAGAGGCGACGTGAGACGATGAGAGGGAGAGGCGAGACTCGAGAGCCATGAGCAGTGGGTTATTGTTGCTTATGAGATCTTAGGGAAATTAGGAATTTTTGATGTTAGGGTTTCTATATTCTAATAGAGTAATAGTGTGATACTGATTACTGGTCCAGTAACGGGTAAGTGTAAGTGACAGATATATATATTAACGGGTTAACGGTTTATCCGATAAGAAAATTAAATAATTCGCCCCCAAACCAATTAGCCGTTAATAATAAAATTTCAATTCATTCCCCATCTGTTAAACCGATAACCCGTTACCAATAAGCCATTAAACCACTTTTACGGTTCGGTTTTCGGTTTCAGTTTGGTTTTGAATACCCCTACTCTACCCGATTGATATGACTTTGTGATTGTTCAATTGTTCAACAAATAATATTATATTAGCTTAACTTTGTGTTATTTTCATCCAAACTGCATATTTATTAAATTATTCACAAACTCTACCCGTTTGGCTTGATTTTGTGCTTATTTAATTGTTCACTAAACTCTATTAGATTAACGTGACTTTTTTGTTATCTGCAATCAATCTATATGTTAAATTGTTCGTCAAAGTCTACCCGATTGCATAATTTGTCTGTGTTGTTTGACAGAATATTTTTTGAATTTGCAATTTTAATTTCAATCAAACCACTCCAAGTCTGCTCTAAATGATCTCAAATTACATAAATGGTCTTCAATCACCAATTTAGTCAAATAACACCCAAAATTAAGAAGACTCACATTGTCTTTTCCATTACTTTCAATGGATAACAATATTTGTCACGACCCAAAGTCCACTAGAGGTCGTGATGACACCTAACATCGTCGCCAGGAAAGCTAACAATGAATATTTAACTTAATACTCATTTTAGCATTTTTGAAATAATAATTTTCATCAATTAAATAATAAGAAATAGAATTTATAGGGTTACGGATAATGTTTTCACAACTACAATAAAGGACAACCCATAGGCATCCCCAAAACCCAGTGTCACAAGTGTATGAGCATTAACTACGAAATAAAATAAAATACAACATCTGTCTGAGATACAAATTACACAGGAGAATACAAATAACTCTGATGGAGACTTTATAGGCTGCGGATCAAAACATGAAATGCAGCTCACGGTAAGTCTCTGCATGTAATGACCCGACTTGTCATTTTAAGAAATTATGCCCCATTCAGTGACTAAAGGTCTCAATCAGCTTTGTAATATGCATTATGACCCGCGGGTGTGGTCGAGTTTGGTTTTTGGAAGATTCCGAATTAAATTGAAAGAACAATTCTTATTTGGAAGCTAAAATGAAAAGAGTTGACCGAAGAGTTGACTTTTGAGTAAATGGCTCTAAAATAGAATTTTGATGATGTCAATAGCTTCGTATGGTGATTTCGGACTTAGGCCTACGTCCGGATTTGGATTTGGAGGTCCGTAGGACAATTCGACGCATTTTGACGAAAGTTGGAAAATAGAGGATTTTTGGAAAGTTCGACCGAAGGTTGATTTTTGATAACGAGATCGGATTTTGATTCCGAAAATTTGAATAGCTCCATTACGTCATTTATGACTCGCGTGCAAAATTTGAAGTCATTCCGGATTGATTTGATACATTTCAAGGCAAAATATAGAAGTTGAAAGATTTGAAAACTCATAATTCGATTAGATGCACGATTCATAATTTCGTTGTTGTTTGACGTGATTTGAAGCCTCCACTAAGTTTGTATTATGTTTTGGGACATGTTGGTATAACTGATTAAGGTCCCGAGGGCCTCGGGTGAGTCCGGATGGTTAACAGATTGATTTTTGGACTTGAAGGAACTGTTGGAAGGTTGCTGTTGGTGTTTTTGCTTATGCGGAAGCTCGTCGTAGAAGCTACCTCACATAAGCGATGTTGGGCAGCTTGGGCAGAGGTCGCAGGTACGATGCATGTTCCGCACCTGCGGGACTATATAAGCGGAGGGTGGACCTCAGAAGCGACCAGAGTCGCAGGTGCGCATGTGGCCTCGCTTCTGCTATTGCGCAGAAGCGGAAATTTCTCAGCAGGTGCAAGCTTTGTGGTTGGGCAGTGATCATCGCAGAAGCGCATTTTGTCTCGCAAAAGCGAGACCGTAGATGCGAAATTCTTTCCGCAGAAGCGGTTCTGGATAGAAACATTAAGGACCAAAATTGGTCATTTTGCCATTTTCGATTGGGGTTTTTGGAGCTCGGTTTTGGGGTGATTTTGGAGGAGTTCTTCATGACTTTGACTTGGGTAAGTGTTCTATATCATAAAGTGATAATATTTCATGAAGCTATGATTATATTCATCGTTTAATTCGAGTTTAATGAAAGAAATTGAAATGTTTGTAAAAACTTTTCAAAAACAGAAATTCAAGATTTGGAGGACGATTTGTTATTGGAATTCGATAAAATTAGTATGGTTGAACTCGTATCGGAATGGGTGTTAAGATTTTGTATAAATTATGCCGGGTTCCGACTTTTGGTTGAGTTTTTGAATATGGAATTTCAAATCGATGTTTTATTATCCGGAATTATTTCCGATGAATTTTAATGAAGTTATACAATTAATTTGGAAAGATTCGAGCCGTTAGGAGGTCAATTCAAGCAAGAAGAATATTTTGGAATATCGACCTAACTTCAAAAAGGTAAGTATCTTACCTAACTTGAGTGGGGGAATTTTCTCTTAGGTACCGAGTCGTATGTGCCATTTGTGAAATGTGAAAAGCCGTGTACGCGAGGTGACGAGTACGTACTCGGGCTTATATGTGCAAAATTTATTGGATTAAAGTCTTAGGCATTATTGTGTAGTAAATTAGATAATTGTTGGCATTTATTAAATCATCTATTTGTCATGCCTAAATCCTTGTTTGTCGAATTTTCTATTTATATGATAATTTGATGTGATTATCACTTGAATAATTATGTGAATTTTTGTGACTTTGTTGATTTGATATTTCCCGAAAATAATTATATTATGGATTTTTTATCTGCAAATAATTAATTAAATAAGTTTAAAGTGAGGCGTTAATATAATTATCAAGAATTTGGATTAATGAAGGCGTTGCCCTATACTGAGTATTTTCCATCTCTGTTGATTGTTTTAAGGTTTTATATACGTTGTGTGGAGCCTAGGGTTATTTTGAGAAATTTATTGATTTACTATATCATTAGAATTAGTTGTGGTCATTGGCAAATTGTGAAAGGAATTGAGTGTGTTGTGTTGTCGTGATAATATTCCGTGTAAATTATTGTGTGATTTAAGTTATTATTATGAGGATATAAGGGTGGCATTGCACTGTTGATATTATGTGGGTATAAGGGTGGTATTTCATTGTGGTTATGTGTGTTGGGATATTATTTGGGCGTAGTAATAAGGGTAGCTATTATACGGAGCAATAAGGGTGGTTATTGATATTGTAAGGGCGGGGGGACAAGGGATGCTATTATAGGAGTGATAAGGGAGGATATAGGAGAGATAAGGGTGGATAGTGTCAAGGATTATATGTGATGATGGGGGATTATTGTGCTGGTGATTTTTATATGATGTTGTGAATTTTTTTTATGTTTATTCTTATGTTTTGTGCAACTAGTCTTATTGTTTTGGTAAACTTAATAATAGCCTGATCTATGTTGGAATTGTGAGACTGTGGCTATTGCCGGGCAGGTAATGTTATATGGGATTAGTTTGCACGCCGCAACAGATATGAAATGTGGGCACGAGGTGCCGGGGAAAATATGATGGTTTTATTATTGGCACGCGAACTGTCCGTGCAGATGTGATATGAAAAGTAGGCACAAGGTGTCGGGGAAATATGATGATTTAATTATGAGCACGAAGTGCCGATGAAATATGAGAGTGGGCTGAAACTTGCGTTACGAAAAATATGAAAGTGGGCTGAAACCCGTATTTTTATAATTTTGAAATAAGGCGTCACAGGATGACTTTTATTCGAAAGATATTTATTTGAAAGAATTATACTTGAAAGAGATTTATTTGAAGGATATTTATTTGAAGAAATTATATTTGAAAGAATTATATTTGAAAGATATTTATTTGAAGGGAGTATATTCGAAACATGTTTATTGGAAAGTATTATATCCTGAAGATTATTATTTGAAAAATATATATGCAAAATATTTATATTTGAAGGACTTGATTAATTGGTTGTACTTGTATTTATTATTTGTTGAGCAATGTTTATGGTGTCCTTGTTGCCCTGTTGTGTATATCACTAGTTAATTATTGTTGCCATAATTGTTATTTGTTTCCTATTATTTTTGTATACTATATTGCACAGGTTATTAGACTAGTGAGTGTCTTGACTGTACATCGTCACTACTCCACTGAGGTTAGTCTTAATACTTACTGGGTACCGACTGTAGTGTACTCATACTACACTTCTGCATATTTTTGTGCAGAGCCAGGTATTGGAGATATCGGACTCGGACAAAGTTAGAGTGTGATCACAAGGATTCAAGATAAAGCTGTTGGGTCGTCGTAGTCCCTTCGAGTCTTTTCATTTTATTGTACTGTTAATTATTAATCAAACAGTATTGAGTATTTGATCCTTGAGATTATTTCATGTATTCAGTTAGAGTTCGTGACTCAGTATTACCAGTCATGAAAAGTTGTTTGTAATTATTTTCGCTGTTGGTTTCAATTATTTTAAGAATTCCGTTGTTAGTTTCGATTATCTATTAAAAAACAATTGGCTTGAATTAAAATTATAATCGGCTTACTTAGTCTTAGAGACTTAAGTGCCATTACGATGCTTATGGTGGGATTTTGGGTCGTGACAAGTTGGTATCAGAGCTCTAGGTTCATAGGTTCTACAAGTCACGAATGAGTTTAGTAGAGTCTTGCGGATTGGTACGGAGATGTCTGTACTTATCTTTGAGAGGCTAAAGAACTGTTAGGAAATTTCCACTTCTTTCATTCCTCTTGTGCGTATTTGTTAATTGTGGAATTTGAGCCTTTGTATCTCTATTCTCTCACAGATGGTGATGACACGTACCACCAGGTCAGCTGAGTAGGCACCCACGCATACTGCTAGGGCCGCAAGAGGTCAGGACCGAGGTAGAGGCCGAGGAAGGGCACATGTCACTACTAGGACACCTGTTAGGGCATCAGTTGAGGAGCCGCCAGTAGCTCCACTTGGGGGACAGGTACCAGAAGCACCTGTTGTTACCCCCCGGACTTCAAGAGACTTTAGCACAGTTCTTGAATATGTTTGGTACATTAACTCAAGCAGGATTGATCTCTGTTTCACCAAATATTTCACAGATTGGGGGAGTAATTCAGACTCCTAGCGCCCGTACTCTAGAGCAGCGAGTTTACATTGGTCAGGTTTCGGGTGTAGTACCGGTACAACCTGTTATTCCGGTTCAGCCTGAGGTCAGGCCAGAGGCATCAGAAGAAAAATAAAAGAGACTTGAGAGGTTTAAGAGGTATAATCCGCCTACTTTCAGTGGCACAGCTTCAGAGGATGCCCAAGGATTTCTAGAAAAGTGTCACCATATTCTCCGCACCATGGGTAATGTGGAAGTGAGCGGAGTTTCCTTTAATACATTTCAGTTGCCAGGCGCATCGTATCAGTGGTGGCAAGTTTATCAAGAAGGTAGACCAGCCGATGCAATGCCACCAACTTGGGCTCAATTTTCAGAGATGTTTTTGAAAGTGTTTGTTCCCCAGACTCTTCGGGATGCGTGGCGCACAAAGTTTGAACGATTGAGTCAGGGCACCATGACAGTGTCAGAATATGCTATCAGGTTCAGTGAATTGGCCCGTCATGCACCTATCTTGGTTCCTATAGTTAGAGAGCGAGTCTGCAGATTCATTGAAGTGCTCGATTATGATTATAAAATATGTATGGCTCAAGAGTTGCAGACTGACATTCCATTTCAGCAAGTAGTAGAGACTGCCAGAATGTTAGAATGTGTTCAAAGTGAGGAAAATGAGTCTAAGGAGGCCAAAAGGTCTCGGAACTCTGGAGGATTTAGTGGATTCTACTCTACAACTATGACTCATTATGGCGGAAACTTGGGCAGTCGTTCAGCCCGGTCTGCAATTCAGAGTACTCGTAGTGCTCTAGTTAATACTTTTAGTGCACCACAGGTACAAGGTTCTTACAGTGGTTATTCTAGTTATCCGGCACAAACTCAGTATGAGCAGCCGCACCCGCATAGGGGTTGTTATGAGTTTGGTGATACTAGGCACATCATGAAAAATTATCCCAGACTTGGGAGGGGTGGATTTCGTCAGAACACTCACGCTACGGGTTTTATTCCAGTTAATACTCCACGTGCACAACCAGTTAGAGGTGGAGGACATGCGGGTAGAGGGAGCCCTAGAGAGAGAGGCCCAACCTATTGATATATTTTCTATGGTGTGGCTGAGGCCACTACACCAGATGGTGTCGTTACAGGTATGATCCTGATTTGTTATAAAAGGATATTTTTTCCTAATTTAATTCGGTCCTAAATATTGAGGCGAGTCCTCCTATTATGCTCCGCTTATGGGTGAGCTTTGTAATTTTGTGACCCACTTATATGTTTATCCATGTTGGGAGGTTTGATGATGTTAGCCCGTGTCTATCATTTTTAATTTTGTACACCATTGAGGGCTATAGGTCCAAAAGTGACTTTTTATTTCTCACTACAATGGGTTTTGATGTGATTTTGGAATAATCGATTTCAATTTTATGAATTATATGCCCTATTGGAATGGGGGTTCATTATGTGTTGTGAAAATTGTTTACGAAATTTATTGAAAAGAAGAAAGAAAGGAAATTGAAATTTTCAGTTGGCACAATGTGCAAAATACTTCTGATTCGGAGTTGAGGATGAGATCCTCGCATTTTTATATGATGTGAATATTTAAACTGGGCTACAAGCCACAGTGGAAGTTATATAAGGACGAGGTCCTTGTGGTGAAAAAGATTTATGAGTTTAAATTCTCCCTTTGTGAAATTAAATTTGTACTATAGTATTAATAGGGAGTCATGCCTGTTAGGCTTATTTAATAATTTTGTATGTATTTTCTGTGGATATTTAGCCATATTCGTACTGTAAATATTGAGTTTTAACCTACGAGATGAGTGCCCAGGTGGCGTTAAATGTGACTCAACGATTCGGGTAAATAATTATGAGGTTTTCATGTTCCTCAAATCATTCTCAGTATTGTGAAGGTTTGAAACAAGGCTTGAACTGAGATTAGATTAATTGCCGGTGCTATAATTGATTATGGGTCTATGTATGATGTGCTACGTTATATGGTTATGCCGTGCAAGTGTAGGCACGAGTTTCTATAACAGGTTGAGACTAATACAGTGTGTTGATGTGAAAAATAATCAGGCCTTTTGGAAATGCTTGGAGTGTAAGAAATTTAGTTTTAATGTTTATAAGTATGGATGAGAGAAATAATCTTCAACTGAGATGGCGTCTTCAGATCTATGTTAAATTTGCGGTGATGTAGAATCACTCGCAGGTATGTGTGTAATAATACATTCAGTAAATTAAGTCCTCAGAAAGATTCTTGGCACGTTCAAGGACGAACGTATGTTTAAGAGGGGGAGAATGTAACAACTCGACTTATTGTTTTAAGAATTTACGCCCCGTTCAAAGACTAAAGATCTCGAGCAGATTCATAATATGCATTATGACCCGCGGGTGTGGTCGAGTTTGGTTTTCGGAAGATTCAGAATTAAATTGAAAGAACAATTCTTATTTAGAAGCTAAATGAAAAGAGTTGACCAAAGAGTTGACTTTTGAGCAAACGGCTCCGAAATAGAATTTTGATGATGTCAATAGCTTCGTATGGTGATTTCGGACTTAGACGTACGTCCGAATTTGGATTTGGAGGTCCGTAGGACAATTCGACGTATTTTGGCGAAAGTTGGAAAATAGAAAATTTTTGGAAAGTTCGAGCGAAGGTTGAATTTTTGATAACGAAGTCAGATTTCGATTCTGGAAATTTGAATAGCTCCATTACGTCATTTATGACTCGTGCAAAATTTGAAGTCATTCCGGATTGATTAGATACGTTTCGATGCAAAATATAGAAGTTGAAATATTTGAAAACTCATAATTCAATTCGATGCACGATTCTTAATGTCGCCGTTGTTTGACATGGTTTGAAGCCTCGACTAAGTTCGTATTATGTTTTGGGACATGTTAGTATAATTGGTTAAGGTCCCGAGGGCCTCGGGTGAGTTCCGGATGGTTAACGGATTGCTTTTTGGACTTGAAGGAACTACCAGAAGGCTGCTGCTGGTATTTTCGCTTCTGTGGAAGCCACATCACAGAAGCGACCTCGCAGAAGTGACGTTGGGCAGCCTTGGCAGAGGTCGCAGGTGCAATGCATGTTCCGCACCTGCGGGACCGCATAAGCGGAGGGTGGACCGCATAAGCGACCAGAGTCGCAGGTGCGCATGTGGCCTCGCTTCTGCGATTGCGCAGAAGCGGAAATTTCTCCGCAGGTGCGAGCTTTGTGGCTGGGCAATGATCATTGCAGAAGCGCATTTTGTCTCGCAAAAGTGAGACCGCAGAAGCTATTCTGGATAGAAACATTAAGGACCAAAATTGATCATTTTGCCATTTTCGATTGGGGTTCTTGGGCTCGATTTTGGGGTAATTTTGGAGTTCTTCACGACTTTGACTTGGGTAAGTGTTCTATATCCTAAAGTGATTATATTTGATGAATCTATGGTTATATTCATCGTTTAATTCAATTTTAATGGAGGAAATTGAGATTTTTGTAAGAACTTTTCAAAAACGGAAATTCAAGATTTGGAGGATGATTTGTTATTGAAATTCGATAAAATTGGTATAGTTGAACTCGCATCGGAATGGGTGTTTAGATTTCGTAAAAATTATGTCAGGTTTCGAGAAGCGGTCCCCGCATTGACTTTTGGTTGACTTTTTGAATACGGAATTTTAAATCGACGTTTTATTATCCGAAATTATTTTCGATGAATTTTAATGAATTTATACAATTAATTTGGATAAATTCGAGCCGTCTGGAGGTCAATTCAAGCAAGAACAGTATTTTGGAATATCGGCCTAACTTAAAAAAGGTAAGTATCTTGCCTAACCTTGAGTAGGAGAATTTCCCCTTAAGCATCGAGTCGTATGTGTCATTTGTGAAATGTGAAAAGCCGTGTAGCAAGGTGACGAGTACGTACTTGGTCTTATATGTGCAAAAATTATTGAATTAAAGTCTTAGGAATTATTGTGTAGTAAATTAGATAATTGTTGGCATTTATTAAATCCTCCATTTGCCATGCCTAAATCCTTGTTTGTCGAATTTGTTTTTATATGACAATTTGATGTGATTGTCACTTGAATAATTATGTGAATTTTCGTGAGTTTGTTGATTTGATATTTCCTGAAAATAATTATATTATGGATTTTTCATCTTCAAATAATTAATTAAATAACTTTAAACTGAGGCGTTAATATAATTATCAAGAATTTGGATTAATGAAAGCGTTGCCTAATACTGAGTATTTTCCGTCTCTTTTGATTGTTTTGAGGTTTTATATACATTGTGTAGAGCCTTGGGCTATTTTGAAAAATTTATGGATTTACTATATCATTAGAATTAGTTGTGGTCATTGGGCAAATTGTGATAGGAATTGAGTGTGTTGTGTTGTCGTGATAATATTTCGTGTAAATTATTGTGTGATTTAAGTTATTATTATGAGGATATAAGGGTGGCATTTTACTGTTGATATTATGTGGGTGTAAGGCACTTCACTGTGGTTATGTGTGTTGGGATATTATCTGGGCGGAGCAATAAGGGTGGCTATTATACGGAGCGATAAGGGTGGATGTTGATATTGTAAGGGCGGAGGGATAAGGGAGGCTATTATAGGAGTGATAAAGGTGGCTATAGGATAGATAAGGGTGGCTAGTGTCAAGGATTATATGTGATGATGGGGGATTATTGTGTTGGTAAATTTTATATGATGTTGTGATTTTCCTTGTGTTTATCCTTATATCTTGTGCAACTTGTCTTGTTATTTCAGTAAACTTGATAATAGCCTGATCTATGTTGGAATTGTGAGCCTGTGGCTATTGCCGAGCAGGTAATGTTATATGAGATCGGGTTGCACGCCGCAACAGATATGAAATGTGGGCACGAGGTGCCGGAAAAAATATGATGGTTTTATTATTGGCACGTGAACTGTCCGTGCAGATGTGATATGAAAAGTGGGCACGGGGTGTCGGTAAAATATGATGATTTATTTATGGGCACGAAGTACCGTGGAAATATGAGAGTGGGCTGAGCCCCGTGTTACGAAAAATATGAAAGTAGGCTGAGACCCTTCTTTTTATGATTTTGAAATAAGGCGTCACAGGATGACTTTTATTCGAAAGATATTTATTTGAAAGAATTATATTTGAAAGAGATTTATTTGAAGAATTATATTTGAAGGATATTTATTTGAAGAAATTATATTTTAAAGATATTTATTTGAAGGGAGTATATTCGAAACATGTTTATTGGAAAGTATTATATCTTGAAGATTATTATTATTTGAAAAAGATATAGGCAAAAGATTTATATTTGAAAGACTTGATTAATTGGTTGTACTTGTATTCATTATTTGTTGAGCAATATTTATGGTGTCCTTGTTGCCCTGTTGTATATATCACTGGTTGATTATTGTTGCCATTATTGTTATTTGTTTCCTATTATTTTTGTATACTATATTGCACGGGTTATTAGACTAGTGAGTATTTTGACTTGTCACGACCTAATTTCTCCACCGTGTGACGTCGTGACGGCACCTAGTCTCTACAACTAGGTAAGCCTAACATTTTGCGGAATAATGAAATAAAAATATAAATTTAACCAACTATTCAAAAAATACACAACAATCCCAAAACCCGGAACATCGTGAATCACAAACTATAGGAGGAAAATCTAGTGTCTCTATATATCAGAGTCTATCAAAAGAAAATACAAAAGATAATGGACATGGGGAAGAGTAGAAGGGGACTTCGAGGTCTGCGGACGCGACAGATATACCTTGAAATCTCCAAAGCTGTCCCGGCTCACTGATAGTGTGGTTGATAAGGAACACCTGGATCTGCACACCAAAAACATGTG
The DNA here is from genome assembly GCF_000715075.1 of Nicotiana tabacum. Classification (NCBI taxonomy): domain Eukaryota; kingdom Viridiplantae; phylum Streptophyta; class Magnoliopsida; order Solanales; family Solanaceae; genus Nicotiana; species Nicotiana tabacum. Next base: position 86,724,577 of record NC_134100.1, read on the forward strand.
CAGAAGAGTAGCATGAGTACACCACAACCGGTACTCAGTAAGTGCCAAGCCTAACCTCGCTAGAGTAGTGACGAGGTCAGGTCCGGGCCCTATTGGAATATGATAATAAAGCAAGACAAGAATGAAATATCGCGGTAAAATAAAGACTGAAATTTAACAAGAAAGAATTCATAGAAGGTAACAACATAATACACAGATATACAACAGGGGATCTCCCGAGATATCGTCTCGTAGTCCCAAACGTAAATGTGCAGAGGGGATCTCCCGGAATACCATTCCGTAGTCCCAAAGTAAATATGCAAGACATGGGGGATCTCCCGAAATACCGTTCCGTAGTCCCAAAATAAATATGCAAGATATGGGGGATCTCCCGGAATATCGTTCCGTTTCCCAAAGTAAATATGCAGTACAAGAGGGGATCTCCCAGAATACCGTTTCGTAGTCCCAAAGTAAATATGTAGTACAGGGGGATCTCCCGGAATACCGTTCCATAGTCCCAAAGTAAATATGCAGTACAGGGGGATCTCCCGAAACACCGTTCTGTAGTCCCAAAGTAAATATGAAGCGCAAACAATAGAAATACAACTACATCACGAAATCTTACGATTTAGACTAAGTACCAGTCAAGGAAGAAGCAGAAAATTCACTAAGCATGCTGCACAGAGTTCACATAAGCAATTAAAACACGTAGACATATTGTATTATACTAAACATGATAGCTACACATATTGGAATAACTCAATTAAGAATGAAAAATAGATTAATATTCATTAAAGTGGTATAACTCAAAATAAAAGGAAAACATGTGGTTGCTCAGTAAGAAAAATCGGGTTTTTCCACAACTAGCCCGTGTACGTACTCGTCACCTCACGTACACGGCGCTCACATATCACAATAGTTCCAAATCTTAAGGTGGATTTCCCCCACACAAAATTAGACAATCCATTTACATCGAGTCAAGCTCAATCAATCCGTAAGAATTCCCTTTTCCCAATTATCCGACTCTAAATGACCCAAATCTAGCCAAACACAATTGCATATCATAAAAACAACTATAATAGACTAATCTAATTAATGAAATCAAGATTTTAATAAAAATTCCGAAATTCGTCCTAAAAAGTCGACCCGGGACGACGTCTCGGGATCGAGTAAAAGTCACAAAATCCGAAAGCCCATTCACTCACGAGTATAACCATATCAAATTTACTAAAATCCGACACCAAATCGTCCTTCAAATCCACAAATCAAACTTTCCTAACCCCTAGCCTTCAACTCCCAATTTTCACCTTAAATACACACTAACTAGGTGGGAAAATAAATGGAGAAGTAAGATTATTGATCAAAAATAAGCACAAGGGACTTACGTCAAGAAATCCCTCAAAAATGCTCTCAAGAAATCACCAAACCCGAGCTCAAAATGTTGAAAATGAGCAAAAATCGCGAACCTTTGCATTTTAGTGTTGTGTCCAGAAATTTCGCACCTACAAACTCTCTATCGCTTCTGCGATGCCATACCTGCGGAAATTCCATCGCAGGTGCAGATTCTACTTAGAATCTTAGGTTCCGCTCCCGCGGCTCCGCGACTGCATCTGCGCCTATCGCAGGTGCAGAAATGCATCGCACCTGCGGCTTCCCCTTGCACCTGGCCCCGCTGCCCGCATCTGCGACTCTCGCAAGTGCAGGAAACTCTTTGCACCTGCGGCTCCTGCCCAGCTCCTTCTTGGCCACATCAGTGACTCCTTCTTCGCACATGCTATCCCGCACCTGCGGTCTCCCCTCCGTAGGTGCGAAAATACCAGAAACCAGAAAAACCTTCAGCAACTACCCTAAGTCCAAATTCAATCCGTTAAGCATCCGAAACACAGCCGAGGCCCCCGGGACCTCAACAAAATATACCAACAAGTCCTAAAGTACTATAATTATTTAGTTGAGCCCTCAAATAACATCAAACAACATTCACAAATCATCCTCCGATTCAAACTTAAAGAACTTGAAACTTTCAAATTTGACAACCGATGCCGAAACTAACAACCCATGTCCGATTGACACCAAATTTTGTACACAAGTCATATTCAACATTACGGACCTACTCCAACTTCCGGAATTGGAATCCGACCCCAATATCAAAATTTCCATTACCGATCCAAATCTCCAAAAATTCGACTTTTGCCATTTCGAGCCTAAATAAGCTACAGACCTCCAAAACACAATCCGGACATGCTCCTAAGTCCAAAATCACCCAACGGAGCTAACAGAACCGACGAAACTCCATTCCAGAGTCGTCTTCACACAGTTCTGACTACGGTCAAAATCCTAAGACTTAAGCTTTCGTTTAGGACTAAGTGTCCCAAATCACTCCAAAAACCAAAACGAAACCTCCCGGCAAGTCACAATAGCAGAAATAGATATGGGAGAAGTAGTAAATCGGGGATCGGGGCTATTACTCTTAAAATGACCGGCCGGGTCGTTACATCCTCCCCATCTTAAAACCAATCGTTTGTCCTCGAACGAGCATAGAGACATACCTGAAGTGGTGAAAAGATATGGATAACGGCTGCGCATATCCTGCTCGGTCTCCCAAATCGCCTCCTCGACCGGCTTCCCCTCCACTGAACCTTCACAGAAGCAATGTTCTTTGACCTTAGCTTTCTGACCTGCCTGGCTAAAATAGCCATTGGCTCCTCAACATAAGATAGATCCTTGTCCTACTGGATTGAGCTGAAATCCAACACATGAGACGGATCGCCGTGATACTTCCGGAGCATAGAAACATGAAATACCGGATTAACTCCTGCTAGACTGGGAGGCAAGGCAAGCTCATAAGCAACCTCCCCAACTCGCCGCAACACCTCAAATGGACCAATGAACCTTGGGCTCAGCTTGCCCTTCTTTCCAAACCTCATAACGCCCTTCATAGGCGAAACCCGGAGCAAGACTCGCTCTTCAACCATGAATGCCACATTGTGAACCTTCCGATCCGCATAACTCTTCTGTCTGGACTGGGCTGTGCGAAATCTATCCTGACTCACCTTAACCTTTTCCAAGCCATCCTGAACCAAGTCTGCACCCAATAATCTGGCCTCGCCGGGCTCGAACAAACCCACTAGGAACCGACACCGCCTACCATACAAAGCCTCATACGGTGCCATCTGAGTGCTGGACTGATAACTGTTGTTGTAAGCAAACTCCGCAAGTGGCAAGAATTGGTACCAAGCACCCCCAAAATCTATCACACACGCACAGAGCATATCTTCTAATATCTGAATAGTGCGCTCGGACTGCCCGTCCGTCTGAAGGTGAAATGTTGTGCTCAACTCAACCCGAGTACCCAACTCATGTTGTACAGCTCTCCAGAACCGTGATGTAAACTGCGTACCCCAGTTAGAGATAATAGATACCAGTACGCCATGAAGCCTGATAATCTCACGTATGTAGATTCGAGCTAGCTGCTCGGAAGAATAGGTAGTCATCACAGGAATGAAATGAGTCGACTTGGTCAGCCTATCCACAATTACCCAAACTGCATCAAACCTCCACTGAGTCCGTGGGAGTACAACAATGAAATCCATAGTGATCTGCTCCCATTTCCAATCCAGAATCTCCAATTTTTGAAGCAACCCACCTGGTCGCTGATGCTCATACTTCACCTGCTGGCAATTTAGGCTCCGAGCCACATACTCCACTATGTCCTTCTTCGTTCTCCTCCACCAGTAATGCTGCCTCAAGTCCTGATACATCTTCGCGGCACCCATTTGAATAGAGTACCATGAACTGTGAGCCTCCTGAAGAATCAACTCATGCAAACCATCTACATTGGGCACACATAGCCTGCCATGCATCCTCAATGCACCATCATCTCCAATAAGTGACCTCCTTAGCATCACCGTGCTGGACCGTGTCCTTAAGGACAAGCAGATAGGGGTCATCATACTGACGCTCCCTAATACGATCATAAAGAGAAGACTGAGAGACCATACAAGCCAATACTCGACTCGGCTCAGAAATGTCTAATCTCATAAACTGGCTGGATAAGGCCTGAACATCTAACGCCATGGGCCTCTCTACTGCTGGTAGATATGCTAAGCTCCCCAAACTCTCTGCCCGGCGACTCAAAGCATCGGCCACCACATTGGCCTTCCCAGGGTGGTACATAATAGTGATATCATAATCCTTAAGTAGCTCCAACCACCTCCTCTAACACAAATTAAGATCCTTCTGCTTAAACAGATGCTGCAAACTCCGGTGATTGGTGTAAATCTCACAAGGAACACCATACAAATAATGCCGTCAAATCTTCAAGGCATGAACAATAGCTGCTAACTCAAGGTCGTGGACAGGATAGTTCTTTTCATGCACCTTCAGCTATCTATATGCGTAGGTAATCACCCTATCATCCTGCATCAACACCGCGCCGAGACCAATCCGCGATGCATCACAATATACAGTATAAGACCCCGAACCTGTAGGCAATACCAATACTGGGGTTGTAGTCAAAGCTGTCTTGAGCTTCTGAAAGTTCTCCTCACATTCTTCTGTCCACCTGAACGGAGCACCCTTCTGGGTCAGCCTGGTAATAGGTGCTACAATAGATGAGAATCCCTCTACAAAACTACGGTAATACCCCGCCAAACCAAGAAAACTCCGGATCTCTGTAGCTGAGGACGATCTGGGCCAACTCTGTACTGCTTCAATCTTCTTCGGATCCACCTGGATCCCCTCACTTGATACTATATGACCCAAGAATGCCACTGAGTCTAACCAAAACTCACACTTTGAAAATTTTGCATATAACTTCTTTTCTCTCAAGGTCTGAAGTGCAGTCCTCAAGTGCTGCTCATGATCTTCCCGAGTCCGAGAGTACACCAGAATGTCGTCAATAAACACAATGATGAATGAGTCAAGATAAGGTCGGAACACACTATGCATCAAGTGCATAAAAGCTGTTGGGGCATTGGTCAGCCCAAAAGACATAACAAGAAACTCATAGTGACCATATCTAATCTTGAAAGCAGTCTTCGGGATATCTGGCTCCCGAATCTTCCACTGATGATATCTCGAACGTAAGTCAATCTTGGAAAACACTCTGGCACCCTGTAACTGATCAAATAAGTCATCAATACGAGGCAATGGATACTTGTTCTTCACTGTGACTTTGTTCAACTGGCGGTAATCAATACACATCCGCATAAAACCATCCTTCTCCTTCACAAATAAGACAGGAGCACCCCAAGGTGATACACTGGGTCGAATGAATCCCTTATCAAGCAACTCCTGTAACTGCTCCTTCAACTCAGGAGGAGCCATACGATATGGAGGAATAGAGATGGGTTGAGTGCCTGGCAACATATCAATGCCAAAATCAATATCTCTATCGGGCGGCATGCCCGAATGATCAGCTGGAAACCCATCTGGAAAGTCCCTCACTACTAGAAATGACTCCACTGTAGGGGTATCAATACTGACGTCTCTCACATAAGCTAGATATGCGTCATACCCTTTCTCAACCATTCGTTGAGCTTTAAGAAATGAAATAACTCTGTTGGGAGTATACTCTAAGGTACATCTCCACTCTAATCGCGGAAATCCTGGCATAGCCAGTGTCACGGTCTTATCGTGACAATCAAGAATAGCATAATGGAGCGACAACCAGTCCATGCCCAAGATAATATCAAAGTCCATTATGCTGAGCAATAATAAATCGGCTCTGGTCTCAAAACCACTAAGAGCAATCAAACACGACCGATACATGCAGTCCACAATAAAAGAATCTCCCACAAGAGTAGACATATAAATAGGGGAACTCAAAGAATCCCGAGATATGCCCAAATACCGGGCAAAATAAGACACATAAAAATATGTAGAGCCTGGGTTAAATAATACCGACGAATCTCTATGACAGACCGGAACAATACATGTAATGACAGAATCAGAAGCAACTGCCTCTGTACGAGCAGGAAGTGCATAATATCTGGCCTGGACTCCCCCTGTAGGGCGACCTCTACCTCCCCGACCTCCACCTCGAGCTGGCTGAGCAGGTGGGGTGCTAGTTGGTACTGTAATCAAAGCCTAAGGACCGGGTGGAGCACCCTGTGGCTGAGAAGTCTGTGGAGGTGCACTCCTCCTAATCCTGGGGCAATCCCTCACTACATGGCGAGTGTCGCCACACTCAAAACAAGCTCTTGGAGGACGTGGCTGTTATGGCTGGCTCGGGCCAGATCTACTGGACTGGCCTCTAGGAACACCCCATGCAGGAGGCACGCTAGATACTGGCGGTGCATAATAAGGCTCTTGGGGTTTAGAAGGAGCTAGAACATCGTTGGCAGCTGGAAGAGCTGAATGAACGGGGCGGCCCACATAACCCCTACCATGGCGAGCTGCTGGGACACAAGCTCCAGAATAATAACCAGTCTCTCGAGACCTCTTGGCCTCCCTCTCCTCTCTATCCCGGGCAAACATGCCCTTAAATCTCCTGGCAATACTCACAACCTACTGATAAGAAATATCCATCTCTAACTCCCTGGCCATACTACTCCTGATGCTGGGGTGGAGTCCCTCAATAAACCATCGAACCCTCTTCGAACTGTGGCAACTAAGGCCGGTGCATGTCGGGCCAAATTGCTGAAATTGACTGCATACTCTGACACAGTCAAAGAACCCTGGCGCAGCTGCTCAAACTCCGTGCGCCATGAGTCCCTGAGGCTCTGAGTACATACTCTCTCAAAAATATATCAGAGAACTGAGTCCATGTAAGTGAAGCTGCCTCAGCCGGACTACTCAACTCATAAGCACGCCACCACTGATAGGATGCTCCTCTAAGTTGGAATGTAGTAAAAGAAACCCGCTCGTCTCCACTACGCCCATAGTACAAAGAATACGATGACACTCCTCCAGAAAACTCTGAGCATCATTTGTAGCCAATCCGCTGAAGGTAGGTGGGTGGTACTTCTTGTACCTCTCAAGTCTGAGCTGCTCCACCTCAGAAGCCGCTGCCCTAACCTCGGGCTGAGCTGGAGCTACCAGCTACATTGGTACAATCTCTGGAACCTGGTCGATCTGAACCCGCTGCTCTAGAGTAACGGCGACGGGAGTCTGTGCTCCTCCCCCAGCCTGAGATGTGGCAGGAGCAAGTGAAATCAATCCAGCATGAGCTAAGGTGCTGAACATACTCAGAAACTGGGCTAGAGTCTCCTGGAGGGCTGGTGTAGAAACAGGTACCTCAGGTGCATGCCCTCTAGCTGGAGCTATTAGGGGCTCCTCTGTAGCAGCTCGTGCGGGTGCTCTGGCTGCATCACATGGATGTCCTCGGGCTCTACCTCGGCCCCGGCCTCTCGCGGCTCTAGCAGGGGGTGCGGGTACCTGGTCATCAGATCCGCTTGTACGTGTCCTCACCATCTGTGAGAGAATAGAATACAGAAGTTTAGAATTTTTGAAGTCAACAATTTTCGCACAACAAGGAATCAAAGTAGTGAAATTTTCCTAATAGTTCCATAGCCTCCCGAAGATAAGTACAGACGTCTCCGTACCGATCCGCAAGACTCTAATAAACCAGCTTGTGACTCACGATATCTATGAACCTAGAGCTCTGATAACAAGTTGTGACGACCCAATTTCCCCTCCGTATGATGTCGTGACGGAACCTAGTCTCTACAACTAGGTAAGCCTAACATTTTGCGAAATAATTAAATAAAAATATAAATTTAACCAACTATTCAAAAAATACACAACAATCCCAAAACCAGAAACATCGTGAATCACAATCTACAGGAGGAAAATCTAGTGTCTCTATACATCAGAGTCTATCAAAAGAAAATACAGAAGATAATGGACATGGGAAAGAGTAGAAGGGGACTCTGAGGTCTGCGGACACGACAGATATACCTTGAAGTCTCCAAAACTGTCCCGGCTCACTGATAGTGCGGCTGATAAGGAGCACCTGGATCTGCACACGAAAAACATATGCAGAAGAGTAGCATGAGTACACCACAATCGGTACCCAGTAAGTGCCAAGCCTAACCTCGGTAGGGTAGTGACGAGGTCAGGTCCGGGCCCTACTGAAATATGATAATAAAGCAAGGCAAGAATAAAATATCGCAGTAAAATAAAGACTTAAATTTAACAAGAAAGAATTCATAGAAGGTAGCAGCTCAATACACAGAAATACAACAGGGGATCTCCAAAGATACCGTCTCGTAGTCCCAAACGTAAATGTGCAAAGGGGATGTCCCGGAATACCGTTCCGTAGTCCCAAAGTAAATATGCAAGACATGGGGGGATCTCCCAGAATACCGTTCTGTAGTCCCAAAGTAAATATGCAAGACATGGGGGATCTCCCGAAATACCGTTCCGTAGTCCAAAAGTAAATAAGCAGTACGTGGGGGATCTCCCGGAATACCGTTTTGTAGTCCCAAAGTAAATATACAGTACAAGGGGATCTCCCGAAATACCATTCCGTAGTCCCAAAGTAAATATGCAGTACAGGGGGGTCTCCCAGAATACCGTTCTTTAGTCCCAAAGTAAATATGCAGCGCAAACAATAGAAATACAACTACATCACAAAATCTTATGATTTAAACTAAGTACCAGTCAAGGAAGAAGCAGAAAATTCACTAAGCATGCTGCAAAGAATTCACATAAGCAATTAAGACACGTAGACATGTTGTATTAGACTAAACAGGATAGCTACATATATTGGAATAACTCAATTGAGAATGAAAAATAGATTAATACTAATTAAAGTGGTATAACTCAAAATAAAAGGAAAACATATGGTTGCTCAATAAGAAAAATTAGTTTTTTCCACAACTAGCCCGTGTACGTACTCGTCACCTCACGTACACGGCGCTCACATATCACAATAGTTCCAAATCTTAAGGTGGATTTTCCCCACACAAAATTAGACAACCCACTTACATTGAGTCAAGCTCAATCAATCCGTAAGAATGCCCTTTCCTCGATTATCCGACTATGAATGACCCAAATCTAGCCAAACACAATTGCATATCATAAATACAACTATAATAGACTAATCTAATTAATGAAATCAAGATTTTAATAAAAATTCCGAAATTCGTCCTAAAACGTCGACCTGGGACGACGTCTCGGGATCTGGTAAAAGTCACAAAATCCGAAAGCCTTTTCACTCACGAGTATAACCATATCAAATTTACTAAAATACGACACCAAATGGTCGTTCAAATCCACAAATCAAACTTTCCTAACCCCTAGCCTTCAACTCCCAATTTCTACCTTAAATACACACTAACTAGGTGGGAAAATAAATGGAGAAGCAAGATTATTGATCAGAAATAAGCACAAGGGACTTACCTCAAGAAATCCCTCAAAAATGCTCTCAAGAAATCGCCAAACCCGAGCTCAAAATGTTGAAAATGAGCAAAAACCGCGAACCTTTGCATTTAAGTGTTGTGTCCAGAAATTTCGCACCTGCGGACTCTTTGTCGCATCTGCGATGCTGCACCTGTGCAAAAGCCATCGCAGGTGTGGATTCTACTTAGAATCAAAGGTTCCGCTCATGCAGCTCTGCGACCGCATCTGCGTCTATCGCAGGTGCGGAAATGCATCGCACCTGCGCCCCGCTGCCCGCATCTGCAACTCTCGCAGGTGCGGGAAAATCTTCGCACATGCGGCTCCTGCCCAGCTCCTTCTTGACTGCATTTGTGACTCCTTCTTCGCACATACGATCCCGCACTTGTGGTCTCCCTTCCGCAGGTGTGAAAACGCCAGAAACCAGAAAATCTTCAGCAACTAGCCTAAGTCCAAATTCAATCCGTTAAGCATCCAAAACACACCCGAGGTCCCCGGGACCTCAACCAATTATACCAACAAGTCCTAAAACACCATACAAATTTAGTCGAGCCCTCAAATCACATCAAACAACACTAAATTCACAAATCATCCTCCAATTCAAAATTAAAGAACTTGAAACTTCCAAATTCGACAACCGATGCCGAAACCAACCAACCCACGTACGATTGATACCAAATTTTGCACACAAGTCATATTCAACATTACAGACCTACTCCAACTTTCAAAATCGGAATCCGACTCCGATATCAAAATTTCCATTACCGGTCCAAATCTTCAAAAATTCGACTTTCACCATTTTGAGCCTGAATAAGCTACGGGCCTCGAAAACACAATTCGGACACGCTCCTAAGTCCAAAATCACCCAACGGAGCTAAAAGAACCGACAAAATTCTATTCCGGAGTCGTCTTCACATAGTTTCGACTACGGTCAAAATTCTAAGACTTAAGCTTTCGTTTAGGGACTAAGTGTCCCAAATCACTCCAAAAACCAAAACGAAATCGCCCGATAAGTCACAATAGAAGAAATAGATATGGGAGAAGCAGTAAATAGGGGATCGCAGCTATTACTCTCAAAACGACTGGTCGGGTCGTTATATGACTGTACCTCGTCACTACTCCACTGAGGTTAGCCTCGATACTTACTGGGTACTGACTGTGGTGTACTCATACTACACTTATGCACATTTTTGTGTAGAGCCAGGTATTGGAGATATCAGACTCGGACAGAGAGTATGATCGCAAGGATTCAAGGTAGAGTTGTTGGGTCGTCGCAGTCCCTTGGAGTCTTTCCATTTTATTGTACTAATAATTATTAATCAAACAATATTGAGTATTCGGTCCTTGAGATCATTTCGTGTATTCAGTAAGAGTTTGTGAACTCAGAATTACTAGTCTTAGGAAGTTGTTTGTAATTATTTTCGTTGTTGGTTTCAATTATATATATATATTGGCTTGAATTGAAATTATAATCGGCTTACTTAGTCTTAGAGACTAAGTTTCATCACGATGCCTGTGGTGGAAATTTGGGTCTTGATAAGTTGGTATCAGAGCTCTATCTAGGGGGTAGTTTCCCCCGCAACAAGTAGCACATATCAATTACAACACCTAGGGGTAGTTTCCCCTTTGCAGAGTTAGACAGGAGACTTGCCTCGCTTCGAAGTTCCATAACCGGCTCCAACGTCGCTCTAACACCTCAAACCGGTTCCCGTCGCTCCAAAACTAGTCAATCAATGTGCAAATCCATAAATATATACTCTAATACTCATTATAAATCAAATTATAGCAATTTCCAACTCCGTTCGAAAAATCGATAAAGCCGACCCTCGGGCCCACCTGCTCGGATTCTGAAACATTTTCGAAGATAAACACTACCCATAACATTACTAATTCAAATATATCATTTATTCAAAATTCCATGTCCAATTTCGTGGTCAAATTCCAAAAATATCAATTTCTAGGTTGTTTTTCAAAATCCCAAATTTCTACTAATTTTCATGTTTAAATCCATATATAAACCAAGTATTTAACTTGTAATAGATGGGAATCACTTATCTTGTGATGGGTGATGAATAAGCTCCTCCAAAAATCGCCCCTAGCTCGGCTCCCGTGGAAGATTGAGATAAAATGAGCCAAAACCCGTTTTAGCAAACTTATACACTGCCCATGCGACCCTTCTTCGCGTTCACGTGAAATGCCTCGCGTTCGCGAAGGGCAAATGCCACTGCCTTAAAATTCCTCTTCGCATTCGTGGTCTAAGAGTCACGTTAGAGAAGGCCAACCTGCTCCATGCCCAGCTCCCCCTTTCATTCTACGCGTTCGCGATCGGCCTTTCGCGTTCACGTAGGTTCCTCATGCCCTTCTCCACGTTCGCGAACCCTGTGTTGCGTTCGAGATGAACAAAAATCAACCACCCAAAAACCCTTCTTCGCGAACGGGGGACTCCCTTTGCGTTCGCGAAGGACAAAACTAGAACAAGCAACAACAACAGCCAAAACAGCCAGAATTGGTCCGAAACCACTCCGAATCACACTAGAGGCCCCGGGACCCCGTCCAATCATACCAACCAGTCCCATAACATAACACAAACTTGCTCGAGGCCTCAAATCACATCAAACAATGTCAAATCTACAAGTTGCGGATCGATTCAAGCTTAGTGAACTATTGAACTCCTAACTTCCACATTTGATGCCGAACCTATCAAATTACGTCCGATTTACCTCAAATTTTACACATAAGTCACATTTGACATTATGGACCTACTCCAACTTCCGGAATCAGAATCCGACCCTGATATCAAAATGTCCACTCCCGGTCAAACATCCAAAAACACCCAACTTTCAACTTTCGCCAAATGACCCCAAAATGACCTACGGAATTCCAAATCCACATCCGGATGCGCTCCTAAGAGCAGAATCACCATACGGAGCTATTCCCAAGCTTGGAATTCCAAACAGACATCGATAACAATAAAATACACTTCAACCCAAAGTTATGAAATTTTTCCAAAATGCCAACTTTCCACAATAGGTGCAGAAACGCTCCCCGAGTCATCCAAAACCTGATTCGGACATATGCCCAAGTCTAAAATCATCATACGAACCTATTGGAGCCTTCAAATCCCGATTCCGAGGTCCTTTACTCAAAAGTCAAACCTTAGTTAATTCCTCCAACTTAAAGCTTTCGAAATTATAAATTTTCTTTCTAAATCAACTCCAAACTTCCTGAAATTCAATTCCGATCATGTGTACAAGTCATAATACCTGAAGTGAAGTTACTCAATGTCTCAAACCGCTGAACGACGTGCTAGTGCTCAAAACGACCGGTAAGGTCGTTATATTCTCTCCCACTTAAACATACGTTCGTCCTCGAACGTGCTAAGAACTGCTCCGGAGTTATCCAAAATCACTATTTAACACCTCGTGGACCTACCCGTGCCACCACAACCCAGTCGAGCACATTAGCTCAAGCCATAGTGAAGATCCTTCCTGGTACCTTAGCTAGCAAGCTTTAGAGCCAAATTTCAACATCCAGAGTTTCTCCACGATACCATATTCTAACACACGAACATTGTATTAATCACCAAACATTGAACCCAACGTGACCATGCTCCTCCACTAAAATCATTCCATGCACCACAAAACTCATTTGCCCAAGGCAATCTCCCCCAAGCACAACGATTGAAATTTCTATTGACCCGAAGCCTGTAGTATACCTCATAACATATATAAGCCCTGATGCAACTCTCGCAATACTGCCATGACAGAAGAGATTTGTAGAAACTTATGAACATCTGCCGAATCACAAATCAAGTCTCTCCTCCTGACAAGAGGCATTACTTCATTCTGAACTGAACAATGATATTTGCTCTTTAATATACCTTATATAAATCCGATTGCACCGATCACAGGTCCAATAATCTCGTCTCACCCAGTACAAGCTGCTTAGGCAATAAGCCACCTCAGACACTGCCAAAAGTCTCATATGATGCCACAATATGCCAACAAGCTACAAACTCGAATGTGATACATAAGGAAAATGAACTCTGGAAAGAACTACTCAACCCACGTAACTAATTAAACAACTGAAAAGATGTTATGAACCTTCCTTAGAAAATGAGAAACAAAACACACAAGAATAGATATAGGGAACTGTACTCAACATCACACTGTTGTGGCGTGAAACCCGATCCACACATGATACCATTTCGGCGTGTAACCCGATCCAACCATGATACCCGTGGCGGCGTGCCATCCGATCCAAACAATATACTCGTGGTGGCGGCATGCCACCCGATCAAAACGTAATAATCTATAACGAAATACCTACCGAGCCAGAATGCTCATACCTACGAAATACCCGAATGTCGACCACAAGTATACCAAGTGTATAATATCATCCCTGGGGAGACAGATAGAGCCATACCTTACAAAACTCACGCACGACTAAGGTGCAATAAATGACCTGCATCTCGAGAGCCATCCAGTTCTCACAACACCACAAACAACATGGGACCTTGATACGAGTGCGAATAATCATACTGTCTCACAACCCACATGGCACAATAGAGATTTCACGGAATAGCTGACAACAAAAATAACATCCAAGGCCCGAAGACCGCTCTGTAAGCAACACTATGCTGAAATGAACACATCTGGCCTGATATAGAGCGCACATTCAGATCTAGATCCATACACGGACATCAAGCCAATTTTGATCGTACCGCACTAGGCTAATTAACTTCCAAGGATACATAACAACCCTACTCATGACACATAAAAACAACCGTCCAATCCAGAACAAACTTCCACAGTTCACAACCAAATGAATAGAGTGCCTCTTAGGCCTAAGCTCTCATATTAACGATAGTACCATAATATCCATACTTGGTTTCAATCTTCAATCAATCAAGTGACTACGTGTCACACTTATACAATCTTCCCGTGGGATACGCTCCCACGACCTTTCGCACCAGGTAACAAAGTCTGCACATCCATACCACCGGCGATACAATGTAGTAAAGCAAATCGAGAATTCGCAAATCAGTACACAAAGCCTCTTATACAGGACACCGATCTCAAGTGACACTGAAGACAATACCAACTTACTCTAAACATCTGAATTCTTTCTTGCTCATTCGAGCTCGTAATATTCTTGTCTACACTGAATCGCAACTTTAATCCTCAACTTCCAACTCCCATGCCGCTCACTACACCTAATATGCCAATACTCGAGAGTTCAAGAATTCCATCATAACTCCTGAACCACTAATAGAATAAATATTCCATCATTTAGAAACCTTTCACTTGACTCATTTCAGGAGAACCATTGCAACACGCGGATGAATTCCTATTACCGCAAAAAATACAATCCTCAAGTAGTGGTCTAAACCACCATAACTCTTCCGGGATCCATCTACACATAACATGCCATTATAATCGAATACCTCCAAATAAATCAAATTACGGTGGCCGTCAAGCCTCGCACGTACTGTCACAAATCACCTGCATAACTTAACATGCTAAAAGGAACTGATCATTGCCACGATCATGCTGATTCAACCATTGTTGACCGAACAAACTTCTTCTAATTTACTCTAGACTTGCCTTAGAAATAATAGTAGCTCCATTCAAAATATAATGAACCCAATCCGCACTCATCCTGAGTGATTCTATTTCACGAGACCACTTTGCCTCAAAACCCACGAACTAACTCATACCCTCCTTGTACGCATATTCACATCTTCAACTAGTACACCCATTCTGATAATTCCTCTACGAATCCGAAGTTATTTTCTCCCATTCCTCCAATGCTACACCACATACCAATGATAACATAGAACACCCCAAGCCCTTTCGTAATCCACTGCAAAAGCTTGATACTTAACCATACCACGGACCCGAAATCCTTAGGCATCACACTTTAATTTTGAACCCACTAGGACCGTTATTGAGAGTCACCAACTCTAACTTGTTCCCAAATATAATCAAACTCCAAGGCCCTGCTAGCACATGAACTCCCTCTCAAAGAAGCAATCGAATGAATTCCGTTCCTTGTACATCACATCCACACAAAGCATAGACTCCGAGTCTTCCCAAAACCTGAACATGCACCGATAAGGCCAAATATAGCACACATTCCTCAAATTCTTTGCTCAAATTACCAATGATATTTTATTTCCTCAGTCATAATAATCTACCAATACACTGATAACCAGAAACCTCACAAGTAGACATCTACACAATCCAATCATAGATGGTGAGGGCTTTCCCACTTAGCTTGAAGCTACAATTACATAACCCTGGGAAGCACCGAGATTCCTTCTTCCCCTTTGACATCAGCTGAAAGTCCAACAATACATTCCAAACTCGAAGTCATGTTGCATCCAAATAAAACCTGTGGACCTAGTCATTGTCCACCATGAATTCCCAAATGGCTCCACACTTTCCTCAAGGCGTGTGGCTATCCTACCACAGAACCCATATGCTACTCTGCTACTCTCCCACTTTGGTTAAACCCTCTCCTTTAAGAAACTCTTCGACTTCTGCTTATCATACTTGACCTTCTAGCAATTCAACCACCGCAAAACACCTCCAAGATGTCCTTCCCCGTCCTTCGCTGCCCAATTGTTGCCTCAAATCCGAATCCATCTCTGTAACACTTGAGCTAATAAATTGCCACCAACTCCAAGCCCTCTAGAAGATCATCCTTCTCGAGTCATAAACATTAGAAATACCCATTTGATTTCAAAATCGCTACACTCTGCCATCTCGGACAACCGCTTCTCTGGCACCATTTCACATTACCCTGCCCCGAAGGCAAATTGATGAAGACCATAACACCGAGGAACCTTAATGCATTCAACAAGGACGATGACACCACATCACAATTGATAATTCTACCACGCTCGAAAATACCAAGTCTCGTTACTCCATTATCCCAAACTTGAACATTCATAGTCCAATTGCCTTTCCTCCGCTAGAAATAAAATGGTGAACCTCTGAATCATGCATTGAGGAAAAACTCCTTTCAAGTCATTCACTACCCCGACACATAGACAAACACCCTAACATTACACGAACACTACACGATAACAACGTATGGACATCATAACAACCTGCGCGTAGCCTTGAAACCATCAAAAATACAGTTACAGAAATGAAATAACAGAACCTCCTTCCACAAGAAGACGATAGTAACCAGCTCGAATGCGCAGGGAGAAACACCCTGCTCCTCGTCTGTAGTACCACTGCAACTCCTCAATGCCCAAATGACACAAGCGCTGAACATCGTACAAGAATGAATAGGAAGAAAATAAAGGCATAAGCCTCAAAGGAATCAAATCGCACGATGAGGAATTAAGAAGGGAAGTGCTCCTAACAACCCTGTAGCCTCTCGAAGATAAGTACAAACATCTCCGTACCGATCCGCAAGACTCTACTAAACTTGCTCATGACTCGTGAGACCTAAGTGAACCTAAGTCTCTGATACCAAGCTGTCACGACCCAAAATCCACTAGAGGTCGTGATGGCACCTAACATCGCCGTCAGGCAAGCCAACAATGAATATTTAAATTAATTACTCATTTTAGTATTTTTGAAATCATATTTTTCATCAATTAAATAATAGGAAATATAATTTACAGGGTTATTGATAATGTTTTTACAACTACAATAAAGGACAACCCATAAGTACACCTAAAACCCGGTGTCACATATGTATGAGCATCAACTAGGAAATAAAATAAAATACAACATATGTCTGAGATACAAATTAGACAGAAGAATACAAATAACTCTGATGGAGGCTCTACAGGCTGCGGATCGTAATATGAAATACAGCTCACGGTAAGTCCCTGCAATAGCCGCGCCTCTGCGCCCAAAAGATCACCATACATATATGTACCTGCACAAAAATGTGCAGCAAATGTAGCATGAGTACGTAAATCAGCGCGTACCCAGTAAGTATCTAGCCTAACCCCAGAAAAGTAGTGACGAAGGGTCGACATCGACACTTACTAGTGGTCCAATAAGACAAATACAGTGAGAAGTAAACAGATATGGGGCAGAGTAAATAAACGAATTTAAACAAGTGTAAATATGTGATACTGTCCTCCTCTCTACAATAGACTCAAGCTCTCAATTAGCAATTACCTCCTCAACCGGAGCATATATATATATATATATATATATATATATATATATATATATATATATATATATATATATATAATGGACCTCACCATATAGGTTGTCATAATTCAAATCAGGAAGACTCATAGATACACTGACTTCTTGTCAGATATTACGTTTCATGCTAGCATTTTATAGAAATGCCGATACGTACGACTTGATCCCATCATAATCTGTTCAATCCCGAGGGTCGAACGACACGAACCATAGATACATCTATTATATTGACGAGGCGAACGGCCCGCTCCCATGAAAGTGTGGTACATAATCCTGCCGAGGAGAACGGCCTGATCCCATTAGAATAAGAAGTTTTGACGGGTCCTTGACCCCACTCACGAAGGAACATGTGAGTTATAAGGATCTTGAGTTATAAGGAGCTTTGAGGAAACCTTTCGATGAGAATGCATAACGCGGGAGAAATTCGTAAGAGGAGTACAATTATTCCGCGGTTAATCATGAAACTCGTCAAATCTCTACAATAGCAAGTCTATCACTCTACGTCCATCTAGTCTCAAGTAGTAATGTGAAGTAAAAGATTTTAATAAGCAAGTGATAACCCAAATAGTACAGTTATAGCATGGCGTGAACCTGAGTCTACCCGGACAATAACATGAATGTAGCTACTTATAGACTCTCGTCACCTCATGTGTACTACCCCCCTGCAACAAGTAGCACATATTAATTATAACACCTAGGGGGTAGTTTCCCCTTTACAGAGTTAGATAGGAGACTTGCCTCGCTCCAAAATTCCATAATCGGCTCCAACGCCGCCCTAACACCTCAAACTGGTGCCCGTCGCTCCAAAACTAGTCAATCAATGTGCAAATCCATAAATATATACTATAATACTCATTATAAATTAAATTATAACAATTTTTAACTCTGTTCGAAAAATTGATAAAGCCGACCCTCGAACCCACGTGCCCGGATTCCGAAAATTTTTGAAGATAAACATTACCCATAATATTACTAACTCAAATATATAACTTATTCAAAATTCCATGTCCAATTTCGTGGTCAAATTCTAAAAATATTAATTTCTAGGGTTTTCTTCAAAATCTCAAATTTCTACTAATTTTCATATTTAAATCCATATATAAACCAAGTGTTTAACTTGTAATAGATGGGAATCACTTATCTTGTGATGAGTGACGACGAAGCTCCTCCAAAAATCGCCCCTAGCTCCGCTCCCATGGAAGATTGAGATAAAATAAGTCAAAACCCTTTTTATCAAACTTATACACTACCCAGGCGACTCTTCTCCGCGTTCACGTGAAACGCCTCGATTTTGCGAAGGCCAAATGCCACTGCCTCAAAATTTCTCTTCACGTTCGCGGTCCAAGAGTTGCGTTCGTGAAGGCCAACCTGCTCCAGGCCCAGCTCCCTCTCTCCTTCTATGCGTTCGCGATCGGCCCTTCACATTCGCATAGGTTCCTCAGGCCCTTCTCTGCGTTCGCGACCCTTGTGTCGCATTCGCGATGAACAAAAATCAACCGCCCAAAAACCCTTCTTCGCGAACGCGGGACTCCCTTTGTGTTCCCGAAGGACAAAACCAGCAACAACAGCAACCAAAACAGCTAGAATTGGTCCGAAACCACTCTGAATCACACCCGAGCCCCCCGGGACCCCGTCCAATCACATCAACCAGTCCCATAACATAATACAAACTTGCTTGAGGCCTCAAATCACATCAAACAATGTCAAATCTACAATTTGCGCATCGATTCAAGCTTAGTGAACCATTGAACTCCTAACTTCCACATTCGATGCCGAAACCTATCAAATCACGTCTGATTGACCTCAAATTTTGCACATAAGTCACATTTGACATTATGGACCTACTCCAACTTTCGGAATTAGAATCTGACCCTGATATAAAAAAGTACACTCCCGGTCAAACTTCCAAAAACCCTCAACTTCCAACTTTCGCCAAATGATCCCAAAATGACCTACAGACCTTCAAATCCACATCTGGACGCGCTCTTAAGACCAGAATCACCATACGGAGCTATTCCCAAGTTCAGAATTTCAAACGGACATCGATAACATTAAAATATACTTCAACCCAAATTTATGAAATTCTTTCAAAATACCAACTTTCCACAATAGGCGCCAAAATGCTCCCTAAATCATCCAAAACCCAATCCGGACATACACCCAAGTCCAAAATTATCATACGAACTTTAAATACCGATTCCGAGGTCGTTTACTCAAAAGTCAAATTACTCCAACTTAAAGCTTCCGAAATTAGAATTTTTCTTTCCAAATCAATTCAAACTTCCCGAAATTCAATTCTGATCACGTGTACAAGTCATAATACCTGAAATGAAGTTACTCAAGGCCTCAAACAGCCGAACGACGTGCTAGAGCTCAATACGACAGGTCGGATCGTTACAACATTAGAGTTTTAAAATTTTCAAAGCAAATCACTAATTCAATGTTTGCACTAAAAATTTAAGTATAAATTCAAACGATTTTAACATCAATCATTAACTTTCAGTTTTCGCCCCAAACAATAATTTCAAGCTTTCAATATTGAAGCACCATAATGTTCTTGGTGAAGAAGGAGCCTATTTTCACAACAAAGCAATAAAATGAGATGCAAATTTGACTTATCTTTTTCGTTTTTTTTTTGTTTTTTTTGTTTTTACATGAAGTGCCAACCACTAGTTAGTATTAAAAGAACATCATATTGAAAGGCTACTGTGAAATAGGTGCAAATGGAAGCTCAAAGGCAATACAAATTATTGATTTTTAATGGATGCATCCTACTATATATTACTTGTTCATCACAATTAAAGAATTAGAATTTCTTGGGCTTGTAATTAAAAAGATTACAAAGAATGAGTTGAAATGATAAGTACCTTCCATTTTTAATTAGATGTTTTGAGATCAAGTCTTGGGTATATATATAGAGTCACCTTTAGTAAACGGGTTTTAACCCATAAAATGAGACTCTTCGACGCAAATTCAAATTAATCAAACCCTAATGCAGGTACACCTGATCATAAGAAAAATAAAAGAATTAAGTGAAATGGTGGAGAAAATGTAGCCTCGCATTTGTTTGAGAATGGGCACCAATAATTTAGCTGAAGTAGGGAAAAGGGGAAGGAAAGAATGAACAGTCAAAGATACCAGTTGTCTCACTCATATGAATGGCAGTAGCTATATGCTTGTATTTTTGAACGAAAATTCAAATTATATATATACTGATGTAAATATATTTACACAATCAAGTCATTCATAATACGATAATTTAATAAATTTGTGTGATAAATATTAATTAATAACTTAATTATTTTAGTGATTAATTTGCTATCACATATGAAATTACTATCCCGTGTATATAACTCAAATTTTATTGTACTTGCATGCCGTGAATGAGCCATTAATGAGTTATCAATATCATTTTGCCTTTTAGAGAATATATTCAAAGATTATTTCCCTTGTCATTTTCAGTTTGGACTTTGGAATGAAAGATTCAACCAAGCCTTTTATTTACTATTTTCGTTGTTCGTTGTTTTATGGGATAATTCTTGGGTTTTGTTCTACATAAAGGATAATCCCGCTATACCATAGTCGACTCTTTATAAGGTGAAGTTGCGACTTATGTACGTGCGTTGCACGATATACCCCATGATAATTGGTAGAATATATGTTCCTAAAGCGATATTATGTTTTGTCTTCATCTTATAAAAATTAATACAAGGATTTACACCAAACAAAGTGATAGACTGGAATCAAGTTACAATAGGTTGTCCCAAACTCCCAAAATGGAAAAGTTACAATGTCACTACAAATCGAAGCAAACAAGAATTATGCCAGTCCTGCCTATGAGATTACTTGATCATTGCAAAATATTTTTCAATTGCAATTCAAATAGAATTGGTGCACCACGTCACCATAAATTCTAAACGGAACATGAGGCATCTCCCCTATCAATAAGTAATTTAGTTGAAATAGGACGGAAAACTTAATGATAATATTTTCTCTAAAGTAGGTTAAGTATTTATTATTGAAACTCAAAAATAAAGTTTTGGTAGGAGACTGAAAGTAATGAATTCTTAGCCAACTTGAAAATCTTAAATATTAGTTCATCTAGTATTAAAATTCTAATAGATATTGCAATTTTATCCAACATAGAATGAAGCTTAATTCTCTTTTCAAAGGGGTATAAAAGTCTATCAATATTTCAGGGGTACTTTAGTCGTTCAACATTTAGTATTTTAACATTCGTGCTTTTATACATATGTTCATATTTAATGATCGCATGAGAAAGCGACACGTGAAACCGAAGACAGAAGATAGTCAAACCCGAAGACAATGATCTCGCTTGTCATCGGAGGGAATGCTACTCATAAAGACAAAATAAATGTTGTCATTCGGTAACATTCAATAAAGAATATTCTACAACATTAAGTGCATGATCCGTTACCGAAAATATGGTATTCACTGCCTACCGTTACATATTCTTCAATGGCCCTCATAATTGTCATTAAAGAGGAACTTAATCCTAAGACCTTGTTCCCTAGGTGTAACTATAAATAGTTAGCTCTATCATCATTGTAAGAACACAAATTTTCTGACAAGCATATATTATACTTCATCAAAAGCTCAAATGACATTTTACTTTCTTGCTTACTTGCCCGGAACCAAGATATCTGTCGTTTATTTTAATTTTAAGGTTAAGTCTTATATTTATATCTAATTCATCTGTTATATTTGGATCAAATTAATTCACTTGTCTATAAACCACATATAAATTCAACTGTACCGTTTTATGGGTAAGCAGTTCGGAGCCCACCGTGGGACATAGACAGTTGTGTAATTGAATTGATCCTTGCATCTATTACTAATTTGTTTGATTATTTGTTCTTAGCAAAAAATCATAGAAAATGGCAGATAACAGTGTTAACAACACACACAACGTTGAGGCCCAAGGAAATCAGCCTCAGCATAAGGATTCAATCAGCGATATCCGCAACGAGGGCAATGAGGCCACGTCGGTCCACGGCGGCCAATATCTGCGACCTGTTCGGGAGGCAACTCCTGATGATGCTGAAGAAGAGCATGTAGTCGAAGCAGTTAGGGTCTTGCAGGAGAAACAGAAAGCCATTATAGGCCATCTCACACGACAGGATAAGATTATGACGGAGCGGAAGCAGGAGTTGTCGGGTGCTTCCAACAACGCGAATGGACGAGGTCCAGTTCTTCCAGGTGCTCCCACAAATCAAACAACGCAGAGGGTCAACAACAACACCCCGAGGGGCGAGATCGACTCCGATGGGGCTAGGGGTAGCGGATCCGGTCACAACAATGAGAGTGATCCATTAAAAATCGAACTCATGCGGTTTATGAGGGAAGTGAACGCCCGAATGGATCAAATTTCGGGCGCACCACCAGTGCTGAAAGGGCAGGACTCAAAGAAGAACACACAATTGCCGTACAAGTCAAGCGCGGCACCAGAATTGATCCCAAAGCAGTTTAAAATGCCATACGTGCCGAAGTATGATGGGACTTTAGATACTCAGGAGAATATCACCACCTATACAACGACGGTGAAGGGAAACGATTTAGCTCCCCACGAGATTGAGTGAATGATGCTAAAGAAATTCGTGGAGACTCTTACAAATGCAACCCTGACGTGGTGTTTGCTTTTGCCCGAGCATTCTATAGACTCCTTTGAGATGCACGCGGACTCTTTCATCAAGGCCCATGCCGGGGTCAGAAAGGTACAGGCTCCAAAGGCCGATATATTCAGGATTGCGCAAGGAGAGTCCGAGTTGCTGTGGGAGTTTGTAACCAGATTATGGAAGGAAAGGATGTTGCTACCAACTGGACCGAAAGAATGGGCGGCTAAAGCATTCACCAAAGGCCTGAATCCGAGAAGCTCCGACGCTTCCTGAAAATTAAAAGAAAGTTTGCTTGAGTTCCAGGCAACAACTTGGGCGGATGTTCACAACCGGTACGAGTCAAAGATAAGGATTGAGGATGATCAGCTCAGTTTCCCGGCGTCGGTTAAGGGTTGGGACTGGGAGAAGAATAAAGAGAAATCGAAAGATGATTTCGACATAGTTCAACGGTCTTCGAGGATTCGGTTATTACCCTATGAACGGACCGAAGGACGTGGCGGAGTTTTCTGATCGGTGGATAGATTCGCTACTGATAGGAGAGCTGACCTCGACCAAAATAACAAGTCGTTACAGGACAGGGAAACATCAGTTCCTCGAGATTTTTCCTACCCTAGGCTTTCTGAATACAACTTCAACGTTAGCGTAGTGGAGCTGGTGTCGGCCATGAGGAACAGTAAATAAGAACAGTTCCTAAAACCAATGAGATCCGATCCTATCCAAAGGGATCCTAACTTGTGGTGCGAGTACCACTGGACAAACGGCCACCGGACTGGGGACTGTCAGCATTTGCGCGAAGAGGTGGCGACATTGTTGAAAAACGGCCATCTCAGGGAATTCTTAAGTGACAGGGTTAAGAACAACTACGATCGCAATTGCGATAAAGTAAAGCCTTTAAAAGCAGGATAAGATTCCCCGCGTATAACGATCAACATGATTTTCGGGGGGAACGAGATGAGCAGAGTTACATTCTCGGCAGAAAAAAGGATGAAGGTATCAGTGACCCATAATAAGAGGCTCCTAGAAGACGTTGAAGACGACATCACATTCATGGAGGAAGACGCAGATGGATTGCTGCTACCGCACAATGATGCGTTGGTAATTTCTTTAAATGTCTTAAATTTTAAAATTAAATGTATTTTGGTGGACCCGGGAAATTTGGCCAACATCATACAATGGAGGGTGTTGGAGCAATTCAAGCTCACCGGAAGCGTCATTCCAGCCACAAAGCTCCTCGCCGGGTTTAACCTAGCAAGTGTGACAAGCCGAGGAGAGATCCTGCTGCCCACAAATGCCAAAGGGGTGATGAAGATGAACCTTTTTGAGGTGGTGGATGGCGATATGGGTTACAACATCATCCCGGGGAGACCATGGTTGAATGAAATACAGGTTGTGCCATCAAAGGGAAGAATCCTGCGGCATAGCAATTACAGGAACCAATGCTTGCTTCCGAGCCAAGCGAAATCAACCAGGGGGAAGAGTCATCGGAATATTATCAGGTACCAAGGTATTTTTCAGGTACCAAAAGAGACGGACGCCACAAAATCTACATCGGAGGAACTTGAATAAGTCGCATTGTTCGAAAAGTTCTTAGAAAGGAAGTTCCACTTGGGGACAGGACTGCACTCCAAGCTTAGGTGTGGATTTATTGAATTCCTAAAATTTAATGTTGATTGTTTTGCATGGTCGCATGCGGATATGACAGGTATCCCGCCAAAAGTGGTCGTACACAAACTAAGCTTGGATCCCAGCTTCCCTCCAATAAGACAGAAAAAAGGTCCTATTTCCGAGGTTAGAAACAAATTTGTCAAAGAAGAGGTAACTCGCTTGCTTGATATCAGTTCAATCCGAGAGGTAAAGTATCCTGATTGGTTAGCTAACGTAGTAGTAGTTAAATAAGGTGTTCCCAAAAGACTTGTTCCCATTGCCAAACATTGATCAAATAATTGATGCTATAACCCGGCACGAGTTAATGAGTTTCCTAGATACTTATTCTGGGTACAACCAAATCAAAATGAACCCGGAGGATCAGGAAAAGACTTTGTTTATAAAGAATTTTGGAACATATTGTTACAATGTGATGCCCTTCGGGCTAAAAAGTGCCGGAGCCGTTTATGAACAAGATGTTTGAAAAGCAAATAGGGAAAATAATGGAAGTTTACATAGATGAAATGCTTGTTAAGTCTTTGAACGCAGGTGATCATCCCAAACACTTGTAAGAAACGTTTGACATCTTAAGGAAGCATAACATGAAGCTTAACCTCGAGAAGTGTGCGTTCGGGGTCACAAAGTTCCTGGGATTCCTGGTGTCACAAAGAGGGATCGAGGTTAACCCTGATAAAATCAAAGCCATCGAAGACATCCCAGACCAGCTATCAAGCGTAAAAGAGGTTCAAAGACTAACGCAGAGATTGGCCGCTTTGAGAAGATTCATTTCCCGGTCTTCGGTGAAACATTATTTCTTCTCGCTGCTCAAAAAGAAGAACAACTTTGAATGGACCCTGGAATGTCAACATGCTTTGAGGGATTTGAAAAGGTATTTGTTGAGTCATCCATTACTATCAAAATCAGAGAAAGGCAAAAACTTGTTGATCTACTTAGTAGTCTCGGAGGTTGCAGTAAGTGATGTTTTAGTCCGTGAAGACGAAGGTACACAATCTCATATTTACTACGTTAGCAAAATTTTACGGGAGTAGAAACACGCTACCCACATCTGAAAAAATTGGCCTTAGCCTTCATAAGCCTGAACTCTCAGGTAGGTTGGCCAAATGGACCATCGAAATGAGCAAATTTGACATAGAGTATAAACCTAGAACTGCAATTAAGTCACTGGTTTTGGCCGACTTTGTGGCCGACTTCAGTTTGGGACTGCTACCTTTGGCTACTAAAGAAGCAGTAATGGTGTCGGAATTGACATAAAGAGTTTGGACCTTGTTCACGGACGGAGCTTCCAATGTGAAAGGGTCCGGTCTCGGCATAATATTAACCAAGCCTTTGGGAGAAACCTTAAGGCAAGCCATAAGAATTATTCCTATGACTAACAATGAAGCGGAGTATGAAGATTTGATTGTAGGGCTCGAATTGGCCCGGGGAATGGACACCGAGGTCATAGAAATCAAATACGACTCCCAGTTGGTGGTAAATCAGGACTACGGGATCTTCGAAGTCTAGGAGGAATGCATGCAAAAATATGTAGTGAAGGTTCAGGCTCTACTCGCTCGGTTTAGGGAGTGGTCAATCACGCACATCCCGAGGGAAGAGAATGCAAAAGCAGATGTACTAGCTAACCTTGGCTCCTCTACGAAAATTAAAGGATCGGACTCTGGTACGGTCGTACAACTTATGCACCCGATACTGGACGCAGATAGTTATTACGAGGTAAACGCGACTAATTTGGTTTAGAACTGAAGAAACGAAACTATTGACAACCTCAAACACGGGAAATTGCCTGAATATCCCAAGGCAATTCGAGCGCTACGCACTAAGGCAGTGCGATATATTTTCAAAGGAGGTCAACTATACAGAAAATCTTTCCAAGGCACATTGGCCCGATGTTTGGGAGCCTCCGAAGCTAATTATGTTATGTGAGAAGTCCACGAAGGGATTTGAGGAAATCATTCAGGCATAGATTCCTTAATACTAAAATTAATAAGGGCAGGATACTATTGGCCCCGGATGGAACAAGACACCAAAGCTTATGTCCAAAATTATGATAAATTTCAATACTATGAATCATTGGTACATCAGTCGGTAGAGCCATTGCACTCAGTTTTGTCACCATAGTCATTTATGAAATGGGGAATGGATATCGTTGGACCACTGCCCCCGGCCCCCGGTAAGGTAAGATTTCTTTTGATTTTATATGACTATTTTTCTAAGTGGGTTAAAGCAAGTCCTTATCAGAAGATCGACGAGCGTGAAGTGGTATTCCAAAAGAGATAGCCTGCGACAATGGGCCGCAATTTATAGGCGTAAAGGTCACAAAATTTCTCGAAGATTTGAAAATCAAGAGGATCACATCATCACCTTATCATCCGAGCGCAAATGGCCAAGCAGAATTTTATAAAATGTCAAAAAGAGATTGGAAGCAGCTAAAGAAAAATGGCCCGAAGAGCTGCCAAGTGTACTATGGGCAAACCGAACAATGACCAAATTGAGGACGGGGGGGACTCCTTTTCTCTGTTGTGTATGGGAAAAAAGCCCTGATTCCGGTGGAAGTAGGTGAACCTACCCTAAGGTATTTTCGGTCAAACGAAGAAGCAAACAATGAAGCAATGTTAGTCAATTTGGATTTGCTCGACAAACACAAGGATCTGGCACATATAAGGATGGCAACCCAAAAACAGAGAATAGAGAGATATTATAATCGAAGATCCAACCTCCATTATTGCAAAGTAGGAGACTTGATTTTAAGAAAAGTAACTCAAAATACCCGGGAACTCAATGCGGGGAAGCTAGTTCCAACATGGAAAGGACTCTATCGGGTTTCAGCTGTCACCGAAAAAGGGTCATACGAGTAAGAGAATTAAGATGGATAAAAGTTGCCAAGCAACTTGAACGTGGCACACCTCAAGAGATACTATTGCTGATGAACATCACTTGTACTGAAAGTACGTGCTGCACTCTTTTTTTCTTTATCCAGTTTTTGTCCCAAATGTATTTTTCTGGCAAGGTATTTAACGAGGTAGCAACGGAAATCTTACTACGAAGGAAGCTTCAGCAATAAGAACTTTAAATGACAAGGCACACAAGCAAAGAACCACTACTGAGTAGTTAGATAGTTTTTTGCTTGATAGCAAAGTTCCTACTGGGAAGTTAAGCTTTCTATCGAACAGAGATTATCTGACCATTCACAAGTGCAAGCCACTGGGGGATTGCTAGATAATCTTTGGCTCGATAGCATAAAATCCTAAGGGGAAGCGAAGTTTGTTACCAAACTGAAGATTATCTAGCGATTCACTAGTGGAATCCTCGAAGGTGTAAAACTTTCAATGTTCAAATTTGCATTCTTCGCATTCGAACACTGGGGAAAATGATATGAGGATATAGAAACAACGACTGCCACTTCGACCGGAATACGAAACCCGAAAATATAGTTGTATCATCGGGACCGGGGACTGCGCGACTTGCCCCATAAAAACAAGTTGTACAAGTTAGCCACAAGAAATGGCAATTTCTTTTTAGCACAATGAATGCTTATGTACTTTTGAAAATGAAAGAAACATAGTAAAGTTCTTTCGTTTCTTCTTGTTTAAACGATGGATTGATTTTATCATTTGAAAGTTAAACAAGTACTTCAAATGCTAGTGCCGTAATGAATATAAGACGTCCTCTTCAAGAGCACCGTAAACATAAGAGGGCCCTCTCTTATGAAAATCCTCACGATAAAGGATTGATTTCGAAAGAACATGTGCCCAAAATCCAAATACTTTCGGGGGAAATACACCCAAATCCTTGCACAATTAGACGCAAGCAGAAAAAGCCTGTGTAAATACTTAAACAAAAAAAGACGCAAAGAGCAAACTTGCGCAAATGTTTAAATAAAAGTACGTAGAAAGGAAAACTTATATGATACGTGAACGAAAAAGTATAATTACATAGTTTACCCCCGAAACTTAGGACCAAATCCCTATGATACACTTTCCGAGTACGGGTAATCTATTACACACCCAACCTTTTCAAACTGTGCATAAGACACAGCTCTTTTGATACGTGGAAGGTGCGTGTGTAACCAAAAAGATAAGAGCGTGAACCATTTAAATTTTTTTCCCCAATCCTTTGTTAAGTGCCAGATGTCAAAAAATTTTATTTTTTATTTTTTAAGTAAATGGTCCCCAAAACCCTACCCCCTTCTTCTCTTCTTCTTCCTCGTTCTCCATCCCCAATTTTTCTTTCTGTTTTTTTTCAAGACCCTCCTCCCTTTCATCTTCTTATCACGTAATAAACTAATTTACCAAATCCATTATATGAAATTTATACAACTTACTGTAAATTTTCTTTAAGAGTGCATACCAAAAAGATTTTGCTTCTTTTTCTACCATTAAAGTTTACTTTACATAAATCAACTATTTTCTTCTATATCTTGAAAATGACTGAAATTATACAATCCCCCAACTCCATTTCTTTCATCTTCAAGCTCCATCAGTAATACATAATGTTTATCACCTAGAGATGTTGATGGGTCTCACCAAGAGAGTCTTGTTACGAACCCATTTTGTATTTTGTAGATGTATATAATGGAAGATATTATTGTATTGACAGTGGAGTTTTTTAATTCATGAAGTAGGACTAGCTTTTATTTGCTTTGTTTGATTTTGGTCTGAATTATGTAAATAAAGGGGGAAGGTAGAGAACACAGAAGTTTTAATTTCAGTTTTCATATCTTCCACTCTCTGTCTATGGTTTGTTATAGAGGAATGCAAAAGTAAATTTTCTTGAAGATCACGAGGTGGTTATGGCTTTTTCTTGTGGTCTCGGGCGACGGCAACAGATGGTAAAAGAAGATGGGAAGTTAGAGGGTATTTTAATTCGGGGGTATAAGCATAATTATATATATATTACTTTGTTTTTTTATGTTAATGAAATGTGTCATGATTTTATTGGTGTGTGATATCACATATATTTTGAAAAATTAGTCAAGAAAAAAATAGTGTATCTTAGGCACACTTTAGAAAGGTTAGGTGTATAATAGATTGCCCGTGCTCAGAAAATGTATCACAGGGATTTGGTCCTAAGTTTTGGGAGTAAACTATGTAATCAATAAATATGCCAAAATGCAAAAATACAAAAGTTTGGAAACAAAAACTAAGCTGTTGCATCTCCGGAACTCGGAGGAAGAGAAACATCTACGTCCCCGGGAGAAGTGTGGATTGGCTGCCGGTTCGATATTTTGGCCTTCATCATTTTGGCCTTCAACATCATTGCCTTCCGGTTCCTCTTCAGCTCCTGAGAACTCATAACCGGAACCAGAAGAATTGGTAGCATCAGGCCGGGCCGGAAGGCCTCTTTTTGCAGCTAACTCCAGTTTATTGGCCTTAAAGATTTCAGAATCAAAGTCAATAACACCTTCTTTGGCATCTTCCAAGGTTTTTCTCCTCATGTTATACATAGCATATATTTTTTCAACAATGAGGGAAGTCGCTCGGCGTTGAAGTTTTTCTTTAAGCTGGCCAACCTTAGCAGAAAGGTTTTCCCACGCGTATCTAACGGACCGGAGGCTGACATCGAGGTCACAGATAGTAGAGCTAAAAATTTTATTATGCTCAATGGTCCTCTTAAGCTTCTCCTCCAACTGGGCATACTTCGCCCCGGGAGCAGCAAGCTCTTCAGCTTTGGAGTTTAAGGCCGCCTCTAAATTATTCAATCTTTCAGCAGAGGCAGCTTCACAATCGGATGAAGCAAGAACGACATTATGGATTTCAACACAATTGGCCCTAGCCTCTTTAAATTGAGCCCTCAACGGGGCACCTCTTGGCTAAGGGTCACTACTTCTTACTCCTTTTGCTGCAACCGAGCCTCCAATTCTATGGCCTCAGTATCTCGAGCTTCTAGTTCTGAGAGGCGAGTATCATTTTGGTCTCTCTTGGTCAAAAACTGATCCTGCTCGGAGGTAAGCTCCTCCTTATCATGAATTATCCTTTTAAGGCCCTCAGAAGCAAGGAAGTTGGCATGCAAAACAAGACTGCTAATTCAAAACCTTTCCATAACACAAATAGAAGAAACAACAGAAAAAACAAAGACTATATTGCCGCTGTGTTGTGCATGGCATTGTTCAACAAGCACTCTCCCGAGAGAGTTTGTATCTTTTCCCAATCTTTCTCTGAAGTCAGAGGCTTTAGATAGTTAGCTTGTTCCACTGGCTGGGACAACAGATTGCATCTGGTGGAAACTGAAAGGGTGGCGATCCTCCTCCTTTGAGGATCTTTTGAGGGGGCAGCATAATTTTGCCCCAGGTTCCCATGAACTGGGGACTGGGAAAGAGGGGCATCCTCTTCTCGGGCAGCTGCGACAGGCGGAAATGATGTATAAGTTGCTGGTGGCGAAGACAGAGTTGGAGAAAAGGGAGATGAAGCGGATGTCATTGTAGGGTGAGAAGCAGTTATGGCAGGTGCAGTGCCGGTTTATGGTTTCTCGTCAACCGAAGACGGAAGAGGGCAGGTACTTAACCCTATAGTACCGGGCGTGGTAGTTGGGACTCGAAAGCATGAGTTGTATCTTCCACCGCCTCATCCTCGGTTGAGGTACCGGGTATGTCGAGGCATCCTCCTCGGTTGGTGTAGTTAACTCAACAAATTGAGCATTTTGCTGAGTTGATGAAGGTCGTCGTCTTCTATGTAGAGAAGCCCCATCATCACTGGCTTCTCCATCATCGTCAATCACCATGATTTCTAGGATCGGCTCAGGCGTGGCGCTCATCACCACAACATCCGAAGATGACTCGAGTACTGGGTCTTTTGCCTTTTTATTTGTTCCCCCTGCCGGGAATGAGCATCTCGTTTTTTGTTACTTGTTATCCGGCCGGGGACTACGAGAAGAAGCACTTGCAGCAGAAGCAGGCTCCGAGACACCTGTTCGTGTAAAAGCCTCCAGCAACAACCTTGCTGCATCAGCGGGACTAGCCAAAACGTCCTCCTCGAGAACGACAACTGAGCCCTGGGATAGACCTGAATTCAGCAAGAAAAAAGGTTAATTAACTTCCTTATGCTAAAAGTAAAAGCAAGGTGAGTTCAATTTACCATAATTTTTGGCCTTCCACCCGTATTTGAGGGCCAGTTCCTTCCACGTACGGGTCTCGGGCATAGTAACATCCAAGATTTTCTGGAACCACTGGTCCAAGCTTTCAACCATAGGTGGTACCCATAGAGTTTCTAAAACGGATGAAAAAAGAAGGGTTAATAATTATATGGGACGATCTTTAATGGAAGAAAAGGCAAATGGGAAACTTACGAGTGTGGTTCCATAATTCCGAAAAGGATGAAGCCGTGGTTGGAATGATGTCACTGGTGGTAGCTATAACAAACAGTTCCATCCACCCACGGTCATTATCATCATCCATGCTAGATAGCAGAGCATGGTGGCCACACTTATTGAAATTTATCATTCCCCCGCAGAAAATCTTGGGGGAACAACGATTCATTAACCGGGTTAGGGTTAGCTCTTCTCCCGTCTCCTGGCATAAGCGCCGAAGACATGTGTCTGTTTTCCACACAGAAGGACTTGCTTGTGCCAGGCAAACCTGGTAGCGGATGCATAACTCCACGATGATGAAGTCAAGATCTCCACTCAAAGAAAACGACCCCAAAGTGAAGGGATACATATAAAAATACGTAAAGCCCTTCTTGGGAAAGGTTACCCACTCTGCCAGATCAGGGACGATAATGTTTAGACCTTGGCAATGGTAGTTTTCCTTCACAACACTAATACTAGAAGAACGAATGGAAGAAGGGTATACGCTAACTGACCATGTACGAGGGTAAGTGGTAGGACACTTCTCTTCGAAGTTCTTCATCATAACAAGACTCTTTGGGATGATGGTGCTCACCGTAGGAGAAGCAGTGTCATCAGCTTTGCTTTTGTTCTTTGAGAAACTAGGGTTTCTGGAAAAAGAAGCCATTTTTTATCAGAAAGAAAGGAAGGTTTTTCTCAAGAAGAAGGTTAAAGAAAGGTTGAAGATCAAAGTACGAGTTGAGTAAAGAGAGTTTGTGAAAGTCTAGGAAATTATGACGTGTAAATGAAGAAGTTTAATACGTATAAGTAAAGGAATATGCGGCTAAAATCGTGGCCATAATTACCTCGATAACCGGTAAAAGTGATGCTGAATCGTGGGATGACGCGTGTTCGGGGCATTAAATATGGAGAGACGTGCGTCTAATCAACCTTCAGAAACCTTTTAGAGGGTGTCAGAGAATTTCCCGCGAAGAAAGGTATCTCTACCAACTTCCCGGTGACACAAAGTTATGCCACCGGAAAGCAAAGGGCTACCTATATGAGGTAAAATATATTCATATTTAATGATCGTATGAGAAAGATACACGTGGAGCCGAAGACAAAAGATAGCCAAACCCGAAGGCAATGATATTACTTGTCATCAGAGAGAATGATACTCATAAAGACAAGATAAATACCGCCATCCGGTAGCATTCAATAAAGAATATTCTAAAACATTAAGTGCATGATCTGTTACAGAGAATATGGTATTCACTTCCCATCGTTACACATTCTTCAATGGCTCACATAATTGTCATTAAAGAGGAGCTTAACCCTAGGACCTTGTTCCATAGGTGTAACTATAAATAGTAAGTTCTATCATCATTGTAAAGACACAAATTTTCTAACAAGCATATATTATACTTTATCAAAATCTCAAATAACATTTTACTTTATTGCTTACTTGCACTGTTCTTATTGCTCCTAGTAGCTTTGTGCCCGAAACCAAGATATCTACCGTTTATTTCAATTTTAAGGCTAAGTCTTATATTTCTGTCTAATTTATCTGTTATTTTTGGATAAAATTAATTCACATGTCTATAAACTACATATAAATTCAAATATACCGTTTTACGGGTGTTATCAGCTCTGCCTTAGCAGTTTCCTTATCCAAATCCAGCTGGTCCATTCTGCCTTTCCACCCTTCGGTCATGGTCTGGACCTCATTCATCTCGGCTTGGAACTAGTCGATTAGGTCGATTTTCTATTGGACATACGAGGTTGTGTTGTTAGTCACCACGACTAGCTTCTCGTTTTTAGCTTCAAAGACCTTTACCGTTTCAACCAGGTCGGCATGTTCCCGCTTCAGGGTCGAAGTTTCCTTCTGAGCCTTATCTAGCTTGTCCTGGATATCTTTGACAGCTCCGTCATGTTGCTCACTAAGAAGCATGTACATGTCTTTCTTTTGAACCTGCTCCTTGAGCTCGAACTCGAGCTGGTTGATTTCAAAGAGGTGCCAGAGGAAGCTCCCATGGTGAAGCACCGAGGCCTGCAAAAGTACAAAAATAGTAAAAGATGTCGAAACCTAAGTGGAATTCATGAGGGAGTGTAAAAGTATCGATGCCTTACCCGGTTCAACGCCTATTGCGCCTCATTGAAAAGACTTGGCGCGCCCACGTCATTCATCTTTTCCTGGTCCTCCTCGATCACCAGGCATCAGAGGTCGCTGTCTACACCCACTGGAGCGGATAGAACCCGAGCATCCTCCGGGACCGTAAGAATGACTGTTCACTTGCGGCCGGGATATATGCTAGGTGCGAGAAACTGCTTCACCGATTTTGGGCTCGAACTAGGCCCGCCATCTCCCGAGGGCACGTTCTTTTTCAGGATCTCCAGGTCGCCCAGCCCGGAAAATATTTCCAATGTGGACACATTCATACCATCGAAGAAGGAGTTGAGAGGGTCATCTACACCCTGAACTCCTTCGCTTGACTTTTCCTTTCCCGCTTGGGCCTCTTCAAGCATGGACTCTGTATAGGAGGGACTCCTGATGATATCAATCACACCAATCGCCTCCTTTAAAACAGGAATGATTTCTTGGGAGGTCACAACATCTGCCTCTGCTTCGGCCACTCGAATCGGAAGAGGATCGGCCTCATGGCCCCTTCTCTTGGTTGTCACATGCTCCCCGACAGGGGTTGATCCATGGGAGACAAAGATGTCATCTTCTTCAGACTCATCCCTGAGCCGGTGATGAAAGACAGGGTCCGGTACCCTGGACTTAGTGTTCTTCTTGGGCTTACGAGCCCGGGAAGCCGCCCTCTTTTTCATTTTCACCTAGGGACCCGGGGAGCCCGAGGACTTTCTTTTCCTCTTCTTCTCCCCCGTGGAAGCCCCGGTCTATCCCGTAATGGAGGGATCAGTGGATAAGAACACATCGCCATCACCTTCCAGCGGCCTAAGTTTAGTAGTCTTAGGAAAACCTGCGAAGGAAAGCAAAAAGAAAGTCAGCATTATGTAAGCTTGGGGCGTAATAATAACTATACAGGGAAAAGCCTTACCATGAGAATGGGCCTTCCATCTGCCGTTCGAAAGCCTGCTTCATGCACGCTCGAAGTATGACATCTGCTTGCAAATTTCTTCTATCCCTTCCTTGAGCCGGGGGACCGCATTGAGAACCTGGGCAACAGCTGCACGACCATAAATACTGGCGATGAGAAAGAAAATAAAGGAAAATTGACATTTAATGAAAGATTACACTTATGAGATGCATTCCACTTCTCGGGGAATGGAAAAAACTCGAGAGGGATCAGATCTTCAGCTTTTACCCGAACAAAATGTCTGTGCCAACCTCGGTCTTGATCCTCGTCGATACTCGAAAAGCGACCCTTATCTGGCAAACAAGCTTGATTAGTCCCCCTCGAAAAATTCGGGGGCTGTATAAACGGAGTAGGTGATCGAGGGTGAACCGAGGAGATTCAGTGTTGTTCACAAAATAACGTAGGAGGATCACGATCCTCCAAAGAGGCGGGTGGATTTACCCGAGGCACACCTATTACCTCTTATATAAGGCCAGAACTATTGGGTCTATCGGGCCCAGTGTGAAGGGGTAAGTGTAAACACTTAAATACCCCTCCACATGGGTAGTACTATCGTCCTTAGGCCAGGGGACTATCACGTCCCTGCCTTCCCATTTACAGTCCTCTCGAACTATGGGAAGGGTATCTTCGGTAATTGAGCATATGTATCTCCATGCTCCTTCACCTCGGTCTTGTTTGGCTTAGGCCTTCCCGATCTTGAAGTCGTCCTCGAATTGAGCATCCCCTAGGTATAAAGCTTTTCATGGGGGGCTCTAGGGCCACTTCGGGAGCAATTGACGAGCGCAAAATCGGTGTATAAAACATAGGCTCGCTAGTTGAATATAGTATAGAAAATATCATATCCACATGGATTGGATTTAAACAATATTTTCGTAGCCTATAGTTAATTGCTATCCAAGATGATCAACAATTTAGATTTGTGTGACAATCGCAACAAGATTTAGCAAAGAAGATATCAATAGGAGGAAATAAGGGTTGATTGGATAGGTGCAAGATACTTGTTTATGAATTAGCTCTAGTTGATTCACTTCTAAGGTTCAAGTAAGTCTCTCGAATTAACTCAATTATAGTTCAAACGTTCAGCAGAAACTCCTCTCTTGATTAAGTCTCAACCTCATGATATTAACTAAGTTAAGCTCGGTGAAGATATGCAAGAATTCGTAGTGAATTAGTCTTTAGGAGAATCTCTTTCGATTATCCTCCTAACTAGGTCTAAATAATAATTCAACTAGCCTTTTTTGATTACTAAGAAGAATCAATGAATTTAACCAACAAGATAATGCAAGAACATCACAAGTTATGCCTCTCTCAATTACATAAACTAGTGAATATCGATGCAATAATTAAAACACCCAAAATGATTCAATACATAAAAACTAGAGTTAATGTCCACAAACAATTCTCAAAATACCAAATCCATCAATACCTAAAGAAAAATTACTCCATAGATGTGGAGTAATTGATCACAAATAAAGTTAAGTTAAAGGAAAACATACAACGATCCAAATTCTTGTCTTGAGTGAGGATTGAATGATGAAATCCTTGTGCTCTTCTTTCTCCCACTTCTCCTTAGCCTCCTTAGGTCTAAAGTGTGTCAAAAGTCCTCAAAATACCATTTTTCCATGTATATATACCAAGTAGGGTCGGGCCCAAACAAACACACCTTATCCATCACGAAATAGGACTTTTCCCGGATAGGACGTGCGCGACCGTGCACCTGGAAGGATGTTCGCGCATATGGCCGTGCATTTTGTGTAGTGTTCTGCCTCACATGCGCGCCCAGTGTGCGGTCGTGCACCTGGGTGACGTCCGACTCGATTCTTCGTTTCTCTTTTTGAATGCACTAGTGTCCGTTGATCCCCGAACTCGATCCAAACTAAATCCTTGGGCTTTTACTCAGACGTCAAAGCTCCAAAATAGCGTGAATTCATCTTATAACATCTACATAACTCGGAATCACTCCTACAAGACATAAAACATATAATTAGTGTAAAACGCTTGCGATTAAGGCTCAAACCCAATTAAAGTACATTAAATTAGAGTGCGACAAGTAACTAAAACACACAATTATAGCCTACCATCAGCAATCACCTCGGGAGCAGCCGCCTCGGGACCAGCCACCTCGGAAACCGCCACCTCGGCATCTGTGGCCGGGTGGGAAGATGAAGATGAAGCCTGATGAGGAACTGATTTGGAAGTCTTAGCCATCGCGATCTGGAAAGTATCAATATTTGAAGGAAAGGTATGAAGGTTTGAAGGTTGAAAAAAGGAGTATGAAGATTTGAAGGTAGGATGAAGATCTAGGTAGAAACCTAAGAACAATTATGAAGATTTGAAGATATGAAGATTTGAAAGAGTTGAAAGCCGCTAGAGAATTCGAAGGTAAAATCTAAGATCGGAAAGTAGAAGAAGTACAAAAGGTCGAAGCTTTTATAGGAGAAAATATAATCAATACGCGATGTTTCACATTCGGAGGCGACCGACCGATGATCGACACGTGTTCGAAGTCAGAACGACGCGACTGATAGGACGTTTTGGCTTATTCGTCATCTCAGTTGTAACGTACGAAGGAAGGAATCTGGGTTCATCTGTCGTTTCCCATCATTTCGGCGAACCTACTTTCTGAGAAACGAGAGGACTATCTATATACGGATGAACTCGGGGTAAGTGCACACCTCGACCTCCCGGCAAGTCAAACGAAGTAAGAGTATGAATGTATGAGATCGAGACCGAAGTTAGGAACTCTTTGGATCGAGGCTGGAACGGGGTACTCGCCATCGGTACCGACAAGACAACACTCTCTGAACCCAAAACGAGCTCCAAGACCTCGGAAAGCACTACAAACGGTTGTACACGACTAACAGAGGGTCGTGATATCCGCATCCAACCGGATATTACGACTCGGATCTCGCCCCGATGTCGGTAGTGTATCAGTAATTGACAAGAAAGGAGGATTTTTACCTTTTTTAGAATTGTGCTAGGGATGAAACTCTCCTACTATATAAAGGGAAAGCTTTTTATTCAATAGACAAATTGTAACAAGTATTTCAAGGCAATACAAACTTATTTCTCTGCTTTCTAGCTATTGAAAAGTTCTTATTTTAATCATAG
Source organism: Nicotiana tabacum (assembly GCF_000715075.1). Taxonomy (NCBI): domain Eukaryota; kingdom Viridiplantae; phylum Streptophyta; class Magnoliopsida; order Solanales; family Solanaceae; genus Nicotiana; species Nicotiana tabacum. Next base: position 86,762,857 of record NC_134100.1, read on the forward strand.
TTCTTCATATACATCTGGCTTCGAATTGAGGGTCAGGTCGAGGATAAAACTATTGTTCGGCTTAAATCCGAGCTCGGCCTTAACATTACAACTGGTTTGGTTATTCATGTTATCTTTAATTTGTTTATCTAACATTCTTTATTAATTGTGTTGAAGCAATCCACTTATCCTTAAAATTGCGTACAAATTTAATCGTTATCCGTTTTAAGGGTAAAGAAAAGTCACTTTTAATAGAGCGGATTTTAACTCATAAAGTGAGACTTTCCTACGCGAATTTAAATTAATCAAAAGCCAATAATGCAAATACACCGGATAAAGAAAAGAAAAGAATTAAGTCAATTGGTAGAGAAAATGTGGCCTCACATTTATTTGAGAATGGGGACCAATAATTTTGCCGAAATAGGAATAAGGGGAAGGAAAGAATGAACAAGTCAAAGATACCAATTGTCCCAGCCATATGAATGGCTGTAGCTATGCTTGTATTTTTTTTAACGAAATTTTAAGTTTATACACAATATATTTATACGATCAGGTCATTTATAATATAATAATTTAAGATAAATTTTGTGACAAATATTAATTACTAACTTAATTATTTTAGTAATTAATCACGTTAAATTACTATTCGGTGTATACAACTCAAATTGTATTACACATGCATACTGTGAATGAGCCATTAGTGAGTTATCAACATCATTTTGCCTTTCTTGGATAGTTATAGCGGTCCATAGGCGCGAGATGCACCTTGGGGTTGGGGGGAGGGGGGGGAGGAGGAGGGGGAACGGACGGACACGGCGGTCTCCTGAGCATAATCCTTTCAGACAGTGGTTGTTTAGTCCATGGTCCATTGGATGGTCGGTGCAAGACAAGAAATTGGAACATATTGATTTCACTCGTTCCCGCCCCTCGGTCTGGTCAGTACTTCCATATTGTTGGACAATGGTGCTTATACTTGTTTACTAATTATGACGGTTCACCGGAGCCGCTTTCCTCCTCCCTTTTCTGCTCACTTGCAGGGGTCTGTTTTTCCTTGTCATTTTCAGTTTGGAATGAAAAATGCAACTTGCACTGCCATTCCCATTCTACTTCTACCTAATTCCACCCGCATTTACTTTATGTTGGAAAATACATAGGAAAATGAAAGTAATCAAGCCTTTTCTTTACTATTTTCGTTATTCATTTTTATGGGATAATTTCTTGCGTTTTGTCCTATATATAGTTGTAGTTTTATGAAAACTTCTTTGACTTATTTTTTTAATTTGTAATCTTTATACTCTCTTAATTATTCAATTTCCGCACAACTTATTATGTTACAACAATAACAATTAATAATAACAATAACTCAGTAAAATCTCACAAGTGAGGACTGTGGAGGATAAAGTGTACGCAAACCTTACCCTTAACCCGGAGGGTAAAGAGGTTATTTCCGAAAGCCTCTCGGCACAACTTATTATGTTAAGAGAGGTAATATTGACATAGCCGCTTTGGCCCCCACTTTCAGAAATTAAACTGAAAATTTCTATCCAAGTCTTTTATTTATTTTTCCTTTTATGGTTTGTGGACTTTGATAGTTAATTGTGGAAAAGTCACGGGAAATAAAAAATAAATCTTTAAATCCACCCATTATTTAATTAGTTCAGATAAAAGATATTAATTGAGCTGCAAATTTGACTTTTTTCACAATTTTTTTCACATGACATGTCGACGACTGGTTAGTATTAGAAGAACTACGTAACCTAGCTATGCTATATTTGCCTAATTGAAGTGGATACATTATATTGAGAGGCTATTGTGTGAAATAGGTATAAATGGCAGCTCAAAGGTCACAAAAATATTGATTATTAATGAATGCATCGTATTATTAAATTAAACTCGGGTTCATCACAATTAAAGAATTTGAATTTCTTAAGCTTGAAAAAAGACTAAAGAGGTCATTCATAAATATTTGAATATGTGGAATGGTAGAAAAAATGTAGCCTCATCTTGCTTTCAAAATGGGGACCAATCTGTCAGCAATAAGGATAAGGGTTATGAAAAGATGAGTAATTAAAATGCACTATAGTAAAATTCGCTTAACTTTATACCTTTAAGAACGTATCATCGGATAGTTACTGACTTACTCCACCTTTCTTTTATACTGAAAAAGAAAATGATTACTGCTCCGAACAGAAGAGAGACGACTTTTATTTCGGATATTATAAATGCACAAATAAAACACCTTCGTCTTAATCCAATCTACGTCAATTTAATTACAGATTAAAATAATGAGAGATTATGGTATAAGCAGATAAAAATTACTAGGTAAATTTTTTAAATCTATTTAATCCGAGTAGATAGAGTTACAGCAGGTACCGATAGATGGTACTTTTCCTATATATATATATATATATATATATATATATATATATATATATATATATATATATATATATGTTATATTTTAGTTTATTGCCTTTTAGAGATTGTTCAAAGATATTACTTTCCCTTGTCTTTCAGTTTGGAATGAAGGTTTCAAGCCCCTACATTTCACTGCTTTTTCCGCTCTACTTTGTTTTTCAGTAAGCATATTTTTTATTTCATTTTTCTTATTTGGGACAATTCTTGGGTTTACTTGCATGGGATTTCTACGTAAGTTCATTAAAGAAAGGGTTTGAAAATAGAAAAGATACAAATGCGGTATATTTTATAATAAAGATACATTCACATTTAAAGTTGTTAGATTATGCCAACTTCTTTTGACTTATTTTTCTAATTTGCAACTTTTACAGTCTTTTTGAAAGAATTATTCAATTCCAGTACAACAAAACATTTGATGTCGTTGTAATATTGTTGCATTTTTATACCTAGTATGCCACTATAAACAATCACATGTATTTTAGGTACGATGATATCTTTTCACCGGCCAAAGCTCTTATAACCTAATTTATAAATTTCTTCTTATATTATTTTCATTTTCTAGCAACTAATGAATGGTCAAAAGCAGTAATTAACGACAAGAATAGATTTAAGTTAAGTCACCCTATTACCTATTAGAGAAAGCCGCTTTTTTTTTAAAAAGTCCCAAGTTATCCAGTCAATAAAATACAGATATAATTAAACGAAGTCCTAATTATTTAGAATGGTTTGTGTGCAAGGTCCCAACTCAAAATTGGTCTAGTCATAAACCGAATTACCAAATTGATAAGATGATCACGTACTTTAATATTGTATTGGAGTAGGGAGAGGTTATAAATACCGTCACGCTTTATCAAAAGAATTTATATGCGCTGCGCGCATCAAAATATATAAATCAAGTACGCACATGCAGAGACGTTAAAAAAATATAATTAAGTAAATAATAATGTGTTCTCTTTAATTGTTTAAACTTTTAAATAATATGATCACATAATTCAACATTAATGTACCAAACGATGAATATGCCTATCGGAAAACAACCACAAATTTGAAACCGTCTTTTTCATCAATCAAAACAATGACAAGATAAGGGAATTTGTTAGTATTTTTTCTTCCTTTTCCGAAGCTAAAGAGAAACCAAATGTGAAACGCAATGTAAGTTTGTGTTGGCGCCTGACAGCCTAGCTACTAAATTTCCTTTATAGGTTTAGACGACGATGCACTAAGAAGTGAACTTCATTTTTTAATTCTTTTCTTTCTTTGAACAGATGCAGAGTTAGAATATGAGTTACTAATTTGGTTAAATCTAATAATTTTAAATCACACATTTTATATATTTTTAAAAAATTATTAAACATATATAGACTATTAAGTTTAAATTCAACAATTTAAAAGGATAATTATTTCGAACGAATAAACTCTAAATCCTGATGCCGCTTCTCGGCAAAGAAAGATATGTTGCTTTCATGAAATTCTAGGGCTAACTTTTTGGTTTTTCCATGCACGTCGAATTTGGCAAACTGTTGAAAAAAATAAAACGGCAGAAGAGAAGTGGGGTCCAAAAGTAGGCACCGCCTTTTTTTGACATGAAAATTTGAGAGTTTAGGTTATATTAAAGGAAGAGAAAGAAAACATACCTTTTCTTGGTTCAAACGTTTGACTTTGCATAATTTTTAATCTAATATTATATAATGAAAATATAAAAATAATTAACACTTTCAGTATAATTTAACTTGTTATAGCTAACACGCTACATAACTTATGTTTTTAAGGAGTTTAAATTATATACTCAGGTAGTATAAGGATTTTTCACACCGGGAAATTACATTTACATCATCTAGCATGTCATTAAGTTGTCTTATTTACTATTCCTATTACAATCTCATATTTTAAGGAGACTTGCATATAAATATCCTTTGGATTAAAAAAATTACACCAGACGGTATATAATTTAAATTCTTTCTCAAGTAACTAATTCACTTATTAAAACTTATTATAGCAAACAGGTTTTACTTTCCAATTAATTAGCTTGCTTATTATGAACAATTCTCGTATAAGTATCGATAGTTTAAAAATCTTTTTCTTATCTTTTTCTTAGAAAATTAGGTGACACACTAAGTGTTCCTAGGTTCTCAAAGGCAGTGGTCTATATGTAATCATTTATTAATCATCATGCTTTTTAAGGCATCAAACGTATATTAACTATAGTTTCACTCCTTTAAGTTTTGAGTTTTCGAGAGAGTTGCTTTGGTGATAAGCATCCTTCACTTTTAACTATTAGTGCTTAACCCGAATTGTTGTTATTGTTGTTGTTAAGTTTTCAGTTTTCACCTATATATAATTCCTTACACCAATTGGACTAAAAGCAATATCCTTAAATACTCCATATTTCAAGTAGTTAGTATAGTTTTGGATCCCAACTAGAATTATTGTCATTTTAATTCTCGCATTAAAATTAGCACGCTGTTTTACCAAAGTTAAAGTGATGAATAAAATCACACAAACACTTTCGTATGACGATTGAAATCAAGACTACTTCTTTGAATTGAAAATTTCAAAGATGATCAAGCTTCCCGACTTAAATGTATATGTTAAGCCTTAAGGTTAAATTAGATATTTCTGAGATTCCTTTGCCTCCATTTCTTTATGACATCAAGAAAATTAGGCCACATTATAAAAAAAAAATTGTACGATAAAGTAATTTCAGTTATATACACTGACAGTTAAAAAACTTAATCTTGTACTATTAGTGCAACTTAACCAAGTATAGCAGGTTATTACTCTAATTCTGAAGTTACCATATCAGGTCTGATATAAAAGGTTGCTTGTTGTTGTATGTCAACTTAATCGGACATATAAAAATTTCACACTCCGTCAACATAGCGGGGCTAGCCTATTAGGTGTGGAGGTTCGGACCCAGTCACTTTTGTTAAAATATTGTATTTGTACTAGAAAATTCATTAAATATGTATAAAAATTTAATTGCGGACCCAATAACTAAGATGAGTTATGGGTTCCGTTGCAAATTCTGAACCCATAAATTTCAAATCCTGACTCTCTCCCTGCTCGTCAATGCATATAACTTCAACTAAAAAGGAAAAACCAAAAATAAGCAAATAGGGTTTAAGTGGGTTGTATTTACAAGTCTTAAATCGGTAAATGCCCATTTGCCAAAGTCACTATACCAAGAAAATTTCTTTCCAGTCTAGGGCTTTAAGTTCTCTCTTCTTCTTCTTTTGCGTTTTTTTGTCTTTTTGGAAATAATGAGGAAATGCCGAGGAATTGGAGGATGTTTCCTAAAGTCCAAACAGACCAAGAAAAGTCCATAATCTCAGACTCCTAACTATCTGTATTTTTGTTCTTTATTTTTATAGTTAGGAACCATTGTATACATATATGCTCAAGTTAGGCAAACTCTAAAAATGTCATATAATGCACCAGAAATGAGAAGAATTAGCTCTAAAAAAATGAGAGATATCAGAAAATACAAGAAATCTTTAGCTCCACGTCTAAGATGGACTCCACAACTTCATGAGCTCTTCATTCAATCTGTTGAAAGCCTTGGTGGAAGAAACAGTAAGTTTCTGAATAAAAGATTAAAATATATAGAAAGTAGCTATAACAAGAAAAGAAATTCTATGAAATTTGTGTAGTATTTAATTTCAATATTCATGGTTTTCTTTTCCCTAAGATAAAGAAAAAGTATCATTTGGTTGCCCTAAGATGCAGCCTAAGATCATGGATCTTTTCTTTTCCATTTTATTGTTCGTGGTTTATCTTTTTCCTCTTTCTGATTCATTCTTTTGGTGTTCTCTCCTGGGTTTTTGAAAAATCCGAAAAAAGATCCGGATTTGAATTTGATGAGTTAAACCTTTATGTTTAAACTCATTACACTTTTAAAGTTACTGGTCCAAATTTTAATGTCTTTTTCTGAAATTTTAGTGATTTTTCACATGTATATCGATATTCTCTGTTAAAATTACTAGGTTTGGTTGAACTCGTAGACTATATACTACATCCGCCACTAGTGGGTTGGGGGCTGATTAAATGGAGGCGAATTCAAGATATGAGTCGAGGTTTCATAATATAAAGTATGATCTTATTATACGTATACATCTTGAATTTTGTATATTGTGTAGGCACAGTTCGATCGGGCTGAAAATTGAACACGTAGAATTCGCCCTAGATTCGCATCTAGGGTTGAGACTACGTTAAGGCTTATGTAATTAATGATATATATTAATAGCTCGAGTTAATATGATCTACTAGAAGTATTTGAACTTTGATAAGAGGATAAAGGAATGATGATTGTTTCATTGTATTTTGACAGAAGCAACTCCAAAGAGAATTCTGCAGAAGATGGACATAAAGGGATTGAAGATTTCTCATGTTAAGAGCCATCTCCAGGTATTATTTTACTGCACATACTATCTAAATTATTAATTAACCTAGCTAGTTAATGTTCATCATCAATTCATCATATAGGTTACGAGTTCGAGTCATGGAAGCAGTTATTAATGATTGCATTATGTTAGGTTGTCTATATCACACTTATTGGGGCGGGCTCTTCTCCGGACCCTGTGTGAACTGGGATACCTTATGCAGCAGGCTGCACCCACTATCTAAATTATTAATTACTCTCTCCGGTACATAATAAGTGACTTTTTAGTTTTTGGCACACCCATTAAGAAAAATACAAACTCCTAGAGAAAAAAGATGTGTTTACTATATTATCCTTAATTAATTGTTACCTTGACACATTGAGATATGTAATTAAATAAGGGCAAATTTTGGAAAAATAAAATTAATTCCTTTCTTGATTATATAAAATGACACTTATTTTGGACCAAAATAAAAAGGGATCGGACAGAGTAATCTAGCTAGTTAATGTTTATGATCATATCCATATAATTCTTGGATAGAAAGTTTCCAGAACAATTTTTAACTTGGAAATTGAACTTCACCAGAAAAACAAAAAAGAAAATAAAATATATAATGAGTGAAAAGCTGTGTTTTTTTTTATAGCAGAATCATTTTTCCCTTGAAAATGATCAGTATGATCTCTAAACATTCTTCTTCTTCTTTTTTTCATCAAATAGATTAGGTCTTTTTATAAAAAATAGAATAGACGAGTTCTACGAAAGACTGGAATTGTGCTAAATCTAGGAAGTTTTCCTCTTAATTTCACTAGTTTTCTCTGATTATAGTGTAGTAAATAAGTTAAATCCTGTTTTAATAGAATTTCTAATTTAATTTCTTAAGACTCTTGGGGGCCTATTGTGGCACATGGAAAATGATACCTTAATTATTACTCCCTCTGATTCAATTGATATAGTATAGTTGCGTTTGAACATATACAAAATTAATATTTTTAAAATTTATTTTTTAAATATGTCAAAATATTTGTGCAGCTTTAAAAATGTATCTTAAAGATAAATGGAAAGTTTAAATTTTAAATTTGGAAAGCTATCAGTCGTTTTTGAACGGGCTAATTAAAAAGATAATACTACTCCCTTCATTCCACTTTAGTCGTTATGTTTACTAAAAATAGTTATTCCAATAAATACGTATAAATTTAAAAGATCATAAAAGAATTAATTATTTTGTTCAACTTCCACCTTATGTAGTTGTTCTAGAAAGTATATAAAAAGAGTTGATTACTTATCATTAAGTATGCATTTTCCAAAAACTATTGGTCAAATTTAAATGGATAGATAAAGAAACACCTAAATAAAGTTTCCTTATTTATTAAAAAGATTAATACGGTCAAAGATTAAAGAATTAATAAGAATAAATCAGTCAAATTATCTATATCTATATCTATACTATATTAAAAGCACGAAAGTCTTTAATGAAATGTCGTTCGCTTTTTTTACCCTTTGAAAATAGATTTTATATTGGACCAAATTGTCATTTAATTATTTTTCTAATATTTAGAACTTTAAAATCAATTAAAAATATGCTTACTAAATCTTTTCTTATTTGAACTATTATTTTGGAAGTCTAATATTTAGAACTTTAAAATTGATTAAATCTTAACCTTATATAAATCCTTTCCGTACATCAATCCTTCCGTTCTAACTTTTTTAATGTTTCGGCAGTTTCATTCATCCTTTGAGATTTAAAAGATATCAAATCATTGTGTTCTCAATTAGATAACTAAAATAGATATATTATAATATTATATTTTAGATAAGATTTCGTACCCTTAAATTTGTATTCTTAACTCAACAATTTTCTTTAGTTTCTATTTCTTAACTCAATAATTCTTTAGGATATGTATTGGTTAAAATTTTAATATTGTTGGGTACAAATTTTGTAGTAACTTATGCTAGATTTATGCGCGTATACGAGAATATTTTACTCTTTAAAAATGTATTACACATTAGATAAATTGTTTATTTAATTAGAATCTTAATATATAGAACTTTGAAGCTAACTAAAATTTTGAATATTAAGTATTTTCTGTGGTAACTCCTGACATTTAATCAAGAATTTAAAATAGAATAAGCTTTACTTATATAACTTTTCTTACTTGAATTGAAAAAGTAACTATAACCCTTAATCTAATTCATACGCAAAGAAGAAAACTGAAAATTGAAATTCAATCCACTATTATCAAGATATAATGATCTGAATTGATATCATTATGAAAAGTGCCTCGTGAATAAAATTGACCTCAACTTACTGATACCTCCAAAAATTTGTTGGTGAAATTGTTGATTGAAATAAATATACAAAGGCTGACATTGTTAAAGCAAGGATCTGGTCTTCGTTACGATGCTATTACAGGATATCATCCCGTAACTATCAGTTTGGTTTAGGCATTTCAAGTTTAATAAGGATACATCCAAGTTTTGTAAGAGAATTGAAGAATAAAAATCTATATCTATTTTAATAGCACAATTTACCGCAACTCGCTGATGTCGTTAATTATTGAACTATATGCATGGCGGTGGGTGCCATGGTGTATGTTATTCGCTGATGATATAGTTCTGATTGATGAGATGCGAGGCAGTGTTAACGAGATATTGGAGGTTTGGAGACGGACCACTGAGTCTAAAGGATTCAAGCTGAGCAGGACTAAGACTGAATATGTGGTGTTCAAGTTTAGCGGTGTGCCGGGTGAAGCCGACATGGACGTGAGGCTTGACTCTCAAGTCATCCCCAAGAAAGGGAGCTTCAAGTACCTGGGGTCGATTATTCAGGGGGATGGGGATATTGACGAGGATTTCACGCACTGTATAGGAGTGGGGTGGATGAAATAGAGGCTAGCGTCTAGTATCCTGTGTGACAGGAAGGTGCCTCCGGAACTTAAAGGAAAGTTCTATAGAGCGGTGGTTAGGTCGGCCATGATGTATGGGGCAGAGTGTTGGCCAGTCAAAAATTCTCATACCCAGAAGATGAAAGTTGTAGAGATGAGGATGCTGAGATGGATGTGCGGACACACTAAGGTAGATAAGATTAGGAATGAAGATATTCGGATAAAAATGGGCGTGGCTCCCATAGAAGACAAGATGCAGGAAGCTAGGCTTAGATGGTTCGGGCACGTGAAGAGGAGAAGCCTGGATGCACTGGTAAGGAGGTGTGAACGGCTGGCCTTGATGGGTATGAGAAGAGGTGGAGGGCGACCTAAGAAATATTGGGGAGAAGTGATCAGGCAGGACATGATGCGGATGCAGATTTCCGAGAACATGGCCCTTGATAGGAAGTTATAGAGGTCGAGCATTAGGGTTGTAGGTTAGGAGATATGAGGCTAGTATGATAGTGTTTTGTTTTAGGCTGCTGGTGGCTCCAGTTATGTCCTTAATACTTCATTAGAGTCGTAAGTTAGGCTGTAGTATGTTTAGTGACCCTTTGTGTACATATTATTCCCTTGCGTCTGTAGTACTGTGCCTTTGTTACTGCTTAGTGTTACTACTTTGCTCTCTATTTTCTGGTTATTGTGTTGCTGGTTTTATCTTTCTAGATTCCGTTGCTGTTACTGATACACTGTCTCTTTCCTTCTTGTGTCGAGGGTCTACCGGAAACAACCTCTCTACTCCTCTAGAGTAGGGGTAAGGTTTGCGTACACACTACCCTCCCCAGACCCCACTTGTGGGATCTCACTAGGTTGTTTGTTGTTGTTGTTGTTGTTATTGTTATTGTTGTATGCATGACGGTAGGAGAGTGTAAGTACTAGCTCATGACGTTTTTGACACGAATATAGATATATGTTAAAATTTACTAGAATTTTAATAAATATTAAATTTTGAACTCATAATTTTAAAAGTATAATAAATTCAATAATAATAACCTTAAGATTTCACCCATCAAATTAAAGTTCAGTATCATTTAGAGCATGTTTGGAAAGCCACCTAGGAATTCGATTTGGGTGTAATTACACAATTTGGCATGTTTGTCTCGTCAAGCAATTACTTGGTCAGCATGAAATTGGGTGTAATTGGAGAGGTGTAATTACACTCTTCAATACTCAAGAGGGAGGTGAGAATTGATGGTAATTACACTGTGTAATTATAAGGTTACTTTTAAATTTTTTTCCTTTTTATTTTTATTTTAATTTATTTTCTTTTATTTTCATTGTTTTAATTTATTTTTATTTTACTTTTACTTTTTAATTTCTTTTTAAATTTTAAAATATATTTTTTTGTACATTATTTATCTTTTATTTCTCTACCTTTACTTCTTATGATCTCATGCAATTGCTCGTATATTTTATTTCTTATTCATTTTATTTTTTTCATTTAGTGTAATTGCGTTATTATTTTAGTTTTTGAAACTACACCTCCCAATATTAGAAATAATGAGTCATTAACAAAATTGATATGACTCTTCGGTTACATGGGGATTTTCTAGATAAGTTTTGGTATCCTAAAACTATTATGGATTATGAGAGGTGGAATGTTTAAGGTGCTAACATTTGAACATTGAAGTTAGGATACATACATCTTATATGTAAGAATGCATAAACTTCAAATCTAAATTAGTAAAAAATTTGCGCATGATGTTTAAATGAAATAAATAACTAGCTAGGTTGGGCATGCAGCTAGATGTTAGTCCTAGAGTTATAAAATTGTGGAATAATAATTGATGAAAAACTCGAAATCCAAATTCTTGCAAACTGTTCTGAATATCCATATATACCCTTTTTTAATTAGCTCTATTTTTCTTTTCTATCTTTAATCATTCACAATATTAATTTATCTTAAAGGGCCTGGAAACTGACTAATAAATGTATAAATAAATAGTTAGTACTAAGTTAATTTGTTTGGTGTATGTGAACCTGTGGTTTTTTGTCAGGAATTTAGTTTGTTTCTTATGAATTTTGTATTGCTCAAAAGATATTACGTGTTATTAGAGTTATAGATCATAATTAATAGGAAAAACTACACAGTATAACCACTCAAAAAAGTAATAACAATAATATATATATATATATATATATATATATATATATATTTGGCTATTATTTTAATTATTGCCCATATATTGATTTTATCTTCATCCATTTGAATTTTTGAAATCAGATGTATAGAAACATGAAGGAGCACCCCAGCCTCCATGTTGTGATGCCAGATTTCAATTTGTCTTCGACACTGTAAGTCTTACTCTTACACATTTTTTTTAGCTTCAAAAGATAATTTTATTATTATTACTTATGCATCATATTACATAACGGAACTTTTCAGGATGTTTTAATTAGTTCCCCTCAAGTCTAATATACATAATAGGTCTAACATATACTTTATTTTAACTACTTCTGATAACAACACTTGCTTTGATTGAATAAACTACAATCACATTTCTCTATAATAACCATCCTTTCTAATAACACTTTATCATAACGGTTGATTTATGTGAAATATGTTATAATATATGTTTTCTGTAACAACACTTTATTATAATCGCAACGAGGTTGTTATAGAAAGGTTTAAGGAAAAATGACACTATATATATATACATTCTTTATGTTATATACAAAAATTATACAAATTTTATACACTTTTTCGGCTACAGAATTTAAATAGTTTTGGCGCGGGCTAAAAGTGAAAAAATTCCAAAGATTTAACTGTACTACTGTGTATCATCTATTACTGCTTACTAGTCACAGTTACATATACTAAAGACATTTAACCTTATCCGTACATCCTTCAGGCTTGTGTCTAAAAGATCGAGTAGAAAGCAGAATGAATCTGGAAGCCAATTCTGTTGCAAAGAAAGAAATTCATCTGAAAACAATGGTGAAAATATTCATTACAATGACTTCCAGGTAAAATGGTCTTCATAATTTGTGCTTTATTTTTGAAGTTAAGTTATATATATACACTACACTCCTAGTAAAATTGAACCGCCAATAGCAGATTAGTTATTATTTTTATCAGGTTACCTATTAATATTTATTATAGAACTTTACTTGTAATTAAATACTAATAAGTTACCTGATTTTTGTAATATTTTTTACACCATTATTACATAGAACTTATAAATTGAACTCTTTACTTTAGCCTGATCGAGAAAATGTGAATGTTATACATATTTAAAATTCTTTTTTCTTTTGGTGATTTACAGGAAGCAGAAGGAAGTATAAGTAGTGGAATGACAAAGGAGGAAGAACAATACTGTGAAAAGGAGATAAATTTTTGGCCTGTGGATAATCATAAATATTTTGACCCTACTATGGAAAACACTCACATTAACCTAGATTTATCTCTCTCTTAATTCCTTTTTTTTTTTCTATTGTTAATTATGTGAGTATAGAGTAGACCCCTAGCTAGTAGGCCATTCTTCTTATGCTTATGTACATTGTATTTGTGATAAGAATAATAGAACTATATATGCATATTTAGGTACCAATTAACTAGTTCTTGACCATGTGAACAAAGAGATTCTAGTGGATATAACTAAGATTCTCGTTATTTTTTAGTTTCTCATGTGGTGTGCGATATTCGCATTGGTTCCTGACTAATCTGAATTTGTACTGTGTAAGGTCCATTAAAAAGTGAAGCGCTCCCTACCAATAATTTTTTATTTCCATAGCTCGAACACGACATATCTGATTAAGGGTGGAGAGATCATATCCATCCATCACAATTCTTGATATAATTTGATTTTCATTACTTGTGATGGAATGTCTCTCTTTGCTCCAATTACACCTGCATACTAATATCAAAGAAAGTCACTAGGAGGAAACGAAGGAGACATCAACATTGGACATAATATTACTCCTATAATACTTGGACAAACGTGTGACTTTTTTGGTTACAATACACACATGTAGGTTCTTCAAAAGAGTACCATTTAAACTTTCTGCAGAAACTCAATTTATTTTCAAACAACATTTACATAAGGTGAGCAAAGGTCCAATACACTTCTTTCTTTTGATCGACTAAAGTTGTCACGAATAATGAGTTTCGTATTCTGAGCATACAAGTTGGCATTCTACTAGATCGATCGATTACATTTACTAAGGTTATGATCTAGTCAAGCTTCTTTCCCCTGAAGTTGCCTCTTGGTATTTTGTTGAGGACACCAGAATCCAGCTTCTTGTAATGGCCTCGTAGCTGTTCGAGGGCATTATAGACAAAACCATCAACTTCATCTTCATATCTTTCATATAGCACTGGAAGCGTGTGGGCAGCAATGAAACCTTATACACAAGTCAAAATTCAAAAGTAGAGTCAAGACGACAACGTCCTTTCATATTTGCAACAAAATAAGCATATCAAACGCGACTAATATACAATCACCGGAATAGACCAAAACCAGTTCCTTCACTTTTGACTGAAAGTAGGTTAAACACATCCAATATTTTGGAAATGCAACTTCAACTGTACAAGGCGATACAAACTAGTTGGGATTAGGTTATAATCATGTTAGTACGATCATTTTAGGTTCTAAGTTTTCTACGAGTCTTTTAATCCTATCATAGATTTATATGGAAGTAGAAAGAATTTAAAACTTCTAGTACTATTTCTTTTTTATTGTCGGACTGAGATGAGCTTAAAATGGAGTAACATGGTCGGTTTGGATTCATCTAGCCAAACCTAACTTGCTTGGGATTGAGTCTTGCAGTAGTTGTCATAATTTCAACCGTGCGAGTACGATTATACGACTAATCACTACAAATAGAACTACTTTAAAACTTATGATCTTGTTTGTGTTAGACTAACACAGACATTCAAAAGTCAGCCAATAAAGTTAGTCAATAACAACAACAAAAAACCCTGTGAAATCCTACATGTGGGGTCTGGGGAGCATAGTGTGTACGCAGTCCTTATCCCTACATAGAGAAAGTAGAGAGGCTGTTTCCGGTAGACAATAAAGTTAGTCAAAGGACTCATTTCTACTTTTTGGAATTTATATGTGCTAGATAATAACTATAAGGTAATATCATAGGACACCGCTAAATGCATCTAGAAGTGATTCTGTTGATACTCGCGGGTCAAGATGGGTTAGGTCAATAAATTGGTCATTGCTCAACCCAGCCCAAAGTGTACTTGGGCTAAGATGGGTTGGGTCAAGATGGGCTAAACAATGGGTCATAGCCCAACCCGCCCAACTTGATCCATGTTTTAGAACCATGTTCATCTTGCATAAACAAAGCCTTTTACCTTTTATACATAAATACTATTAGTATTTTGAGAATCAAAATATATTTTCTTAAATAACAAATTAGTATTTAAAATGTGTAAGTTGAAAAATATTTTGCGGGTTCAGAATGAGCTATAAAAAATAATGAGTTAACTTGGGCTCAACCTATTTAGACCCATGAGCTAAAATATTGTAGCCCAACCCATTAATCTCTGGGCGGGTTGGATGAGTTTGGGCTCAAATTGACATCCCTAATACTCATACATTAGACAGCTTTATATCGGTGGAAAATGAAAAAAAAATCCTGTTTGATACTCAAAGGCATAAACAATACTACATGAGGATTAAAATTGTTATCATTGAAAATAAGAGATCTCTTACCAATATATAGAACAGTCAAGAAGTTGCACCAGCTTCCTATGATACCAGCAGCCCACAAGCTCACTACAACCTAGGACAACTCCGAAGACATTAGCTTCAAAGTCAGCAGCAGTATTTTACAGTAATAGAAATCTCAAGCTACAAGATTCAGTGATTAATTAGATCGTTAGCATAAATTCTTTTTACGTTTGCAAGTTTGACATCATAGGGAGGAGAGAAGATGTCAATATAGAAGAATCCTGTAACCGAAAACAAGGGGAAAAAGATGGGATATGACAAGAAAGGAAATGAATACAGAAAAGATAGGGCGGGTTAGGTAACGGCCTTTTGGGAGGGGGAGGTGTCGGGTTGAATGTCAAAAGGCTGCAACAAAATTGAGCGACCAGAGCAACTTCAACAATTTACATGCAGCAAGTTTAATAGACATTCCATATTAGTTAATCTGCTTTTCCTTTTTGGTTAATTCTCTATCCCAGAGTTGCTATTTTCTCATCACATATGGATCTTATTCAACAATGTCAGAAGAGGTCGTGAAAATAAGTTAGCAAGCAAAGAATATTTAACAAACAAAGACAGAAGCCTTGGCATCTCATAATTGAGCTGAAAAGGGAAAATTAATCAAATAAAACAATAACAGATAGAGCACCTTGCACTGCATTAACAAACAATATATGTACAGTACTATTATTTTCCGGAGGCCACTGATCAAATGGACAAGGAGACCTGAAAATGCTTGAGCAAAAGCAAAACTAACAGAGTAAGTGGGGGAATGATTACTTCCGTAAGCAACTTTTACCATCCTTCTCGAGGAAGAAACATGTGCACAGAATATATGGAAGAGAGTATTGCTAACTGCTTCCATTTTGAGGTTGTTTAGAGGGGCCAAAATGGATGTTATAAATATTATGCCGCATTTGAGAGTTGAGAAAAGTAAAAGGCCTTCTTAACCCCAAGGCTTTGGTCTAGTGGTACGAGCACAGAGAGTGAAACGTGGGTTAGGCGCACATCACGGGTTTGAACTCTGGTATTTAAGTTGCGAAGGGTAGAGGGGCAAAAAGAAAAGTAATAGACCTTCTTCGAAAACTTCCGTCAATAATTTGCTAAGTTTCTCAGACACGGGTGCGGGTGTCCGACACGGGTGTGGATCTAGAGGTCGGATCTTTCAAGATGTAAATTTTAAGATTCGGGGATACGGATCCTAATACGGATACGGGTGCGGGGATCCGGCTAAAAATAATTTTAAAAAATAAAAATCTCTCTAATTTATGAGAAATTTTGTGGCATACTTACATATAGCTTGTAAAGTGTGAATTTCCTTTTTATTCTCAAGTTGTAGATAAGTAAAAGATTGATTTCCTAGATAAGATATGCTATTTCTTCAAATTTACCCTAGTTTTAGTTCTGATTTCGGTAATCAAATTGTATCTCATCTCGAATTTTTTTGTCCGTCGTGGTCAAAGTACCCAAAATTGTTTGACCAGATCCGGTACGGATCCCATACCCACACCCATACTAGTGTCGTGTCGACACGGGTGCGGCACCTAAACTGCCATGTCGGAGCAACTTAGATAATTTGTAACCTTTATAGTAATTAATTGTCAAATGCCAGTCTCACCTCCCGTGACACAGGGGGCTCCACCACACCTTAATATAACTATAAGAATCTTTTCTCATAATTCTTACTTGTATAAAAATTGTCTTCACTCCACAGTATTTTCTAATGGTACCACAAACCTATGAAGCAAAACCTTACTTAGTCACCCTTCTGATGCCTTGTGAGCCATGATTTGATACAGTTAAAGCAAACAAAATATTCTTAAAAAAAAAATGAAAGAGGCCTCATAATTCAAATCAAGCACTTGATACTTTGTAACGGAAATTCTTGAAATTGAAATACGGAAGCATCATCTTATTCTAAGCTTATCCGTTTCAAAATAATTGAGCATAGAGATAATGATTAGTGATATCTAACATACCAGTAAGAATTGTTTCAGATCACCCCCGCATGCAATATCTTGAAGGAAGCCCAAACCATGGTTTATTTCAGCGCCTATTGCCGTGGCAATATTGATGAAGAGGTCATTAGGTAAGACAAGACGAGGAACCTTAGAATGCGACCTGTTGCCATAGAATTTAACTTCCATTAACTTGATTCAAGAATGCCAAACTAAATGACAAATGAAAACAAGAAAAGAATGACGTTGCTTCAGAACGCAAAGGATAGGTTATATTACTACCTGTTTATTACCCCAGAAGCATTTTTCCAAAGAAACTGAGCGACCATACCAATGCTCAGAGCAAAGCATAAAAGTGAGAGAAAATTGTAGTTAAGCCACTCAAATAGCACCCAGATGGCTGTAGCACTGACTAAAACACCGGCCGAGATTTTCTTGTTTCTCCACAACAGCACATCAGCAGCTACAAATTCACCGACTCGAATTGAGTATTGCTATAGTATACAGACATTATGAGATAAAAAGGCAAGAATGTAGAAAAGTACCGTACATTTGCCTCCACCCAAACAATGGTGTATTGGTTTCTGACGTCCAAATAGCCTATTGAATTGAGTACTAACAGAGCTAGCACCTTCCTCTTGAAAGAATGATGCAGATTTATGTTTCGGCCCACCATCAGAAAGAGATTCCACAATGTTGTTCAAAAGATTCTCAGCTGTTATTCCCTCCGGCATTGTTTCTTTCTTTCTTTTTGGACACATAAGAAACTAAGTCAGTCATCAGAGGAACAACATAAGATGCAAAGTCATTATGGATAGCTGCAAAATACTGCTAAAACTTAACCAAAGAAAATAAGAGTTTTTGGTAAGTAATATCTCAAAGTAGAAGAATATTGGACAAACACACAAATCATTGTAAATTAGCATTACCAATAAAAAGGGATCTCAGAAGAAATAATGAAGCAGGGGAAAACTCTGATTGAATTAGAATATAATATCTAAAATCTTACCTCTCATCAATATGGCTCACAATATGAAAGACCGCCGCAACCCGGCAAGAAGGTGAAGACGTTTGCACAAAACAAAAGCGTACACTCACACACATAAAGCATGGAGAGAAGCCTCTAACTCACCAGAGAAACACAAGTCTTCCAAGGATGCGACGAGTCACACAAGATTAATTCCAAAGCATGACACAAGTAAATCTATTGATTGTACAAAATCACGCAACTAATCACATTCCAAAAGCATTCAACAATCAGTATTTATTGCTGAACTTAGATAGCATGAATTCTTATTTTCTTTGGTAAATTTTACTCCTCCATCTCAAGTAAGAATGGGGATTCTAAAATGGTACTAATATAGATAACAATAGAACCAACGACCCCATATGTACACTTCTAAGTTATCAACAGACACCAAGATAAGAATACAAGAAAAGCCAGGAACTAGTCACAAACCATTTTGATAAGGAGTTAATTACAAACCATAAAGAACAACAGAATCTCATTTCAGAAACTAAAAAGAAACAAACTTTCATCAAAGAACCAAAATCCATAGGACCCCAAGAAAATGTAAAAATAGTGTAAAGAGGAAAATCTTTCTGACCAAGTTTATGCATTACCAATTAAAACAACAACAACAAATCCAGTGTAATCCCACAAGTGGGGTCTGGGAGAGTAGTGTGTACCAGACCTTACCACTACCTTGTGAAAGTAGAGAGTTTGTTTCCAAAAGACCCTCGACTCAAAAAGTTTATGCATAACCAAAAAGCTCAAATCTTTGTAGGAGAGAAACGGATAATCGTACACAAAACATGAACTTGAACTAGAAGATTTGTTTAGCCAAAGGGTTCATCATTTAAGTTCAAATAATATTTCTGAAGAGTATACAAATACAAACTAATCAAAGAATCATTAAATTATCCCTCAATCCCAATTTAGTTATAGTCAAGTATATGGATCTATAATTTTGCTGTATCCAGCACTCTTCATAGTTCAACTACTATTTAACAGAGAATAGTAATATTCTTCAAAACTTAACTTATCTTACATAATTCTCTAACTAATCCTTGTTTTCTATATAAAGTATCTTCCTCTCGAGTTTTAAACATCATTAATAATAATTATTTACTGGAAAGTTAAGATTTTTCAAATAAATTTGATGATATAATGATACCCTTTTCTTTTCTTGGTACCTATATGCACAAAATTGTAACAGTACAAACTAATCATAGCAATGGAACACCAAAAAGAAAAAAACACAAAAAAAGGGAAGATACTGAGGTGATGGAAGGGACTAACCAGATTGAAGAATGAACCCAACAACTCAAACTAGAGAAACTCAGCAGAAAATTCCTTTTTCCTTTTGATCAAGAAGATAATTCTGTTTTTTGGATTTTTGGTTTGTCCACTGTCTTCACCCCATCCACCCCACCACGTGTTTTATTTTATCCCGTCAGTCCTAATTTAAATTAAAATTTCCATTTTTAGTCTGACAAAAAAAAATATCTTCATATATTTAGGAAAAAAGTAATTTTAAAGTTTTCAATGTCTTCGTAAAATTTATTTTAAAATTGAAGGGGAGCTTTGGGGCAACGGTAAAGTTATTTTGGTGTGACATATAAGTTACGGATTTGAGCCGTAAAACTAGTCACTAATGTTTGCATTGTTAAAATAGCACGGACTAGCCAGTTTTCGGACTGATCATTGAAAAATAGCCGGCGTTTGTCAAGTCATTGAAAAATAGCCACTATTTTGCTGCAACACAGACCGGTCTACCATAATATACTGGAGTTCGGTGCACTTGTGTATGAACTTCCACCATATTATGCTAGACCGATATACTTTGCTGCACTACTAGAAATTCAGTAAAAACCGACCAAAGTTGGTCGGTAATGGTCAATAACCGACCAAAACGCGACCATTTATGTGTGGACGGTATTTTAGGGGTCGGAAAGGAATACCGACCAAAGTTGGTCAGAAATTACCGACCAACTTTGGTCGGTCAATTAATTCAAAAAAAAAATATTGCAAAAAAAAAAATCGACCAAAGTTGATCGGTATTTTAATTATGTAATCAAAAGATTTACCATCTGGGAATCGAACCAGGGTCTGAACTGTGGCAGGATACTATTCTACCACTAGACCATTGGTGCATTTTGTTTTAAGACGGTCTTTTATTTGATTTATACTCTTTAATTGTATTTTCGCACGAAAATAACCGACCAAAGTTGGTCGGTTTTTTTATATTAATTTTTATTTATTTTAATTGAAAAACCGACCAAAGTTGATCGGTTTCTTGAAAAATAAATTTCGCGGGACTCAAAAATAGTTTCCCGTATTTTGCGCCAAAGAAAACCGACCAAAGTTGGTCGGTTTCGTAAAAAAAAATTAAAAAAAAAATATTTTGAAAAACCGACCAACTTTGGTCGATTTTTTGACCGACCAAAGTTGGTCGATCGACCTTGGTCGGTTTTTGCCGAATTTCTAGTAGTGGTGGCTCCAGTATAATATACTGGAATTCTAGTATGTTATGCCGGAGTATTTTTCAGATTTTGAACAGTGTTTTCGTTCAAATTTATCTTTACATGAAAAATGGTAAAATTTCGATGACTTTTGAAGTTGTGGCTATTTTTGAATGACCACTTGTAAATTTGACTATTTTTGTATTTCTCCCGGCCTTAGGTTAGACTATGCACCGGGTTGCCACTTCTTTTCTTAATAAAATAATTTTATGGTAGTAGTAATATTTAAATATTATTTTAGACTATAAATTTTAAAATTATATATTTTATATTAAATATAAAGTAAATATTATCACATAAATTAGGACCAAAAAGTAAATGTTAGAGTAGGAAGCGGGGAGGGTGTGGGTGTGGGGGTGGGGGGGAGTGTTTGATTGTTTGTTGGGGATTGGAGAATATGAACTAATTGTGTGTTAGCGTTTGCATTGGAAACATAACCAAATAAGAGAAACGTGAGAAAGGTAAACAAATATTAAAAGCTTGCATACGTGGACTGAATATACAGTCAGAATCAAATTGCCATTTGTATTTAATAGCACTAACTACCCCTCCTTAATTCTCGTTCTTGGCACATTTATTCTCATTGATATTCTAAACCATTTTTTTTTTTTTGGAGTTTATAAATTTTTTAAAATTTTGAGAATTTGAGATTGATTTTTTATATTTAAATTGTAACTTTATTTTCCAAAATATAGCTCAACGAAAATTATTGCAAAAACTCAAAAATTGAATTTGTAAACTCAAAAACTCCAAATTTTCAAACAATAACACCAAACTTTGCATTGTCCACTACCAATGTACTCTTTTCGCTATCATTTAGTTGTCATGTCTGACAACTCAGAGAGTTAAACTATATTGAACTTTAATCAATATTATGATATAATATAATAAATAGGGGTAGTGTTTTTCGTATAGTTTTCAAACATTTATATTTTAATTTTTAAATATTAAGATAATCTAATTCAATTTAATTTTTAAAAATTAGTCAAATTGACTATCAAGTAGCTAAACGCGACAAAAGGGAATGGAGGAAGTAGGACTAGAGTAGTAGAGTATTATTTTTGTGAAGTTGAAAAAAAGATATTCGGGTGTCCTAGCCATGATTTCACTTAATGTTTTTCAGTTTCTATAAACTAAAGAACTTTTTTCTCTATAACATTATAGTTGAAAAAGTTTTCCGAAATTTTTTTCTGTCTCTGCAAAAATTAAAAGATTTTCAAAAAAAAAAAAAACATATTTCACGTACTTATGAAACAAACGAATATAAAACACACGTTTGGTAACTTGTAAAATATAAAGATCTTAATCAACGAATTTAATAAATTTCTTCACAATATATGATGACTATATATTGTCATACTTTCGCTAATAAACGCAAATTCACCAAAACCAATGACAATCTTCTTCCTTTTATTTTGTCTAATAATTTATCACATTCTGAAAATCAGAACGAATATTTCACAAAAGGACAGAAAGTTCTTATCATACTGTTCAAGTGAGAATCATGTGGATATATTATTGATAGACTTTGGAAGAAACATCAAATCTAATTTAGCCACGATTTTATCTTCTTCTTTTTCTTTAAAAAAAATGGGGCGTGAAAGATTACTCTTTACCCTTAATTAGAGATTTCGGCTTTAAATTATAAGAATAGAAAACTTTTTAGTAGGAAACAATCTTCTCCTATTAGCTTATCCAAATTTAAATTAGTCGGACACCTTCGGAATTCGGATACCATATGATTAAATAAAAAGAATGTCCAAAAATCAAACATAATCCAATCAATGCATATCTGATAAAATCTCATACTATAAAGGTGATTTATTTTTCTAATTCAAGTGTACAGCTTGGTAATTTCTCAACACTGTACAATTTCCTCGGTCTACATCTTACCTAACAGACAACTCCAATACTACTAGCTAAGGAAAATCCCAAATGATATGGGGACAAATTTCTGGGAGCTTTATATCAAAGCTCAAGAAGACTGAATTACTCTTACCTTTAATAAAAGGTTTTGGGCTCGAGTTCTATGAATAAAAAAAAAAAATTATTAGTAGGGAGCGTTTTTTCTTTTAATGGGTCTCACTCTAGACGATCCGGATTAAGCGGGATCCCAATAATGGAAGAAAAAAAAAGACTGAATTAAAAAAAAAAAAAAAAAAAAAAATACACAAAAAACTTCAACTGATGCTTGCGTCAGAGTAGACTGCCAACATTATATCCCTTTGGGGTGTGACTCTTACCATAACCTTGCGTTCACATATTTTGTGCATCGGACGGTCTTTTTTACGCATAAAGAACTTCAAGAAGACTCTGCAGAACTAGTGCAGACTGGTGGATTCTGCTTGCCTACAAAACTTGGGTCAACATTCTGGCAACTAGACTTGGCTGGCCCTTCATTTCCCTTATAGGTTATGTCAATATCTCCAACTTCTACACCTTCACATGGCACACCTTTACTGCAGTTAATTTGTATAGCATCTTGAGTTCTTGATGTTCCTCGTATGTTCTTGAAACTCACTTTGCTAATCTTCACTTGTGATGGCAACTGCAAATTAAATCAATTAAAATATAAGGTGCATTTAACTAACAGTGACGTACGCAAGATTTCATGTAAAGGACATCAATCTATTGTCACAATTCCAAGTTGTAATTAAGTTTTGGTCTGACGTACGTCCAGTTGATTTCAAGGTTTTTCTTGTTCTAATATATATTTAATTTCAAACAGTGTCAGTCTATTATATAGTACTATATAAGAAAAATCTTATGCGAAATGGGTGGGGTGATCAAGGGCGGATTTAGGGGGTGGAAGTTGCCGAAAAATTACACACTATATATAAGTTAAAATCTATTTTTTATATCTATATATTATGTTTTGAATTCCATTAATATAACCAAAAGCATAACTTAGTGGCCATGTGGGTCCAAAATCTTTTTGAGGTCATTGGTTCAATTCCACTAACTACAATCTCATTAAATTTTTAATTCTTTTTCTTTTTTGAACCCCCTTAGTAAAAATCCTGCCTCCGCCACGAGGATGACCCCCCACCACCACCACCACAAAAGGGTGTCTCGGCTACTGATATTTTTTATAGTTATTGACTATGCTTATGTGTAAAGTATAGTCGATCATAACTCCGAGTAATAAGGAGGAAGATTGCGTTAGGCTGAAATAGCGTAGTTAAAGATAAGGTACTTACATCTTTCTTGCACTGATTATAAGGGCAATAGAGTTGATCAATGACAACAGGATTGCTAACATTTTGCACAATAATATCCTCATAGTGCAAATCTCTAACAACACCATTATGTGAAGCTGGCCATGTCTTCACCCTTACACCATTGTCAGTGTCAATAAATGTGCAATTTTGCACAAAAACTCCAACCACAGGCAATTCCCCTGGAGTTTTTCCTAGGCTACCAACACTAATTCCATGGCCAGGTCCACATGTCACATTTGTTATGTACATTTGTTGAACTCCATCACCAATTGATATGCAATCATCTCCTGTGCCAATTTGTGAATTTGTGATGTTTACACCTCTTGATCTTGCAACATGGATACCATCTGTGTTTAGGCTTTGTGCTGGAGGTTTTATGTTAACTCCAATGAAGGTTAAGTTCTTGCACCCTAACACATTAATATGGAATAATTTGCTGTCCAATGAAGTTATGTCTCTGATTATGGAATTTGTCAGAAAGTTGAAGCTCAAATTCTGCACACCCAAAAAAAGAAAAATTGATGAAAGATGGACTCGGTTGAAAAGTCTAAACTTAAATTCATAAACTCAGGCTTTCAAGTGTATTTGGTATGACGGAAGTCAAATCGATTTTCAGAAAACATGACAAATAGTTTCTCTATAAATTGCTTTCTGGTCTTGTTTGGTCGATGAGTTAGAAATATTTTTCGACAATATTTATAAATGATTAAGCGTAATATTAACAAATCTGATGAGTATATTGCTGATAAAAAATATTAATAATAATAAAAATAATAATATTTAGCTAGACATTAGTTGGAGGAAATAAATAATATGAAATTAAAAGTTAAGATAGTTGAAAGAAAAATGACTTCCGCTCAAAGTAAGAAAAGTCATTTTACCACCAAAAAAATGACTTTTTCTTAAAAAATACGTATATTTTTCAAATAATGATTTCTGTCATATAAAACAGGCCGAGAAAAGGTTGACAGAATATGACTTACATTCAGAAGTTTACCGCAACTTTCTGAATTTTTACAGTCATTTTGTGCCCAACCTTGTTCTCCTTGGCCATCAAAAATTCCACCACCAGATAGTGTGAAATGATCAATATGATTAATAGTTAACCATTCCATATCTTTCTTGAGTTGGCTTGGATTTGGAGGAGCTTTCAAAGTGGCTTGAATTTGAAGTTCTATAGGGGCTTTGCAATTACCTTCTAGCCTCACTTGATTCATCAAATATATGCCTTTTGGGATCACAACTTTACTTGGGATTTTTGAATTGCATGCCTCCTTAAATGCACTTAATAGAGCCTATAATTGTTTTACACACCACCAAAAAAAAATGAAACGTAAATGAGTAATTAGTAGCTTTGACCACATGCAACCAAGAATAGTAAAGTTTAACGTACTATATTCCATGCTATGTTGTTCGGACACTCCAAAAATACTCCATACATATATTGGATCCTCAAAAATGCACTACTTTTGAAGGATTCGACACGCACCCAACGCCATTCTGAAGAGTACAAAAAGGGCAGCCCGATGCACAAGGCATCCCGCGTTCACGCAGGGTCCAGGGAAGAGCCACACCCGAAGGAATGTGGTGTAGACAGCCACTCTCATGCAAGCATTAGTGGCTTCTTCCATGACTCGAATTTGTGGCTTATAGGTCACACAGAGACATTTTGAAGAGTACGAGCAACGTAAATGTTACTAGCAAAAAACAATGTCGTAGCGAATTTAAACCGGGCGATTCACTATTTCTAGCTCGGATATATAATGAGCACATCCTAATGATTCTAAATTCTGAATTCACCGTTGAAACTACATATATCCACCAGCTGTATTATTTGAGATAAATGGATAGAGGTAAAATGGTTGATTTACCTTGCTAATATCTTCATTGCTATCAGGCTTTGCACCAAATTTAGTCACATCAAAAACTGCAGGTTGAGATTCTCCTGTGTACACTAGAAATACAAGTGCAAATGCAAATGGTAATTTGAAGTTCAAATACATCTTGTTTATTATAAGATCTTTCTTCTGTTTCTATAAATATCTTTTGGATAATTTATTGTGTTTTAAAAGGTAACTGATTGTTTGACGCTTTTTATAGTGTCATAAAGAAGAATTTGACACCATTAAAATTTTCAAACCAGCTTTTATGTCAACCATTTGTTTGAGATAATTGGTTTAAATTTAGTGGTTTATCTTATTTCTTTTTTGTTCTTCTCTTAATACATTTTCTTTTTGTCTTACAGTGAAGAGCCTAATTAAAGACCACTAAAGCAATTTGCCATTGACCTTAAAAATCTCAAAAATATGGTAAATATAGTTGAAACTTTAGTAATCTAGTGCTTATGGTTGGGGAATTAGATCAAGACTCTCTTGTTTTATTGGCCAAACCCGTAAGCGACCCATTAAAGTTGGCTCCACATTTTATTTTGACACTTCTAACTCATTTTCTCATGTGCCACTTAAACACAAAACGCTGACCAGTCAAAAATACGAAGAGTGTGTAATTCACACCCGGCTTATGTGGCAAACAACAAATTAAACGATGACATGTGGCATTTGTTCCCAAATAATTTATAATATATTCTGAGAGAAAAAAAGAAACTATCTTTTCAATTACCCCCACCTATGTCTTCTTCTCTGCTCACCCAATCCTCTGATTCTATCATATTCCCACAACTACCAGCACTTTCACCACTAAAATCTTCACTGGCTTCAATAGGAAATCTTCTATCACTGGCTTCAAGTTGTCATTTCACTTAGATAATTTCTCTCATTTCTCGAATTTGTTTTTTGTGTTCTAATTTGACTATCATTTTTTATTTAGTTGATTCAGTGCAATATAGAGAAAACTGATCTTTTACATATTTGCATCAAGAAACCAGAGATGATACTCCTGCATAACTAATAAATTTAACGAGTTTTGATTGAAAAGAGAAATCAATTTGACATTATGGGATTTTGTAACGTAAATTTGTGCCCTCAATGTTCTTGGATATCATAAATAGAGGTTACACAGACTTGCTCATTTTTTATGTAATGATGGGGAATAGATTTACAAGGTGTAACACTCCGAAAAAATTCGAAGAGTTTTAAGACCATTAAGGAGATTGGCGGGTGCTAATTATATTAATTTGGGTATGAACAAGACTGATAATTTGAATGATATCAATTGATAATGATAATATATGTATGAGGTACATTAAGAATGGTTTATGGTCTAAAAAAAGCTCTAAGGCTAAGTCAAGTTGAAAATTATATGATGGGATAAAGTTTCTAGTGAGTTCGCACAAGACCTAACTTCAAACGAGCATAACTCTCATGATAGGAAGAGTTATATGGTGTATACTATCAAAAGAAAGGTCTATGTGTCTAGTTTCTAATGCTTCAAATCGTTTGTTATTTGGAGATTCCTACAAGAAGTTATGGCATTTTTACTAAAGGGTGGCAGAACAGCTACGCGAGTCTTGCGTAGCCTACGCAACATTGCGTAGGCAAATCCAGTAGCTTCAAAGGTCATTTTAAGAGCTGAAAACGTGGGTTTAGTGAGAGAATGGGTTAGTTCTTCATCTTGGAATGGATTTCTAGAGAGAAGGAGGAGCTCTTCCACCATGGATACACTTCAAGGTAAGCTATTTTGGTACAAGGATGATTATATAACATCATTTAGTGATAATACTAACATTATTATGGATCAAATCCATAGAAAATGGGTTGAATCTTCAAGAACACCAAAAAGAGAAAAAGTTAGATTCTTCCACCAAGAGGTAATCCCTTCACTTGAGCTTCATATATATGTCATATTGGAGTATGAGTAGCATGTTTATGAGTTTTATTTGAAGTTGTAATGGGATATTGTATGAACCCTAAGGGAGGGTCTTGAAAATGATATTTTGGGCAAAGAAGAAGATGAATAGTGATTAATTGATATAAAAAAAATTATTTTGAGTTTTTAATGATTCCAATAGACTTGATAACTTAATTGATGAACGAATTGAATAGGGAATCACCATTTTGACAAGATATAACACTAGTTCTTGAAATGGGTATTCTTGAACATAAGGTTTTGTTGGAGAAGTTAATGAATAGTGACTTAATGATGTTGGATAATTAAAATAATATTATTAATGACTCCAAATGAGTATTAAATGATAAGAATGTAATTGAATAGGCTAATAGATGAGCCTACTGGATAATTTGGAATGGTTGAAGGCTTGTTGCAAATTATGAAGCCTAAATGAATATTTATGAATCTTTTCGTATTTATTTTGATGTAGTTGGGATATCTAATGGTAGGTATTGAATTATGGGTGATATTTGGACATTTTAATCAATTGGAGCATTGTAGTATTTTCAGAGTTTGAAGATTTGAGGGTCGAGTTGAGGTCGGATTTTGGTAAAATTGGTATGGCTAGACTCGTGGTTGAATGGGCTATCATGTGTTAACCCAAAAGGTCATCTTATGTTTTAGAACTCGAATATGCGCTCTTAAGACTTAAAAATCTCATTTTCACCCTCCTCAATTTGCGTGCGCAGTCCGGACAGGTTTCTGGAAAGCTTTTATGTTGAAAATAAGAATTTATACCTTAAAAGTTGATTTTAGTTCACTTCGATCAATATTTTTGGTAAACGGGTCCAAATCCGTATTTTAACGGTCCCAGTGGGTCCATATCGAATTATGGGACCTGAGCGTATGCCCGGAATATAATTCGGAGGTCCCTAGCTCAAGTTATGAATTTTTGATAAAAATTAAAAGTCTGAAAATTATTTATTTTTAAGAATCGATTGATATTTGGCATTGTTAGTATCGGGTCCGTATTTTGGTTCCGGAGTCCGGTACAGGTTCATTATGATATTTAAGACTTGTCTGTAAAATTGGTGAGAAACGAAGTTGATTTGACGTGATTCGGACCTTCGGTTGAGAAAATAGTAACTTTACAGTGTTCTTGAGAATTCTATTTGATTTGGTGCTAAATTTAGAGTTCTAGGTATTATTTTGGTGATTTAATCGCTCGAGCAAGTCCGTATGATTTTTTTAGACTTGTGTGCATGTTTGGTTTGGAGCCCCGAGGGCTCGGGTGAGTTTCGGATAGGCCACGGGATGTTTTGGACTTTGGAAATCTGGTCTTTTCTGTAGAGTCTGGGTTCTGGCATGTCCTTCTTCACGTTCGCGAAGGTCCTCTCGCGAACGCGAAGAGTAAACTGATAAGGCTGGGATTTTTTCTTCGCGAACGCGAAGGCTTAGTCGCGAACGTGAAGCGATGGGGGCGTTACCCTTCGCGAACGCGTAGTGTTAGGCACTGGGGAGGGGGAGTCAGCCTTTTCTTCATCGCGGACGCGAACACTGTCTCGCGAACGCGAAGATCAGGGAAGGGTAGCTTACGCGAACGCGAGCACTGTCTCGCGAACGCGAAAGCTTGGCAGCCTATACTCTTCGCGAATGCGACAGTGCTCTCACGAACGTGATGAACACTGTCGCCCAGTACTTAACAGAATCCAAACACGGGATTTAGCCAAAATTCATTTTCTCAAAAACCAAACGGTGTGAGGCGATTTTTCAAGAGTCATTTCTTCCCCAAAGTGTTGGTAAGTGATTCTAAACCATTTTCTTTTAATTACCCATTACATTTCTTGAAGTTTCAACCAAAAATCTAGAGTTTTCATGGTAGAATTAGGGATTAGGATAGAAACTAGGGATTTCGGCAATTTAGACCTCAATTGGAGGTCGGATTCCAAAACCAATTATATATTCGGGCTCGGGGATGAATGGGTAAATGAATTTTGGTCCGAACCTCGGATTTTGACCAAGCGGGTCCGGGATCGATTTTTCGACTTTTTGGAGGAAAATTTGAGAAATTTAATTTATGCAATATAATTAATTTCTTTAGCAATATTTGTTATTATTGAGTCAGTTTTGAATAGATACGAGTAGTTTGGAGGTGAATTCCAGAGGAAAAGTTGTGATTAAGAATTAAGTGGCCTTCGGAGCGAGGTAAGTGTTGTGTCTAACCCTGACTTGTGGGAATTAGGAACCTTAGATTACTTGCTAAGTTAAATTCATGTGAGCGGCGTATATGTGAGGTGATGAGTACTTATGCGCCGCCAATTTACCTGTTTTCCATATTTCTCTGTTTTTCTTATATTGTCTCACTCCTATACCTAATTGCTACGTGTTATAACTAGTGTTGTTCAATTTGTCGTTCTTATCATGTTTACGGATTTTTTGGTGATAATTTAGTTTTTGTTTCAAAATTGAGATTGATATTATGGAACTAAATGTTTAAGTAAGGTTTGTACTTGTTGTTCTATCTCTTTGTTGTTATTTATGTATTGCATTATGGTAAGGGAGAGTGCTAATGCACGAAGGGTGATGTTGTGCCATATTGTGAGTGTTAATGCACGAAGGGTGATGCCGTGCCATATTGTGAGTGTTAATGCACGAAAGGTGATGCCGTGCCATGATATGAGAGTTAATGCACGAAGGGTGATGCCGAGCCGTTTCTATTAATTTTATGGTGAGATTGAGAGTAAAAGCACGAAGGGTGATGCCGTGCATTTTTCCTTACTGTATTCACTATTCATGTTGATTCATGGTATATTGACTGCTCCGGTGATTATTATGTTGTAGTTCTTTATCTGGTATTCCCCACAGTATGTTTTCCCCTCCCGACATTTCCTGTTTAGTTCTTCATTTCTGTTATTTGCATATACACTGTTAAATTGTACAGGTTGATTTGTAGGTGCCTTACCTTAGCCTCGTCACTACTTCGTCGAGGTTAGGCTCGACACTTACCAGTACATGGGGTCGGTTATACTAATACTGCACTCTGCACTTTCTATGCAGATTTTGATATCGGCTCGGGATGATCGAGATTTTGCTATTGGACTGATGACCGGAGACTCAAGGTAGATCTATCGGCGTTCACAGACCTTGAAGTTCCCGTCTATCTTTTCTATTCCACTGTTTCTTTCATTCAGACGGTTGTATTTCTTTCAGACTATTACCTGTAGTAAATTCTAGAATGCTCGTGAATTGTGACTCCAGATCCGGGTGGTAGTAATTAATACAGTTTTATGATATTCCGTACTTATTATATTTCATCTTAGTTGATTATTGTTAATTACTAAATTGGAATAAGGAAATAGGTTTAATGATTCTCTAGTGTTGGCTAACCTAGCAAGTGAAATGTTAGGTGCCATCATGGTCCCGTCAGTGGGAAATTTCGGGTCGTGACAGTTGGTATCAGAGCCCTAGGTTGTCTAGGTCTCACGATTCATGAGCAAGCTTAGTAGAGTCTAGAGGATCGGTACGGAGACATCTGTGCTTATCTTCCAGAGGCTATGAAGTTTAGGAACAAGTTTCACTTCTTTTCTTCTCTGTCGTGCGATTTTGCTTTCTCAATGCTGATTGAACTCTTCCACTCTTATTCTCTCGCAGATGGTGAGAACACGTATCGCTTCCTCAGCTGAGCAGCAGCCAGAGCCTCCAGTGGCAGCTCCTACGCGGGGCAGAGGTCGAGGCCGAGGCAGGGGCAGGGCTTAGCGTAGGGCCTGAGCAGCAGCCCTAACAGTGGAGCCTCAGATAGAGCTTGACGAGGAGGTTTTAGCCCAGACTATTCCTGCCAGACTAGCTCGGGTTCCGGAAGGGTTCATTGCTACCCCAATACTTCAAGATATTTTGGTCCATTTGGTGGGTCTTATGGAGATTGTGGCCTAGACTGGCACATTTACCATGGCACCAACACTCTCTCAGGCTGGAGGAGGACCCCAGACTCCTACCACTCCCGCTCCTGAGCAGATACAATATCAGTCTCCAGCAGCTCAACCAGTCGGATTAGTTCAGCCGGTTATTGTGGCACAGGTCGGAGATGGGCCAGCTATGTCTTCTGAGGCTTTATGGAGATTGGACAGGTTTACCAAGATCTTTCCTGTTCACTTCAGTGGTGCTCCTTTAGAGGACCCCCGGGAGTATCTTGATAGCTATCACGAGGTTCTACGAAACATGGGTATAGTGGAGACTAATGGGTTTTGCTACATTTCAGATGACTGGTTCCGCCAAGAAATGGTGGAGAGATTACTTGTTGACCAGAACAGCTGGGTCGCCTACTCTTACTTGGGACCAGTTCTCTCAGCTCTTCATAGAGAAGTTTCTGCCTATCACACTGAGAGAGGAGCGTCGCCGTCAGTTTGAGCGTCTCCAGCAGGGCAGTATGACTGTTAATCAGTATGAGACCCATTTTGTGGATTTGGCCCGTCATGCTATTCTTGTGCTTCCCAACGAGAGAGAGAGAGAGAGAGAGAGAGAGAGAGAGGGTGAGGAGGTTTATTGATAGACTTGCTCAGCCTATCAGATTGCAGATGGCTAAGGAGATTGGGAGTGAGATTTCTTTTCAGGCGGCTGCTAATGTCGCCAGACGAGTCAAAATGGTTCTTACTCAGGGAGGTCAGGGGTCTGACAAGAGACCTCGTCATTCCGGTGAGTTCAGTGGTGCCTCATCTAGAGGCAGAAGTACTTTTGGTAGAGGCCATCCTCCCAGGCCATTTCATTCAGCACTCCAGGCATCCCACGGTGCCTTAGGTGATCTTGGCCCTCAGATGCATTATTCCGACCAGTTAGCCTATGGTGCACCACCAGCTCTTATTAGTGCACCTCCACTCTAGAGTTATCAAGGTGGTTATTCAGGTCGACAAGGTCAGTTTCAGGGTCAATAGTCATAACAGCCGAGGTTATGTTATACTTGTGGTGATCCGAGGCACATTGCGAGATTTTTCCCTCGGGCAACGGGCAGCTCACAACATCAGAGTTCTCGTGCTATGGTTCCGGCACCAGTTGCTGCACCACCTGCTCAGCCATCCAGAGGTAGGGGTCAGGCAGCCAGAGGTAGGGGCCAGACAGTTGGAGGTGGAGGTTAGGCCGTTAGAGGTGGAGACCAGCCAGCTTGAGGTCGTCCCAGGGACGTAGTTCATGGTGATGGTGCCCAGCTCCGGTGTTATGCTTTCCTAGCCAGGCCTAAGGCTGAGTCATCTGACGTTGTTATCACAGGTACTGTTTCAGTTTGCAGTAGAGATGCTTCAGTTCTATTTGATCCGGGATCTACTTACTCCTATGTGTCATCCTATTTTGCTTCCTATTTGGTTGTGCCCCGTGATTCTTTGAGTGCTCCTGTGTATGTATCCACATCAGTAGGAGATGCTATTGTTGTAGATCGTGTTTATCGTTCGTGTGTGGTCACCATTGGGAGTCTTGAGACTCGTGTAGATCTTCTACTTCTCGACATGGTTGATTTTGATGTCATACTGGGTATGGATTGGCTGTCACCTTATCATGCTATATTAGATTGTCATGCCAGAACGGTGACCTTAGCCTTGCAGGGGTTGCCTCGATTAGAGTGAAGAGGGAACCTTGGCCATTCTGCCAACAAAGTTATCTCTTATGTGAAGGCTCGACATATGATCGAGAAGGGGTGTCTAGCTTATTTGGCTTATGTCCGCAATTCTAGTGCGGAGGTTCCTTCCATAGATTCGGTGCCGGTTGTTCGTGAGTTTCCAGAGGTGTTTCCTGCAGACCTGTCGGGGATGCCACCCGACAGGGATATTGATTTCTACATTGATTTGGCTTCGGGCACTCGGCCTATTTCCATTCTGCCATATCGCATGGCCCCGCCAGAGTTGAAAGAATTTAAGGAGCATTTGCAAGATTTGCTTGATAAGGGCTTCATTAGACCTAGTGTCTCGCCCTGGGTGCACCTGTGTTGTTTGTGAAGAAGAAAGATGGATCGATGAGGATGTGTATAGATTATCGGTAGTTGAACAAAGTCACCATCAAGAACAAATATCCATTGCCAAGGATTGATGATTTATTTGATCAGCTTCAGGGTGCCAAGGTGTTTTCAAAGATTGATTTGAGATCTGGCTACCATCAGTTGAGGATTAGGGCATCCGATGTTCCTAAGACAGCTTTTCGGACTCGGTATAGGCATTATGAGTTTCTAGTGATGTCATTTGGGCTGACAAATGCCCCAGCAGCATTCATGGATTTGATAAACCGGGTGTTCAAACCCTACTTGGATTCCTTTGTGGTTATGTTTATTGATGATATCTTGATCTACTCCCATAGTCGAGAGGAGCATGAGCAGCACCTTCAGATCGTTCTTCAGACTCTGAAAGACAGCCAGTTATATGCTAAGTTCTCAAAATGCGAGTTTTGGTTGAGTTCAGTTGCTTTCTTGGGTCACGTTGTATCAGCAGAGGGTATTCAGGTAGATCCTAAGAAGATTGAGGCAGTCCAGAACTGGCCTAGACCCACATCAGCTACAAAGATCCATAGTTTTATAGGTTTGGCGGGCTATTACCGTCGATTTGTGGAGGGGTTTTCATCCATAGCAGCCCCGTTGACCAGATTGAACCAGAAAGGTGCCCCATTGAGGTGGTCAGACGAGTGTGAAGCGAGCTTTCAGAAGCTCAAGACTGCTTTGACCACGACACCGGTATTGGTGTTACCCACAAGTTCAGGATCTTATACAGTATATTGTGACGTATCTAGTATAGGTCTGGGTGTAGTATTGATGTAGGGTGGCAAGGTTATTGCATATGCTTTGCGGCAGATGAAGGTTCACGAGAATAATTACCCTGTTCATGATCTAGAGCTGGCAGTCATTGTTCACGCGCTGAAGATTTGGAGGCACTATCTTTACGGCATGCCATGTGAGGTATTCACTGATCATCGGAGCTTGCAGTATTTGTTCAAGCAGAAGGAACTCAATTTGAGGTAGAGGAGGTAGCTGGAGCTACTAAAAGACTATGATATCACCATAGTGTATCATCCCGGGAAGGTCAATGTTGTGATCGATGCTTTGAGTAGAAAGTCAGTCAGTATGGGTAGCCTTGCATATATTCCAGTTGGTGAGAGACCGCTTGTATTGGATGTTCAGGCCTTGGCCAACCAGTTCGTGAGGTTAGATGTTTCTGAGCCCAGCCGTGTTCTAGATTATACAGTTGCTCGGTCTTCTTTGTTTGAGTGCATCAGAGATCGGCAGGCTGACAATCCTCATTTATTTGTCCTTAGAGACACAGTGCGATACGGTGGTGCCAAGAAGGTTACTGTTGGAGATGATAGAGTTTTAAGGATGTAGGGTCGTATTTGCGTGCCTAATATGGATGGACTTCGTGAGTTTATCCTTGAGGAGTCCCACAGTTCCCGGTATTCTATTCATCCGGGCACTACCAAGATGTATCAGGACTTGAGACAACATTATTGGTGGAGGCGAATGAAGAAGGACATAGTTGCCTTTGTAGCTCGTTACCTAAATTGCCAGCAGGTAAAGTGTGAGCATCAGAGACCTAGTGGTTTACTTCAGAGGTTAGATATTCCTGAGTGGAAGTGGGAGCGTATCCCTATGGATTTTGTTGTTGGACTCCCACAGACTCAGAGGAAGTTCGATGCAGTTTGGGTTATTGTGGACATGCTGACTAAGTCTGCGCATTTCATTCCTGTGGCAGTTACCTATTCCTCGGAGCGGTTAGCAGAGATTTACATTCGTGAAATCGTCTGTCTTTACGGTGTGCCCGTGTCTATCATTTCTGATCGAGGTACGCGGTTTACCTCGCACTTTTGGAGGGCAGATCAGCATGAGTTGGGTACGCGGGTTGAGTTGAGCACAATATTTCATCCTCAGACGGACGGGCAGTCCGAGCGTACTATTCAGATCTTGGAGGATATGCTCCGCGCTTGTGTTATAGACTTCGGAGGATCATGGGATCAGTTCTTTCCCCTTGCAGAGTTTGCCTACAATAATAGTTATCAGTCGAGCATTCAGATGGCCAGTTAGGTGATTCGAGCCGGGAGAGGCTCGGTTGTTGGGCACAGACTTAGTATAGGATGCCTTGGATAAGGTCAAGATTATTCAGGATCAACTTCGCACAGCTCAGTCCATGCAGAAGAGTTATGCCGACCGTAGAGTTCGTAATGTTGCATTCATGGTCGGAGAGAGAGTGTTACTTTGGGTATCACCCATGAAGGGTGTAATGAGGTTCGGAAAGAATGGCAAGTTGAGCCCTAGGTATATCGGACCTTTTGAAATTCTGGAGAGAGTGGGAGAGGTGGCTTACAGGCTTGCGTTGCCACCTAGTTTAGCATCTGTTCATCCGGTATTCCATGTGTCCATGCTTCGAAAGTATCACGGCGATCCGTCCCATGAGTTAGATTTTAGCTCTGTCCAGTTGGACAAGGATTTAACTTACGAGGAGGAGCCGGTGGCAATTCTAGCCCGACAAGTTCACCAGTTGAGATCAAAGAGTTACCCTTCAGTTTGAGTGCAGTGTAGAGGTTAGCCTATTGAGGCAGCTACTTGGGAATCCGAGTCCGATATGCGGAGTAGATATCCCCACCTTTTCACCAGCCCAGGTACTTTTCTATGTCCGTTCGAGGATGAACGGTTATTTTAGAGGTGGAGAATGTGATGATCCAAAAGGTCATCTTATGTTTTAGAACTCGAATCTGTGCTCTTAAGCCTTAAAAATCTCATTTTTACCCTCATCGATTTGTGTGCACAGTCCGGGAAGGTTTCCGGAAAGCTTTTATATTGAAAATTGATGAAAATAAGAATTTATGCCTTAAAAGTTGATTTTAGTTGACTTCGCTCAACATTTTTGGTAAACGGGCCAGGATCCATATTTTGACAATCCCGATGGATCCGTATCGAATTATGGGACCTCGGCGTATGCCTGGAATCGAATTAGTAGGTCCCTAGCTCAAGTTATGAATTTTTGATGAAAATTAAAAGTTTGGAAATTATTTGTTTTTAAGAATTGATTGATATTTGGCATTGTTAGTATCGGGTCCGTATTTTGGTTTCGGAGCCCGGTACAGGTTCATTTTGATATTTAAGACTTGTTTGTGAAATTTGGTGAGAAACGGAGTTGATTTGACGTGATTCGGACCTTCGGTTGAGAAAATAGTAACTTTAAAGTGTTCTTGAGAATTTTATTTGGTTTGGTGCTACATTTAGAGTTCTAGGTATTATTTTGGCGATTTAATCGCACAAGCAGGTCCGTATGATATTTTTAGACTTGTGTGCATGTTTGGTTTGGAGCTCCGAGGGCTTGGGTGAGTTTCGGATAGGCCACAAGATGTTTTGGAATTTGAAAATCTGGTTTTTTTGTAGAGTCTGGGTTCTGGCATGTCCTTCTTCGCGTTCGCGAAGGTCCTCTCGCGAACGCGAAGAGTAAACTGATGAGGCAGGGATTTTTTCTTCGCGAACACGAAGGCTTGGTCGCGAACGCAAAGCGATGAGGGTGTTAGCCTTCGCGAACGCGTAGTGTTAGGCACTGGGGAGGGGGAGTCAGCCTTTTCTTCATCGCGAACGCGAACACTGTCTCGCGAACGCGAAGACCAGGGACGAGTAGCTTACACGAACGCGAGCACTGTCTCGCGAACGCGAAGGCTTGGCAGCCTATACTCTTCGCGAATGCGACAGTGCTCTCGCAAACGCGATGAACACTGTCGCCCAACAATTAACAGAATCCAAACACGAGATTTAGCCAAAAATTCATTTTTCTCTAAAACCAAACAGTGTGAAGCAATTTTTCAAGAATCATTTCTTCCCCAAAGTGTTGGTAAGTGATTATAAACCATTTTCTTTCAATTACCTATTACATTTCTTGAATTGTCAACCAAAAGTCTAGAGTTTTCATGGTAGAATTAGGGGTTAGGGTTGAAACTAGGGATTTCGGGAATTTAGACCTCAATTTGAGGTCGAATTCCAAAACCAATTATATATTCGGGCTCGGGGATGAATGGGTAAATGGATTTTGGTCCGAACCTCGGGTTTTGACCAAGCGGGCCCGGGGTCGATTTTTCTACTTTTTGGAGGAAAATTTGGAAAATTTAATTTATGCAATATAATCGATTCCTTTACCAATATTTGATATTATTGAGTCATTTTTGAATAGATACGAGTGGTTTGTAGGTGAATTCCAAAGAAAAAATTGTGATTGAGAATTAAGTGGCTTTCGGAGCGAGGTAAATGTTGTGTCTAACCCTGACTTGAGAAAATTAGGAACCTTAGATTACTTGCTAAGTGAAATTCATGTGAGCGGCGTATATGTGAGGTGACGAGTACTTATGCGCCGCCAATTTACCTTTTTTCCATGTTTCTCTGTTTTTCTTGTATTGTCTCACTCCTATGCCTAATTGCTACGTGTTATAACTAGTGTTGTTCAATTTATCGTTCTTATCATGTTTACGGATTTTCTGGTGATAATTGAGTATTTATTTCAATGTTGAGATTGATATTATGGAACCAAATGTTGAAGTAAGGTTTGTACTTGTTATTCTATCTCCCTGTTGTTATTTATGCATTGCATTATGGTAATGGAGAGTGTTAATGCGCGAAGGGTTGATGTCGTGCCATATTGTGTGTGTTAATGCACGAAGGGTGATGTCGTGCCATATTGTGAGTGTTAATGCACGAAAGATGATGTTGTTCCATGACATGAGAGTTAAAGCACGAAGGGTGATGCCGTGCCGTTTCTATTAATTTTATGGTGAGATTGAGAGTAAAAGCACAAAGGGTGATGTCGTGCATTTTTCCTTACTGTATTCACTATTCCTGTTGATTCATGGTATATTGACTGCTCCAGTGATCATTTTGTTGTAGTTCTTTATCCCTCCCAACATTTCCTATCCCTCCCGACATTTCCTGTTTAGTTCTTCATTTCTGTTATTTGTATATACACTGTTAAATTGTACAGGTCGATTTGTAGGTGCTTTGCCTTAGCCTCGTCACTACTTCGTCGAGGTTAGGCTCGACACTTACCGGTACATGGGGTCAGTTGTACTGATACTGTACTCTGCATTTTCTGTGCAGATTTTGATACCGGCTCGGGTTGATCGAGATTTTGCTATTGGTCCGCTGTCCGAAGACTCAAGGTAGATCTATCGGCGTTCACAGACCTTGAAGTTCCATTCTATCTTTTCTGTTCTATTGTTTCTTTCATTCAGACAGTTATATTTCTTTCAGACTATTACTTGTAGTAAATTCTAGAATGCTCGTGAATTGTGACTCCAGATCCGGGTGGTAGTAATTAATACGGTTTTATGATATTTCGTACTTATTATATTTCATCTTAGTTAATTATTATTAATTACTGAATGGAAATAAGAAAATGGGTTTAATGATTCTCTAACGTTGGCTCGTCTAGCAAGTAAAATGTTAGGCGTCATCACGGTCTCGCCGGTGGAAAATTTCGGGTCGTGACATATCAGATTTTGTAACTTTGTCGGATTCCGAGACGTGGCCCCCATGAGTGATTTTTGAGGTGTAATTTCGGATTTTATGAAAAATATTAGTATTTTGATATGGAATTAATTCCTATAATTTTGTGAACTAAATCAAATTAATTGTGGCTAGATTCGAGCCGTTCGGAAGTTGATACGTGTAGAATGGAATTTTTGGAGAATTGTTTAGTTTGATCGACATTGGATTCGTCTTGTTCGAGGTAAGTAACTCTTCTAATCTTGGAGCTGAGGGTATGAACCCTGAATATATGTATTATGTGAATTTTTGGGAGGTGACGCACATGCTAGGTGAGGGGCGTGTGGGTGTGCACTATAGAAATTATGACGTAATTATTTTCGTGAAATTTTGTAGTCAAATA
Organism: Nicotiana tabacum; assembly: GCF_000715075.1. Taxonomy (NCBI): domain Eukaryota; kingdom Viridiplantae; phylum Streptophyta; class Magnoliopsida; order Solanales; family Solanaceae; genus Nicotiana; species Nicotiana tabacum. The sequence goes on from NC_134100.1 coordinate 86,802,580, forward strand.
ATCTTGGCATTTTCTATGTAGTTTTATGTGTTGAAGAAATTGAGCTGAGAATCATATTAAAAATCATGTTGAGGCTTTGTTCCAGTATTATTGGGACCCACAGAGGTCGTATTGCTGTGAATTATTTGTTTTAAATTAAAAATTCATACTCAGTCATATTCATGTCATTACATATCATATCTCATTCTCTGTTGTTATATATTGATACATTATATCATTATTTTCGGGCTATTTTTATGACATTGTGAGCCCATGAGAAAGAGAATAGAGAGATTGATGACTGAGTGAGGCCGATGGCCTGATTGTGAGGATAATTATGGGATCGGGCAGCACGCCGCAGCAGGCCATATTGGCTTTATATACTTTATTATTATGGGATCGGGTTGCACGCCGCAGAATACTAGATTGGCTTATTATAGCACGTGAGTTGTCCGTGCAGATCCAGGTATTGATACTATAGTACGTGAGCTATCCGTGCGGATCCAGATATTGATATTATGGCACGTGAATTGTCCGTGCAGCACGTGAGTTGTCCGTGCGGATTATAGTGCTTGGGCTATAGGAGCCCCTCCGGAGTCTGCACACCCCCAGTGAGTGCAGTCGACTATAAACAGGGATCGGGTTGCATGCCGCAGCGGGTATTGTACAGCGCTGAGTGATTGAGTGTACTGAGCATAGTGAGAGAGAGTCCAAGACAGTGAGATTGAGTACTCTGAGAGTGTGAGTTCATGGGTACATCTCTGAGATACATTGTATTGATATGCACACATGACATATATGCATAGGGATGCATTTTTCTCATGTTGTACGGTATCACATCATTCATGATTTCTCACGCACGTTGACAGGTGGGCATAGTGATGCATTTATTTTACACTGGTTATCTGGAAAGAAAATGAAATATTTTATTTATTATTGAAAGGAGTTTGGGAAAAATTGTTGTTTTCAAACTTATTCATATTTCTGGCAACTCCGGTGAACGATTTGGGTTTTCATTGATGTACTTGAAAACAGAACATTTTTTTTAAAATCATGATTCAGCTGAGCATTTTATATCTGGGTTACTCCTTTTATTACTTGCTTTATGTTATTATGAATTGTTGTTGCTTATGGGAGTTGGACTCCGATCTTGGTACAAGCTCATCATTACTTTCAACCTAAGGTTAGGTTTGTTACTTATTGAGTACATGTGGTCGGTTGTACTCATACTACACTTCTGCACCTTGCGTGCAGATGTTGGCTGCTGATGTTGCTGTGTTCGTTGGGGAGCTGGATCTGAAGATGTACTTGTGTTCCGATTGTAGCTGCCTCTTGTTCATGGTAGCCTTAGATTCACAAAACTCTGTTTATGTACTTTTTAAACAGATGATGTATTTACTTCATACCAGCTTTGTAAACTATATTCTTAAAAGCTCATGATTTGTACTACCAGTCCTTGGGGAGTGTATTAGAGTCATTTAAATATTAATTGAATCGGATTATTGTTATTTGACGTACCTAGCGGGTGAGGTTAGGTGTCATCACGTCTAGTTGGATTTTGGGTCGTGACACAAGGACTTTGTACACAGTTTCGCCATTTAGTTATCATAGCAGTGGTGATGATTGAGAGACAGGTAGGAAGCAAAAAGAGAAATAAGTTAAAAAAAAACAAAAATATTCAGCTTTCCACGCGCTCAAAAGAGGTGCAAATCACACAATATGACAAGACAACATGTTGTGTTTAAGTGGAACATGAGGGAATGAGTTGAAGTATCAAAATAGAAAAGTTATGAGTAAAGGAATCTTCAGTGCATAGTTTCATGACCTTGATTTTCTTTGATTAAGGTCCTTCCTATAATACTAGTATTAGAACCCGCGCGATACGCGGTCAATATTAAAGAATATTAATTATTTTAAATTATAAATTATCTTTTCATTATATTATATTATGTTGCGTTAATAGAATTTCAACTAGCATTTACTTCTCAATATATATTTCATTAACTAAAGTATATGAAATTAAAGAAAAATAAATTATATAGTCATCGTATAATATTTTTGTTTTTTATTTTCTTTTATTATAATTTTTATTATTCAATATTATTATAATATTAATATGACAATTTATTAGCGTGTCACTTGGCTTAATATCATTGTCCACAACTCCTTTTAACATAATATTTCTTACCTCTAAAAAATATTTTTAAAATTTTATTTTATGAGAGAGATCTGTGCTCAATTAATAAGAATACTGATCAAGTTAGTATCTTTAATTTTTTTTACTCTACCATTATTTTAGTTGATATGCTATTTATATAGAGGTAGCAGTAAAGTTTACATTGAAGCCCGTAATCGATGTCCTTACATTGAGAATTCAGATAGTCTCTTACAATCGAAGAACAATTTATTTGTGTGGTTTACTTCAAACTTTTGATGAGAGATTCCGTAGTATGCAAATAGATATTTATGATTCAAATAGCATGTACTTAATGTAGAAATTCAAAAATTAATATTTGACAAAGAATAGGAGAGAAACAGTTATTATAATAATTAACTTATGATTTAAAATAATTTATGATTTTTCAAGTAAGCAGGCAAACAATTAATTTGACGACGTATACACACTCGTCATCTCGCCTATACGTCGTTCACATGCAATTCACATAACAATTAAATTAAGGGTTCTATTCCCTCAAGTCAAGGTTAACCGCGACACTTACCTCGCTTTGCAAATTCCAACCAATTACTCAACCATAGCCTTTCCTTTTAAATTTGACTCTAAAAGCTTCAAATCTATTCACAAATAATTCGATATATTGAAATACTAATCATAGGAATTAATTCCATATGAATTTATAAATTTTCCGGATAAAAATCCGAAATTCATTAAAATATTCGACAGTGGGACCCACGTCTCAAATCCCGGAAAAACTTACGAAATCCGAACATCCATTCCGAGACGAGTCCAACCATACAAAAATTATCCAATTTCGATGTCAAATGAACCTTCAAATCTTAAATTTTCGTTTTTGGAAGATTTTATAAAAATCTGATTTTTCTTCCATAAATTCTTGGATTCATGATATAAATGAGTATGAAATCATGAAATATAATCAATATAGGATAAGGAACACTTACCCCAATATTTTCCTGTGAAAATCGCCTTACCCGAGCTCAAAAATGGAAAAGGGTTGAAAATGGGACGAATCCCATTTTCCAGAACTTAGGTTCTGTTTCTGGGACTTTTACCCTTCGCTAACGTGGTCAGTGCCTCGCGTTTGCGAAGCATAAACTTGTGCTGTCCAATTTCTATTCTTCGCAAACGCAAGGGCTGCCTCGCGAACGCGATGCTTGCCCGGCTTGGCCTACGCGAACGCGAGATGCCCTTCGCGAACGCGAAGGCTAAGTTTCCTGGCCAGCCTCTTTCCCTTCGCGAACGCGAGGCTTCGATCACGAACGTGAAGCTTCGCACCTCAAGCTTTCGTGAACGCGGCTCCCTCTTTGCGAACGCGAAGAGTAATTTTTATCTGCTTCCAGTTTCTTCTTCGCGAACGCGAGCCCCCTCTCGCGAACGCGAGGAAGGATACCAGAAGCAGATTTCTGCAGTTTTTCCCAAGTCCAAAAATGATCCATTAACCACCCGAAACCAGCCCGAGTCCTCGGGGATCCAAACCAAACATGCACCCAAGTCCTAAAACATCATACGAACTTGCTTGCGCGATCAAATCGCCAAAATAACACCAAGAACTACGAATCGGACACCAAATCAAAGGAAATTTTCAAGAAAACTTTAAAACTTATATTTTTACAACCAGACGTCCGAATCACGTCAAATCAACTCCGATTCTCACCAAATTCGCCAGACAAGTCATAAATATTATAGTGGACTTACACCGGGCTCCAAAACCAAAATATGGACCTGGCGTCAATAAATCCAATATCAGTAATATCTTAAAAAACATTAAGATTTCAAGCTTTTAATTTTTCTTCAAAATTTCATATCTCGAGCTAGGGGCCTCGGAATTCGATTCCGGGCATACGCCCAAGTCCCAAATCACGATATGGACCTACCAGAATTATTAAAATACTGATCCGGGTCCATTTGCTCAAAATATTAACTAAAGTCTATTCAGTTGAGGTTTTAAAGCTCTATTTCATATTTTAATCCATTTTTCACATAAAAACTTTCCGAAAAAATTTACGGACTGTACACGCAAGTCGATGAATGATAAATGGTGCTTTTTGAGGCCTTAAAACATAGAATTACTTATTAAATTTAAAGATGACATTTTGGGTCATCACATTCTCCACCTCTAAAACAAACGTTCGTCCTCTAACGGAGTTAGAAAAAGTACCTGAGCTGGAGAAAAGGTGTGGATATTTACTCCGCATATCCGACTCGGACTCCCAGGTAGATGCCTCTACCGACTGACCTCTCCATTGCACCCGAACTGAAGGATAACTCTTAGACCTCAACTATCGGACCTGCCGGGCTAGAATAGCCACCGGCTCCTCCTCGTAAGTCAAATCTTTGTCCAATTGGACTGAGCTGAAATATAACACATGGGACGGATCACCATGATATTTTCGGAGCATAGACACATGAAACACTGGATGAACCACTGATAAATTAGGTGGTAATGCAAGCTTGTAGGCTACTTCATCCACCCTTTCAAGAATTTCAAAGGGTCCGATATATCTAGGGCTCAACTTGCCTTTCTTTCCGAATCTCATTACACCTTTCATAGGTGAAACCCGGGGCAATATTATTTCTCCAACCATGAATGCAATATCATGAACTTTACGGTCGACATAACTCTTTTGCCTAGACTGAGCTGAGCGAAGTCGATCCTGAATAATCTTGACCTTATCCAAGGCATCCTGTACCAAATCGGTACCCAACAACCAAGCCTCTCCCGGTTCAAACCAACCAACTGGCGATCGGCATCGCCTTCCGTATAATGCCTCATATGGAGCCATCTGTATGCTCGACTAGTAGCTATTATTATAAGCAAACTTCGCAAGTGGCAAGAAATGATCCCAAGAACCTCCAAAGTCTATAACACAAGCGCAGAGCATATATTCCAATATATGAATAGTGCGCTTTAACTGTCCGTCTGTCTGTGGATGAAATGTTGTACTCAACGCCACCCGCGTGCCTAACTCATGTTGTACAGTCCTCCAGAAATGAGAGGTAAACTGCGTACCCCGATCTGAAATAATAGACACATGCATACCGTGAAGGCAGACAATCTCACGAATGTAAATTTCAGCTAACCTCTCTAAAGAATAGGTAACTGCCACTGGAATGAAATGTGCTGACTGGATCAACGTGTCCACAATGACCCAAACTGCATCAAATTGTCTCTGAGTCCATGGGAGCCCAACAACAAAATCCATGGCGATACGCTCCCACTTCCACTCGGGAATTTCTAACTTCTAAAACAAACCACCAGGTCTCTGATGCTCGTACTTAACTTGCTGAAAATTCAGATACTGAGCTACATATGCAACTATATCCTTTTTCATTCTCCTCCACCAATAATGTTGCCGCAAATCTTGATACATTTTGGCGGTACCTGGATGAATAGAATACCTGGAACTGTGTGTTTCTTCAAGAATTAATTCACGAAGCCCATCCACATTAGGCACACAAATACGACCCTGCATTCGCAGAACCCCATCTTCCCCCACAGCAACCTGTTTGGCATCATCGTGCCGCACCGTGTCCTTAAGGACAAGTAAATAAGGATCATCATATTGCCTCTCTCTGATGCGCTCATATAATGAAGACCGAGCGACTGTGCAAGCTAGAACCCGACTGAGTTCTGAAACATCTAACCTCACGAACTGATTAGCCAAAGTCTGAATATCTGTAGCTAATGGCCTCTCACCAACCGGAATATACGCAAGACTGCCCATACTCACAGCCTTTCTACTCAAAGCATCAGCCACCACATTGGCCTTTCCGGGGTGATACAAAATGGTGATATCATAGATTTTTAACAACTCCAACCATCTTCTCTGCCTCAAATTAAGATCTTTTTGTTTGAACAGATACTGAAGGCTGCGATGATCAGTAAATACCTTACACGAGACACCATAGAGGTAATGCCTCCAAATTTTCAGCGCATGAACAATGGCTGCCAATTCTAAGTCATGAATAGGATAATTCTTCTTGTGAACTTTCAACTACCGCGACGCATATGCAATTACCTTGCCATCTTGCATTAATACTGCACCAAACCCAATGTGAGATGCATCACAATATACCGTATATGATCCTGAACATGTGGGTAATACAAACACTGGCGTCGTAGTCAAAGCGGTCTTGAGCTTCTGAAAGCTCAACTCACACTCGCCTGACCATCTGAATGGGATACCCTTCTGGGTTAATCTGGTCAGTATGCTTGCTATAGATGAAAACCCTTCCACGAACCGACGATAATAACATGCTAAACCCAAAAAACTCCGGATCTCTATAACTGAAGTAGGTCTAGGCCAATTCTGAACAGCCTCAATCTTTTTAGGATCCACCTTTATGCCTTCTGCCGATACCACATGCCCCAAAAGGGCAACTAAGTCTAACCAAAACTCACATTTTGAAAACTTGGCATATAACTGATTATTCTTCAAAGTGTGAAGCACATTTTGAAGATGCTACTCATGCTCCTCTCGACTGCTGGAGTAAATTAAGATATCATCAATGAATACAACCACAAAAGAGTCAAAATAAGGCTTGAACACCCGATTCATCAAATCAATAAATGCTGCTGGGGCATTTGTCAACCCAAATGACATCACTAGAAATTCGTAATGCCCATACCGAGTTCAAAAAGCTGTTTTAGGGACATCAGATGCCCTAATCTTCAACTGATGGTAATCAGACCCCAAATCGATCTTCAAACATACCTTAGCACCCTGAAGCTGATCAAATAAGTCATCAATTCTTGGCAGCGGATATTTGTTTTTGATAGTGGCTTTGTTCAATTGCCGATAATCTATATACATCCGTATAGAGCCATCTTTCTTCTTTACAAATAATACTGGTGCACCCTTGGGCGAGACACTAGGTCTAATGAATCCCTGATCAAGCAAGTCTTGTAACTGCTCTTTCAATTGTTTTAACTCTGACGGGGCCATACGGTATGGTGGAATAAAAATAGGCTGAGTGCCCGGAGCCAAATCAATACAGAAGTCAATATCTCTGTCTGGTGGCATCCTCGGCAAATCTGCAGGAAATACTTCTGGAAATTCACGAACAGCTGGTATTGAGTCCATAGAAGGGACATCCGCACTGGGATCGCGAATATAAACCAAATAGGCTAGACACCCTTTCTCTACCATACGTTGAGCTTTCATATAAGAAATAACCCTGCTGGCAGAATGGCCAGGAATTCCTTTCAACTCTAACCGAGGTAACCCCAGCATAGCTAGGGTCACTGTCTTGGCATAACAATCCAATATAACATGATAAGGGGACAACCAATCCATACCCAAGATAACATCAAAATCTACCATATCAAGAAGTAGAAGATCCACACTAGTCTCAAGATTACCAATAGTAAACACACGAACGATAGACATGATCTACTACAATAGAGTCTCCCACCAGTGTAGATACACACACAGAAGCACTCAGAGAATCACAAGGCACAACCAAATATGAAGCAAAATAGAAGGACACATAAGAATAAGTAGATCATGGATCAAATAGAACTGAAGCATCTCTATGGCAAACTGGAATAATACCTGTGATCACAGCATCAGATGACTCGGCCTCAGGCCTAACTGGAAAAGCATAAAATCGGGGCTGGGCCCCACCACTATGAACTACGTCTCTGGGACGACCTCTGACTGGCTGGCCTCCACCTCTAACAGTCTGACCTCCACCTCTAATGGCCTAACCTCCACCTCTAATAGCCTGACCTCCACCTCTAGCTGCCTGACCCCTACCTCTAGCTGGCTGAGCAGGCGGTGAAGCAACCGATGCCGGTATAATGGCACGATAATCTTACCGAGATCTGTTACTCGCCAATCTAGGGCAATACCTCCTGATGTGACCAAAGTTCCCACACTCATAACACCCATCCTGATGTCGTGGCTGCTGAAGCTGAAGCTGACCTAGATGGGCCGGATAACCACTGTAGTAACTCTGGAGTGGTGGTACATTGATAGGAGCTGAATGTGCACTGAATACTTGCTGCCCAGAGTAAGGCATAATAGGACAGTGACTCCCTAAAGCACCAGGAGATGCATGAACTGCTGTATGAAACGGTCTAGGAGGATGGCCCCTACCAAAATTACCCCTGCCTCCAGACGAGGCACCACTGTAACCACCGAACTGACGAGGCCTCTTATCGAAACTCTGTCATCTCTCCTGTGCAAGAACCATCTCGATCCTCCTTGCGACATTAGCAGCCACCTAAAAAGGGATCTCATTTGCAGTCTCCTTGGCCATCTGAACTCTGATAGGGTGAGTGAGTCCCTCAATAAACCTCCTCACTCTCTCTCCCTCTGTTGGTAGTAAAAGGAGATCATGACGGGCCAAATCCACAAAACGGGACTCATACTGAGTAACAGTCATACTGCCCTACTGTAGATGCTCAAATTGCTTGCGGAATTTCTCTCAGTATGATAGGGAGGAACTTTTCCAGAAATAGCTGAGAGAACTGCTCCCATGTAAGTGCAGGCGATCCAACTGGTCTGGTCAATGTATAATCTCTCCACCATCTCTTGGCAGAACCCGTCATCTGAAATACAGCAAAATCAACCCCATTGGTCTCAACTATACCCATGTTCCGCAGCACCTCATGGCAGCGTTCAAGATAATCCTGTGGGTCCTCAAAAGGTGTACCACTGAAGTGAAGTGGAAAGAGCTTGGTAAACTTATCCAGTCTCAATAAGGCCTCAAAAGACATGGGGGGCCTATCACCGATCTGTGCCGCAACAACTGGCTGAACTACCCCAACTGGCGGGGCTGCTGGAGCCTGATTTTGGGGAGCCATCTGCTTCGAAGCGGGAGTAGTGGGACTTTGTGCTCCTCCCCCAGCCTGTGAGATGACTGGTGCCACTGAAAATGCACCATTCTGGGCCACGCCCTCCATAAGACTTACCAAACGGACTAGAGCGTCCTGAAGTACTGGAGTGGCTATGAATCCTTCCGGGACCTGAACTGGTCCAACTGGTACATTCTGCACTGGAACCTACCCCTGAAGGTCCACCTGAGGTTCTACAACAGGTGCAGCTGCTCGAGCTCTGGACTGAGCTCTACCTCGGCCTCTGCCCCGACCTCTAGCACGACCTCAACCTCGACCTCTACCCCTGGCCATAGTTGCCACCGGGGGTTCTGGTCCCTGTCCATCGGTAGAGGTATTACGTGTTCTCACCATCTGCGAGAGAATAAGAGTAGAATGGTTCAATCATCGATGATAGAATAAAATCGCACGACAGAATAAGAAAGAAATGATATTGTTCCTAAACTTCATATCCTCTGAGAGATAAGTACAGACGTCTTCGTACCGATCCTTCAGACTCTACTAAGCTTGCTCGTGACTCGTGAGACCTATGTAACCTAGTGATCTGATACCAACTGTCACGACCCGAAATTCCCACCTTCGGACCGTGATGGCGCCTAACATTTCACTTGCTAGGCAAGCCAACATTAGAATAATATTAACCAATTTTTAACCAATCTTTACATTATTAATAATCAAGGAACCAAAAGCGGAAGCAAAGTTTGAAATATAGTGAAATAATCCATAAAAATAATGGTGTCTAAATACCATCCCAGAATTTGGTGTCACAAGTGCACGAGCTTCTAGAATAAATACAAATAATGGTCTGAATAAAATAAAGCTATTTGGAAGTAAACACACAGCTAAAATAAAATAGACTGGGACTTCAGAGCTGCGGACGCCATGCAGTTATACCTCAAGTCTCCTCCGGTAGCTGGAATCCGAGCAAGTCTATGGTACGTCGCTAGGACCAACTCCAAAATCTGCCCAAAAAGTACAGAGTGTAGTATCAGTACAATCGACCCCATGTACTGGTAAGTGTTGAGCCTAACCTCGACGAAGTAGTGACGAGGCTAAGGCGGTTCACTTACATTAACTTGTACGCAATATTAGTAACAATAACAATAATAGAAATAAATCAGGTAACTCATTTATAATAATTGAAGCTAATTCAGCAGTCATAACCAATTATCATTTCCATCAATTCTGTTGCAGCGTGCAACCCGCTCTTACAATATAGTCACATTCATTTCTGTTGCAGCGTGCAATCCGCTCTCACAATATATTCCTTTAATCAAATCTGTTGCGGCGTGCAACCCGATCCCCCAATGCATATATATGTATGTCGACTTTTTAATAAGACTGTTACGGCGTGCAACCCGATCCTCCAATATGGACTTTTCATAAGTTTGTTGCGGCGTGCAACCCGATCCTCCAATATATTTATTATAATTAATTCTGTTGCGGCGTGCAACACGCTACTCCAACATATTAATTTACCAATTCTTATTGAAGAAATTTCCCCAATAAATGCAATAATTAATATTAAATTATAAGACAACAAGCATACAATAATTATAATTCAATTATGAAACAAACAATGATAAATAGCAGATTATTATAAAAATCAGGGAGAAAATAGGCAGTTTAATATTTAATATGATAAATGTCAAATAACAATTAAAACACATAATTCAAATAACATGTAACAATTAATGCAGGAATTCAAGAATTAATATTTGACAAAGAATATGAGAGAAATAGTTATTATAATAATTAATTTATGATTTAAAATAATTTATGATTTTTCAAGTAAGCAGGCAGACAATTAATTTGATGACGTATAGACACTCGTCACCTCGCCTATACGTCGTTCACATGCAATTCACATAACAATTAAATTAAGGGTTCTATTCCCTCAAGTCAAGGTTAACCACGACACTTACCTCGCTTTGCAAATTCCAACCAATTACTCAATCACAACCTTTCCTTTTAAATTTGACTCCGAAAGCTTCAAATCTATTCACAAACAATTCGATATATTGAAATACTAATCATAGGAATTAATTTCATATGAATTTATAAATTTTTCGGATAAAAATCCGAAATTTATTAAAATATTCGACAGTAGGACCCACGTCTCAAATCAGGGAAAAACTTACGAAATTCGAACATCCATTCCGAGACGAGTCCAACCATACAAAAATTATCCAATTCCGATGTCAAATGGACCTTCAAATCTTAAATTTTCGTTTTTGGAAGATTTTATAAAAATCTGATTTTTCTTCCATAAATTCCTGGATTCATGATATAAATGAGTATGAAATCATGAAATATAATCAATATAGGATAAGGAACACTTACCCCCAATGTTTTCCCGTGAAAATCGCCTTAATCGAGCTCAAAAATGGAAAAGGGTTGAAAATGGGACGAATCCCATTTTCCAGAACTTAAGTTCTGTTTTCGGGACTTTTACCCTGCGCGAACGTGGTCAGTGCCTCGCGTTCGCGAAGCACAAACTTGTGCTGTCTAATTTCTATTCTTCGCGAACGCGAGGGCTGCCTCGCGAACGCGATGCTTGCCCGGCTTGGCCTACGCGAACGCGAATGCTAATTTTCCTGGCCAGCCTCTTTCCCTTCGCGAACGCGAGGCTTCGATCACGAACCCGAAGTTTCACACCTCAAGCCTTCGCGAACGCGGCCCTCTTTTCGCGAACGCAAAGAGTAATTTTTATCTGCCTCCAGTTTCTTCTTCGCGAACGCGAGCCCCCTCTCGCGAACGCGAAGAAGGATACTTGAAGCAGATTTCTGCAGTTTTTCCCAAGTCCAAAAATGATGCGTCAACCACCCGAAACCAGCTCGAGCCCTCGAGGCTCCAAACCAAACATGCACCCAAGTCCTAAAATATCATACAAATTTTCTCGCGCGATCAAATCGCCAAAATAACACCAAAAACTACTAATCGGACACCAAATCAAAGTAAATTTCCAAAAAAACTTTAAAACTCATATTTTTACAACTAGACGTCCGAATCACTCAAATCAACTCTGATTCTCACCAAATTCGGCAGACAAGTCATAAATATTATAGTGGACCTACACCGGGCTCGGAACCAAAATATGGAACTGAGGTCAATAAATCCAATATCAGTAATTTCTTAAAAATCATTAAACTTTCAAGCTTTTAATTGTTCTTCAAAATTCCATATCTCGAGCTAGGGACCTCGGAATTCGATTTCGGGCATACGCCCAAGTCCCAAATCACGATACGGACCTACCAGAATTGTTAAAATACTGATCCGGGTCTGTTTGCTCAAAATGTTGACTAAAGTCAATTCATTTGAGTTTTTAAAGCTTTATTTTACATTTTCATCTATTTTTCACAGAAAAATTTTCCGAAAAATTTTACGGACTGCACACGCAAGTCGATGAATGATAAATGATTCTTTTTGAGGTATTAAAACATAGAATTACTTATTAAGTTTAAATGTGACATTTTGAGTTATCACAACAAAGCAGACATTCGTTATTCTCGATAAAAGTATGAATTTTGCCTATATGTTACCTGTCCCAATGGAACATGATATAATAATAACATATAACACTTTGAATAGAATGACACTCATGACAGAAAGATCATTTATAAGTGCTTCACCTATTTAATGATATTTCTCTAATATTCTGGCAACGTAATATCACCAACCACATAAGCAGAAGAAATGAACAAACTTACGAAATCCGACTGCCAGTTATATCAAAGTCGAAATGTATATATGAGCTTTATTTTGATATTCAAGTAAAATCATTTGGTTGCTTGGTATTTCGTTATCTTTAGCATGTAAAGTTCTATGCTGAGAACTTAATATCTTAACAATCCTGATAATTTTGTTTATTTGTTAGTTTAGACATTATGCAAAACATTCTCAGCAGAAAAGGCTTTACTCTTCATGCTAACTATTTATATTTTATTTCAAGAAAATCTATACTGGTAATAATCATATTTGGAAATCCAGTTATGCGTATAATTTTCTCATTCACCATTTCTGCCTCAAGGGAATATAGTTAGTAGTGGTAATGAGAATAATCAGAAAATAAAGTTTTTTTGTATATTCTTTTCTATTAAAAGAAGTCAAGTAACAAAGTTTTCCTGAATCTTTTGTCTGAATAAAAGTTAGAGAGACGCAAAACCTGAGTCGAGCTCATTGAGACAAAGTCGTTTATGAATTTCTAGATTTTTTTCCCCACTTGAATCTGCATAGATTGGATTTGCCATATCAAAGCTTTTAGTGGCCTCTCGGCTCTCGAAGCTCATCCAAAACAAACGTTCGATAAGGAGGGTCCAAGCAATCTCAACTTCCTTATTTCAGAAATATACCTTGTCAGGAACTAAAGATTAAAATATGCCTTGAATTGTAGGCAAAAAATAGAGTGACTTCCAATAAAACACTATTAGACAATTTTCTGAAAAATCATATGTTCCGTATTGTCACGACCCAAATATCTAATATGTCGTGATGGCGCCTATCGTGGTATTAGACAAGCCGACTCATTCCAAAATCAACCGATATTTTCATTTCAAGGATAATTTCAAGGCTATTTAGCGTAAAAACCTTCGTAAAGATGTTCAAATCAGAATAAAAGTGCGGAAAAGAAAAGCCCGACATGGGGTGTTACTAGTCATGAGCATCTACTACAATCTGTCTAACAATATCAAGGCTAACTCAGCCTGAAAAGTAGCTAAATACAACTAAAGGAAGATAAGAGGGAGAAGAACAGGGGCTGCGATCGCCAAGCAGCTACCTTGCTATCCCCGAGAAAATCTGCAACCAGAATAATCAACAACCGCTACCGTGCCCAGCTACGCCTGGATCTGCACACAAGGTTCAGGGAGTGACGTGAGTACACCAACTCAGTAAGTAACAACAATAAATAAAGACTGAGCAGTAGTGACGAGCAATAAAGCATATCAAGTTCATATCACAAAAGTTCAGTAAAGTACAACATGCTTTAAATATCAGTGTTTGAATCAAATCATCTCGTTTAAACCCGGTTCCAGAAAAAAAATTATTTAAAGATATTTTTCAACAGTTTTTCAAACAAAGGCTCAATGCAAAGTGTAACGACCCGGCCTGTCATTTTGAGTATTACAACCCCGGTTCCCCTATTTTCTGCTCAAATTATACTTTACAGTTGTTGTGTGATTTGTCGGGGCAATTGGTTCGGGTCCAGTGAGGTTTTGGAATGGATTGGAACACTTAGTTCCAAGGTTTAAAGCTTAAGTTGAAATAGTTGACCAGATATTGACTTACGTGTAAACGACCTCGGAATTTAATTCTGATGATTAGCTCCGTATGGTGATTTTGGACTTAGGAGCGTGTCTGGAAAATTATTTGGAGGTCCGTAAAGGAATTTGGCTTGAATTGCCGAAAGTTGAATTTTTGGGAAGTTTGACCGGGGGGTTGAATTTTTGATATCGGAGTCGGAATCCAATTCTGAAAATTGGAATGGGTCCGTAATGTGAAATGTGACTTGTGTGCAAAATCTGAGGTCAATCGAACGTGATTTGATGTATTTCGGCGCAAGTTATAGAATTTGAAGTTTCAAAGTTCAATGATTTGGAATTGAGGTGTAATTCGTCGTTGTTTAAATGTAAGAAAAGAGGGGTTGCCCATAATACTACTTACTTACAAAGAAGTTTTGATTAATTCTGAGTTACTAACTTCTTCTTTGTCAAGTAGTATTTCTTCTCTTTTGCAGGATTTTGAAGATGTCTTTCCTGAAGATATTCCTAATGGATTGCCACCTTTACGTGGCATTGAGCATCAAATTGATTTCGTGCCTGGATCACAAATCCCAAATAGGCCTGCTTATAGGAGTAATCCAGAAGAGACAAAAGAGCTTCAAAGGCAAGTTGAGGAGCTGCTTGAGAAAGGCTTTGTGAGAGAGAGCATGAGCCCTTGCTCTGTTCCCGTCCTATTGGTACCCAAAAAGGATGGAACTTGGAGGATGTGCGTGGATTGTAGAGCAATCAACAAGATAACGGTAAAGTATCGCCATCCTATTCCTCGTCTTGATGACATGTTGGATCAATTACATGGATCCAAAATCTTTTCTAAAATTGATCTAAAACGTGGTTACCATCAGATTCGAATGAATCCTGGAGATGAATGGAAAACTGCTTTTAAGACCAAATATGGGCTTTATGAGTGGTTAGTTATACCTTTTGGCTTGACTAATGAACCTAGCACTTTCATGAAATTAATGAATCATATCTTTAAGGATTTTCATGGAAAATTTGTTGTGGTGTACTTCGATGATATCTTGATCTTTTCTAACACTTTAGAAGAGCATGTAGAACACCTAAAACAAGTTTTTGAAGTTCTTAGAAAGCAACTCTTATTTACTAATCTTAAAAAGTGTACTTTTTGTGTTGATCGTGTGATTTTCTTGGGTTTAGTGGTTAGTTCTAAAGGAGTTGAGGTCGATGAAGAGAAAATTAAAGCAATAAAAGAATGGCCAAAACCTAAGAGTGTAACTGAAGTTAGGAGTTTTCATGGACTTGCTAGTTTTTATAGGAGGTTTGTGAGAGACTTTAGCACAATTGCTTCTCCTTTAACTGAAGTTATTAAAAAGGATAAGATTTTTACATGGGGAAAAGAACAAGATGATGCTTTTAACTTGTTGAAAGAAAAGTTATGTTCTGCTCCATTGTTACAATTGCCTGATTTTTCTAAATCTTTTGAAATTGAATGTGATGCTTCTGGCAAAGGAATAGGTGTTGTTTTGATGCAAGATTCTAAACCTATTGCCTACTTTAGTGAGAAGTTGAGTGGAGCCACATTGAACTATTCCACTTATGACAAAGAGCTATATGCTTTGGTAAGGGCTTTAGCCACATGGCAACATTACTTGTGGCCAAGAGAGTTTGTCATTAAAACTGACCATGAATCCTTGAAATACTTGAAGAGTCAAGGTAAGCTTAGTAGAAGGCATGCTAAGTGGGTTGAATTCATTGAAACTTTTCCTTATGTAATTTCTTACAAACAAGGGAAAGAGAATGTTGTTGCGGATGCACTTTCAAGAAGGTATGTCTTAGTTTCTACCCTGACTTCTAAATTGATGGATTTTGATCAAATCAAGGGACTTTATGCTAATGATGTTGATTTTGGCAAGATTTTTGCAGATTGTAAGTTGGGTCCTTTTGAGAGGTTTAACCTCCAAGATGGGTTTCTCTTTAAGGAAAATAAGTTGTGTATCCCTAATTGCTCTTTACGTGAAGTATTTGTAAGGGAAGCACATTGTGGAGGGCTTATGGGTCACTTTGGAGTCCCAAAGACGCTAGACATACTTGCTGAAAATTTCTTTTGGCCTGGAATGAGAAAAGATGTTGAAAGAATGTGTGCAAAGTGTTTGGAATGTAAACAAGCTAAATCTAAAGTGTTACCACATGGTCTTTACATGCCACTACCTGTTCCTACTTCACCTTGGATTGATATTTCTATGGATTTTGTGTTAGGTTTGCCTAGAACAAGGTATGGTAAGGATAGTATATATGTTGTGGTAGATAGGTTCTCCAAAATGGCTCGTTTTATTCCTTGTTTAAAGACTAATGATGCTTCACATGTTGCTGATCTTTTTGTAAAGGAAGTTGTCAAATTGCATGGTATACCTAGAACTATTGTTAGTGATAGGGATGCTAAGTTTTTGAACCACTTTTGGCGTGTATTTTGGGGGAAGTTAGGTACTAAATTGTTGTTTTCTACTTCTTGTCACCCACAAACTGATGGACAAACTGAAGTAGTTAATAGAACCTTAGGAAACATGTTTAGGGCTGTTTTGAAAGGTAAATTAACTTCTTGGGAGGCTCACTTACCTATGATTGAATTTGCTTACAATAGAACAATCCATTCTTCTACAGGTATGTCTCCTTTTGAGGTTGTTTATGGTTTTAATCCCTTCACTCCTCTTGATTTATTACCATTACCTACTAATGATATTGTTAATCTTGATGGTAGGACAAAGGCTAAGATGATGAAAAACATTCATGAACAAACAAAACTTGCAATTAAGAAGAAAAATGAGCAAACTGCCTTGAGAAAGAATAAGGGTCGAAAACAAGTAATTTTTAAACCTGGAGATTTAGTTTGGATTCACTTTAGAAAGGAGAGATTTCCCTCCAAAAGGAAGTCAAAGTTGCACCCTAGAGGACATGGCCCTTTTCAAGTCCTTGAAAGGATTGGAGACAATGCTTACAAGCTGGACCTACCTGGTGAGTTCCAAGTAAGTGCTACATTCAATGTTGCTGACTTGTCTTTGTTTGATGTAGGATCGAATTCGGGGATGAATTCTTTTCAAGAAGAGGGGAATGATAGCATCAAGGACAAGGATAGAGTTTTGGAAGCTCCAAGGCCATTTACAAGATCTCAAGCTAAAGAGTTGCACTCTAAGGTTGCTGGACTTCAATGGCAAATAAAGAAGCTTTTAATTGTAGAGGAAGAGCTCAAGCCCAAAGTATATGAATTATCCAAGTTTTACAATTATTTGGTGATCCAAATTGAAGTCCAAGAGGAGGAAGATTGGGCCACCAAATCAACCTTTGAAGTCCACCAAAGGGACTCAAAATGAGCTTAAAAGAGGTCCAAAAGGGGGTGTTTCAAAGGGAGCCCAATTGGAGTCCAAATCAATGGCCCAAACTAGTAGTTTTAAGATCCAAATCTGCCCCAAAGGGATTCCCCCCCCCCACCTAATTGTAATGACTTTTCTTACTCCTTAGCAATCACCCTACCTAATTGTAATGACTTTTTATGCCTTAGCAACCACCCTATCTAATTTTAAGGACTTTTTATGCCTTAGTACTCCTATAAATAAGGAGTTCTTCTCATTCATTGAGACACTTCATTATTGATTAAGTATATCATACTTGAGAGTTCTTTTGAACCTTTGTTACTTGTGCTTTGAGATTTATCTTTCAACCTTTACTAGTTCATAGTTCAAGGTAGTAGGATTACTTCTCTATTGTGATATCTTTGATTCCTTTGTGGTATTCTTAGAAGGCGATTAATACTAGTTATTAATTGTTGTCTCAAGTTACTCGTAAAGCGGTCAAGATCCAAATCTATTGTTTTGATTTGCTTTTAAGTAAAGGCGTTTGATTTCTTCAATAAATCAAGACGTTGTTGCTTTGATCTTGTCAAGGCTATAGAACTTGCGTTCTTGGAAGTTCTTGGAATTATTTCCTTGAATTTTCCCATATCCTTTATTTTCTGCCCTTTAGTTCTAGTTGCTCAATTCCTTATTGTTATTGCTTCCGTATTTACTTTTTAAATTTTTACTCTAGTTTGGATTTCCGACCTTGTCGTTATCACGCAGGCGTGCATTTTTGTCCGCAAATGCGGGTGCGCAGGTGCGAGCCCAGGCACCGCATGTGCGGAAATGGCTGGGCAGTGTTAAAAACGATGGTTCCGAGAATTTTTCAGATTTTGGAGCACGGTTTGGGCAATTTTGGATAGAAAATTTTCCACACAACTTGGGGTAAGTGTTCTTAACTCCCTTGTGATTATATTCCATGAATTAATCTTCATTTTTGGTGTAAGATAATTGAATCTTCAAGAGAAATAGAAGGAAATTTCTATAATGTGACAAAATGAATTTTTCAAGTTTGAATACCGATTTGGAGTCGGATTTGAGTGAAATTAGTATGGTTGAAATTGTAATTGGATGGGTTATCGTATTTTGTAAGTTTCATCGGATTTCGAGACGTGGACCCCACAGGTGATTTTTGGGGGCGCAATTTCGGATTTTTGGAAAATATTATTATTTTGATATGGAATTAATTCCTATAATTTTGTGGGCTGAATCAAATTAATTGTTACTAGATTCGACCGTTTGAAAGTTGATACGCGCATAATGGGATTTCTGGAGCATTGTTTAGCTTGCTCGACATTGGATTTGGCTTGTTCGAGGTAAGTAACTTTTTTAATCTTGGAGTTGAGGGTATGGACTCGAATATATGTATTTCGTGAATTGTTGGGAGATGACACACATGCTAGGTGACGGGCGTGGGGGCGTGCACTATAGAAATTATGACATAATTGTTTTTGTAGAATTTTGTAGTTAAATGATCTTGGAATTTTCCATGCGTTTTATGAGTTAAGGAAATTGAGCTGAAAAGCATATTAAAAATCATGTTGAGGCTATGTGCCAGTATTATTGGGACCCACAGAGGTCATATTTCTGTGAATTATTTGTTTAGATTAAAAATTCATACTCAGTCATATTCATTTCATTGCATATCATATCTCAGTCTCTGTTGTTATCTATTGATGCATCATATCATCATTTTTGGGCTATTCTCATGACATTGTGAGCCCATGAGAGAGAGAGAGACTGGTGAGGATATTATAGCACGTGAGTTGAGACTGAGGGAGGCCGAGGGCCTGATTGTGAGGATATTTTGGGATCGGGATGCACGCCGCAGTAGGACATGTTGGCTTTATATATATTATTACTATTATATGGATCGAGGCGGCCTGCCTGCAGCATGCCTTATTGGCTTATTATGGCACGTGATTTGTTCGTACGAATTCTGATATGATATTATAGCACGTGAGTTGTCCGTGCGGATTCTGATATGATATTATAGCATGTGAGTTGTCTGTGCATCACGTGAGTTGTCCGTGCAGATTATAGCGCTTGGGCTGTAGGAGCCCCTCCGGAGTCTGTACACACCCCCAGTGAGCGCAGGTACCTACTGAGTGCAAGTGCCGAGTGCTGAGTGACTGGGAGGCATGAGTGATTGTGAGGTATGCCCGAGTGCAAGAGTGATTGTGAGGTATGCCCGAGTGGCAAGAGTGATTGTGAGGTATGCCCGAGTGGCAAGAGTGATTGTGAGGTATGCCCGATTGGCACGAGTGACTGTGAGGTTTGCCCGAGGGGCTGTATATGAGTGATGTTTTGCCCGATGGGCTGTTTATGATTTTATCACTGAGTTGTATCGCATTGGCATGCACACATGACATACAAGCATAGAGAGGTATTTCCTCATGCTATACTACATCACATCATTCATGATTTCTCACACATTTTTACAGATGGGCATAGTTATGCATTTGTTTTACACGGGTTATCCAGAAGGAAAATGAAACGTCTTATTTATTATTGAAAAGATTTTTGGTAGAAATTATTGTTTTCAAATTATTCATATTTTTGGCAACTTCGGCAAGCGATTTGGGTTTTCACTGATGTATTTGAAAGGAAGAACTATATTGTTTTTGAAATCATGATTTGCCTGAGCATTTTATCTCTGAGTTACTTTTGGTATTATTTGCTTTATGTTGTTATGGACTATTGGTTGTGGACCCGACCTTGGTAGAAGCTCGTCACTACTTTCAACCTACGACTAGGTTTGTTACTTACTCAGTACATAGGGTCGATTGTACTGATACTACACTTTTGCACATTGCGTGCAGATGTTGGTTGTTGTTGTTGCTGTGCTCAATGGTTGCGGGACTTGAAGATATACCTGCGTTTCTGTTGTAGCTGCCTCTTGTTCAGGGTAACCTTAGATTTATACAAAGCTCTATTTATATATTATTCAAACAGACTATGTATGTATTTTATTTCCGCTTTGTATACTCTATTCTTAGAAGCTCATGATTTGTACTACCAGTTCTTGGGGGATGTATAAGATTAAGATGTTTATTCACTTAAATTGCTTTAATAATTATTATTGGAATTGGATAATTGAAAGTTGGCTTACCTAGCGGGTTGGGTTAGGTGCCATTACGACTAGTTGGATTTTGGGTCGTGACACAAAGGTGAGCAAAAATGATGAAATCATAAACAGCCCCTCGGGCAAAGCATCACTCATATACAGCCCCTCGGGCAAAGCATCACTCATATACAGCCCCTCGGGCAAACCTCACAGTCACTTTTGCCACTCGGGCATACCTCACCATCACTCTTGCCACTCGGGCATACTTCACAATCACTCATGCCTCACAGTCACTCAGCACTCGGCACTCGCACTCGGTAGGTACCTGCGCTCACTGGGGGTGTGTACAGACTTCGGAGGGGCTCCTTCAGTCCAAGCGCTATATCAAGCCAAATCATGGCATAAATCACTCAAGCCATTGGCCTATATCAAATATGCTACGGCGTGCAGCCCGATCCCATAAATATCCTCATAAATTAGGCCCTCAGCCTCACTCAGTCATAAACCTCTCAAGCCACTCGGGCATTTCAGTAAAAACAAGGCATTCGGCCCAAAACAACATTTGTATGCATCAAAATAGAGTCATAAAACTGAGTTATGCAGTAAACAAGTATAACCATGAGTGAGTATAGATTTTCAATCGAAAACAGTGAGAGGATAGTAAGAAAAGGCCTCTAAGGGTCCAAACAACACTGGCACAAGGCCCAAACATGGCATTCAACCCAATTTACAGAAACATATAAGTATTATATAATTTCCACAAAATATGCAACTTTACAGTTGCTACGGGACGGACCAAGTCACAATCCCCAACAGTGTATGCCCACGCGCCCTTCACCTAGCATGTGCGTCACCTCAAAATAGTAGAATGATACAAAAATCCGGGGTTTCATACCCTCAGGACTAGATTTACAATCGTTACTTACCTCAAACCGATCAAATCCCTACTCTGCAATGCTCTTGCCTCTCGACTCGGCCTCTAAATGCTCCGAATCTATTCACAATCAGTACAATACCATCAATATACGCTAATGGAATGAATTCCACAAGAAAAACTATCAAATTAGTCCAAAAAACCGAAATTGGCTCAAACCCAGCCCCCAGGCCCACGTCTCAAAATCCGATAAAATTTACAAAACTAGAAATCCCATTTACTCATGAGTCTAACCATACTAAATTCATCAAAATCTGACATCGTTTGGTCCTTCAAATTCTTAAATTACTTCTCCAAAAATCCCAAGCCCTAACCCCTCATTTTCACTAATTACATGATTAAATAATAGGAAATCACCATATATACGAGTATTAGGGCTCAAGCAACTTACCTCACTGATAGCTGTTGAATCACCCTTCAAAATCACTCCAAAAGCTCCAAAATCTGACTTGAAAATTGTGAAAATGAACCAAATTCGCGAAGGGTTCTATTTATGGCTTCTGCCCAGGTTTTTCGCACATGCGCACCTGCGAGAACCACTTAAGTCCTCAAATTCCGCACTTGCGCCCCAGGTTCCGCACCTGCGGGCGCGCACCTGCGCAACACTTCCGCTTCTGTGGAACCGGCTTAACTCTTCCTTTCCACATCTACGCTCAAGGCCTCGCACCTGCGGGCTCGCAGATGCGGCAAATCCTTCGCACCTGCGTTCGCAGCCTTGGCCTTCCATTTCTGCATCTGCGGCTGCCGCAAATGCACCTGCGACCTCACACCTGCGACTCCTCCTTCCGCAGGTGCGGAAATATCAGTAGCAATAGCTTCAGCTGCATTTTCAAACTTCAACAAATCCATTAGCCACCCGGAATCACCCCGAGGCCCTCGGGACCTCAAAAAAAATACTAATAAGTCATATATCAACATACAAACTTAGTCGAACCTTCGAATCACTCAAAACAACATCGAAACACCAAATTACCCTCGGATTCAAGCCTAAGAACTTCTAAAACTTCCAAATTCGACAACTGATGCCGAAACCAACCAAACCACATCCGAATGACCTCAAATTTTGCACATACGTCACAAATGACACTACGAACCTACTCCAACTTTCGTAATTCCATTCCGACCCCGATATCAATTTTTTCACTGCCGACCAAAAATCGCCAAATTTTCAATTTCGCCAATTCAAGCCTAATTCTACTACGGACCTCCAAATCACATTCCGGATGCGCTCCTAAGTCCAAGATCATCTAACAGAGCTAATGGAACTATCCGAATTCAAATCCGATGTCGTTTATACATATGTCAACATCCGGTTGACTTTTTCCAACTTAAGCTTCAACTTTAGAGACTAAGTGTCTCATTCCACTTCGAAACCACTCCGGACTTGAACCAACCAACCCGGTATAACACAATACAGCTAAATAACACATAAAGAAGCAGAAATGGGGGAAATAGGACTATAACTCTCGAAACGACCGACCGGGTTATATATATATATATATATATATATATATATATATATATATATATATATATATATATATATATATATATATATATATATATATATATATATATATATATATATATATATATATATATATATATATACCAGATATTAACCATATAATTTCTCTCATAAAATATATAAATTATCATGTTTCCTCCATATTTTTAACTTTATTTTGCAGGAATAATTATAGAAGAATTGTTGTGCGCAATATAAAAAAAGAAAAATAAATATTCAAGAAAAATACAACAAAGAAGTGTAAGATCGAGCTATGATTCATTATTACCGTGACAATGCACCAAGTCTCGATTTGCCATGATGAAATCGATGAAATCTAAACTTAGAATGACAGAATTCTCTTCTCTGCAAATTCAAAATCTAGATTTGCAATGGAAATCTAGCACCAAATCGAGAATTCGAATTCTCATATCTGCAAATACAAAATCTAGATTTGCCATGAAAATCTAGCACCAAATCGAGAAGTCATCATGAAAGTTTCTTATATAAGAAGATGGTGCCCGATCAGAGAAGGGGATCGCAGTAGAGAGAAAGCTTAGATCTTGAAGTCTGAATCCAAATTCTTAATAAGCTTCTCTATTTTATTTCTTTCACTAGTATCAAGTTATCTTTTCTTTTAAATCACAATAGTGGTTTAGCTGTTGTTTCTAAATAAATTCCAGTGTAGGAAATTACTCTAGTTCCTGCTTTTAGTTAAATAGGGGGAATTATTCTTCTTGAATATTTCTTTCTATTTTCTTATTTAATGGACAAGAATATTTTTATTATTAGTACTAATTCCAGTATGGAGTAATTTTTCTTGTGTTGGGAGAAAGACGAATTTTAATATTTCTATATAATAGTAGATATTATTCTTCAAATTCATATGCTTGAGCTAAAATTTATTTAACTTTTATCTACTTTTACAGTTAGACGTTATTTAATTTAATAACATCTATCTATATTTTACTACATATTAACTGTTTATTAATTCTGTAATCAAGAGAGGCGGAAGAAATAATATAGTTAAGTGTAGTATTGATAAATGTTAATATTTATTCAGTAACATCTATCTCTTTTATGTTATAATTAACTTTACACTTATTTGTAATCGAGAGAGGCGAATAGTGTAATAATCAGTTATAACAAGTAGGGTAACCGAAAGGGACTCACTAGCAAGAGCATATTTTAGTTCAATCATATATTTCTGGTTCTTCAATATTACTAGTTTGAAGATTAATTTGTATTACCGAGAGGAGCGCAATTAATTATTCAACTTAAGTAATAATATATATTTATAATCGTGAGAGGCATTTATACATTTTTGAGAAATAGAAATTGAAGAATAATAATTCTATTATATAATAGAAATATTAAGTGAAGTCAAGATCCCAACACCTTTTTATTATATTTGTGAAAAATAAAATATTTTCTACTACTCTTTCATGCATTTTTAGTTAGTTAATTTACAACTCAACTCTTTCTAATTTTCTCAAATAGTAATTAAAATAAGAAACGTCTGTAGAATAGATAAACCAATCTCTGTGGGTTCGACATCTTTCTATACTATTATTTGACAGAGTACGAGTTAGAATTTTATATACGCTAGACACTCGTCAAATTTTTGGCGCCGTTAATTGTACTACAGATTAATTGTTTTACTACTATCCTTTTAATAATATATAAATAGATTTGAATGGACAATTATTTTTTTTAATTATTAACTAAATAACTAATTATTAACTACTTATGCCATGTGCCTTTTTTTTATGATGACACTTGGCTTAAGGAGAAGGCTTTTTTCTCTCCTTTTAATAATATATAGAAGATATAGATAATTTAAAGACTCCAACTTGAAACTACTCTCCAATTTGAAAGGACAAATTTTTTTTTTTGTTTTTTATTATAAAATATTTTATTTTATTAGTTTATAAATATAGATAGATAGATAGATAGATAGATAATTTAAAGACTCCAACTTGAAACTACTCTCCAATTTAAATGGACAATTTCTTTTTTCATTTTTTATTATAAAATATTTTATTTTATTATTTTTGTCACGATCCTAAATCTCACATGTCGTGATGGCGTCTATCTCAATACTAGGCAACTCAAAAATCCCAATAAACCACCATTCTTTTAAATTTGAAAACAAAATAATTAAATTCAGCGGAAGAAGTCTTAAAATTTCAAATATATCACTCCCAAAACCCGGTGTCACTGAGTACATAAGCATCTAATGTGAATACAATGTTTGACTGATAAAAATCATTGTCTGAAAGTATAGAACAATACAATAACTGAAGGAAAGAGAGACAAGGTCAGCGGGCGCCAAGCAGCTACCTTGATAGTCTCCAACTGATAGTACTCTGAAATCTAACAATCTCCATGTCCGAAAGCACCTGGATCTGCACACGAGGTGCAAAGTGTAGTATGAGTACAACTAACTCAATAAGTAACAAAACTAACCTCTGGGCTGAAAGAAATGATGAGCTCCGCAGGTACAGTCCAGTAAATATAATGGTACAGAAAGGTAGGCATGCTTTCAAGTTCAACAGTTAAACTCAGTAGAAGTGAAATAGATCAATACTGCATAGTATGAGGAATATGACATCTCAGTAGCAAGACCTCATGTAGATACTGGTCACCAATTATTCGGTCACTGGGTACAGTTTATGGCCAGTCCAGCCCCAGTGTGTCCCAACCCATATATATATACACATCGATTGACAGTCAATCATTTAGTACCGTATAAGGCCAATCCATCCCTGGGGTAATTTATCCCCAAATGCAAATGATACGGACAAGATCCATGTCCAGGTAAATTCATTACAATATAAATAAGTAAGGCAAGTCCATGCCCTGGGAAAATCCATCCCAAATATATATATAAGCAGTAAGTAAGGCAAGTCCATGCCCTGGGAAGTCCATCCCGAATATATATGATCATCTATGCTCACTGGGGGTGTGTACAGACTCCGGAGGGGCTCCTTCAGCCCAAGCGCTATAAATCAACAGCGCTCACTGGGGGTGGGTGCAGACTCTCGGAGGGGCTCCTTCAATATGGAATAAAAATTTAAATCTAAAATAAATAAACTACAATTCAAATAATTTCAACTCCCAAAACCCGGTATAAATAAGTTACAAGCTTCTAAGAATTTATCCTCAATGTCTCTATATATATCAAGGTCTAAAGAAAATAAGGAAGAAACACAATAATAATAGAAGGGGACTCCGGAGTCTGCGGACGCTGGCAGATATACCTCGAAGTCTCCGTGTACAGGTAACTCATTGATGTCGGGGCTGGTAAGGAGTACCTGGATCTGCACAAAAAGATGTGCAGAAGCGTAGTATGAGTACACCACAGCGGTACCCAGTAAGTGCCAAGCCTAACTTCGGTAGAGTAGTGACGAGATCAAATCAGACCCTATTGGAGAATAATAATTGCATGGTAAAATGTTTAACAATATAATAAAATAAAATGTCAATGAAAATGAATCAAGTAGCATGTCACCATTTAATTAAACAAAATAATGGCAAATAATATCTCGTAGAATCAAAACAGAATTTCCTTTCAACTTTATGAAAATCACAACAAATAATCAAAGGCAACTATGGCCATAAATCAATATCAACAAGGGCACTCACGAGGTACCGTCCCGTAGTCCCAAATCATAAATAAATTCACAATATCTCATTTCCTTATCTCACCGCGGGAGCCTTCACAATTTATTTGAAAGAAAATATTTTTTCCGAAATAGCATCCCGCGTTTTAGCCATCCTTATCACACCGCATGACTTCTAGTAGTTCTCCCTACTAGCCACGTGTATCAAGCCACTCTTATCTCACCGCATACATTTCAATACCCAGACCTTATACCACCGCATGAATATCAATATCACAATATATCACAATTTGTACCTCAAGTGCTCAAATAATTTAACTTACCAAAATAATTTAACAATAATATTTTTCCACAATAAAGAGCTCACGGCACATGTCAAAATAAATTATCAATAATATTTTTTCACAATAAAGAGCTCACGGCTCCATCACAATGAGTACGAAAATCTTACAAAAATATTAAGGAATAAATAATTCAGGAAAATAATATTCCAAAATCTTTAATACGTTGCTTCAATATCAAGTTCAAAAATGTCAAATACTTCATATTAATTATATTTAATTTAAAGAAAATCAACCTTCAAATAATGCACAGAATAAAAAAAAACCAAGTTTCAACTAAATCGGTAAAATAATTAGCAGAAAAACATTCTAACAAATTTAAAGTATATATCTCAGATCAATGATGAAAAAATATAACAAAATAAAATAATTTAATAAATGTGTAACAATGATCTACACAATTTAAAAATATAATCTTTCATATTTAGCCATTGTACACACTCGGCACCTCATGTACATGACTTTCAACACATTTCAATAATCACATCAATACCAATCCTAGGGGAATTTTTCCCCACACAAGGTTAGACAAGTCACTTACCTTGACTTGCTCCAATTTAACCAAGTAGTATGCCTTTTACTCGATTTTCCAACTTCGATCGACATGTATCTAGTTATAATTAATTTGATATAGTTAAATAAAATTATAGGAGCCAATTCCATAAGAAAATATTACATTTTTCAATAAAATCCAAAATTAGTTCAAATATCGCTTGTGGGACCCACATCTCGGAATCCGGCGAAACTTATAAAATCCGACAACACATTCAATTACGAGTCCAACCATACCAGTTTCACTCAAATCCGACTCCGAATCGACACAGAAATCTCAAAAATTTATTTTTATGAGATTTCTAAAATTTTCCCAAATTTTCATCTCAACACACTAATTAATTGGTGAAAACAATGATATATTCGTATATATTGACCAAATCCGAGTTAGAATCACTTACCCAAATATTTTTTCCTTGAAAATTTGTCAAAAATTGCTTTTGCTCAAGCTCAAGTTCTTCAAAAATGGCAAATGGGACGAAATTCCCAATTTTATAAACTTACAGATTTGTCCGGTGTCACGACCCAAAACTAACCCCTGTCGTGATGGCGCCTATCGTGGAACTAGGCAAGCCGACTCATTTTCAAAACAAACTGATATTTTCATTTTAAAGATAATTTCAAGGTTATTTTACATAAAACCTCCATTAAAAGAGTTCAAATCAAAGAAAAAAAATAGAAGTGCGGAAAAGAAAAGCCCGACATCGGGGGGTCACTAGTCATGAGCATATACTACAATCTGTCTAAGAATATCAAGGCTAACTCAGCCCGAAAAATAGCTAAATACAACTAGAGGAAGATAAGAGGGAGAAGAACAGGGGCTGCGATCGCCAAACAGCTACCTTGCTATCTCCAAGAAAATCTGCAACCAAAACACTCAATAACCGCTACCGTATCCAGCTATACCTGAATCTGCACACAAGGTGCAGGGAGTAACGTGAGTACGCCAACTCAGTAAGTAACAACAATAAATAAAGACTGAGCAGTAGTGACGAGCAATAAAGCATATGACGTTCATATCAGGAAATCTCGGTAAAATACCACATGCTTTTAAAAATCAGGATTTGAATCAAATTATCTAGTTTAAACCCAGTTCCAGTAAAAATTATTTAAAGACATGTTTTTCCAACAATTTTTCAAACAAAGGCTCAATGCAAAG
Source organism: Nicotiana tabacum (assembly GCF_000715075.1). Classification (NCBI taxonomy): domain Eukaryota; kingdom Viridiplantae; phylum Streptophyta; class Magnoliopsida; order Solanales; family Solanaceae; genus Nicotiana; species Nicotiana tabacum. Next base: position 86,831,406 of record NC_134100.1, read on the forward strand.
GTGAGCAAAAATGTTGAAATCATAAACAGCACCTCGGGTAAAACATCACTCATATACAGCCCCTCGGGCAAACCTCACAGTCACTCGTGCCACTCGGGCATACCTCACAATCACTCTTGCCACTCGGACATACCTCACAATCACTCTTGCCTCCCAGTCACTCAACACTCGGCACTCGCACTCAGTAGGTACCTGCGCTAACTGGGGGTGTGTACAGACTCCGGAGGGGCTCCTTCATCCCAAGTGCTATAATCTGCACGGACAACTCACGTGTTGCACGGACAACTCACGTGCAATAATAATAAAGTATGTTGTGGGCGGGCAGTCCCGATCCACACTCATCCTCACAAATTAGGCCCTCGGCCTCACTCAGTCATAAATATGTTGCAGGCGGGCAGCCCCAATCCATACTCATTCTCACAAATCAGGCCCTCGGCCTCACTCAGTCATAAATCTCTCAAGCCACTCGGGCATTTCAGTAAAATAGGGCATTCGGCCCAAAACATTTATATGCATCAAAATAGAGTCATAAAACTGAGTTATGCGGTAAACAAGTATAAACATGACTGAGTATAGATTTTCAATCGAAAAAATGAGAGGATGGTAAGAAACAACCCCTAAGGGTCCAAACAGCATTGGCGCAAGGCTCAAACATGGCATTCAGCCTAATTTACAGAAATTCTTTCTAAAACATATAAGTATCAAATGGTATCAACAAAGTATGCAACTTTACAGTTGCTACGGGGCGGACCAAGTCACAATTCCCCAACAGTGCACGCCCATACGCCCGTCACCTAGCATGTGTGTCACTAAAAATAGTAGAATGATACAAAATCCGGGGTTTCATACCCTTAGGACCAGATTTACAACCGTTACTTACCTCAAACAGGTCAAATATCTACCCCGCAATTCTCTTGCCTCTGGACTCAGCCTCCAAATGCTCCAAATCTAATCACAATCAGTATAATAGCATCAATATACGCTAATGGAATGAATTCCACAAGAAAAGCTTCAAAATTAGACCAAACCCGAAATTGTCTCAAAAATCGCCTGTGGGGCTCACGTCTCGGAACCCGACGAAAGTTACAAAATCCGAAAGCCCATTCAACCACGAGTCTACCCATACTAATTTTACCAAAATCCGACCTCAACTCGACCCTCAAATCTACAAATCTTATTTCCAAATTTCTAAGTTCCAATATCCGATTTACACCTCAAAATCATGTAATCTAGTCGGATTATTCGATGATAATTCAATATTAAGGAGTAGAAATGATCACAAGGGACTTACCTCAACTTTTTCCTTGAAAATATATCAAAAATCGCCTCTCCTCAAGCTCCAATTTGTCAAAAATGGCAAATGGGATGAAGTCCCTGTTTTTATAATTCTGCCCAGACAACCTCAGTTTTGCCTCGATCTTGGCCTTTGATCGAGGTCATCGATCCTGATCCTCGATCCTGGTTCTCGATCCTAGGTCTTCGATCATGTCTTCGACCCGGCCTTCGACCGTGACCCTCGACCCTGGGCTCAATCATGGCTTCGATCGTGGCCCTCGACTCTGGGCTCGATCATGGCTTCAATCGTGGCCCTCGACTCTGGGCTCGATCATGGCTTCGATCGTGGCCCTCGACCCTGGGCTCGATCTGGGCTCGATTTTGAGAGATTTCTGGGCTCGAATCTGGCAGAAGAAATTTCCAACATAAGAAAATTGCAGCAGCTGTTGTAGTTCAATTTTTGATCCGTTAACCATCCGAAACTCACCCGAGGCCCTCGGGACCTCAACCAAATATACCAACAAGTCCTAAAACATCATACGAACTTAGTCGAATTCTCAAATCACCTCAAACAACGCTAAAACCATGAATTACGCCCCAATTCAAGCCTAATGAACTTTAAAATTTCTAATTTCTACAAACAACTCCGGAACCTATCAAATCAGGTCTGATTGACCTCAAATTTTGCACACAAGTCCTAAATAACATAACAGAGGTATTCCAATTTTCAGAATCGGATTCCGACCCCGATATCAAAAAGTCAACCCCCCGGTCAAACTTCTCAAAAATAAAACTTTCGACATTTCAAGCCTAATTCCTCTACGAACTTCCAAATAATATTCCGGACACGCTCCTAAGCCCAAAATCACCATACGGAGCTATTGAAATCATCAAAATTCAAATCTGAGGTCGTTTACACATAGGTCCATATCCGGTCCACTTTGCTAACTTAAAATTTTCAATTATGAGACTAAGTATCTCATTTCACTCCGAGTTCCTTGTGGACTCGAACCAACTAACCCGATATAACATAATATAGTTGAATAACACAAAAAGAAGTAGGAATGGGGGAAACGGGGTTATAACTCTTGAAACAACCGGTCGGGTCATTACATCCGGGCTGGATCATGGCTTCGATCATGCCTTCGATCATGGCTTCGATCATGCCTTCGATCATGGCTTCGATCATGGCCCTCGACCCTGGGGCTCGATCACAGCCATCGATCCTGATCATGGCTTCGATATTTATGGCCTTCGATCACTGGCCTTAGTCATAGCCCTCGATCCTGGGCCTTCGATCACTGGCCTTCGAGCCTGCCTTCGATCATGGCTCTCAAGCCTGCCTTCGATTATGGCTCTCGAGCCTTGACTTCGGTCCTCGGCTCGATTTCTGGGCTTGATTTTTGGGCTCGATTTTTAGCCTTCGATTATTTTTGGGCTCGACTTCTGGGCTCGATTGCTCAGCAGAAGAAAATTTGCAGCAGCTGTTTAAGTCCCATTTTTGATCCGTTAACCATCTGAAACTCACCCGAGGCCCTCGGGACCTCAACCAAATACACCAACAAGTCCAAAAACATCATACGAACTTATTTGAAACCTCAAATCATATCAAACAACGCTAAAATCACGAATCATGCTCCAATTTAAGCTTAATGAAACTTAGAATTTCCAACTTTTACATTCGATGTCGAAACCTATCAAATCAAGTCCGATTGACCTCAAAATTTACACACAAGTCATAAATGACATAATAGAGCTAAGAAAATTTTCGAAACTGGATTCCGACCCCGATATCAAAAAGTCAACTCCCCGGTCAAACTTCCAAACTTTAAATTCCTATTTCAGCCATTTCAATCCTAATTTCACTACAGACTTCCAAATAAAAATTCGATCACGCTCCTAAGTACAAAATCACTATACGGAGCTGTTGGAATCATAAAAATTCTATTCCGGGGTCGTTTGCACATAATTTGACATCCGATCAGTATTTGAACTTAAACTTTTAATTTTTCATCAAAATTTCATATCTCGGGCTAGGGACTAAGGGTGACAAGTGGGCCGGTCCAGGCCCGGGACCGCGGGCCAAACGGGCTAAACGGGCCAGGACCGTTTGGCCCGGTTTTAGTGGGCCTGGGCCGGTCTCGTGGGCCGGTCCTAGTTTCTTTTTCTTCTCAATGGTGGTATTAGCTGCTCATTCCACAGGGGGGTGAAGACTAAGAAAGATATTGCCATATTTTTTAATGCTATAATAAAATTACAAGGCATATCTCTTTACAATATTTTTGTCTTTAGACTTAGATATTATTTTTAACATCCTTTTGTCTCTAAAGGGGTCATTCTTTTTGGAATGGACCATAAATGTAATAGGTTCACTTAAATTGGAACTGAGGGAATAGTAAATTCTTTCAGAAAGCTAAACAGTTTATTTTTCAACCCAATTTGAATATATACATCTTATATATAGTATATAAGATGTATATATAGCTTATCGAATATAGCTTAGAAGTGGTAGTACAAATCAGGAGCTTCTAAGAATAGAATATACAACAACAACAACAACAACCTAGTATAATCCCACTAGTGGGGTCTGGGGAGGGTAGTGTGTACGCAGACCTTACCCCTACCCTAGGGTAGAGAGGCTGTTTCAAATAGACCCTCGGCATCCTTCCCTCCAAAAACTCCCTCACCTTACTCTTGGGGTGACTCGAACTCACAACCTCTTGGTCGGAAGTGGAGGTTGCTTACCATCAGAGCAACCCCTTAAAGATTGAACAATTTTTGTCAGGATATTTTTTACTTCTTTCAAGTCTGAACACCCTTAAAGATTTTTCTGGATTCGCCACTGTATGTCATGATTGAGATAGTATATAAGATGTATATATAGCTTATCGAATATAGCTTATATATATATATACTATATATACATTTAATATATATACTATACTATATATACATTTAATATATATACTATACTATATATACATCTTATATATAGTATATAAGATGTATATATAGCTTATCGAATATAGCTTATTACTTATATATATATACTATATATACATCTTATATCGATATATATATATATATATATATATATATATATATATATATATATACATATTTTGTATATATATACTATACTATATATACATCTTATATATAGTATATAAGATGTATATATAGCTTATCGAATATAGCTTATTACTTATATATATATATATATATATATATAATATACATTTAATATATATACTATACTATATATACATCTTATATATAGTATATAAGATGTATATATAGCTTATCGAATATAGCTTTTATATATATATATATCTAATATATATACTATACTATACTATATATACATCTTATATATAGTATATAAGTTGTATATATAGCTTATCGAATATAGCTTATTACTTATATATATATATATACTATATATACATATAATAGCCGATATATATATATATATATATATATATATATATATATATATATATATATATATATATATATATATATATTACACATTTAATATATATACTATACTATATATACATCTTATATATAGTATATAAGATGTATATATAGCTTATCGAATATAGCTTATATATATACTATATATACATTTAATATATATATTATACTATATATACATTTAATATATATACTATACTATATATACATCTTATATATAGTATATAAGATGTATATATAGCTTATCGAATATAGCTTATATATATATATATATATATATATATATATATATATATATATATATATATATATATATATACATCTTATATATATATACTATATATATATTTAATATATATACTATACTATATATACATCTTATATACTATATATAAGATGTATATATAGCTTATCGAATATAGCTTTTATATATTATGGACCTACAGCAACAGTAAAGCCGCCGGACCCCACTCAAACAGTAGATACACTGTTCATCAACAGTAGATACACTGTTTCAACAGTAGAAACACTGTAACAGGGACCCACGGGACCCACTTTTCTGTTCATAGATTCCTTTTCTTTTTCTATTTATAGAATTCATTCGTTCAATTTTTAGAGAAGAAGTCGAGAGCCTCTCTCTCTAAACTCTCTCTCTAGTTTGTTAATAAGAAGTTAATAGCTGTAGTTTGTAATAGAAGAACAAGAGTAAATAAAAGTTTTTAGTTCTTCATCTTCAGGGCCTTGCTTCTTGGCCACAAGGTACATACTTCCTTCTTAATTAGTTTTTCTTTTTCTTCTAGTCTCTCCTCTCTGGCCGTGACTATGTTCGGCTAAGAGACTACATATCTATGTCAGATATCTAACTTCTCTCTTATATAAACCATGAAAGCGACGGAATCTATTAAAATATAAATGAGTTTTATATATAGAGTTTTGACTTGGTGTCAAGATGGTTGGTACAGTCTAATATAACACTGCTCTTATTGGCTTTGCCTTAGTGGCTTCGTCTAGCCAGCCGTGAACCTCAGCCCGATAAAGGAGTTAAAATGGCATCTTCTTTCACGGTTAGAACTGCTAGACACATGGGCTCAATAAAAGTATGTATTATATTATGACAGACCCCTTGCTTGAGTAAAGGTTTTTAACCTTCCATGCAGTCATTAAACTATATATAAAATTCAAGTATATTTTTATTCTTATCCTTTCCGATTGTGCGAATTACCGCCAGTCTTTAAATATAAGGGTACTGAATTAGCTAGATTAAGAATTCTCAAATATATTAAAATAGAAATCTTTAACTGGTGGAAACCTTTCAGGCATATAAAATCTCAAATATGTTAAAATAGAAATCTTTAACTGGTGGAAACCTTCCAGGCATATAAAAGCCAGATGTGAGGTGTGAAACAAGTCCAGTTCCCGGTCAAACGGTGATTTCTGTTTTAATTTAATTGAGAAGGCATGGCGGATTACCGCCCGCCACTTGATCCTGTTAAATGGTATCAGAGCCTAGGTACTTTCATGGTATATATAAGATAGATATGAAATATTCGACATAGATATGTTTCTGAAATATGGATTTAGGAGAAACTAGTATGAAAAATACTAGATTGGAAGAGGTAGATATACCTCAAAACCTTGATTTGTTAAACAAATGGACTATTCCTAAAGTCCCTATTAGAACAATCTATGATTATGGATGGTTTGATAAACTCTCTTCTAAACAACTTGTTAAAACAACTGAGCAATCTTTACCTTTAAATTCGTCTGAACAGATTATTCGTTTGTTAAACAAGCATGATGTAGATGTTTATAAAAACCAGTATAATTATCTGCATATTGGTATGGTTCAAATTGCCTTTAAGCCTTTAACCCTCAAAGGGTTACCAGAGACATTCTTGGCTGCTCTCAGAGATGCCAGAAATCTGAATTTTAGACAGTCTCTGATGGGTTCTATTGAATCTACTGTTGCCTACGGCCCAGTATATTTCAATACTCAACCCAATTTGCAGTTATCTCTATCTGATATTAATATACTTGATGATTTGACATTAAATGTAAAAACGCATGGTTATAATTATGTACCTGGTTCTGAACTTATATGTTTATCATATAGAATTTATTTTAAATTGTTATCTACGTTAAACCCTAGATGTAAATTATATGATACATCTGACCAAACTATATTAGTGGAAACGAATTTTACAAAGTCTAAGGTCACCACGAGGAGACCTATTAAGTGGGAAAAAATTAATTTTCCAACCACATGGACTTTGGATTCGGTCATATCCCCCAGTCAGATAACTGATGCTGTAAGTAATACTGAGTATTCTCATATTACTCAAAATCTAGATGGTAGGATTTGCATTCAGTTTGATGATAATAGTTCCACTTATAGTCGACAGTCATTTTCTAATAATAGACTGTTGCCTTCTACTAGTTCTAATTATAACAGACATTCTTTTACTAGTCGTAGACTGTTGCCTGATATTCAACACATTTCTCCTGTTGAACCAGTCTATGGACCAGCTAGAAATCGTGCGGCATCTTTACACACAATTTCTACCAAAATAGGTGATAAACCTGTCGAAAGGGTGAAGATTAACCCTAAGACAAATATTGTTTAGGATAATGATAATATTTCTGATAAGGATATTTCTTCTGTATCCGAAATAGATTTTGACCCAGATAGTGTTTAAATGATTCCACACCAAATTGATTTTAGTCCAGGGTCACAAGCTAGAGGTTATATCCAAAAAGAATTTTTTAGTGATAAATGAAACCGGTTTAAAACTTGGTTTTTTGATACTTATAGTAAAGAGGATTTAAATAATATTTCTCAAGAATTTTATGAAACTTGTGCTTTACATAATCAAATTATGTATTTTGTCCCTTGGTTTATAACCACATATTTATCACTTTTTATAAAAGTTTTAGAAAGATCTTACAAAGACGGGAGTGGCAATATTACAAAAGCCATTTACCCTCCTCAAGCACCTTTTGTTTTACCTAATAATACAGGTATTACTTTTACTGCATTTCAAAAATTTATTGATGAAGATGTTGCTGCAGTCAGCATCGCAAAAATTAATAAACTAATTTCTCAAAATAATTATTTGGGCTTATATGTTAAAGTTTTGGGAGAATAGATTAGTTTTCTTGACAAAAAACTTGATGATTTGACTGTTTTGATAAAAGATATGAGTACTAGCAAGAAGATAACTGATATTGCCTCTACTTCAGGAAGCAAATCGGGAACTCAAATTGTTCTTACTCATATCAAACCTATTGATTCATCAAAAGATTTTGCTGATAAAATGGACACTACTTTTGATTACAAAAATGATGTTTTGTCAGAGTTTAATAAACTCAGAAGTTATCCCAAAAAGAATAGTAAGTTTGCGAATAGCGGATATGCTGATAAACCCAGAATGCAAACTTATTACTACAATCGTCCTACTCCTCAAGATGTTTTAATAGAGGAACGAGATTGGAATCAGACTAATACGTCTTACAGTGGTTCCGATATTTATGAATGGAATATTGATGGATTAACTGATAGGCAGTTAACTATTCTTGTACATAGAATGCTTATGTATGTAACTATCTGTAAAAGTGTGAAAAATACAGATAGAAATATTTGTAGAATGATTGTTGCTGGTTTCACTGGCCAACTTCGTGGTTGGTGGGATAATTATTTGACTATAGAAGAAAGGGCAATGGTTATTAACGCTAAAGCCATTGAAGAAGGAGTTGATAACTTAGGCATGGCCCTAATGGCAAATAGAGAAGATGGCGTTTATACCCTTATTCTTACTATTTTAGAACATTTCAATGGTAGATTTACCAATCAAAATGAGACTGTCCGTACTTTGCTTAATAGCCTTAGATGTAAGACTTTAAGTGAGTTTAGATGGTATAAAGACACTTTTATGAGTAGAGTGATGGAACTACAAGAAAATAAGTTAGACCATTGGAAAGCTAAGTTTATAGATGGCCTTCCCTCCCTATTTGCGGAAAGAGTTAGAAAGATTCTAAGAGTAAGCTATAGTGAAATTCCGTACATTAATTATACCTATGGTAAGTTGATAGAAATTTTCACACAAGAAGGGTTAAACCTGTGCAATGAGTTAAGATTATCCAGACAGCTTAAGATGGATAAGCTTAAGGAAAAATCCCAGTTAGGAGATTTTTGTACCCAGTTCGGTTTACCCGAGACTTCTACTCATAAGAAGAAGAAACATAGGTATCATAGATACCCCAACCAAGACAGTCCTTGTAGGAGAAAGAGATCTAGATATAAATCCAAAGAAGAGCGAGAAGCTAAGAAAGCCCATCGTAAGGCTACTAGCTTTAACAAAAATAGGTCTAAGCGAGATCTTGCTGACATTAAGTGTTATAAGTGTGGTAAATTTGGCCATATAGCTCCAAATTGTAAGCTTCAAAAGCTGAAAACCTTAGGACTAGATGATGAGCTACGTGATAAGGTTTATGGTTTGTTAAACACTTCTGGATCAGAATCGAATTATTATTCTGAGTCAGAATCCGAAGCTGAAATAGATTTACTTGATTTATCTGATAGTGATAAAAATATTGATAATACTTGTACAACTTGCAAAGGTGATACATGTGCTTGTGATGATGAATTTTATAAATTATAATCACAATTTGAAAATTTGAATATGAATACTATTACATCTGATAATGTAATAGAACTTTTAAAGGAAGTTACTGATGAAAAACTTCGTGAAAAAATTATTAATTTGGCTGCTAGTTCAAGTTTTAATTCAAGTTCTAGTTTTGCAAAACCTTTTGAAAAAGAATTTGATTATTCGCCTCCTTATTCTTTACTGGAAGTTAATAACCGTCTGTTAAACAAAAATACAACTCCAGCAAGAGATTCTTCTTTCGATGATTTAAAAATTGAAGTTGAAAACTTGAAACGAGAGATTAAATATCTCAAACAAAATCAGATGATTTGTGATCATAGGATTACTCAGATTGAGAAAATCAATTCTCCAGCTGAGAAATCTAATGATAAAAACAAAGGTATTTCTGAAAATGATATTGAAGAAAAACCTATTAGTTTTAATCCTAAACATGATATGTTTTTAGGGATGATGCAAATTATTACTGCTCATAAATGGTATATTAAATGTACTATTCTCATTGATAATAGTTTTTCTATTACAAACATTGCCATGATTGATAGTGGAGCAGATGTAAGCTGCATTCAAGAAGGTTTAATACCTACAAAATATTTTCAAAAAACTACTCATATGGTTAGATCTGCATCTGGACATGCTTTAGATATAAAGTATAAGCTTCCTAATACGGGTATTTGTCAGAATAAAGTCTGTATTCCTCACTTCCTTTTCTTGGTAAAAAACCAGTTATACCCTCTAATTATACTTGGAACACCGTTTATTAACGCCATTTATCCTTTTACTAGCATAGACTCAAAAGGTTTTACTGCTACTTATAAGGATAAAGAGATTAGTTATACTTTTGTTACTGATCCAGTAACTAGAGATATTAATGCTTTAATTGATATGAAGCAGAAACATGTTAATTCTCTACAATTAGAATTGTTTAGTATGAATATATTTGATACTTTAAATTCTACTAAAGTACAGGAAAAAATCAAATTGATTTCCGAGCAGATTGCTATTGATATTTGTGCTGATCATCCTAGTGCTTTTTGAAATCGAAAAAAGCATATTGTCACTCTTCCATATGAAGACAATTTCTCTGAGGATGATATTCCTACTAAATCTCGACCTTGTCAAATGAACGCAGAATTGGTAGAATTTTGCAAAAAAGAGATTGATAGCTTGCTACAAAAGGGCTTGATAAAACCCTCGAAATCTCCTTGGTCTTGTACAACTTTTTATGTTAATAACGCAGCTGAAAAGGAACGTGGTATTCCTAGATTAGTCATTAATTATAAACCCCTTAATAAATATTTGAAGTGGGTTAGGTATCCTATTCCTAATAAAAGAGATTTATTATCTAGATTATATGATGCCAATATATTTTCAAAATTTGATTTAAAATCTGGGTATTGGCAAATTCAAATTTTTAAAGAGCATACTTTTAAAACTGCTTTTAATGTTCCATTTGGGCAATATGAATGGAATGTTATGCCTTTTGGTTTGAAGAATGCCCCTTCAGAATTCCAAAAAATTATGAATGATATTTTCAACCCCTATCTAGATTTCATCATTGTTTATATCGATGATATTTTGGTATTTTCCAAAACACTTGAAATGTATATTAAGCATTTAGACATTTTCAAAAGAATTGTTATACAAAATGGTTTGGTTATCTCAAAACAAAAAATTAGTTTATTCCAAACTAACGTTCGATTTTTAGGACATTATATTTGTCAAGGGAAGATTACTCCTATTCAAAGATCGATAGATTTTGCTTCAAAATTTCCCGATATTATTACTGATAAAACTCAGTTACAAAGATTCTTGGGAAGTTTAAATTACATTTTGCCTTTTTATAAAGATTTGTCACGCGATTTAGCCCCCTTATATGATAGGCTAAAAAAGAATTATAAAAACCCTTGGACTGATAGTCATACTACTTTAGTTAAATCTATTAAGCAACGTGTTAAATCTTTACCTTGCTTAACCCTTGCTAATCCTGCATGGAAAAAAATTATAGAGACTGATGCATCCAATATTGGTTACGGAGGGATTTTGAAATAGATAAATCCCAATGATAAACATGAATATTTGATTAGATTTTACTCTGGTAAATGGTCTGAAGCCCAGAGAAAATACGCTACTTTGGCACATGAAATGTTAACCATAGTAAAATGTGTTTTGAAATTTCAAGACGATTTATATAACCAAAAGTTTTTGATAAAAACCGACGCACAATCCGTTAAATATATGTTTAACAAAGATTTCAAACATGATGCCTCAAAAATGATATTTGCAAGATGGCAGGCTCAATTAGCCCCTTTTGATTTTGAAATACAATATAAAAAGAGAATTGATAATTCTCTGCCAGATTTCTTATCTCGTGAATATTTACAGGATGGAACCCCCCTGGGGTAGGGGAAGAGGTAGAGGTTGGGGAAGATCATCCCCACAAAACAGAGAAAGATCTACACCCTCAGGATCGTCATACGGATCCACATCAAACTCCCCAGTTATACAAATGGGAAGAAAGAGTTTAACTAATGAGAGGATATCTCTCAGAGAAGAATCATCGACCGGACCATCTGTCCATCTGGAAGATATTCCAGAAGATAGCCCGTTATACGCACATTTGCAGGCATATTTGACTGCTCAAAAACAGAAAGATACTTCTGCTAAGCAAAGTGATACTTTTGCTTCCATTACCAAAGATGACAATGATGATATCAAGTCATATGAGAAAGTTTCCAAAAAAGAAATGATATTTCTTTTAGAAAACTCTGATATTCAGAGAAAAGAAGAACCATGGAAGATATTCCAAAGATATTTAATAAATAGATTATATTATCCGGGTGAGTCATACAAAACCCGCTCATATTATGAAACCATATTAACCAGTACTGGCAGTGCAGATTTTCAGCACTTTTCTGGGTATAGCACAGACGAGAACGTTTATAACTTCTCGAAGATTATTATTAAACAGATTATATCTGTTGAAGACTGGGGTATATCCACAATGAAAGAAAGGCAGATAAGCCTTAACAAATCCAGAATGAATTTTACTTATTGGGATTATATCCAGGCATTTGATAAAGTGTTATACTATAACAATGATAGACATAAACATACTTGGTTTATTAAAGTATGTGCAAAGATATTTGCAGAAGCTGTTCCTAATGGGTTTCTAAACTGGTGGTCATACTACGGTCCGACAATAAAAATTTTACCAGATCCATTTCTCATGTTATACAAAGAATGGATAAAATATTCCCCTTTTATAAACAACTTATATCACTCAGATCATATTTGTTACCCTGATAAAATCAACCAGATTTACTTCTTTATAGAGTTCTCTATTCCCTGGATACACAAATGGAATCCAGAAGTCGGATTCACAGAAGAACAAGTCCCATGCTTATACAGGACTTTCTACAACAACTTTTGGGACACGTTAATGAAGAAGGATCCCAAAACAAAGGCCTTATATGGTCAAGAACTCCTGGATACAATCGAAATAAAAATTCAGGAATATTCCAACAAACCTCAGAAAGAGGTAATTGATGACAGTTCGGTCAGACATATTGCTAGAAGGATCTCCTTTCAAGAAGGAGATAAAGCGGAGATGATTAATGCTTATTTGGAAGAGGTCAAAAGAAATTTACTTCATTCCATTAATCAATACGAAAAATCAGTTACGTCAATGCAGAGTGAAACAAGCAACGATGATATTGCTGAAGATTCTCAGCCCATTGAAGCAGAAAGAATATTATATGAAGAAGACTTAAATGATGCAGAAGAATTCATCCGCAGAATGAAAGAAGCGGAAAAGAAACCATTTAACAGGATCAAGTGGAGGGCGGTAATCCGCCATTCCTTCTCAATTAAACTAAAACAGAAATCACCCGTTTGACCGGGAACTGGACTTGTTTCACACCTCACATCTGGCTTTTATATGCCTGGAAGGTTTTCACCAGTTAAAGATTTCTATTTTAATATATTTGAGAATTCTTAATCTAGCTAATTCATTACCCTTATATTTAAAGACTGGCGGTAATCCGCACAATCAGAAAGGATAAGAATAAAAATATACTTGAATTTTATATATAGTTTAATGACTGCATGGAAGGTTAAAAACCTTTACTCAAGCAAGGGGTCTGTCATAATATAATACATACTTTTATTGAGCCCATGTGACTAGCAGTTCTAACCGTTAAAGAAGATGCCCTTTTAACTCCTTTATCGGGCTGAGGTTCACGGCTGGCTAGACGAAGCCACTAAGGCAAAGCCAATAAGAGCAGTATTATATTAGACTGTACCAACCATCTTGACACCAAGTCAAAACTCTATATATAAAACTCATTTATATTTTAATAGATGCCGTCGCTTTCATGGTTTATATAAGAGAGAAGTTAGATATCTGACATAGATATGTAGTCTCTTAGCCGGACATAGTCACGGTATATATATCTTATCGAATATAGCTTCTATATATATATATATATATACTATATATACATCTTATATACTATATATATTCGATATTAAATATTGAATATTAAAATTTAGGATGTTAAATAAAATTTAGGTCACAATTCTATAATAAAATTTACAAAGCATTGCCTTAGATATTTTTTTTAACATCCTTTTGTCTCTAATATCTATTTATTTTTAAAAAAAAATTATATATATATATTAGGCCCCCTTAGCCCGTTTAGCCCGCGGTCCGGGACCGTTTAGCCCGGGACCAAACGGTCCCGGTCCCGGTCCTTAGAAAAAGCCCGTTTAGGCCCGAGACCGTTTGGCCCGTTTAATTTGGGCCCGGGCCCGGGACCGTTTGGACCGGCCCGCTTGGCCCGTTTAGGCCCGGGACCGGCCCACTTGCTAGCCCTACTAGGAATATCGGAATTTGATTCTGGGCATACGCCCAAGTCCCAAATCACGATACGAACCTTCCGAAACTGTCAAAACACTGATCCGAGTCCGTTTTATCAAAATATTGACCAAAATCAACTCAGTTGAGTTTTAAAACTCTAATTCACATTTTAATCCATTTTTCACATAAAAACTTTCCAGAAAATTTTACGGACTGCGCACGCAAGTCGAGTAATGATAAATAGTTCTTTTCAAGGTCTTAGAATACAGAATTAATTATTAACTTTAAAGATGACATTTTGGGTCATCACATTCTCCACCTCTAAAACAAACGTTCGTCCTCGAACGGAACGGAGTTAGAAAAAGTACCTGAGCTGGTGAATAAGTGTGGATAACAGCTGCGCATATCATGCTCGGTCTCCCAAGTCGCCTCCTCGACCGGATCACCCCTCCACTGAACCTCCACGGAAGCAATGTTCTTTGACCTCAGCTTCCGAACCTGCCTATCTAAAATAGCCATCGGTTCCTCAACATAAGATAGATCCTTTTCCAACTGAACCGAACTGAAGTCTAACACATGAGACGGATCGTCGTGCTATTTCCGAATCATAGAAATATGGAATACCGGATGCACTGCAGAGAGACTAGGTGGTAGTGCAAGTCTGTAAGCCACCTCTCCAACTCTTTCAAGAATCTCAAAAGGCCCAATATACCTAGGGCTCAACTTGCCCTTCTTTCCCGAACCTCATCACACCCTTCATAGGCGAAACCCGGAGCAAGACCCTCTCACCAACCATGAATGCAACATCACGAACCTTCCGATCCGCATAACTCTTCTGTCTAGATTGGGCTGTACGAAGTCGATCCTGAATCAATTTAAACTTTTTCAAGGCATCCTGAACTAAGTCTGTACCCAATAGCCTAGCCTCGCCCGATTCGAACCAACCCACTGGAGACCGTCATCGCCTACCATACAAGGCCTCATACGAAGCCATCTGAATGCTCGTCTGGTAACTGTTTGTAATGACCTGACCGGTCCTTTTGAGCATTTACGCTCCTTTCAACTATTTGAGATCTTGCATAACTTCCTACGAGGTATTATGACTTGTGTGAATTGTCGATTTTGGTTTTAAGGTATTTCGGAGTTAGCTTGGAAGAATAAATTTCATGTTGGAAGTTTAAGTTAAAATAGTTGATCGAATATTGACTTATGTGTAAACGACCCTGGAATAGAGTTTTGATGATTTCAATAGCTCTGTATGGTAATTATGGACTTAGGAGCGTGTCCAAAAAATTATTTGGAGGTCCGTAGTAGAATTAGGCTTGAAATGGCAAAAGTTGAATTTTTGGAAAGTTTGACCGGGGGGTTGACTTTTTGATATCGGGGTCGGAATCCGATTTCGGAAATTGTAATAGGTTCTTTATGTCATTTATGACTTGTGTGCAAAATTTGAGGTCAATCGGACTTGATTCGATAGGTTTCGGCATCGAATGTAGAAGTTGGAAATTTCATAATAGACTAAAGTTCAAGTGAGTTCGCACAAGACCCAACTTCAAATGAGCATAACTCTCATGATACAAAGTGTTATATAGTGTATTACCTATTAAATGAAATATCTTTGAGTCTATTTTCTAACTCTTCAAACCGTTTGTCATTTGGACATTCCTATAAGAAGTTATGACCAAATTACCAAAGGCTGGAAATATGCAATTCTGCGACCAATTATGCGATCGCAAAATAGTTATGCGATCGCAAAACTGCTTCTGCGACCACAAACTGGTCGCAGAATGGACCAGAAGAGCCCAGTTCTGGGCACCGATTTTGCGATCAACTTTGCGGCCCGCATACCCATTCTGCGGTCCATTATGCGACCGCAGACCTGCTTTCGGAGGATTAATGTTTCTATTTTCATAACCCGATCCCATTTTGATAAATAGGCTTCGAGACTCATTTTGGAGCAAACATATGACCTTTTTAGAGAGAAGGGAGAGTGTTCTAGAGAGAGGAAGAAGCTCAAGTGCTTTGTTCATCAAGATCTTGTTCAAGCTTTGAAATCCAACAAGGAAATATCACAAGATCTTCACCCAAGAGGTAAGGTTCTAACCCCTAGTCTTCAATTTCTAGTTTGGGTAAAGATGGGTGATTAAGAGTATGATTCTTGGGTGTAATAGTATTATTTATACATATCAATAATGTTTATGGAAAGATTGTTGAGTTCAAATGAGTAAAGATTGGGTTGAAAATGGTAGAAATCTTCAAAGACTTTAATTGATGATTTGAGGGTCGAGTTGATGTCAGAATTTGGTGAAATTTGTATGGTTGGACTCATGGTTAGATGAGCGTTCATATTTTATAACTTTTATCGGGTTCCGAGACGTGGGCCCCACGGGCGAGTTTTGAGTTAATTTTGGATTTTATTGAAAAATTAGTATCTCCTTATGAAATTAATTACAATAATTGATATTGACTGAATCGAATTAATTGTGGCTAGATACGAGGCTTTCAGAGACCAATTCTCATAGCAAGGGCATAGCAGGATAAAGAATTACACGATTTGAGGTAAGTAACAATTATAAATCTGGTCCTGAGGGTATGAAACCCCGGATTTTGGTATCATGTAATTATTTTGGAGGTGACGGGCATGTGGGCGTACACCGAGGGAATTCTGACTTGGTCCGTCCCGGAAAACTGTAAAGTTGAATAATTTGTTGTTAGCTATATGCTCTCTATGTGTTGATAAAATTTGACTGTAAATCATGTTAGAAATCATGATTAGGCTATGTGATAGTACTGTTGGGACCCACAGAGGTCACGTACTTGTTGAATTGCCTGCTAAGTGCTATATGTACTTAGTCTCAGTGTTTACTTGTACATTTTATCTCAGTCTCTGTTATTATTATTGATATATCATATCATTGTTGTTTGGGCTGATTTGATGATTATTGAGAGCCCGAGAGACTGGAGAGATTTATGACTGAGTGAGGCCGAGGGAATGATTGTGAGATATTGATACTATAGCACGTGAGTTGTCTGTGCATCACGTGAGTTGGCCATGTAGATCCTTATATTATACTATAGCACGTGAGTTGGCCGTGCAACACGTGAGTTGGTCGTGCGGATCCTTATATTATACTATAGCACGTGAGTTGGCCGTGCAGTATATGAGTTGGCCGTGCAGATCCAAATATTTATATAATGGCACGTGAGTTGTCCGTGCGGCACGTGAGTTGTCCGTGCAGCACCTGAGTTGTCCGTGCAGATTATAGCGATTGGGTTGTAGGAGCCCCTCCGGAGTCTGTACATGTAATGACCCAACCGGTCATTTTAACTTTTAGAACCCCGTTCCCTAAAATAAAACTTTCCGTAGGTGCTTGTAATAATTTATGACTTGCGGGGATGGTTGGTTCGGGATTTGGAAGTGTTTGAGGTGAAACCGGAACACTTGGTTCCTTAAGTTGGCCTTAAAGTGCTAAGTTTGACTTCGGTCAACATTTTGAGAAAACGACTTCGGAATAGAATTTTGATGATTCCAACAGCTCTGTATGGTGATTTTGAACTTAGGAGCGTGATTGGAATTTTATTTGGAAGTCCGTAGTGAAATTTGGCTTGAAATGGCTAAAATAGGAATTTAAAGTTTGAAAGTTTGACCGGGGAGTTGACTTTTTGATATAGGGGTCGAAATCCAGTTCTGAAAATTTTCATAGCTCCATTACGTAATTTATGACTTGTGTGCAAAATTTGAGGTCAATCAGACTTGATTTGATAGGTTCCGACATCGAATGTAGAATTTGAAAACTCTTAGTTTCATTACGCTTGAATTGGGGTATGATTCATGGTTTTAGCGTTGTTTGATGTGATTTAGAGATTCGACTAAGTTCGTATGATGTTTTAGGACTTGTTGGTATATTTGGTTGAGGTCCCGAAGGCCTCGGGTGAGTTTTGGATGGTTAACGGATCAAAAGTTGGACTTAAAAAGCTGCTGCAATTTTTCCTCTTCTGTTGGGCATTCTGGACAGTCATCGAACCCAAGCATCGAGCCAGGCATCGAACCCAGGCATCGAGCCCATACATCGAACCCAGGCATCGAGCCCAGACATCGAACCCAGGCATCGAGCCCAGGCATCGAGCCCAAGCATCGAGCCCAGACATCGAACCCAGGCATCGAGCCCAGACATCGAGCCCAGGCATCAAGCCCAGACATCGAGCCCAGGCATCGAGCCCAGGCATCGAGCCCAGACATCGAACCCAGGCATCGAGCCCAGACATCGAACCCAGGCATCGAGCCAGAGTTGACGAGGCTCAGGCTCGAGCTTGTGTATCGAAGCCATGATCGAAGGCCCATCTCGAGGGATAGGATCGAGACCCAAGATCAAGGGTCACAATCTAAGGCTCAAGATCGATGCCATGATCGAGGCTATGATCGAAGGACCAGACTCGATGCCATGATCGAGGCTATGATCGAAGGACCGAACTCGATGCCATAATCGAGGCCATGATCCGAGGTCCCGGCTCGATCCTGTGATCGAAGCCACGGTCGAGGCCTGATCGAGGGCCAGTTCCAAAGTGCTGGGCAGTGTTATAAAAAGAGGGCATTCGTCCTATTCGCCATTTTTAACAAATTGGAGTTGGAGCAGAGACGATTTTGGCAGATTGTCAAGGAAAGACAATTGGGGTAAGTGATTCCAACTCAGATTTGGTCTATATACACAAATATATCATTGTTTTCACCATTTAATTAGTGTTTTGAGATTTGAAATTTGGAGAAATTTAGAAATCTCATAGAAGCGAAATTTTGAGATTTCGGTATCGATTCGGAGTCGGATTTGAGTGAAATTGGTATGGTTGGACTCGTAATTGAATGGGTTGTCGGATTTCATAACTTTCGACGGATTCCGAGATGTGGCCCCCTCGGGCGAATATTTTATTAATTTCGAGATTTGTATTAAAATTGTAGTATTTTCTTATAGAGTTGATTTCCTATAATATTTAGTGATTATATGGAATTGTTTTGGCTAGATTCGAGCCGGACAGGGTTGGATAATCGTGGAAAAGGCCTTCTAGTGGGTTAAATTGGAGCAAGACAAGGTAAGTCTCTTGTCTAATATTGTGAGGGGAAAATTACCTCATAGGTGATTAAAAATTAAATAATTGTTGCTAATTGTGGGGGCTACGTACGCACGAGGTGACGAGAGTCCGTGCGTAGCTACTGTTAATGCTAAAGTCCGGGTAGTTTAGGACTCAAAGCATGTATTACTTGTGTAAATTGTATTCTTTGATTAATTAATTAATATTAATTGATATATATGAATATATTGTGAATTGTTAGATAAAGATATTAAAGGATGAAAACCTCATATACTTGATTCTCTGTTTAAATTATTAATTATTAAAAAAAATTATTCTTCCTCCCAAATTTATCTAAAAATGATTATACTCTCCTTCCAGAGGTACATAATAATGTCCTCCTTTCTTGTGGAGCGGGCCGAATGCCTCGGCATGATAGATGCATCTATGGATCACGCCGCACGTCCCTCGGCAGTGTACACGATACTCTGGATCGGGCCGTACGTCCTCGGCAGAAATCGTGCTTAATAATAATAATTATACGATACTTTAATAATTTATTTCAGCTTGTGAAGCTAGTTGATAAATTGGAAAATCCTTGAAATTTAAGGAATTATTATTCTTGATTGTTATGGAATTAATTGTTACTCCTGTAAATGAGATTTAAATTGATAAATTGGATTTTTTCTGAATTGAAGGAATTTAATTAATATATTGAGAATTGTTACATTTGAAGGAATTTGATTATCTCTGCTGATTAAAAAAATTATTGTAAATTTTGTAATTCCTGCCGATTTAAATATCCTAGTTTATTTCAGTTATTATCATTGACTCATAGTAAGTGTCAAAGTCGGCCATCTCGTCTCTACCACTTCGAGATTAGGCTTGATACTTGCTGAGTACACGTTGTTTACGTACTCATACTACACTTTCTGCACTTTTTGTGCAGGATTTGAGACAGGTACTAGTGGAGGACCTATCATCACATATCCACGTCATCCTGAGGCATAGTGGTGAGCTGCCTTTCCGAGCCGTTCTGCAGCTACCAGTATCTTTTCTTATATTTACATTCTGTCTATTTCATTTCAGACAGTATTTGGGGTTTTGTATTATCTACTAGATGCTCATGCACTTGTGACACCAGGTCTTGGCACACACATTGGTAGAGTTTGGGATTTCTTGGTTTTAAATTTTATCAATGTTTGCTTAATTTATTAGTTGGCTTGCCTAGCTGTAGTGTTGGGCGCCATCACGATCTACAGGTGAGATTGGGTCGTGACAGTACACCCCCAGTGAGCGCGGGTACCCATTGAGTGTGAGTGATGAGGGCTGGGAGCCCAACGAGTGATGAGGGCTGGGAGCCCAGTGAGTGATTGTTGTCCTGAGAGGTTGTACTTGATTTCCATTTGTTGTTGCACCTAGTTGCTATCTGTCATTGTTGTGAAATCTCTGAAAGATTTTATATAATGATTACATGAACATGAATTGTATAAAAATTGATTTGACATTAAACTGCCAGATTTGAAAGCATGTCTATTCTTTGCTAGATCTACTGAATATGAACTGTAGCTGTGTAGCTCATCACTATCTTCAGTTCTTTATTTATTATTGTTACTTACTGAGTTGGTTGTACTCATACTATACCCTGCACTTCATGTGTAGATCCAGGTGTTACCGGTCATAGTGGGTGTTGATTCTCTCGCACAATTGACTTTTTTTGGAGATTCAGAGGTAGCTTCCATGTTTCGCAGAACTTGTATCTTCTTCCCTATCTCCTTGTTTATTGTATTTGGTCTCAGACTATTATAGACCGTATTTTCCAGACTTGTATTCAGATTAGATGCTCATGTACTCAGTGACATCGGGTTTTGGGAGTGGTTGTATCGGTAATTGTAAGATTTGTGTATTTTATTGAAATATTATATTTTCAAACTTAAGAGAAATTGTGGTTTATTGAGATTTTCAGCTTGCTTAGTATTGAGATAGGCGCCATCACGACGGGTGAGATTTTGGGTCGTGACAAGTTGGTATCAAAGCCCTAGGTTATATAGGTCTCATGAGTCATGAGCAGGTTTAGTAGAGTCTTGCGGATCGGTACAAAAACGTCTGTACTTATCTTCGAGAGGCTGCAGAATCCTTAGGAAAATTTCACTTTCTTGTATTCTATCATGCAGAATTGATTCAGCTTGAAACATAACTCTTTGAATTCCTTCCACACATTCGTATGTGCACATGAGCGCTCGGTATCAGTTATGCATCGCCGACTTGTAATTCTATGAACGAGGTTCAAGATGCGTGTTCTGTGTTTTTGTGATGGGCTAGTCTGGAGGACTTAAGGCCAGGTTTAGTCCACAACTTAGGCTCAGTAGCTTCAGTTGTAACCTGTACATTTGGACTCATATGTCCGGTAATGTCCCTACAAGTGGAATTTGTGGCTCGATGAGCGGTGGAATGGCTTTGTGATGAGTATGATGTAACTACGGGATATGTTAAGATGATTTGAATGTGACGAAAAGTATGTCCTTGAAATGTATAGGAAGGCCATTGTGTGCTTTATTTTTGTTTTGATATGACGTACAATCTAGTGTGAATGTTTTGAGAGATCTTTCACGTTGTTAAATTTTGGGGAAAATTAAATTCTCGTGTCTGGTTAATGAGTTTGGACTTAGAAATATTAAGTGATTTCATAGTAATTGTGGCTGCAAAAGGGTATAACAAGATGTCAATTTGAGACTAAGTAGGTGGGTTATCTCATGCGCAGTAATCTATGTAGGTGTGTTCCTTATGATGTGAATAGAGATTTTCTTTTCTGCCAGCAGGGCGTATGTGTTGAGACTTGAATTTGAACCTGGTTGAGAAAGTTGACTTAAGTGTTAAGAGAATGAATGCGAGATTAGCGGATGATTGGGGTATTTTATGGTTGGTGTCTCTTGAGCTTGAGAAGAATTTTCGTTGAACTGACTGCGGTATTAAGGCAGTAATAAAATATGGGTATTGTTAGTTATCAAGTATTTTAATCTATGGCTTTGAGCCAAGTGGGGGAGCCTGTTATTGACAATTCAATTCATGGTTATGTGTCAAATCTTTTGTTTTGGTCTGAAGTATACTTGGGAATCAGTGATGACTTGCATAGGTGGAGTTCGAGAATGACTCGAGTAAGGAGATTTCTGGATACAGGTTATATTCCGCTTTATGAGCATATGAACATCGTGGGATGAGTGAATTGTTATTTATGAATGATGTAGTGTGCACGGAGTATGAATTTGATAGGTGGTAATAAGGCAAGGTTACTTATTTGAGTGTTGATTGTGCTAAAGGAGTACATGTCTTTCGGCCCGTTTGGGACGGAGTAAATTAGATTTGAGCAGAGTGGATGACTATCGAGAGGGTTCTAATGGATTCAAAATGTATATGTGGAAATTGAAATTGTTTTTTTTTGAATTTGTATATCACTAGAATCAGTTACTTACATTGGATGGTATCGGGATGTGCGGTAATTCTATTTGACTATGGATTCTATATTTCAGTATAAGAAAGGAAAGAGGAACAATTTTAAATTCGAAAAGGTTATTTTTAGAATGAGTGTTACGGTTGGGGTATCTATGAAGGTACTTAAGAAGAATACAATGTCTTATGGGCCTTAGGGAGGTGTAATTTTATGTTAGGATGTCTTGTAGCGAGCTTTGGGTAAAGTAGTAGTGTTCTAACAAGGAGAAATGGCAACTTGAGAATAAGACAGAAGAAACTCGGAGAAAATAGGACAAATGGGTAACATGCTGGATCAGTATGGTAATGGTATGCTCGACTCTTTTGGTTCTTAAGATGAGGTGGGGCTTTACGAGTATTTTGTGGCAATACTCTCGGGTTTGGCAACCTGTGTGGGTTGGTGGATAGAAGAATTCGGTTATAATAGCTTGGTTGTGTGCAAATGGGTTTCGAAGAGTTCTCAATGGTTTTTACCACGGTTCGAGGAGTATATTTCCTGCCGGCGTGAGGAATATGTGGTGTATTGGGATTTTCTCCAGGAGGAGATCAAGTGGAAGGTTTATGATTGACCGGGTATGTATTCTACTTGTGACTCAAAGTGATTATGAGGTTCTTGTACTCTTCACATTATGGCATGGTACACGCGGTGTATTGTGTGGGATTGAGATTTACTTGTACAAGGTGGCAGTTCATTCTTGAAAGGAAGATCATGAATTTTGGACAGAATGGTCAATTTCAGATAATTAGATGAATGTTATAACTGCTTGGTAATCCCTGAGAAATATGCGCATTTCAAAAGGCGCATTGTGTTTTGACTTACGGATGTTCATTGATATTGCCATACTCACCTGGTTGATAGACTGTTGATATTCAAAGTATTGCTATGTGGCACGGAATAATTATGAAAGTATTCCTTATGGGAAGATCGTTACAAGTATGTGTTAGTCATTCTAGTGCTGGAGTTGGGATCAGTTACGGTGATTCATGTGTTTGATGAATTTGGAGACTGGGAGTTCTCAGAAGTATATTGTTTCGGGTTGCGGCCTGTTTGAGGCGAGTATTTTATTTTAACTCAGTAGAGGCACTAGTTGCGTTAATTATTTGTGATAGCTGCGCGCTATAAGTATGCATATGTGTGAGGTTTGAGCCAATGTAAGGGCATCGGGGCAAGTATTTATACTCGAAAGAATACTTAGGCTATGATATGCCTAGAGTTGACTGTTAAATGTAAAGTTATAATGTTTCTCGTGCTCGTACCGTTGTTGAGAACTATCTGGGCTACAATTGAGGTTACCAAGAGGCTAATTTCCCTGAATAAACGGGGTAGTTATTATTTTTGCGTTAACTTGTCGATTTGGAGTATGATAGTAGACTTTGCACATGCTTACACTATGGCGTGCTATTTATACCAGTCCGGGAGCATGAGAATCTTATTTCATTATCATATACAAATGTACTTGTTTAATTGCTCCTGTATGATATGCTGGGACTGGAGGCCTGTGACCATGCCGGGCGATTCATATTATTGGCACATGAGTTGTCCGTGCCGTGTGTGGGAATTTTATTTCTATGATAATTTATCTGATTCAATAATTTCCTTCCTCTACAATTGTGCACATGCACCTACGGTTATCCTCTTCACGAAATTTGAGGAGTTGGTTGTAACATTGCGGTTGTGGTGGTACTTGTGGAACTTGCAATACGGTTCTCTTCCTTGAGACATCTCCCATATTTGGGTACATGGAGTGCGTATGGTGGCTTAAGTTCTATTGATGTGGCGTGTTTGTGAGGTGTGTCGGTTCCCTACATTATGGCGATTAAGGACATGTATGATGGGGCTAAGACCCGGGTTAGGACAGTAGAAGGCGACTCTGAGCATTTTCCAGTTGTAATGGGGTTATACCAAGGTTCTGCGCTCAGTCCATTCTTATTCGCCCTGGTGATGGACGCGTTAACAAACCATATTCAAGGGGATGTGCCATGGTGCATGCTATTCACCGATGACATAGTTCTGATTGATGAGTCGCGAGTCGGTGTTAACGAGAGGCTGGAGGTTTGGAGACAAGCACTTGAGTCTAAGGGTTTCAAGTTGAGCAGGACGAAGACGGAGTACCTGGAGTGTAAGTTTTAGCGCTGAGCCAGAGGAAATGGGCGTGGATGTGAGGCTTGATTCGTAGGTCATCCCGAGTAGAGGCAGCTTCAAGTACCTTGGTTCGGTTATCCAGGGGGGAGGGGAGATCGACGAGGATGTCACACACCGTATTGGGGTAGGATGGATGAAGTGGAGGTTAGCATCTGGAGTCTTGTGTGACAAGAGAGTGACACCGATAATCAAAGGTAAGTTTTATAAAGCGGTAGTTAGACCGGCCATGATGTATGGGGTTGAGTGTTGGCCCGTTAAGAACTCACATATCCAGAAGATGAAAGTAGCAGAAATGAGGATGTTGCAGTGGATGTGCGGGCACACTAGGATAGATAAGATTAGGAATGATGATATTCGGGAGAAGGTGCATGTGGCTCCCATTGATGTCAAGATGCGGGAAGCGAGGCTTAGATGGTTCGGACATGTTCAGAGGAGAAGCTCAGATGCTCCGGTACGGAGGTGTGAGCAGCTGGTTGTGTAGGGCACGAGAAGAGGTAAAGGGCGGCCTAAGAAGTATTGGGGAGAGGTGATCAGGCAGGATATGGCGAGGCTCCAGATTTCTGAGGACATGACACTTGATAGGAAGATGTGGAGGTCAAGTATTAGGGTTGTAGGTTAGGAGGTAGTCGAGTCGTGCCTTACTTCGTACCATTGTGGGACTAGCCATTTTGGGGTTTTGTCTAAGATAGCTAGTGGCAATGTTGTGGCTTACTATTTCGCTTTTTAGTGCATGTCCTATTTACTAGCTATCGCTTTTGCTTTGCATCTTCCCTCTAGATTTCACGGTGTTCCTATTTTTCTTATGATTGTTGTGGCGATACTATTATTTACTAATATTGTCTCCCTTTGCTTTGCATCTTTCTTCTGGATTTCATGGTGTTGTTATTTATCCTATGAGTGTTGTTGTGATACTAATATTGTCTCCCTTTTTGTCCTTTTGTCTTCTTTTTTTTTTTTGAGCCGAGGGTCTTTCGGAAACAGCCTCTCTACTCCTTCGGGGTAGGGGTAAGGTCTGCGTACACACTACCCTCCCCAGACCCCATTAATGGGATTCTACTGGGTTGTTGTTGTTGTTGTTGTGTTTGTGGGATAGTTGTGTTTAATAAAATAAAGTCGTTGGACCTAGAATGGGTACTATCAGGCTTGATTATGGTATATTCGGGAGGATTATATTTAAAGTCGGCTTAGGAGAGGATTATGGTTCTGGTTGGGGCGAGAGAGCTCCATGACTAGTTGATCTGATGAGTGATTATGAGTTTTTGATTGTTTCTTTCATCTTTGGTAGTGTACAAAGGTTTTGGAATGAGGTTCTGTTGAATGTGGGGTTTTATACTAGTACTTGGTTGGTTTGAAGTAGTTACTATGATCAGGAATGGTGCTACGAGTGGGCGAGTTGTGTAATATGTTGGGTTATAATAGTTATAGCTCGATGTAGCTTGTTCAGACTCATACAATGTGTAAATATAAGATTTGTGTCATGAAATGAAATTCTGAAGGTTGGGAATTGAATTCCAAGGTTTTTGGGCTAAGGTTAAATTAAGGATTTTCAGTTGTATTGTGTTGTCAGACCTATGTGGAATAAGGTGACGTGGGATCACCCTCGGGTACGTGCGTGGTAAGATGTAATAGTGATTTAAAGACTTAGGAACAACTCTTGGCACGTTCGAGGACGATCGTATGTTTAAGTGGGGGAGATTGTAACGACCCGACCGGTCATTTTGAGCATTTACGCTCCTTTCAACTATTTGAGGTCTTGCATAACTTCCTACGAGGTATTATGACTTGTGTGAATTGTAGGTTTTGGTTTAAGGTATTTCGGAGTTAGCTTGGAAGAATGAATTTTATGTTGGAAGCTTAAGTTGAAATAGTTGATCGGATATTGACTTATGTGTAAACGACCCCGGAATAGAGTTTTGATGATTCCAATAGCTCCGTATGGTGATTATGGACTTAGGAGCGTGTCCGGAAAATTATTTGGAGGTCCGTAGTAGAATTAGGCTTTAAATGGCGAAAGTTGAATTTCTAGAAAGTTTGAACGGGGGGTTGACGTTTTGATATCGGGGTCGGAATCCAATTCCGAAAATTGAAATAGGTTCGTTATGTCATTTATGACTTGTGTGCAAATTTTGAGGTCAATCGGACTTGATTCGATACGTTTCGGCATCGAATGTAGAAGTTGGAAATTTTATAATAGACTAAAGTTCAAGTGAGTTCACACAAGACCCAACTTCAAATGAGCATAACTCTCATGATACAAAGTGTTATATGGTGTATTACCTATCAAATGAAAGATCTTTGAGTCTAGTTTCTAACGCTTCAAACTGTACCCCTGTCAGAGATGATAGATACCAGTACACCGTGAAGTCTGACAATCTCGCGAATATAGATTTGAGCCAACTGCTCGGATGAGTAGGTAGTTATCACAGGAACAAAATGAGCTGACTTGGCCAACCTATCCACAATCACCCAAACTGCATCGAACTTCCTCTGAGTCTGTGGGAGCCCAACAATGAAATCCATAGTGATACGCTCCCATTTCTATTCTGGAATCTCTAACTTCTGAAGCAATCCACCCAGTTGTTGATGCTCATATTTCACCTGTTGACAATTTAGACACCGAGCTACATACTCCACTATGTCTTTCTTCATCCGCCTCCACCAATAGTGTTGTCTCAAGTCTTGATACATCTTTGCAGCACCCAGATGAATGGAGTACCGTAAACTATGAGCCTCCTGGAGAATCAACTCACGCAAACCATCTACATTAGGCACACATAGCCTGCCCTGCATCCGTAATACATCATCATCTCCATTAGTGACTTCTTTGGCATCACCGTGCTGAACTGTATCTTTTAGGACAAACAGATGGGGGTCATGATACTGACATTCCCTGATACGATCATAAAGAGAAGACTGAGAAACCACACAAGCCAAAACTTGGCTCGGCTCGAAAATATCCAGTCTAACAAACTGGTTGGCCAAGGCCTGGACATCCAAGGCTAAAGGCCTCTCTGCTACCGATAAATATGCTAAGCTGCCCAAACACTCCGCCTTACAACTCAAGGCATCGGCCACTACATTGGCCTTGCCAGGATGATAGAGAATGGTGATGTCATAATTCTTAAGCAACTCCAACCATCTCCGCTGCCGCAAATTAAGATCCTTCTATTTAAACACATGCTGAAGACTCCGGTGATCGGTGTAGACCTCACAATGGACACCGTACAAATAATGCCGCCAAATCTTCAAGACATGAACAATAGCTGCTAACTCAAGGTCGTGTACAGTATAATTCTTCTCATGCACTTTTAATTGTCTGGACGCGTAGGCTATCACCCTACCGTCTTGCGTCAACACTGCGTCGAGACCAATACATGATGCATCACAATACACAGTATAAGCCCCTGAACCTGTAGGTAATACCAATACTGGGGCTGTAGTCAAAGCTGTCTTGAGTTTTTGGAAGCTTTCCTCACATTCCTCGGTCCACCTGAACGGAGCACCCTTCTGGGTCAATTTGGTCATAGATGCAGCAATAGAAAAGAAACCCTTTTACAAATCGGCGGTAATACCTTGCCAAACCAAGGAAACTCCGAATTTTCGTAACTGAGGACGCTCTAGACCAACTCTGCACTGCTTCAATCTTCTTCGGATCTACCTTGATTCCCTCGCATGAAACTATATGACCCAAAAATCCCACTAAATCAAGCCAGAATTCACACTTTGAAAATTTTGCATATAACTTATTTTCTCTCAAAATCTGAAGCACAATCCTCATGTGTTGTTCATGACCTTCCCGACTCCGGGAATACACCAGAATGTCGTCAATAAACACAATGATGAAAGAATCAAGATAGGGCTGAAATACACTATTCATTAAGTGCATAAATGCTGCTAGTGCATTGGTTAGCCCAAATGACATTACAAGGAACTCATAATGACCATACCGAGTCCTAAAATCAGTCTTTGGGATATCTGGCTCCCGAATCTTTAACTGATGATAGCCTAAACGCAAGTCAATCTTAAAAAATACTCTGGCACCCTGAAGCTGATCAAATAGGTCATCAATACGTGGCAAAGGATACCTGTTCTTTAATGTAACCTTGTTCAGTTGGCGGTAATCAATACACATCCGCATAAAACCATCCTTCTTCTTCACAAATAAGATAGGAGCACCCCAAGGCGATACACTGGGCCGAATAAAGCCTTTATCAAGTAATTCCTGTAACTGTTCTTTTAACTCTTTCAACTCTGTTGGGCCATGCGATATGGTGGAATAGAAATAGGCTGAGTACCCGGTAATAAATCAATGCCAAAGTTAATATCTCTATCGGGTGGCATACTCGGAAGATCTGCTGGAAATACATCAGGAAAATCTCTTACTGCAGGAACTAACTCCACGGTAGGAGTATCAACACTAACATCTCTCACATAGGCCAGATACGTATCACACCCCTTCTCAACCATTCGTTGAGCTTTAAGAAATGAAACAACCCTGCTAGGAACATGATCTGAGGTACCTCTCCACTCTAGCCGCAGTAGACCTGGCATAGCCAACATCACCGTCTTGGCATAACAATCAAGAATAGCGTGATAGGGCGACAACCAATCCATGCTCAAAATAATATCAAAATCCACCATACTGAGCAATAATATATCAACTCTGGTCTCAAAACCACTGATAACAATTAAACATGACCGATACACGCGATCCAAAATAATAGATTCACATACGTGTGTAGATACATAAACAGAAGAACTCAAGGAATCACGTGATACGCCCAAATACGGGGCAAAATAAGATGACACATAAGAATAAGTGGAGCCTGGATCAAATAAGACTGATGCATCTCTATGACAGACCGGAATAATACCTCTGATAACAGAATCGGATGCAACAACCTCTGTCCTAGCAGGAAGGGCATAATATCTGGCCTGGCTTCCCCCTCTAGGGCGACCTCTACCTGTCCGACCTCCACCTCTAGCTGGTTGTGTAGGTGGAGTGGCAACTGGTGCAGTAATCATGGCCTGAGAAGCCTGAGGGCCCTGTGGAATAGGTGGGGATTGAGAAATCAGTGCAGGTGCACCCCTCCTAAGTCTGGGGCAATCCATCATGATATGATGAGTGTCACCACACTCAAAACAAGCCCTCGGAGGACGTGGCTGCTGGTACTGGCTCGGGCCTGATCGACTAGACTGCCCGCTGAAAGCACCCCGTACAGAAGGTACAATAGACACTGACGGTGTATAGTATGGAACCTGAGGTCTGGGAGTAGTCGGAATACCACTGGAAGCTGGAAGTGATGAATGAATAGTATGGCTCACATAACCTCTACCATGACAGGCTGCAACTAGGGCACGAGAATTATTATATGTGCCAGAATCTCGGGGTCTCTTAGCTTCCCTCTCCCGAATCCGCATACCTTCCAATCTCCTAGCAATTGACACCACATGTTGGTATGTGATGTCCATCTCTAGCTCTCGGGCCATACTGTATCTGATATTAGGGTGGAGACCCTCAATAAATCTGCGAACCCGCTCTCGAATAGTAACAACTAAGGCTGGTGCATGCCTCACCAAATCACTGAATTGGACCGCATACTCTAACATGGTCATAGAACCCTGGCGCAGCTACTCAAACTCTGCGCGCCATGCATCTCTAAGACTCTGAGGAACGTACTCCCTTAAGAACATATCTGAAAATTGAGTCCAAGTGAGTGAAAATACCTCAGCGGGACTATCCAACTCATATGCCCGCCACCACTGGTAGGCTGCTCATCTAAACTGGAATGTCGTGAAAGAAACCCCACTGGAATCGACAATACCCATAGTAGGAAGGATACGGTGACATTCCTCTAGAAAACCCTGAGCATCATCTGAAGCTAAGCCACTGAAAGTGGGAGGGTGGTACATCTTGTATCTCTCGAGCCTGAGTTGCTCCCCCTCTGAAACTGTTGTCCTAATCTCAGGCCGAACTGGGACAATTGGCTGCACTGGTATAACCTCTGGGGCATGGTCAACTTGGGCCCGTGGCTCTGAAGTATGAGCGGCAGGAGTCTGTGCTCCTCCCCCGGCCAGAGATGTGGCAGGAGCAAGTGGAATTAACCCTGCTTGAGCTAAAGTGCCAGACATGCTAAAAAACTGGGCAAGAGTCTCCTGAAGTGCAGGAGTAGTAACAGGCGTCTCAGGTTCCCACTCTCCAACTGGAACTACTGGTGGCTCTGGTGCAGCAGCTCGTGCATGTGATCTGGCTGCACCACGTGGTCTTCCTCGGTCTCTGCCCCGACCCCGGCCTCTTGCGGCTTTAACAGGGGGCGCGGGTGTCTGATCATCGGATCCAGTTGTGCGTGTCCTCACCATCTGTGAGAGAATAGAAAGACAATTCTTTCGAACTTTGAAATCAACAAAGGCGCACGATAAGGAATCGAAGAAGTAAATATTTCCTAACAGTTCCATAGCCTCTCGAAGATAATTACAGACGTCTCCTTACCGATCCGCAAGACTCTACTAAACCTGGTTCTGACTCATAACACCTATGAACCTAGAGCTCTGATACTAACTTGTCACGACCCTAAATTCCCTCCGTAGGATGTCGTGATGGCACCTAGTCTCTAAGACTAGGTAAGCCTATCAATACAGAATAAATATTTAAATATGAAATAAATAAACTACAATTCAAAAAAATTCAACTCCTAAAACCCGGTAGAAATAAGTCACAAGCTTCTAAGAATTTATCTTCAAATGTCTCTATATATATCAAGGTCTAAAGAAAATAAGGAAGCAACACAATAATGATAGAAGGGGACTCCGGAGTCTGCGGATGCTGGAAGATATACCTCAACGTCTCCGTGTACAGGTAACTCACTGATGTCGGGGCTGGTAAGGAGTACCTGGATCTGTACAAAAAGATGTGCAGAAGCGTAGTATGAGTATACCACAGCGGTACCCAGTAAGTGCCAAGCCTAACCTCAGTATAGTAGTGACGAGATCAGGTCAGGCCCTATTGGAAAAATAATAATTGCATTGTAAAATGTTTAACAATATAATAAAATAAAATATCAATGGAAATGAATCAAGTAGCATGTCAGCATTTAATTAAACAAAATAATGGCAAATAATATCTTGTGGAATCAAAACAGAATTTCCTTTTAACTTTATGAAAATCACAACAAATAATTAAAGGCAACTATGGCCATAAATCAATATCAACAAGGGCACTCACGAGGTACCGCCTCGTAGTCCCAAATCATAAATAAATTCACAATATCTCATTTTCTTATCTCACCGCGGGAGCCTTCACAATTTATTTGAAAGAAAACATTTTTTTCGAAATAGCATCCCGCGTTTTAGCCATCCTTATCACACCGCATAACTTCTAGTAGTTCCCCCTACAAGCCGCGCATATCAAGCCACCCTTATCTCACCGCATGCGTTTTAATACCCAGACCTTATACCACCGCATGCGTATAAATATCACAATATATCACAATTTGCACCTCAAGTGCTTAAATAATTTAACTTGCCAAAATAATTCAACAACAATATTTTTTCACAATAAAGAGCTCACGGCTTATGACAAAATAAATCATCAATAATATTTTTCCTCAATAAAGAGCTCACGGCTCCATCACAATGAGTACGAAAATCTTACAAAAATATTCAGGAATAAATAATTCAGGAAAATAATATATCAAAATCTTTAATACATTGCTTCAATATCAAGTTTAAAAATGTCAAATACTTCATATTAATAATATTTAATTTAAAGAAAATCAACCTTCAACTATTGCACAGAATAAAAGAAACCAAGTTTCAACAAAACAGGTAAAACAATTAGCAGAAAAAAGTCAAACAAATTTAAAGTATATATCTCAGATCAATGATGAAGAATATAAAAAGATAAAATAATTTAATAAATGCGCAACAGTAATCTACA
This sequence comes from Nicotiana tabacum, assembly GCF_000715075.1. Lineage (NCBI taxonomy): Eukaryota > Viridiplantae > Streptophyta > Magnoliopsida > Solanales > Solanaceae > Nicotiana > Nicotiana tabacum. Next base: position 86,864,315 of record NC_134100.1, read on the forward strand.
CAATTTAAAAATATAATCTTTCACATTTAGCCCGTGTACACACTCGTCGCTTCATGTACATGACTTTCAACACATTTCAATAATCACATCAATACCAATCCTAGGGGAAATTTCCTCCACACAAGATTAGACAAGTCACTTACCTCGACTTGCTCCAATTTAACCAAGTAGTATGCCTTTTACTCGATTTTTCAACTTCGATCGACTCTATCTAGTCATAATTAATTTGATACAGTCAAATAAAATTATAGGGATCAATTCCATAAGAAAATATTACATTTTTCAATAAAATCCGAAATTAGTTCAAATATCGCCTGTGGGGCCCACTTCTCGGAAATCCAGCGAAACTTATAAAATCCGACAAATCATTCAATTACGAGTCCAACCATACCAGTTTCACTCAAATCCGATTCCGAATCGATACAAAAATCTCAAAAATTTGTTTTAATGAGATTTTTAATTTTTTTCCAAATTTTCACCTCAATACACTAATTAAATGGTGAAAATAATGATATATTCGTGTATATTGACCAAATGCGAGTTAGAATCACTTACCCAAATATTTTTCCTTGAAATCTGTCAAAACTCGCTTCTGCTTAAGCTCAAGTTCGTCAAAAATGGCAAATGGAACGAAATCCCCAGTTTTATAAACTTACAGATCTATCCGGGCTGGACCTCGGTCATGGCCTTCGATCATGGCCCTCGACCCTAGGGCTCGATCACAGCCATCGATCCTGGCTATCGATCATGGCTTCGATCTTTATGGCCTTCGATCACTGGCCTTGGTCATAGCCCTCGATCCTGGGCCTTCGATCAGTGCCTTCGATCACTGGACTTCGAGCTTTCCTTCGATCATGTCCCTCGAGCCTTGCCTTCAATCATGGCCCTCGAGCCTGCCTTCGATCATGGCTCTCGAGCCTTGCCTTCGATCATGGCTCTCGAGCCTGCCTTCGATCATGGCTCTCGAGCCTTGCCTTCGATCCTCGGGTTCAATTTCTGGGCTCGATTTTTGGCCTTCGATTATTTTTGGGCTCGATTGCTCAGTAGAAGAAAATTTGCAGCAGCTTTTGCAGCAACTGTTTAAGTTCCATTTTTGATCGGTTAACCATTCGAAACTCACCCGAGGCCCTTGGGACCTCAACCAAATACACCAACAAGTCCAAAAACATCATACGAACTTATTTGAAACCTCAAATCATATCAAATAATGCTAAAATCACGAATCATGCTCCAATTTAAGCTTAATGAAACTTAGAATTTCCAACCTCTACATTCGATGTCGAAACCTATCAAATCAAGTCTAATTGACCTTAAATTTTGTACACAAGTCATAAATGACATAACGGAGCTATGAAAATTTTCGGAACTGGATTGCGACCCTGATATCAAAAAGTCAACTCCCTGGTCAAACTTTCAAACTTTAAATTCCTATTTCAAGCCTAATTTCACTACAGACTTCCAAATAAAATTCGATCACGCTCATAAGTCCAAAATCACCATACAGAGATGTTGGAATCATAAAAATTCTATTCCGGGGTCGTTTGCACATAATTCGACATCTGGTCACTATTTGAACTTAAACTTTTAAGTTTTCATCAAAATTCCGTATCTCGGGCTAAGGACATTGGAATTTGATTCTGGGAATACGCCCAAGTCCCAAATCACGATACGGACCTACCGAAACTGTCAAAAAATTGATCCGAGTCTGTTTGCTTAAAATGTTGACCAAAGTCAACTCAATTGAGTTTTAAAGCTCTAATTCACATTTTAATCCATTTTTCACATAAAGAATTTCCGAAAAATTATACGGACTGAATCAAGTCGAGTAATGATAAATAGAACTTTTCAAGATCTTAAAATACATAATTAATTATTAACTTTAAAGATGACTTTTTGGGTCATCACACAAGCGTAATACAAAGCAAATATGGCCTACTGCAGGCGGGCAGTCTCGATCCGTATAATAACAAAGCCTATAAGGCCTGCTGTAGGCGGGCATCCCCGATCCATAAAATAGTAAAGCCAATAAGGCCTGCTGCAGGCGGGCAACCCCGATCCAGAACAATAATAATGTATAAAGCCATTATGGCCTACTGCAGGCGGGCAGCCCCGATCCATTTAATAATAACATATATAAAGCCAAATGTCATGCCGCGTTGCGCAGCTCAATCCCATAAATATACTCACAATGGACAATTATTACTGAGTGTGAAATGTATATTTTAGAACAATTAATTCAATAGCATCACGACCCTATGGGTCTTAAAATATCGGCACAAAGCCTAAACATGATCTTGATTACTAGCCTCAGCTTAATTCCTCTAACACGTGCCACATGTTTTAGATGATAACGTGATTCTTTAATTTAACTACTTCACAGGATTTATTCAAGACACACTTTTTGTGGTGCACGTCTACATCTTCGTCACCTATCGTGTGTGTCACCTCCAAACAATTCATATCATACCAAATTCGGGAATTCATACCCTCAGAACCAAGTTTAGAAGTATTATTTACCTCAAATCGTGTAATTCTTTATTTTGCTATGCCCTTACCACGAGAATTGGTCTCCCAAAGCCTCGTATCTATCCACAATTAATTTGATTCAGTCAATACCAATTATTGTAATTAATTACATAAGGAAATATTAATATTTCAAAAAATAATCCGAAATTAACTCAAAAATTGCACGTGAGACCCATATCTCGTAACTGACAAAAGTTGCAAAATATGAACGCCCATCCAACCACGAGTCCAACCATACAAATTTCACCAAATTCCAATACCAACTCGACCCTCAAATCTTCAATTAAAGTCTATGAAAATTTCTACCATTTTCAACCCAATCTTTACCCATGTGAACTCAATAATCCTTCCATAAACCTTATTGGTATGTGTATGTATAAATAATACTCTAACACTCAATAATCATACTTTTAATTATCCATTTTTACTCCAAACCCTAAATTGAAGAATTGGGAAAAGAAATTCTTACCTCTTTGAAGCCCTAGCAAGATCCTTGTGAAATTTTCAAACCTTGAACAAGAATTGATGGATAAATGACTAAGTCTTCACTTTTCTCTCTAAAATGCATTCACCTCTCTCTAAAATGTCAGATTTTAGCTCAAAACTGACTTAAACCTTCTCCATACCCAGCCTTGGGGGGAGGGGGAGGGGGAGGGTATTAAATGAGCTCCTACATGCGCAGTCGCACACCTGGACAAGTGGCCGCGCACCTGAGGCAGAAAGTCTCAAATATGCGCGGCCGCCCATCTGGGTGCGCATATAACACATGTCCAGTAACATGGCCATAACTTTATGTATACATATCCAAATGACGAACGGTTTGATGCGTTGGAAACCAAACTCAAAGGGCTTTAATTTGATAGGTTATTGTCACGACCCGGATGGCGCCTAACATTTCACTTGCTAGGCAAGCCAACGTTAGAGAATCATTAAACCAATTTCTTATTTCCATTCAGTAATTAATAATAATTAACTAAGATGAAATATAATAAGTACGGAATATCGTAAAACTGTATTAATTACTACCATCCGAATCTGGAGTCACAATTCACGAGCATTCTAGAATTTACTACAAATAATAGTCTGGAAGAAATACAACTATTTGAATGAAAGAAAACAACAGTGACATAAAAAGTAGACGGGGACTTCAAGGTCTATGAACGCCGACAGATCTACCTTGAGTCTCTGGACAGCGGACCAATAGCAAAATCTCGATCAACCTGAGCCAGTATCAAAGTCTGCACAGAAAGTGCAGAGTGCAGTATCAGTACAACCGACCCCATGTACTGGTAAGTGTCGAGCCAAACCTTGACGAAGTAGTGACGAGGCTAAGGCAAGGCACCTACAAATCAACATGTACAATTTAATGGTGTATATACAAATAACATAAATGAAGAGCTAAACAGGAAATGCCGGGAGGGAAACATACTGAGGGGAATACGAGATAAAGAACTACAACAGAATGATAACCGGAGCAGTCAATATACCATGAATCAACAGGAATAGTGAAAACAGTAAAGTAAAAATACACGGCATGACATCACCTTTCATGCATTAACTCTCATATCATGGCACGATATTACCCTTAGTGCTTTTACACTCACAATATGCACGACATCACCCTTCGTGCTTTTACACTCACAATATGGTACGGCATCACCCTTCGTGCTTTTACACTCACAATATGGCACGACATCACCCTTCGTGAATTAACACTCAAAATCATGGCACGACATCACCCTTCGTGCATTAACACTCACAATATGGCATGACATCACCCTTCATGCATTAACACTCACAATATAGCACGACATCACCCTTCGTGCATTAACATTCTCCCTTACCATAATGCAATGCATAAATAACAATAGGGAGATAGAATAACAAGTACAAACCTTACTTCAACATTTGGTTCCGCAAGATAAATCTCAACTTTTAAATAAATACTCGATTACCAACAGAAAATCCGTAAACATGATAATGACGATCAATTTAACAACATTAGTGTAAACATGTAGCAACTAGGCATAGGAAGAGACAATATAAGAAAACGGAAGAAACGTGGAAAAACAGGTAAATTGGCGGCGCATTAGTACTCGTCACCTCACATATACGCCGCTCGCATAAATTTCACTTAGCAAATAATCTAAGGTTCCTAATTCCTTCAAGTCAGGGTTAGACACAATACTTACCTCACTCTGAAGGCCACTTAATTCTCAATCACAGCTTTTCTTTGGAATTCACCTTCGAATCACTCGTACCTATTCAAAAATGACTCAATAATATCAAACATTGCTAAAGGAATCAAGATTAATGAATAATTACATATATCCCAAATTTTCCTCCAAAAAGTCAAAAAATTTACCCCGGGCCCGCTTGGTCAAAACCTGAGGTTCGGACCAAAATCCATTTACCCATTCACCTCCGAGCCCGAATATATAATTGGTTTTGGAATCCGACCACAAATTGAGGTCTAAATCCCCAAATTTCCGAAATCCTTAGTTTCTACCAAAACCCCTAATTCTACCATGAAAACCTTAGATTTTAGGTTGAAATCTTGTAAAATGTAGTGAAAGATTGAAAGAAACCAGTTTAGAATCACTTGCCTATGATTTGGGGAAGAAATGGTCTTTGGAAAATCGCCTCTTGTGTTTTAGGTCTTGAAAATTTGGGAAATGAATGAAAATTCCCGTCCAAAAGTCATTTTGATCAGCTGCAGATGTCGCATTTGCGACCTGAGCTTCGCAAATGCGAAGCCCTTCACACTTCTGCTGCCTTCGCAAATTCGAAGATAAGTTCGCAAATGCGAACCTTGAATCTTCGCAAATGCGAAAGAAAACTCGCAAATGCGAAAAACTATTGGCCTAGCTTCTCTTCGCATTTGCGATGAGAAGCTCGCAAATGCGAACCTCTCAGAGGTCGCAATTGCGATGCCTGATCTCGCAAATGCGAGATCAAAGGCCTGCAATAATATTAGATGCACCAGCAGTGTTTTCCAAGCCAAATCTCACTCCGTAGCCTATCCGAAACTCACCCAAGCCCTCGAGGCTCTAAACCAAAGGTGCACACAAGTCTAAAAACATCATACGAACTTGCTCGCATGATCAAATCGCCAAAATAACACCTAGAACTACGAATTTAGCACCAAATCAAATGAAATTCTCAAGAACACTTTAAAATTCATATCTTCTCAACTGGACTTCTGAATCACGTCAAATCAACTCTGTTTCTCACCAAATTTTACAGACAAGTCTTAAATATCATAATGAACCTATACCGGGCTCCGGAACCAAAATACGGACCCGATACTAACAATGCCAAATATCAATCAATTCTTAAAAGTAATTAATTTTCAGACTTTTAATTTTTATCAAAAATTCAAAACTTGTGCTAGGGACCTCCGAATTCGATTCCGGGCATACGCCCAGGTCCCATAATTTGATACGGACCCACCGGGACCATCAAAATATGGATCCGGGACCGTTTACCAAATATGTTGAGCGAAGTCAACTAAAATTAAGTTTTAAGGCATAAATTCTTATTTTCATCAATTTTCAACATAAAAACTTTTCGAAAACCTGCTCGAACTGCGCATGCAAATCGAGAAGGGTAAAAATGAGATTTTTAAGGCTTAAGAGCACAGATTCGAGTTCTAAAACATAAGATGACATTTTGGGTCATCACATTCTCCACCTATAAAACAATCGTTCGTCCTCGAGCGGACATAGAAAAGTACCTGGGTTGGTGAAAAGGCGGGCATATCTACTCCGCATATCGGACTTGGACTCCCAAGTAGCTGCCTCAATAGGCTAACCTCTCCACTGCACTCGAACTGAAGGGTAACTCTTTGATCTCAATTGGCGAACTTGCTGGGCTAGAATTTCCACCGGCTCCTCTTCGTAAGTCAAATCCTTGTCCAACTGGACAGAGTTTAAATTTAACACGTGGAACGGGTCACCATGATATTTTCGGAGCATAGACATATGGAATACCGGATGAACTAAGGATAACCCTGGTGGCAACGCAAGTCTATAAGCTACCTCCCTCACTTTCTCTGAGGATCTCAAATGGCCTGATATACCTAGGGCTCAGCTTGCCCTTCTTCCCAAATCTCATAACACCCTTCATGGGCGATACCCAAAGCAATATTCTTTCTCCAACCATGAATGCAATATCACGAACTCTACAGTTGGCATAACTCTTTTGCCTAGACTAAGCTGTACAAAGTCAATCCTGAATAATCTTGACCTTATCCAAGGCATCTTGTACCAAATCGGTACCCAATAACTGAGCCTCTCCCGGTTCAAACCAGCCAACTGGTGAACGGCATCGCCTTCCGTATAATGCCTCATATGGAGCCATATGAATGCTCGAATGGTAGCTGTTATTATAGGCAAACTCCGCTAACAGCAAGAACTGATCCCAAGAACCTCCAAAGTCAATAACACAGGCACGAAGCATATACTCTAAGATCTGAATAGTACGCTCGGACTTCCCATCCGTCTGAGGATGGAATGTTGTGCTCAACTCAACCCGCGTACCCAAACTCACATTGTACTGCCCTCCAAAAGTGCGAGGTAAACTGCGTACCTCGATCTGAAATAATAGACACGGGCACCCTGTGAAGGCGGACAATCTCACGAATGTAAATTTCTGCTAACGTATCTCAAGAATAGGGAGCTGCCACTGGAATGAAATGTGCTGACTTGGTCAACCTGTCCACAATGACCCCAAACTGCATCAAATTTTCTCTGAGTCCGTGGGAGTCCAACGACAAAATCCATAGTGATACGCTCCCATTTCCATTCAGGAATTTCTAACTTCTGAATCAACCTACCAGGTCACTGATGCTCGTACTTAACTTGCTGATAATTCAGACACCGAGCTACATATGCAACTATATCCTTTTTCATTCTCCTCCACCAATAATGTTGCCGCAAATCTTGATACATTTTGGTGATACCTGGATGAATAGATTACCTGGAACTGTGTGCCTCTTCAAGAATTAATTCACGAAGCCCATCCACATTAGGCACACAAATACGACCCTGCAATCGCAGAACTCCATATTCCCCCACAGCAACCTATTTGGCATCACTGTGCCGCACCGTGTCCTTAAGGATAAGTAAATGAGGATCATCATACTGCCTCTCTCTGATGCGCTCATATAAAGAAGACTGAGCGACTGTGCAAGCTAGAATTCGACTGGGTTTTGAAACATCTAACCTCACGAATTGTTTAGCCAAAGTCTCAACATATGCAGCTAATGGCCCCTCACCAATCGGAATATACGCAAGACTGCCCATACTCACAGCCTTTCTACTCAAAGCATCGGCCACCACATTGGCCTTTCTGGGGTGATACAAAATGGTGATATCATAGTCTTTCAACAACTCCAACCATATTCTCTGCCTCAAATTAAGATCCTTTTGTTTGAACAGATACTGAAGGCTACGATGATCAGTAAATACCTCAAACGAGACACCGTAGAGGTAATGCCTCAAAATCTTCAGCGCATGAACAATGGCTGCCAATTCTAAGTCATGAACATGATAATTCTTCTCGTGAACTTTCAACTGCCGCGACGCATATGCAATTACCTTGCCATCTTGCATTAATACTATACCAAGCCCAATGTGAGATGCGTCATAATATACCGTATACAATACTGAACCTGTGGGTAATACCAACACTGGCGCCGTAGTCAAAGCGGTCTTGAGCTTCTAAAAGTTCAACTCACACTCATCTGAACATCTGAATGGGCCACCTTTCTGGGTCAATCTGGTCAATGGGCTTGCTATAGATGAAAATCCTTCCACGAACCGACGATAATAGCCTGCTAAACCCAAAAAACTCCGGATCTATGTAACTGAAGTAGGTCTAGGACCATTCTGAATAGCCTCAATCTTCTTAAGATCCACCTTTATGCCTTCTGCCGATACAACATGCCCCCAAAAGGTAACTGAGTCTAATCAAAACTCACATTTTGAAAATTTGGCATATAACTGATTATTCTTCAAAGTATGAAGCACACTCCGAAGATGCTGCTCATGCTCATCTCGACTGCTGGAGTAAATCAAGATATCATCAATGAATACAACCATAAAAGATTCCAAATAGGGCTTAAACACCCGATTCATCAAATCCATAATTGTTGTTGCTGCATTTGTCAACCCAAATGACATCACTAGAAATTCGTAATGCCAATGCCGAGTTTGAAAAGCTGTTTTAGGGACATCAGATGCCCTAATCTTCAACTGATGGTAATCAGACCTCAAATCGATCTTCGAAAATACCTTGGCATCCCTTAAGCTTATCAAATAAGTCATCAATTCTTGGCAGCGGATATTTGTTCTTAATAGTTGTTCATGATCGATTACGGAATCGTCAATTAACTTCATGTTAACAAAAATCTCGTTTCAAACCTTCACAATACTAATAACGAGATGCGAGGCATAAAGACCTCATAATTATTTACCCGAATTAACGAGTCACATTTAACGCCACCTGGGCGGGCACCTACCTCATAGGTTACAACTCAATATTATAACACGAATTTGGCAAGTATGCACAGATAATTTCATACAAATATTTTTAAATAAGTCTAGCATGCATGACTCCCTATTAGTACTATCGTACAAATTTAATTTCACAAGGGAGAATTTAAACACAAGAATTTTTATCATAAGGATCTCGTCCTTATATAACTTCCACCGCAACTCATAGCCTGGTTTAAACATATCAATTTATTTTAAAATGTGAGGACCTCACCCTCAGTTCTGAATCACAAATAATATGCATATCTTGCCAATCAAAACTTTCCATTTTATCCTTTTAAATAACTTTCGTTAAATAAAATCACAACACATAATGAACCTCACACCGGTAGGGCATATAATTCATAATTTGAAATTAATTATCCGGAAATACATCAAAACATACCGAAATAAGTACCAGAAAGGCACCTTTAGCCTCACAGATCTTATTAGAGTCCATCATGGAATGATAGGTATAGTTATCTCCATAAAACCTCCCAACAGAAGTATCATCTTTAAATTTAATAAGTAATTCTATGTTCTAAGACCTCGAAAAGCATAATGTATCAATCCTTGACTTGCCTGCGTAGTCCATAAAATTTTCCGGAAAGTTTTTATGTGAAAAACGGATTAAAATGTGAAATAGAGCTTTAAAACTCAATTGAGTTGACTTTGGTCAACATTTTTAGCAAATGAACCCAGATCAGTGTTTTCACAATTTCGGTAGGTCCGTATCGTGATTTGGGACTTGGGCGTATGCCCGGAATCGAATTCCGAGGTCCCTAGCCCGAGATATGGAATTTTGATGAAAAATTAAAAGCTTGAAAGCTTAATAATTTTTAAGAAATTACTGATGTTGGATTTATTGACCTCGGGTCCGTATTTTGGTTCCGGAGCCTGGTATAGGTCCACTATAATATTTATGACTTGTCTGCCAAATTTGGTGAGAATCGGAGTTGACTTGACGTGATTCGGACGTCCGGTTGTAAAAATATAAGTTTTAAAGTTTTCTTGAAAATTTCCTTTGATTTGGTGTCCGATTCGTAGTTCTAGGTGTTATTTTAGAAATTTGATCATGCGAGCAAGTTCATATGATATTTTAGGACTTGTGTGCATGTTTGGTATGGAGCCCCAAGGGCTCGGGTGAGTTTCAGATAGGCTACGGGATGATTTTGAACTTAGAAAATCTGGTTTTTGAGCTTCTGCTGTCATCTGGTGCATTGTGCTTCGCGATCGCGAAGCCATTCCTGCGATCGCGAAGAGTAAATTGTAAGTAGTGAGTTTTACCCTTCGCGTTCGTGAAGATAGGCACGCGATCGCGGAAGGTAAACTCCCAGTGCACTGCGAACGCAAGGGACCAGATGTGATCGCGTAGAAGGAAGGAAGGAAGGAAGGCAGGAGCTAGGCATGTCAATTGTGCTCCGCGATCGCATGAGCATTTACGCAATCGCGTAAGGCTGGAAAAATGTACTCTGTGATCGCATGAGCATTTACGCGATCACGTAGAGTTAAAAGTCTGGGCAGCCAAAATGTACTTCGCGATCGCGAAGCCATTCCCGCGATCGCGAAGAGTAAAATGAACCTGGGAAAAAGTTGTTCTACGCGATCGCGAACGAATTTTCGCGATCGCGATGAGTAAAAATCCCATAAACAGAACTTAAGTTCTGGAAATGGGGTTTCGACCCATTTTTAACTCTTTTCCATTTTTGAGATCGGGTAAGTCGATTCTTGGGCTATTTTCACGGGAAAACATTGGGGTAAGTGTTCCTTATCCTATATTGATTATATTTCATAATTTCATACTCATTTATATCATGAATCCGTGAATTTATGGAAGAAAAATCAGATTTTTATAAAATCTTCCAAAAATGAAAAATTGAGATTTGAAGGTCCATTTGATATCGGAATTGGACAATTTTTATATGGTTGAACTCGTAGCGGAACGGGTGTTCAGATTTCATGAGTTTTTCTGGGATTTGAGATGTGGGTCCCACTGTCGAATATTTAAATGAATTTTGGATTTTTATCCGGAATATTTGTAAATTCATATGGAATTAATTCCTATGATTAGTATTGAATATATCGAATTGTTTGTGAATAGATTTGAAGCTTTCGGAGGCAAATTTAAAAGGAAAAGCTGTGGTTGAATAATTGATTGGAATTTGCAAAGCGAGGTAAGTGTCGTGGTTAACCTTGACTTGAGTAAATAGAACCCTTAAATTATTTGTTATGTGAATTGCATGTGAACGATGTATAGGCGAGGTGACGAGTGTCTATACATCGTCAAATTAATTGTTCTCCTGCTTACTTGAAAAATCATAAATTAATTATTATAATAATTATTTCTCTCCTATTCTTTGTCAAATATTAATTCTTGAATTCCTGCATTAATTATTACATGCTATTTGAATTATGTATTTTAATTGTTATATGACATTTAGCATATTAAATATTAAACTGCCTATTTTCTTCCTGATTTCTATAATAATTTGATATTTGTCATTGTTTGTTTCATAATTAAATCATAATTGTTGTATGCTTGTTGTCTTATAATTTTATATTAATTGTTACATTTATTGGGGAAATTCCTTCTATAAGAATTGATTGAAATGGATATATTGGAGGATCGGGTTGTATGCCACAACAGACTTATTATAAGTCAATATTGGAGGATCGGGTTGCACGCTGCAACAAACATATTAAAAAGTCCATATTGGAGGATCGGGTTGCATGCCGCAACAGACTTATTAAAAGTCAATATTGGGGGATCGGATTGCACGCCGCAATAGACTTATTTAAAAGCCTATATATGTACTTGATTGAAATAAATGCAACAGACTTATTAAAAGTCAATATTGGAGGATCGGGTTGCACGCCGCAACAGACTTATTAAAAAGTCCATATTGGAGGATCGGGTTGCACGCCGCAACAGACTTATTAAAAGTCAATATTGGGGGATCGGATTGCACGCCGCAACAGACTTATTCAAAGTCTATATATATACTTGATTGAAATAAATATATGACAGACTTGATTAAAAGGAAAATATTGGGAGAGCGGGTTGCACGCTGCAACAAAATTGAATATGAATATATTGTGAGAGCGGGTTGCACGCTGCAACAGAATTGGTTGAAATAATAATGAATTATGATTGGTGGGTTGGCTTCAATTATTATAAATGAGTTATCTGATTTATTTCTATTATTTGTTGTTGTTATTAATATTGCGTATAGGCTAATGTAAGTGAATCACCTTAGTCTCGTCACTACTTCGTCGAGGTTAGGCTCAACACTTACCAGTACATGGGGTCGATTGTACTAATACTACACTCTGCACTTCTTGTGCAGATTTTGGAGTTGGTCCCAGCGACGTACCATAGACTTGCTCGGATTTTAGCTATTCGGAGGAGACTTGACGTATAACTGCATGGCGTCCGCAATTCTGATGTCCCCGTCTATTTTACTTTAGCTGTGTGTTTATTTCCAGACAGTTTTATTTTATTCAGACCTTTATTTGTATTTATTCTAGAAGCTCGTGCACTTGTGACACCAATTCTGGGATGATATATAGACACCGTTGTTTTTATAGATTATTTCACTATATTTCAAAATTTGCTTCCGCTTTTGTTTTCTTGATTATTAATGATTTAAAAATTGGTTAATATTATTCTAACATTGGCTTGCCTAGCTAGTGAGATGTTAGGTGCCATCACGGTCCGAAAGTGGAAATTTCGGGTCGTGGCAGTTGGTATCAGAGCACTAGGTTACATAGGTCTCACGGGTCATGACAAGCTTAGTAGTTTCTGAAGGATCGGTACGGAGACGTCTGTACTTATCTCTCAGAGGCTATGAAGTTTAGGAACAATATCACTTCTTCTTTTTTTGTCGTGCGATTTTATTCTATCATCGATGATTGAACCACTCTACTCTTATTCCCTCGCAGATGGTGAGAACACGTAACACCTCTACCAATAGACAGGGACCAAAACCCCCGGTGGCATCTATGGTCAGGGGTAGAGGTCGAGGTCGAGGTCGAGGTCGTGCTAGAGGCCGAGGCCGAGGTAGAGCTCAGTCCAGAGCTCGAGCAGATGCACCTGTTGTAGAACCTCAGGTGGACCTTCAGGAGGAGGTTCCAGTTCAGAATGTACTAGTTAGACCAGTTCAGGTCCAGGAAAGATTCATAGCCACTCCAATACTTCAGGATACTCTAGTCCGTTTGGTAAGTCTTATGGAGGGCGTGTCCCAGAATGGTACATTTCCAGTGGCACCGGCCATCTCACAGGCTAGGGGAGAAGCACAAACTCCCACTATTCCCGCTTCGGAGCAGATGGCTCCCCAGAATCAGGCTCCAGCAGCCCCGCCAGTTGGGGTAGTTCAGCCAGTTATTGCGGCACAAATCGGTGATAGGCCCGCCATGTATTTTGAGGCCTTATTGAGACTGGATAAGTTTACCAAGCTCTTTCTAGTTCACTTCAGTGGTACACCTTCTGAGGACCCACAAGATTATCTTGAACGCTGTCACGAGGTGCTGCGGAACATGGGTATAGTTGAGACCAATAGGGTTGATTTTGTTGTATTTTAGATGACGAGTTTCGCCAAGAGGTGGTGGAGAGATTATACATTGACCCGACCAATCGGATCGCCTGCACTTACCTAGGAGCAGTTCTCTCAACTATTTCTGGAGAAGTTCCTCCCTATTTCCAGAATCGGATTCTGGCTCCGATATCAAAAAGTCAACCCCGTGGTCAAACTTGGAATATTTAGCCTTTAAATTGCTAGTTCCGTTAAATGGTCATAACTTGAGCTAGGGACCTCCAAATTAAATTACGGGCATACGCCCAAGTCCCAAATCACGATACGGAGCTACCGGAACTATCAAAATACTGATCCGGGTCCGTTTGCTAAAAATATTGACTAAGATCAACTCACTTAAATTTTAAAGCTCTATTTCCCACCATTTTTCACATAAAGACTTTCCAGAAAATTTTACAGACTGCGCACGCAAGTCAAGGAATAATAAATGGTGCTTTTTGAGGTCTTAGAACACAGAATTACTTATTAAATTTAAAAATGATATTTTGGGTCATCATATTCTCCACCTCTAAAACAAACGTTCGTCCTCGAACGGAGTTAGAAAAAGTACCTGAGCTGGAGAAAAGGTGTGGATATTTACTCCACATGTCCGACTCGGACTCCCAGGTAGATGCCTCTACCGGCTGACCTCTCCATTGCACCCAAACAGAAGGATAACTCTTTGACCTCAATTGTCGGACCTGCCGGGCTAGAATAGCCACCGGCTCCTCCTCGCAAGTCAAATCTTTGTCCAATTGGACTGAGTTGAAATCTAACACATGGGATGGATCACCATGATATTTTCGGAGCATAGACACATGGAACACCGGATAAACCGCTGATAAACTAGGTGGTAATGCAAGCATGTAGGCTACTTCACCCACCCTTTCAAGAATTTCAAAGGGTCCGATATACCTAGGGCTCAACTTGCCCTTCTTTCCGAACCTCATTACACCTTTCATATATGAAACCCGGAGCACTATTCGTTCTCCAACTATGAATGCAATATCACGAACTTTACGGTCGTCATAACTCTTTTGCCTAGACTGAGCTGTGCGAAGTCGATCCTGAATAATCTTGACCTTATCCAAGGCATCCTGTACCAAATCGGTACCCAACAACTGAGCCTCTCCCGGTTCAAACCAACCTACTGGCGATCGGCATCGCCTTCCATATAATGCCTCATATGGAGCCATCTGAATGCTCGACTGGTAGCTATTATTATAAGCAAACTCCGCAAGTGGCAAGAAATGATCCCAAGAACCTCCAAAGTCTATAACACAAGCGCGGAGCATATCTTCCAATATCTGAATAGTGCGCTCTGACTGTCCGTCTGTCTGTGGATGAAATGTTGTACTCAACTCTACCCGCGTGCCTAACTCACGTTGTATAGCCCTCCTGAAATGTGAGGTAAACTGCGTACCTCGATTTGAAATAATAGACACGGGCACACCGTAAAGGCGGATAATCTCACGAATGTAAATTTCAGCTAACCTCTCTGAAGAATAGGCAACTGCCACTGGAATGAAATATGCTGACTTGGTCAACCTCTCCACAATGACCCAAACTGCATCAAATTTTCTCTGAGTCCGTGGGAGTCCAACAACAAAATCCATAGTGATACGCTCCCACTTCCACTCAGGAACTTCTAACTTCTGAAGCAAACCACCAGGTCTCTGATGCTCGTACTTAACTTGCTGACAATTCAGACACCAAGCTACATATGCAACTATATCCTTTTTCATTCTCCTCCACCAATAATGTTGCCGCAAATCTTGATACATTTTGGCGATACCTGGATGAATAGAATACCTGGAACTGTGTGCCTCTTCAAGAATTAATTCACAAAGCCCATCCACATTAGGCACACAAATACGATCCTGCATTCACAGAACTTCATCTTCCCCCACATCAACTCGTTTGGCATCACCGTGCCGCACCATGTCCTTAAGGACAAGTAAATGAGGATCATCATACTTCCTCTCTCTGATGCGCTCATATGAAGAAGACCGAGCGATTGTACAAGCTAGAACCCGACTGGGTTCTGAAATATCTAACCTCACGAACTGATTAGCCAAAGTCTTAACATCTGCAGCTAATAGCCTCTCACCAACCGAAATATACGCAAGACTGCCCATACTCACAGCCTTTCTACTCAAAGCATCGGCCACCACATTGGCCTTTCCGGGGTGATACAAAATGGTGATATCATAGTCTTTCAACAACTCCAACCATCTTCTCTACCTCAAATTAAGATCTTTTTGTTTGAACAGATACTGAAGGCTACGATGATCAGTAAATACCTCACACGAGACACCGTAGAGGTAATGCCTCCAAATCTTCAGCGCATGAACAATGGCTGCCAATTTTAAGTCATGAACAGCATAATTCTTCTCGTGAACTTTAAACTGCGGCGATGCATATGCAATTACCTTGCCATTTTGCATTAATACTGCACCAAGCCCAATATGATATGCGTCACAATATACCATATACGATCTTGAACTTGTGGGTAATACTAATATTGGCGCCGTAGTCAAAGCGGTCTTGAGATTCTGAAAGCTCAACTCACACTCGTCTGACCATCTGACTGGAACACCCTTATGGGTTAGTCTGGTCAAGGTGCTTGCTATAGATGAAAACCCTTCCACGAACTGACGATAATAACCTGCCAAACCCAGGAAACTCCGGATCTCTATAACCGAAGTAGGTCTAGGCCAATTCTAAATAGCCTCAATCTTTTTAGGATCCACCTTTATGCCTTCTGCCGATACAAAATGTCCCAAAAAGGCAACTAAGTCTAACCAAAACTCGTATTTTGAAAATTTGGCATATAACTGATTATTCTTCAAGGTGTGAAGCACACTTCAAAGATGCTGCTCATGCTCCTCCCGACTGCTGGAGTAAATCAAGATATCATCAATGAATACAACCACAAAATAATCCAAATAAGGCTTGAACACCCGATTCATCTAATCCATAAATTCTGCTGGAGCATTTGTCAACCCAAATGACATCACTAGGAACTCGTAATGCCCATACCGAGTCCGAAAAGCTGTCTTAGGGACATCAAACGCCCTAATCTTCAACTGATGGTAACCAGATCTCAAATCAATCTTCGAAAATACCTTGGCACCCTGAAGCTGATCAAATAGGTCATCAATTCTTGGCAACAGATATTTGTTCTTAATAGTTGTTCATGATCAATTACCGAACTGCAAATTAACCTCATGTAAAAAAAAAACTCGTTGTAAACCTTCACAATACTGATAATAAGATGTGAGGTATGAAGACCTCATAATTATTTACCTGAATTAACGAGTAACATTTAATGCCACCTGGGCGAGCACCTACTTCGTAGGCTAAAATTCAATAATTACAAACACGAATTTTGGAAAATGTGCACAGAGAATTTCATACAAGAATTCTCAAATAAGCCTAACAGGCATGACTCCCTATTAGTACTATAGTACAAATTTAATTTCACAAGGGAGAGCTTAAACACAAGAATTTTCATCACAAGGATCTCGTCCTTATATAACTTTCACCGTAGCTCGTAGCCCTGTTTAAACATATCAATTTATTTTCTTTTAAAAAGGGAGGATCTCGTACTCAGTTCTAAATCACAAGTAATATGCATATCGTGCCAATTGAAAATTTTCATTTTTCTCCTTTTAAATAATTTCGGTTATACAAAATCACGACAAATAATGAACCCCACACCGATAGGGCATATAATTCATAATTTGTGATTAATTATCCGTAAATCACATCAAAACTTATCGAAATGAGTAACAGAAAGCCACATTTAGCCTTACAGCTGTTATTAGTGACCAATATGGAATGATAGGCGTAGTTATCTCCATAGAATCTCCCAACAGGAGTAAACACATAAGTAGATTATAGAATTACGAAGCTTTCACATACGTGGAGCACAATAGGAGGACTCGTCTTGACACTCAGAATCAAATCAAGTTAAGGAAATTATTCCTATATTTTAAATTGAGGTCGTACCCATAATGACACCACCTGATGTAACGACCTCCGCCATACCATAAAACAAATATAACAACGGCTGGGTCTCCACCTCTAGGACGCCATCTACTCGCTTGTCCTCCACCTCTAATGGTCTAACCTCCACCTCTAGGTACCTGACCCCTGGCATAAGTACCCCTGCCTCCAGATGAGGCACCACCGAAACCACCGAACTGACGAGGCCTCTTATCAGACCTCTGTCCTCTCTCCTGTGCAAGAACCACCTCGATCTTTCTCGCGACATTAGCAGTCGCCTGAAAAGAAATCTCACTCCCGGTCTCCTTGGCCATCTTAAGTTTGATAGGATGAGTCCCTCCATAAACCTCCTCAGTCTCTCTCCCTCAGTAGGTAGTAAAAGGAGAGCATGACGGGCCAAATCCACATGAGTAGCAGTCATACTGCCCTGCTGTAGACGCTCAAATTGCTTTCGGTAATCCTCCCTCAGTTTGATAGGAAGGAACTTCTCCAGAAATAGATGAGAGAATTGCTCCCAGGTAAGTGTAGGCGATCCAAATGGTCTAGTCAATGTATAATCCCTCCACCATCTCCTGGCGGAATCCGTCATCTGAAATACAGCAAAATCAACCCCATTGGTCTCAACTATACCCATGTTCCGCAGCACCTCATGGCAGCATTCTAGATACTCATGTGGGTCCTCTTAAGGTGTACCACTGAAGTGAACTGGAAAGATCTTGGTAAACTTATCCAGTCTTAATAAGGCCTCAAAGACATATCAGCCTATCACAGGTCTGTGACGCAACAACTGGCTAAACTACCCCAACTGGCGGGGCTGCTGGAGTGGCTATGAACCTTCCGGGACCTGAACTGGTCCAATTGGTACATTTTGAACTGCAACCTCCTCCTGAAGATCCACCTAAGGTTCTACAAGAGGTGCGGATTCTTGAGCTTTAGACTGAGCTCTACCTCTACTTCTACCTCGGCCTTTGGCGCGACTTCGGCCTCGGTCGTTACCCCTAATCATAGCTGTCACTGGGGGCTCTGTCTCCTATCCAGTTGTAGACGCAGTGCGTGTTCTCGCCATTTGCGAGAGGACAAGAATAGAAGAGTTCAATCGTCAATGATAGAAATAAATCGCACGACAGAGTAGAATAGAAGTGAAACTTGTTCCTAAACTTCATAGCCTCTAGAAGATAAGCAAAGACGTCTCCGTACCGATCCTCCAAACTCTACTAAGCTTGCTCGTGACTCGTGAGACCTATGTAACCTAGGGCTCTGATACCAACAGTCACGACCCGAAATTCCCACCTTTGGACTGTGATGGCACCTAACATTTCACTTGCTAAGCAAGCCAATGTTAGAATAATATTATCCATTTTAAAATAATTTTTAAATTTATTAATAACAAGAAAGCAAATGCGGAAGCAATTTTGAAATAATCCAGAATAATAACGGTGTCTAAATACCATCCCAAAATTGGTGTCACAAGTGCACGAGCTTTTAGAATAAATACAAATAAAGGTCTGAATAATATAAAGCTGTCTGGAAATAAACACACAGCTAAAGTACAATAGACGGGGACTTCAGAACTGCGGACGCCATGCAGTTATACCTCAAGTCTCCTCTGATAGCTCAAATCCGAGCAAGTCTATGGTACGCCGTTGGGACCAACTCCAAAATCTGCACAAGAAGTGCAGAGTGTAGTATCAGTACAACTGACCACATGTACTGGTAAGTGCTGAGCCTAACCTCGACGAAGTAGTGACGAGGCTAAGGCGGTTCACTTACATTAATATGTACGCAATATTAGTAACAACAACAATAATAGGAATAAATCAGGTAATTCATTTATAATAATTGAAGGCAACTCAGCAGTCATAACCAATTATCATTTCCATTATTTCTGTTGCAGCATGCAACCCGCTCTCACAATATATCCACATTCAATTCTGTTGCGGCGTGCAACCCGCTCCTCCAACATATTCATTTTAATCAAGTCTGTTACGGCGTGCAACCCGCTCTCACAATATATCCACATTCAGTTCTGTTGCGGCGTGCAACCCGCTCCTCCAACATATTCATTTTAATCAAGTCTGTTGCGGCGTGCAACCCGATCCTCCAATATTAACTTTTTAACAAGTCTGTTGCGGCGTGCAACCCGATCCTCCAATATTGACTTTTAATAAGTCTGTTGCGGCGTGCAACCCGATCCTCCAATATTGACTTTTAATAAGTCTGTTGCGGCGTGCAACCCGATCCTCCAATATATTCATTATAATCAATCATGTTGCGGCGTGCAACCCGCTCCTCCAACATTTTCATTTACCAATTCTTATAGAAGAATTTGTTTCCAATAAATGTAACAATTAATATAAAATTACGAGACAACAAGCATACAATAATTATGGTTTAATTATGAAGCAAACAATGACAAATAGCAAATTATTATAGAAATCAGGGAGCAAATAGGCAGTTTAATATTTATTATGCTAAATTTCAAATAACAATTAAGGCACATAATTCAAATAGCATGTAACAATTAATGTAGGAATTCAAAAATTTATATTTGCAAAGAATAAGAGAGAAATAATTATTATAATAATTAATTTATGATTAAAAATAATTTATGATTTTTCAAGTATGGAGGCAAATAATTAATTTGACGACGTATAGACACTCGTCACCTTGCCTATGCGTCGTTTACATGCAATTCACATAACAAACAATTTAAGGGTTCTATTCCCTCAAGTCAAGGTTAACCCCAACACTTACCTCGCTTTGCGAATTTCAATCAATTATTCAACCACAACTTTTCCTTTCAAAATTTGTCTCCGAAAGCTTCAAATCTATTCACAAACAATTCAATATATTCAATACGAATCATAGGAATTAATTCCATATGAATTTACAAATTGTCCGGATAAAAATCCGAAATTCATTAAGATATTCAGCAGTGGGACCATCTTCCATCAAAAATTCCAATTTCTTCCATCTAAATCCGAAATAAATGATGAATATAGACATGGATTTGTGAAATACAATCACTATATGATAAAGAACACCTACCCAGTTCAAATTCGTGAAAATCCCCCTTGAAATCGCCCAAATCCGAGACTTGAAACTCAAAAATGAGTAAAAATGGCTAAGACCCAAATTTATGTATTCTGCCCAGCATTTTCGTATTTGCGGGCTATATTTTCGCACCTGCGGTCTCACATTTGCGAGACGAAGCTCGCATTTGCGAAGTAGGGCTGCCAGGCGAGGTTCCGCACCTGCGGACAAAATGTCGCACCTGCGACGTCCGCTTCTGCACAAAAGGGCCACACCTGCGAAGACCGCATCTGCGATAGAAGTCTCGCTTCTGCGAGCTCGCACCTGCGGTCAAAATTCCGCAGGTGCGATTACACCAGAACTCAAAATTTAAGATTTTGCTTAAGTCCAATTCTTTTTCCGATTTCAATCCGTTTCACTCTCGGGGGTACTCGGGACCCCGCTCGAATATACCAACAAGTCCCTAACATAATACGAACTAACTCGGGGTCTAAAATCACGTCAAACAACACTGAAATTACAATTCACACCCCGATTCGAACTTTGAGTTTTAAACTTTTAATTTGCAAATCTCGTGCCAAAACATATTAAATGAATTCAAAATGACTTCAAATTTGGCACACAAGTCATAAATGACATAACAGAGCAGTTCAAATTTTCAGAATCGGATTCCGGCTCCGATATCAAAAAGTTAATCCCGTGGTCAAACTTGGAATATTTAGCCTTTAAATTGCTAGTTCTATTAAATGGTCATAACTAGAGCTAGGGACCTCCAAATTAAATTACGGGCATACGCCCAAGTCCCAAATCACGATACGGAGCTACCGGAACTATCAAAATACCGATCCGGGTCCGTTTGCTAAAAATATTGACTAAGATCAACTCACTTGAATTTTAAAGCTCTATTTCCCATTTTAATCCATCTTTCACATAAAAACTTTTCGGAAAATTTTTCGGACTACGCACGCAAGTTGAGGAATGATAAATGGTACTTTTTGAGGTCTTAGAACACAGAATTACTTATTAAATTTAAAGATAACATTTTGGGTCATCACAGTTTAGTTCTTCATTTATGTTATTTGTATATACACCGTTAAATTGTACAAGTTGATTTGTAGGTGCCTTGCCTTAGCCTCGTCACTACTTCGTCGAGGTTAGGCTCGACACTTACCAGTACATAGGGTTGGTTGTACTGATACTGCACTCTGCACTTTCTGTGCAGATTTTGATACCGGCTCAGGTTGATCGAGATTTTGCTATTGGTCCGCTGTCCGGAGACTCAAGGTAGATCTGTCGGCGTTCACAGACCTTGAAGTCCCCATCTACTTTTTATGTCACTGTTATTTTCTTTTATTCAGACAGTTGTATTTCTTCCAAACTATTACTTGTAGTAAATTCTAGAATGCTCGTGAATTGTGACTCTAGATCCGGGTGGTAGTAATTAATACAGTTTTATGATATTCCGCACTTATTATATTTCATCTTAGTTAATTATTATTAATTACTGAGTGGAAATAAGGAATTGGTTTAATGATTCTCTAACGTTGGCTTGCCTAGCAAGTGAAATGTTAGGCACCATCACGATCCCGTCGGTGGGAAATTTCGGGTCGTGACAGTTGGTATTGGAGCAGTAGGTTACATAGGTCTCACGAGTCACGAGCAAGCTTAGTAGAGTCTGAAGGATCGGTACGGAGACATCTATACTTATCTCTCAAAGGCTATGAAGTTAAGGAACAATATCACTTCTTTCATTCCTTATCGTGCGGCATTGATTTTGCTTGAAACCTATATCTCGTATTCCTTTGTATCTACTCGTGTATGACATTGCGCACTCGGTATCAGTTATGTGTCGACGGTTCATGATGCCGCAGATGAACTATGAGGGAGCCATAGATGCTCAAACATTGCCTCAACGTGTGATTCCTACTGAAGATGCGGACGTATAAAGAGATCACCAGTGAATAATGTGGGGGTGCAACGTACCTTGGCATCTGGTTGATTTATACGAGTTGTGAATATTAATATTGTGGACCATCAGACGTGGTGAACTATGACTTCGTGCCGAGTGGGGGAGTCTACTCTCAATGAATGGATTGCGAGTCATGTGTTATATCAGTTTTGGCCTGAAATGTATATATGTGGTACTGAAAGGTTCCCCAAAAATTTACACATGTTTAAGGCCTGAGATTTTGTAGAGGATGAGGTTGGTACTTGCGGTATGTCCTCCTACTTAATAATCCTATACTTCAGTACCAAAGGAGTTAGAGAAACAACTTTAAATTTACAGAAGATCTACTCAGCGTGGACATCATGGTTGCAGATTTTGGGATGCTTCGGAGGAAGTACAGTGGTTGACGAGATTCTGGACTATGTGGTTTGTGCCAAGATTTGCCGGTATGGAGCTCTACTTTTGTGATCGTTGTGTACAAATGGGGGTAAGGGTTACCCCAAAGAAGATTCGAAGAGTATGTTAAGAAATGGGTCAGCTCAATAGTGTTGAGTCAGCATAACAAAAGAAGAAATTGGCCTTGTGAGAGATAATTCTCCACAGGTGTCCGTAGCAAGCCTATGAAGAGAGCAGTATGACTGTTACTCAGTATGAGTCCCATTTTGTGGATTTGGCCATCATGCTCTCCTTTTACTACCTACTGAGGGAGAGAGACTGAGGGGGGTTTATGGAGGGACTTACTTACCCTATCAGGCTTCAGATGGCCAAGGAGACCGGAAGTGAGATTTCTTTTCAGGCGGTTGCTAATGTCGCGAGGAGGATCGAGATGGTTCTTGCACAGGAGAAAGACATAACCCTGGGAATCGCGGATAAGCGCCCCATTCTTCTTTGATATAAAGCCGGTGGGCCTGGTCTCCCAGTGAAAGATTATTAGTCACCCATGTTTCAGAACGGGGAGGTTCCAGTAGTTTAGCCGGAGAAGTATTGCTCTCAGTAAGCTACCCCTTCCCTACTCGAGTTGTCCGCTCGTTTTATGGCTAGTCTAGATACACCTCATCTCTTAAGAGTCTTAAAACCTAGAAGAACAAGCCACATGCCTGGTTATCCCTAGCAGGATCGTTTTGTTACATCATGTGCATTTGACTTAGCAAAACTCGGCACATGGCCGGGTCCGTATAAGACAAGTATACTTTTTGAGACCATCATGTTCAATTTTGTGCTACTTGCTACATCATTTGGAAGGCTTGCTTGCATTGTTGACCGGCTTTAGAAATTAGTTGAGTGGAATTATTAAAAAAAAAAATCATTCTCCTAGTTTGGTACAAATAATATTTTTTACTAAGATTTTGTAGTAGTCTAGCGTGCAGTGTAAAGATTAATTTTCATAAAAATCATAAAAAGAAATAGTCAGTTTCACTGAACTACGCGGGTCTGATTCTCACCGGATGTGAGATATGTAGGCAAACCTCATCGGTTCCGGCCCCAATTTTCAAAAAAACAAAAGCAAAAAAAAAATATTTCCTTTCCTTAATTCCTTCTTAAAATTCTTTCCTTAGAAAATCCAAAAAAAAAATCAAATCAGAAAATATTTTCCTTTTTTTCCGAAGTTTTACATTCGAAAAAAAACAAATTTCAAATCAAAATCCAAAATATTTTTTTCTTCTTCTTTAGAAGTCGTTCTTTTGGAAATTCAAAGACAAAAATATCAAAATCCAAAAAATATTTTCTTTTTCTTTAGAAGTCTTTTCTTTCAAAAATTTCCAAAAAAAAATCAAAAAACAAATCTAGCTTATGTACTTTGTTCCTAGTAGCCTGAACTACGTAATGATCTGATTCATGCGGCGGCATGATACGTAGGCAACCCACAAAAGGTTCGATAAAAATATTTTTCAACGATCTAGGAGGAGGGAGCGAATGAGGCATGAGTGAAATGAAAAAAAAAGGGAGAGAAGAAACTAAAAGCGTCAATAAGAAGCAACCTGATAAGCCGGAATAAAACATGAAGCCTTCCAAAAGCATGTTAGAAATGGTGATAATGTTAGGAGCATGGCATATTACGTGTGATTCATATCTATAAAATGCTTAACCCTAACCCGTTTGTTATCTCTTATAACAATAGTAAGCTTAAGGTGGTTGGTTTGTGGAGAAACGGGAAACACATCATTACTTCACCAGATCTAAAGGAAAGGTACCGATGGCTGACAATGATGAGATCGAGCTGGTCAGTGATGACCCTCAAGTTCAGTCAGTTGAGCAAGAGTCGGAGGAAATAAGAAAATTGAGACAACAATTGTGTGATGTATATCAAGCTTGGGTTTCCGGTCAGCCTCCACCCCGGGGTCCCTCAGAAGGAACTTCCACTGTACTTTTGGCTACTCAACTACCACTCTATGCAGCAAGCGATCACATTCTACCACCAGGGTATGTGCCAAACTACGGCCTCCATGTTGTCCCTGGTACCTCTAATATGCGACCTCCAGTCGTAGTGAAATACAATCCCGCCACCACCTCCTGTGACGAGGCCGAACAATGAGCCACCATCTCATGCTTATGATGGCCAATACTACTCTCCAAATGTGGCTTTCAAGGTCTCAACCCCATACAATCAGACTCCTCAATACGAGTCACCAGTGGAAAATGAAATGGCTGCCAAGATGTTTGAGCCGAATGAGATGGCCAGGAAAATGAGAAGTCTTGAACAGAACATAAAGAACATACAAGGACTAGGTGGTCACAAAAGTGTTTCATTTAGTGATCTATGCATGTTCCCTCATATCCATTTGCCACCAGGGTTCAATACCCCAAAATTTGAGAAATATGATGGACACGGTGATCCTATCGCCCACTTGAAAAGGTACTGCAACCAGTTGAGGGGTGAAGGTGGAAAAGAAGAATTACTAATGGCTTATTTTGGGGAAAGTCTTGTGGGGGTAGCCTCTGAATGGTTCATTGACCAAGATATCTCTCACTGGCATGTCTCGGATGACATGGCCCAGGCATTTGTCAAACAATTTCAATACAACATTGATATTGCCCCGGATCGTAATTCCCTGTCCAATATGAAGAAATATCAGGCTGAAAGCTTTAGGGAGTATGCAATCAAGTGGAGGGAGCAAGCGCCTAGAGTTAAGCCACCCATGGATAGTGGTCTGATAAGAGGCCTTGTCAGTTCGGTGGTTTTGGTGGTGCCTCGTCTAGAGGCAGGGGTACTTATGGCAGGGGTCAGGTACCTAGAGGTAGATGTCAGACCGTTATAGGTGGAGGACAAGCGGGTAGAAGGCGTTCTAGAGGTGGAGACCCAGCAGTTGTTATATTTA
Organism: Nicotiana tabacum; assembly: GCF_000715075.1. Taxonomy (NCBI): domain Eukaryota; kingdom Viridiplantae; phylum Streptophyta; class Magnoliopsida; order Solanales; family Solanaceae; genus Nicotiana; species Nicotiana tabacum. Next base: position 86,890,257 of record NC_134100.1, read on the forward strand.
TTTTATGGTATGTCAGAGGTAGTTACATCAGATGGTGTCGTTATGGGTACGACCTCGATTTAAAATAAAGGAATAATTTCCTTAACTTGATTCGGTTCTGAGTATCGAGACGAATCCTCCTATTGTGCTCCACTTATGAGTGGGCTTCGTAATTCTATAATCTACTTGTGTCTACTTCTGTTGGGAGGTTTTATTGTCACGACCCGAAATTCCCACCTACGGACCGTGAATGCGCCTAACATTTCACTTGCTAGGCAAGCCAACGTTAGAATAATATTAACCAATTTTTAAATAATTTTTAAATCATTAATAATAAAGGAAACAAATGCGGAAGCAAAGTTTGAAATATAGTGAAATAATCCATAAAAACAACGGTATCTAAATACCATCCCAGAATTGGTGTCATAAGTGCACGAGCTTCTAGAATAAATACAAATAAAGGTCTAAATAAAATAAAGTTGTCTGAAAATAAACACACAGCTAAAGTAAAATAGATGGGGACTTCAGAACTGCGGACGCCATGCAGTTATAACTCAACTCTCCTCCGAATAGCTGAAATCCGAGCAAGTCTATAGTACGCCGCTGGGACCAACTCCAAAATCTGCACAAGCAGTGCAGAGTGTAGTATTCAGTACAACTGACCCCATGTACTGGTAAGTGTTGAGCCTAACCTCGACGAAGTAGTGACGAGGCTATGGCGGTTCACTTACATTAACCTGTACACAATATTAATAACAACAACAAATAATAGAAATAAATCAGATAAGTCATTTATAATAATTGAAGCCAACCCAGCAGTCATAATTCATTTTTATTTCAACCAATTCTGTTGCAGCGTGCAACCCGCTCTCACAATATATTCACATTCAATTCTGTTGCAGCGTGCAACCCGCTCTCCCAATATTTTCCTTTTAATCAAGTCTGTCATATATTTATTTCAATCAAGTATATATATATATAGACTTTTAAATAAGTCTGTTGCGGCATGCAATCCGATCCTCCAATATTGACTTTTAATAAGTTTGTTGCGGCGTGCAACCCGATCCTCCAATATGAACCTTTTAATAAGTCTGTTACGGCGTGCAACCCGATCTTCCAATATTGACTTTTAATAAGTCTGTCATATATTTAATTCAATCAAGTACATATATAGACTTTTAAATAAGTCTGTTGCGATGTGTAATCCGATCCCCCAATATTGACTTTTAATAAGTCTGTTGCGGCGTGCAACCCGATCATCCAATATGGACTTTTTAATAAGTCTGTTGCGGCGTGCAACCCGATCCTCCAATATTGACTTTTAATAAGTATGTTGCGGAGTGCAACCCGATCCTCCAATATGACCATTTCAATCGATTCTTATAGAAGAAATTTTCCCAATAAATGCAACAATTAATATAAAATTATAAGACAACAAGCATACAATAATTATGATTTAATTATGAAACAAACAATGACAAATAACAAATTATTACAGAAATCAGGGAGAAAATAGGCAGTTTAATATTTAATATGCTAAATGTCAAATAACAATTAAAACACGTAATTCAAATAGCATGTAACAATTAATGCAGGAATTCAAGAATTAATATTTGACAAAGAATAGGAGAGAAACAATTATTATAATAATTAATTTATGATTTAAAATAATTTATGATTTTTCAAGTAAGCAGGCAAACAATTAATTTGACGAAGTATAGACACTCGTCACCTCGCCTATACGTCATTCACATGCAATTCACATAACAAATAATTTAAGGGTTTTATTTACTCAAGTCAAGGTTAACCACGACACTTACCTCGCTTTGCAAATTCCAATCAATTATTCAACCACAACGTTTCCTTTTATTTTTGCCTCTGAAAGCTTCAAATCTATTCACAAACAATTCGATATATTCAATACTAATCATAGGAATTAATTCCATATGAATTTACAAATTTTCCGAATAAAAATCTGAAATTCATTTAAATATTCGACAGTGGGACTCACGTCTCAAATCTAAAAAAAAACTCGCAAAATCCGAACACCCGTTCCGCTACGAGTTCAACCATACAAAAATTGTCCAATTCCGATATCAAATGGACCTTCAAATCTTAATTTTTAATTTTTGAAACTTTTTATAAAAATCTGATTTTTCTTCCATAAATTCACGGATTCATGATATAAATTAGTATGAAATCATGAAATATAATCAATATAGGATAAGAAACACTTACCCCAATATTTTCCTGTGAAAATCGCCCAAGAATCGCCTTACCCGAGCTCAAAAATGGAAAAGAGTTAAAAATGGGTCGAAACCCCATTTCCAGAACTTAAGTTCTGCTTATGGGATTTTTACTCATCGCGATCGCGGAAATTCGTTCGCGATCGCGTAGAACAACTTTTGCCCAGGTTCATTTTACTCTTCGCGATCGATGGAATGGCTTCGCGATCGCGGGAATGGCTTCGCGATCGCGAAGCACATTTTGGCTACCCAGACTTTTAACTCTACGTGATCTCGTAAATGCTCATGCGATCGCAGAGTACATTTTTCTAGCCTTACGCGATCACGTAAATGCTCATGCGATCGCGGAGCACAATTGACTTGCCTAGCTCCTGCCTTCCTTCCTTCTACGCGATCGCATCTGGTCCCTTGCGTTCGCAGTGCACTGGGAGTTTACCTTCCTCGATCGCGTGCTTATCTTCGCGAACGCGAAGGGTAAAACTCACTACTTACAATTTACTCTTCGCGATCACAGGATTGGCTTCGCGATCGCGAAGCACAATGCACCAGATGACAACAGAAGCTCAAAAACCAGATTTTCAAAGTTCAAAATCATCCTGGAGCCTATCCGAAACTCAACTGAGCCCTCGGGGCTCCAAACTAAACATGCACACAAGTCCTAATATATCATACGAACTTGCTCGCGCGATCAAATCGCCAAAATAACGCCTAGAACTTTGAATCAGACACCAAATCAAAGGAAATTTTCAAGAAAACTTTGAAACTTATATTTTTACAACTGGACGTCCGAATCACGTCAAATCAACTTCGATTCTCACCGAATTCGGCAAACAAGTCATAAAGATTATAGTGGACCTATACCGGGCTCCGGAACCAAAATATGGACCCGAGGTCAATAAATCCAACATCAGTATTTTCTTAAAAATTATTAAGCTTTCAAGCTTTTAATTATTCATCAAAATTCTATATCTCGGGCTAGGGACCTCGGAATTCGGTTCTGGGCATACGCCCAAGTCCCAAATCATGATACGGACCTACAGAAATTGTCAAAACACTGATCCGGGTCCGTGTTCTAAAAATGTTGACCAAAGTCAACTCAGTTGAGTTTTAAAGCTCTATTTCACATTTTAATTTGTTTTTCACATGAAAACTTTCTAGAAAGTTTTACGGACTGCGCACGCAAGTCGAGGAATGATACATGGTGCTTTTCGAGCTCTTATACCAAAGAATTACTTATTAAATTTAAAGATGATATTTTGGGTCATCACATTCTCCATCCTTAAAACAAACGTTCGTCCTCGAACGGAGTTAGAAAAAGTACCTGAGCTGGAGAAAAGGTGTGGATATTTACTCTGCATGTCCGACTTGGACTTCCAGGTAGATGCCTCTACCGGCTGACCTCTCCATTGCATCCGAAAAAAAGGATAACTCTTAGACCTCAACTGTCAGACCTGCCGGGCTAGAAGAGCCACCGGTTCCTCCTCGTAAGTCAAATCTTTGTCCAATTGGACTAAGCTGAAATCTAACACATGGGACGGATCACCATGATATTTCCGGAGCATAGACACATGGAACACCGTATGAACCGCTGATAAACTAGGTGGTAATGCAAGCCTGTAGGCTACTTCACCCACCCTTTCAAAACTTTCAAAGGGTCCGATATACCTAGGGCTCAACTTGCCCTTTTTTTCGAACCTCATTACACCTTTCATAGGTGAAACCCGGAGCAATATTCTTTCTCTAACCATGAATGCAATATCACGAACTTTACGGTCGGCATAACCCTTTTTCCTAGACTGAGCTGTGCGAAGTCGATCCTGAATAATCTTGACCTTATCCAAGGCATCCTGTACCAAATCGGTACCCAACAATCGAGCCTCTTCCGGTACAAACTAACCAACTGGCGATCGGCATCGCCTTCTATATAATGCCTCATATGGAGCCATCTGAATGCTCGACTGGTAGCTATTATTATAAGCAAACTCCGCAAGTGGAAAGAAATGATCCCAAGAACCTCCAAAGTCTATAACACAAGCGCAGAGCATATCTTCTAATATCTGAAGAGTACGCTCTGACTGTCTGCCTGTCTGTGGATAATATGATGTACTCAACTCCACCCGCGTGCCTAACTCACGCTGTACAGCCCTCCAGAAATATGAGGTAAACTGCGTACCTCGATCTGAAATAATAGACACGGGCACACCGTGAAGGCGGACAATCTTACGAATGTAAATTTCAGCTAACCTCTCTGAAGAATAAGTAACTGCCACTGGAATGAAATGCGCTGACTTGGTCAACCTGTCCACAATGACCCAAACTGCATCAAACTTTCTCTGAGTCTGTGGGATCCCAACAACAAAATCCATAGTGATACGCTCCCACTTCCACTTAGGAATTTCTAACTTCTGAAACAAAATACCAGGTCTCTGATGCTCGTACTTAACTTGCTGACAATTCAGACACTGAGCTACATAAGCAACTATATCCTTTTTCATTCTTCTCCACCAATAATGTTGCTGCAAATATTGATACATTTTTGCGGTACCTGGATGAATAGAATACCTGGAACTGTGTGCTTCTTCAAGAATTAATTCACGAAGCCCATCAACATTAGGCACACAAATACAACCATGTATTCGCAGAACCCCATCCTCCCCCATAACAACCTGTTTGGCATTACTGTGCCGCACCGTATCCTTAAGGACAAGTAAATGAGGATCATCATACCACCTCTCTCAGATGCGCTCATATAAAGAAGACTGAGCGACTGTGCAAGCTCGAACTCGACTGGGTTCTAAAAAATCTAACCTCACGAACTGATTAGCCAAAGTCTGAACATCTGCACATCTGCAGCTAATGGCCTCTCACCAACCGGAATATACGCAAGACTGCCCATACTCACAGCCTTTCTACTCAAAGCATCGGCCACCACATTGGCCTTTCCGGGGTGATACAAAATGGTGATATCATAGTCTTTCAACAACTCCAACCATCTTCTCTGCCTCAAATTAAGATCCTTTTGTTTGAACAGATACTGAAGGCTACGATGATCAGTAAATACCTCACACGAGACACCGTAGAGGTAATGCCTCCAAATCTTCAGCGCATGAACAATGGCTGCCAATTCTAAGTCATGAACAGGATAATTCTTCTCGTGAACTTTCAACTGCCGTGACGCATATGCAATTACCTTGCCATCTTGCATTAATACTACACCAAGCCCAATATGAGATGCGTCATAATATACCGTATACGATCCTAAACCTGTGGGTAATACCAACACTGGCACCGTAGTCAAAGCGGTCTTGAGCTTCTAAAAGCTCAACTCACACTCGTCTAACCATCTGAATGGGATACCCTTCTGGGTTAGTCTGGTCAGTGTGCTTGCTATAGATGAAAACCCTTCCACGAACCAACGATAATAACCTGCTAAACCCAGGAAACTCCGGATCTCTGTAAGTGAAGTAGGTCTAGGCCAATTATGAACAACCTCAATCTTTTTAGGATCCACCTTTATGCCTTCTGCCGATACCACATGCCCCAAAAAGGCAACTGAGTCTAACCAAAACTCACATTTGAAAACTTGGCATATAACTGATTATTCTTCAAAGTGTGAAGCACACTTCGAAGATACTGCTCATGCTCCTCTCGACTGCTGAAGTAAATTAAGATATCATCAATGAATTCAACCACAAAAGAGTCCAAATAAGTCTTGAACACCCGATTTATCAAATCCATAAATGCTGCTGGGGCATTTGTCAACCCAAATGACATCACTAGGAATTCGTAATGCCCATATTGAGTTCGAAAAGCTATTTTAGGAACATCATATGCCCTAATAATCAACTGATGGTAACCAGACCTCAAATCTAACTTCAAAAATACCTTGGCACCCTGAAGCTGATCAAATAAATCATCAATTCTTGGAAGCGGATATTTGTTTTTGATAGTGGCTTTGTTCAACTGCCGATATTCTATACACATCCGCATAGAGCCATCTTTCTTCTTTACAAATAATACTGGTGCAACCCAGGGCGAGAAACTAGGTCTAATGGATCCCTGATCCAGCAAGTCTTGTAACTGCTCTTTCAATTCTTTCAACTCTGGCGGGGCCATACGGTATGGTGGAATAGAAATGGGCTGAGTCCCCGGAGCCAAATCAATACAGAAGTCAATATCTCTGTCGGGTGGCATCCCCGGCAAATCTGTAGGAAATACTTCTGGAAATTCACGAACAACTGGTACTAAGTCCATAGAAGGAGAACCCGTATTGGGATCGCGAATATAAGCCAAATAGGATAGACACCCTTTCTTTACCATACGCCGAGCTTTCATATAAGAAATAACCTTGCTGGCAGAATGGCCAGGAGTTCCTTTCCACTCTAACCAAGGTAACCCCGACATAGCTACGGTCACTGTCTTGGCATGACAATCCAATATAGCATGATAAGGGGACAACCAATCCATACCCAAGATGACATCAAAATCTACCATATCAAGAAGTAGAAGATCCACACTAGTCTCAAGATTACCAATAGTAATCACACACGAACGATAGACATGATCTACTACAACAGAGTCTCCCGCCGGTGTAGATACACATAGAAGCACTCAGAGAATCACAAGGCACAACCAAATATGAAGCAAAATAGGAGGACACATAGGAATAAGTAGATCCTGGATCGAATAGAACTGAAGCATCTCTATGGCAAACTGGAATAATACCTGTGATCACGGCATCAGATGACTCGGCTTCAGGCCTAGCTGGAAAAGCATAAAATCGGGGCTGGGCCCCACCACTCTAAACTACGTCTCTGGGACGGCCTCTAACTGGCTGGCCTCCACCTCTAACGGTCTAACCTCTACCTCTAATTGCCTTACATCCACCTCTAACGGTCTAACCTCTACCTCTAATGACCTTACATCCACCTCTAATAGCCTAACCTCCACCTCTAGCTGCCTGACCCTTACCTCTTGCTGGCTGAGCAGGCGGTGAAGCAACCGGTGCCGGTATGATGGCACGAGAATCTTGCCAAGATCTGTTACTCGCCAATCTAGGGCAATACCTCTTGATGTGACCAATGTTCCCACACTCATAACACCCATCCTGATGCCGTGGCTGCTGAAGCTGAAGCTAACCCAAATGGGCCGGATAACTGTTATAGTAACTCTGGAGTGGTGGTGCACTGATATGAGCTGAATGTGCACTGAATGCTGGCTGCCCAGTGTAAGGCATAATAGGACCGTGACTCCCTGAAGCACCGGGAGATGCATTAAGTGCTGAATGAAACGGTCTAGGAGGATGACCCCTACCAAAATTACCTCTGCCTCCAGACGAGGCACCATTGAAACCACCGAACTGACGAGGCCTCTTATCGGACCTCTACCCTCTCTCATGTGCAAGAACCATCTCAATCCTCCTTGCGACATTAGCAGCCGCCTGAAAAGAAATCTCACTTTCGGTCTCCTTGGCCATCTAAAGTCTGAGAGGGTGAGTGAGTCCCTCAATAAACCTCCTCACTCTCTCTCCCTCCGTAGGTATTAAAAGGAGAGCATGAAGGGCCAAATCCACAAAACGGGACTCATACTGAGTAACAGTCATACTGCCATGCTGTAGACGCTCAAATTGCTTGCGGAATTCCTCTCTCAGTATGATCCGTCCCATGTGTTAGATTTCAGCTCAGTCCAATTGGAAAAAGATTTGACTTATGAGGAGGAGTCGGTAGCTATCCTAACCCGGCAGGTCCGACAATTAAGGTCTAAAAGTTATCCCTCTGTTCGGGTGCAATGGAGAGGTCATTCAATTAAAGCATCTACCTGGGAATTCGAGCCGGACATGCGGAGAAGATATCTCCACCTTTTCACCAGCTCGGGTATTTTTCTAACTCCGTTCGAGGACGAACGTTTGTTTTAGAGGTGGAGAATGTGATGACCCAATATGTCATCTTTAATTTTAAATATTCATTTCTGTATTCTGAGGCCTGCTCCGTTATGTCATTTATGACTTGTGTACCAAATTTGATGTCATTCCGAATTCATTTATTCTGTTTTGGCACGAGATTTGCAAATTAAAAGTTTAAAACTCAAAGTTCAAATCGGGGTATGAATTGTAATTTCAGTGTTGTTTGACGTGATTTTAGACCCCGAGTCAGTCCGTATTATGTTACGGGACTTGTTGGTATATTCGAGCGGGGTTTCGAGTACCCCGAGAGTGAAACGGATTGAAATCGGAACAAGAATCAGACTTAAGCAAAATCTGAAATTTTGAGTTCTGGTGTAATCGCACCTGCGGAATTTTGACCGCAGGTGCGAGCTCGCAGAAGCGAGACTTCTATCGCAGATGCAGTCTTCGCAGGTGCGGCCCTTTTGCGCAGAAGTGGACGTCGTAGGTGCGGAACCTCGCCTGGCAGCCCTACTTCGCAAATGCGAGACCGTAGGTGCGAAAATATAGTCTGCAAATGCAAAAATGCTGGGCAGAATACATAAAATCTGGTCTTAGCTATTTTTACTCATTTTTGAGTTTCAAGTCTCGGATTTGGGCGATTTCAAGGGGAATTTTCACAACTTTGAACTGGGTAATTGTTCTTTATCATATAGTGATTGTATTTCACAAATCCATGTCTATATTCATCATTTATTTCGGATTTAGATAGAAGAAATTGGAATTTTTGTAAAACTTTCCAAAAAGGAAAAATTAAGATTTGAAGGTCCATTTGATATCGGAATTGGACAAATTTGGTATGGTTGAACTCCTATCGGAACGGGTGTTCGGATTTCGCGAGTTTTTCCGAGATTTGTGACGTGGGTCCCACTGCTGAATATCTTAATGAATTTCGGATTTTTATCCGAAAAATTTGTAAATTCATATGGAATTAATTCCTATGATTCGTATTGAATATATTGAATTGTTTGTGAATAGATTTGAAGCTTTCGGAGGAAAATTTAAAACGAAAATCTGTGGTTGAATAATTAATTGGAATTTATAAAGCGAGGTAAGTGTCGGGGTTAACCTTGACTTGAGGGAATAGAACCCTTAAATTGTTTGTTATGTGAATTGCATGTAAACGACGTATAGGCGCGGTGACGAGTGTCTATACGTCGTCAAATTAATAGTTTGCCTGCTTACTTGAAAAATCATAAATTATTTTTAATCATAAATTAATTATTATAATGATTGTTTCTCTCTTATTCCTTGCAAATATAAATATTTGAGCTCCTGCATTAATTGTTACATGCTATTTGAATTATGTGCCTTAATTATTATTTGACATTTAGCATAATAAATATTAAACTGCCTATTTGCTCCCTGATTTCCATAATAATTTGCTATTTGTCATTGTTTGCTTCATAATTAAACCATAATTATTGTATGCTTGTTGTCTCGTAATTTTATATTAATTATTACATTTATTGGGAAAACAATTCTTCTATATGAATTGGTAAATGAAAATGTTGGAGGAGCGGTTTGCACGCCGCAACATGATTGATTATAATGAATATATTGGAGGATCGGGTTGCACGCCGCAACAGACTTATTAAAAGTCAATATTGGAGGATCGGGTTGCATGCCGCAACAGACTTATTAAAAGTCAATATTGGAGGATCGGATTACACGCCGCAGCAGACTTATTAACAGTCAATATTGGAGGATCGGGTTGCACGCCGCAACAGACTTGTTAAAAAGTTAATATTGGAGGATCGGGTTGCACCCTGCAGCAGACTTGATTAAAATGAATATGTTGGAGGAGCGGGTTGCACGCCGCAACATAACTAAATGTGGATATATTGTGAGAGAGGGTTGCACGCTGCAATAGAAATAATGGAAATGATAATTGGTTATGACTGCTGAGTTGCCTTCAATTATTATAAATGAATTACCTGATTTATTCCTATTATTGTTGTTGTTACTAATATTGCGTACAGGTTAATGTAAGTGAACCGCCTTAGCCTCGTCACTAATTCGTCGAGGTTAGACTCAACACTTACCAGTACATGGGGTCGGTTGTACTGATACTACACTCTGCACTTCTTGTGCAGATTTTGGAGTTGGTCTCAGCGGCGTACCATAGACTTGTTCGGATTTCAGCTATCAGAGGAGACTTCAGGTATAACTCCATGGCGTCCGCAGTTCTGAAGTCCCCGTCTATTGTACTTTAGCTGTGTATTTATTTCCAGATAACTTTATATTATTCAGACCTTTATTTGTATTTATTCTAGAAGCTCGTGCACTTATGACACCAATTCTGGGATGGTATTTAGACACCGTTATTATTATGGATTATTTCAAAATTGCTTCCGCATTTGCTTCCTTGTTATTAATAAATTTAAAAATTATTTTAAAATGGATAATATTATTCTAACGTTGGCTTGCCTAGCAAGTGAAATGTTAGGCGCCATCACGGTCCGAAGGTGGAAATTTCGGGTCGTGACATAAACGGGAAATGTCGGGAGGAAAACATACTGAGGGGAATACTAGATAAAGAACTACAACAGAATGATAACCTGAGCAGTCAATATACCATGAATCAACAAGAATAGTGAAAACAGTAAAGGAAAAATGCACGGCATCACCCTTCATGCTTTTACTCTCAATCTCACCATAAAATCAATAGAAACGACACGGCATCACCCTTAGTGCATTAACTCTCATATCATGGCATGGCATCACCCTTCGTGCTTTTATACTCACAATATGGCACGGCATCACCCTTCGTACTTTTACACTCACAATATGGTACGGCATCACCCTTCGTGCATTAACACTCACAATATGGCACGGCATCACCCTTCCTGCATTAACACTCACAATATAGCACGGCGTCACCCTTCGTGCATTAACACTCTCCCTTTCCATAATGCAATGCATAATAATAATACGGAGATAGAATAACAAGTACAAACCTTACTTCAATATTTGGTTCCGCAAGATAAATCTCAACTTTTAAATAAATACTCGATTACTAACAGAAAATCCGTAAACATGATAATGGCGATCAATTTAACAACACTAGTGTAAATATGTAGCAATTAGACATAGGAAGAGACAATATAAGAAAATGGAAGAAACGTGGAAAAATAGGTAAATTGGCAGCGCATAAGTACTCGTGACCTCACATATACGCCGCTCACATGAATTTCACTTACCAAATAATCTAAGGTTCCTAATTCCCTCAAGTCAGGGTTAGACACAACACTTACCTCGCTCTGAAGGCCACTTAATTCTCAATCACAATTTTTTCTTTGGAATTCACCTCCAAATCACTCGTACCTATTCAAAAATGACTCAATAATATCAAACATTGCTAAAGGAATCAAGTTTAATGAATAATTACAGATTTCCCAAATTTTCCTCCAAAAAGTCGAAAAATCGACCCCGGGCCCGCTTGGTCAAAACCCGAGGTTCGAACCAAAATTCATTTACCCATTCACCCCCGAGCCCGAATATATAATTAGTTTTAAAATCCGACCACAAATTGAGGTCTACATTCCCAAATTTCTGAAATCCTTAGTTTCTACCCAAAACCCTTAATTCTACCATGAAAACTTTAGATTTTAGGTTGAAATCTTGGAAAATGTAGTGAAAAATTGAAAGAAACCAGTTTAGAATTACTTACCTATGATTTGGGGAATAAATAGTCTTTGGAAAAATCGCCTCTTGTGTTTTAGATCTTGAAAATTTGGGAAATGAATGAAAATTCCCGTCCAAAAGTCATTTTGATCAGCTGCACTTGTCGCATTTGTGACCTGAGCTTCGCAAATGCGAAGGAGTTATCACAAATGTGAAGCCCTTCACACTTCTGCTGCCTTCGCAAATGCGAAGATAAGTTCGCAAATGCGAACTTTAATCTTCGCAAATGCGACTAAATGATCGCATTTGCGATCACTACCCTTCCCCGACTCCCTTCGCAAATGCGAAAGAAAACTCACAAATGCGAAAACTATTGGCCCAGCTTCTCTTCGCATTTGCAATGAGAAGCTCGTAAATGCGAACCTCTCAGAGGTCGCTATTGCGATGCCTGATCTCGCAAATGAGATATCAGAGGCCTGCAATAATATCAGATGCACCAGCAGTGTTTTCCAAGCCAAATCTCACTCCATAGCCTATTTGAAACTCACCCGAGTCTCCGGGGTTCTAAATCAAAGGTGCACACAAGTTTAAAAACATCATACGAACTTGTTCGCACGATCAAATCGCCAAAATAACACCTAGAACTACGAATTTAGCACCAAATCAAATAAAATTCTCAAGAACACTTTAAAATTCATATCTTCTCAACTGGACGTCTGAATCATGTCAAATCAACTCCGTTTCTCACCAAATTTCACAGACAAGTCTTAAATATCATAATGAACCTGTATCGGGCTCCGGAACCAAAATATGGACCTGATACTAACAATGCCAAATATCAATCAATTCTTAAAAATAATTAATTTTCAGACTTATAATTTTCATCAAAAATTCATAACTTGAGCTAGGGACCTCCGAATTCGATTCCGGGCATACGCCCAGGTCCCATTATTCGATACGGACCCACTGGGACAGTCAAAACACAGATCTGGACCCGTTTACCAAAAAGGTTGACCAAAGTCAACTAAAATTAACTTTTAAGGCATAAATTCTTATTTTCATCAATTTTCAACATAAAAGCTTTCCGGAAACCTGCCCAGACTGCGCACGCAAATTGAGGAGGATAAAAATGAGATTTTTAAGGCATAAGAGCGCAAATTTGAGTTAATACGAGAAAGAAATCAGACCTATAACCTCACTGCAGTGGCTTGTAGACTTGCTTTGCTGCGGAAAGCTCAAGTGAAAACCTATTAGAACTGTGGGCCTCACCCGTCTACTACTCGACCTTAAGTAACTACAGTTAGGAGGATCCATCCAATAGCTTAATGACTTGCTTGGGTCATCTAAGAGGTAAGGCCTCCTCTGATCGACCCTAACTTTCATTATTGAGCTAAAGGAGTTCCCTAGCCCTTCAAGTTTACACGCTGATCCCTCTATGATGGCATTCTTCTTCCTCTCTGACTTTACGATATTATTCTAGCAAAAGCTAGTATGACCTTTTGGGTCATCTCTCTCTCTCTCTCTCTCTCTCTCTCTCTCTCTCTCTCTCTATATATATATATATATATATATATATATATATATATATATATATATATATATTTGTGTGTGTGTGTGTGTGTAGATATTCTCGTTCAAAGTTGGGTCTTGTGCGAACTCACTTGAAACTTTAGTCTATTATGAAATTTCCAACTTGACTTATCCTTAGGGCTCTTCTTAGACCATAAACCATTCTTAATGCACCTCATACATATATTATCATGATGAATTGATATCATTCAAATTATTAGTCTTGTTTATACCCGAATTAATATAATTAGCACCCGCCAATCTTCTTAATGGTCTTAAAACACTTCGAAATTTTTCGTGGTGTTATAATTTTATATATATTTAAATTAAAAAATAATAACCAATAACTAATTATTAACTACGTATGCCATGTGGCTTTTTTATGATGCCACTTGGGTTAAGGAGATGGCTTTTCTCCTCTCCTTTTAATAATATATAGATTTTTTATTTTAAAATAATTTACAGTCTCCAACTTGAAACTACTCTCCAATTTGATTGGACAAGTTTTTTATTATAAAATATTTTATTTTATTATTTTATAGCTATTTAAATTCAAAAACAATAACCAATAACTAATTATTAACTACTTATGCCATGCGCCTTTTTTCTAGACTGCCACTTGGCTTAAGGAGAGGGCTTTTTCCTCTGCTTTTAATAATATATAGATATAGATTTGAAAACTCCAACTTGAAACTACTTTCCAATTTGAATGGACAAGTTTTTTTAATTTTTGTTTTTATTATAAAATATTTTATTTTATTATTTTATAGATATCTAAATTCAAAAACAATAACCAATAACTAATTATTAACTTCTTATGCCCCGTGCCTTTTTCTAGGCTGCCACTTGGTTTAAGGAGATGGCTTTTCCCTTTCCTTTTAATAATATATAGATATATTTGAATGGACAGTTGTTTTTCATTTTTTATTATAAAATATTTTATTTTATTATTTTATAGATATTTAAATTTAAAAACTTAACCAATAACTAATTATTAACTAAATAACTAATTATTAACTACTTATGCCATGTGATTTTGTTTTATGATGCCACTTGGCTTAAGGAGAGGGCTTTTTCCTCTCCTTTTAATAATATATATATAGAAGATATAGATAATTTAAAGACTCCAACTTGAAACTACTCTCCAATCTGAAAGGACAATTTTTTTTTCGTTTTTTATTATAAAATATTTTATTTTATTATTTTATAGATATTTAAATTCAAACACAATAATCAATAACTAATTATTAACTACTTATGCCATGTGGCTTTTTTTTTATAATGCCACTTGGCTTAAGGAGGGGTTTTTTTTCTCTCTTATTAATAATATAGATTTGTTTTTCGTTTTTTATTATAAAATATTTTATTTTATTATTTTATAGATATTTAAATTCAAAAACAATAACCAATAACTTATTATTAACTACTTATGCCATGTGGCTTTTATATGATGCCACTTGGTTTAAGGAGAGGGTTTTTTCCTCTCCTTTTAATAATATATAGATTTGTTTTTCGTTTTTTATTATAAAATATTTTATTTTATTATTTTATAGATATTTAAATTCAAAAACAATAACCAATAACTAATTATTAACTAGTTATGCCATGTGACTTTTTTTTTATGATGCCCCTTGGCTTAAGGAGAGGGTTTTTTCCTCTTCTTTTAATAATATTAGTATACATACCCACACGATGTGCGGATAATATAAAATAAATATTTTTTTACGATAGACACAAAGGAGCATTAAAATGCTATTATTTTATGAACCATTGAATGTACCGGATATTCATACATTCAAGTCATAAGGATATATAGTTATCCATTAGAAAACATCTGGCGAGGAAAGGACGTAATTTAAAATATGACACATAGGAAAAACTAATTTGTGATAGAACAACAATTATGCTACAATAACCACATTGTAGTTGCTACATATCATATCTACTGCTTGCAAAGTGCTTGGTCTTAGTCATTCATCATCATTTTTCTGAAATTCTAGTAATTGCTGAGGTTTTAGCTAAACTTTAGTGAAATAATGACTTGATAAACAATGCTGAAACAGCTAGAGCTAGTATAATTCACCCCAAGAAGTTAGCACTGTGATCATCAAACGCTCCTTTGCATTGAAGTTTACAGTAGAAATATTGAGAAAGCCAAAAATCCCAAAACATTGGATGTCTTAGGTGATACTGTCTCCATAGGCGAAGCTAAAATGCAAGACAAAAGGGAAAAAATATTGAACAGGTGCATTGATACTTTGACTGTTAAAACTTTGGAGAATATGAATTTCTGCATGCTATACATAATAGAACCAGTAAAAAGACAGTTTAAGAAGTTCATATCGGCAACACTTATATTGCTTTTTTGTTCCGAAGAAAACTTGTGGTGTTTGATGATCTAGGAGACAATCCTTCAGAAACTGATAAAATGGGATGAATTAGTAATGAACTTAACTTTAAAGAATGCCAGCACCAACCAATAAGTATTGACATAATATTTTCAAAACTAACATAAAATAATTACATAAAAATATTTAATGTCCACATTGTTTCATTGAAATAATTATGTCAAGATCAGCACAATATTTTTAAGATTAACAACAATTATTGAAAACACGAAAATCTTACTTCATAAGGTGTAATCTTTAGAACCTAAGTAAAAAATCCAATAATAGAAAAATAGTTCAATTGAGTGCACCAAAATTAGTCGATTAATATGAACCTTATCACAACTGTTATCGATGATTTGTTTCACACCTCAAAAATAAAAAGTATTGGTATTCACAAATTACTTGACTTCATGGGGTTGATCTTCACTTTTGGGCTAGCAGATTCAAATACCTTATCATGAGTCGATGATTTCAAACAGGCTATGCTTCATGTTGGTAGCCTTGCACGAGATAACTTCGAGAACATCAAATGCCTCCTTCATTGAGCAATCTAAAAGGTAAAGCGAATAGTCAACATATTCGTCATTAGCGGGAAAGCAGCAACCAATGGAGAATTGACTTTCATTTGAATGGCGTTTGAATCTATTATATCATACGTAATATGTTTGAAGTGCACCATAGTAGCATTATATCGAAATTAAGATGTAAGTCTCTAGAACTACGAGCGAAAAGAAAATAGGAGTGTTAAAATAAATAATACTACGTTGCCAAAAACCGACGATGCAGCAGCAAAATAAAATTTTCCTTTCACAATGCACAAAGCTGTGAAAAGCAGAATGTAAAAAATTCAAAGTTGAGTTAAAAATATATATGTATAAATATACAAAGAATATGGACCTGTTTTTTGAATATATTGTAGTTCCATAGGTCTTTATTTTGAAAGGTTCAAGCGGATCGTGGTTTCAACGTTCCTGTAGAGTAATATAATTTTTTATCACGGCGGGAAAAGCTGTGAAAAACAGAACGATATAGATTTAGAACAGTATTCAATAGAATTTATGTATTAATAAAAGTAATATGGACCTGACACTTGTTTATATCATAGTTCCAGAAATCCTCTTTCCAACGATAAAAATGGATCGTGGTTTCAATGTGTCTGCGGAAATTTATGATTTTTTTAGTTAGGATGCACAAAGCTGTAGAAAGCACAATAACAGATATTTAGAACTAAAGTCAAATGCCTATATGTATAAATGTATTAATAACTAGAGCTGATTTCTAGAATTATTTTAGTTGCAGAAGTTATTATTCCAACGGCACAAGTGGATAGGCATTTCGATGTGTCTGCAAAGAAAATATGAATTTTTTAGTGAGGACGCGCAAAGCTGTAAAAAATAGAATGACAGAAAATACGAACCGACTTCAAAAGCATATTCATATTAATCTACAAAGACTTAGGATCTGATTTTTGTATATATTGTGGTGTCAGAAGTCCTCTTTCTAATGGCACAAGCAGATCATGATTTCGACTTTGTGCAAAGAGATGTTAATTTTTTTTAGTGAAGACGCTCAAAGCTGTAAAAACATAAGGGCAGAAATTCAGAAATAAGTATAAAAGAATATCTTGATGAAGATGCATATCAAAAATTATAGAAATTTATGAGAAGTAACAATGAGATATGGATTTGCGCATGCTATTTATTACATGATATAACCATAAATAAGACAGTTGAAGAACTTCATACCAGCAACAATTGAATTCTTTTTTATTCCAAAGGAAACTTCTGTTGTTGTTGACGTAGGAGGTAGTCCTTCATAAAATGACAGTATAAAACGGGATGGATTAGTAATGAACTTAATTTAAAAGAAGGGATAGTTTTTCGTAATATAGACCTTAACTTATTGTTAAATACCTGAACATGTAGAGATGTCAACATGCATGCCGCAAAGAAGTGGCAACTTAAGTGCTAATCTGGAGTTTATAGGAAGAGAGATGAGGTTAGTTTGACTGAGCAATAGGCAAAGACAACTTGGTTTCTGGCTAGAGACTTGCATTAGATTATGAATTTAATTTTTCCTGTACTGATAGCCTATGGCCAAAAGGGATTGATACTGTATGGAAGAACGGCAAGCATTAAAAAAAAAGGAAACAACTAACTGATTGGAGTAAGTGCTATAATATAACATACGCGATATTTTGAACTTCTTCCCGACAGAATGACGTGAAGTAAAATTCATGTTAATAAAGTTTGAAAATTGTGCACCATTTTTATAAGCCTTAAATTGAAGCCATACTGAATTCACTTGTATTTCGGCACTCCCGTCAGACTCCAACAACACATTAGTGATCATCCTATTGAGAAACATCTCTTCCTCAATGGGAATACTCTTGACATTAAGGATTTTGATATTTAGTACCCGAACAGATATTAATTCAAACTTTTGAATCAACGATGATATGTAATCTATTTGAAGAATTACATATATTTTGATTGCAGATGTGGTGGTGAAAGTAAACTCACCTATTAACAGTGAATGCAATAAAAACCAAACTTTAGTATATATTCAGTACATAAGTAGTAAAATACGTAGCAATGATCAGTAAATATAAACCAATTGCCACAGAATTCTTTAACTGTTGTATTAATGAATATGACAATGTAAGGGCCAGAGCCATCGTATAGATAAGGTTAAACTTTTCTCTAAATTCTTCCCACAAAGTTATTTTTAATTTTGCAGAACTGTCGAGGGAAAAAGATGAAACATAATCTAGTTGAGTAAAATCGAAAATGTAATATAAAGATATATGTTCTTAAACAAATTGAAAACAAAAATTAAGGTAAGAATTAATCCATTTTTCTGGAAGATAAAAAACAAAAGGTAGGTAAAAAGAGATGAGAGGCTTAAAAAGAAGAATTGAGGATGAAGAACTCATACAACAACTACTATGTCTCAATTCCAAGCAAGTTGAAGTTAATTATATGTGTCCTCACTAACCATATAAACTCATCTCAAACCAATAATATACAATGAGCAGAACAAATAGAAACTTCAAATAAATATTCACCTCTAATTATTTTTTCTTATCAGAATTTTCACTATCAAAGTTTCATAAAAATATAAAATTGAAGGCTATACAATGACATTGCTCGATTCAAAATTACCTCTTGAAGCATTTTCCCTGTTAGATTACTTTTTCCTTTTGGATTAACAACTTTTATACCCCAGCCAAAGAGTGCAGTGATTGAACATAGATGCAAGTAAAGACAAATTCTATACAGCTTCCATGAATCACCGCTGTTAATAGTTGAGAAAAAAAATACTTTTTCGTCAGCGACACCAGAAACACTACCACCTCGTGACACACTTGACATTTTGAACTCCCAAATAAAATGTCACTTACATACTGACTGGTCCAATAAATTGCTAGAGGCTGCATAAGCTATTCATTTTCGTCAAAACAATTAATAACAAATAGCAAATCAAAGTAGAAGAAAGATATGCAGCAACAAAATGAGTCATCACACCAGCACACACAAATGTTATAGTAAAAATACCAGTCATAGTCATTCTTGAGTATAGATGTATAGTTGAGTATTCTTGAGTAAAAATACCAGTCATAGTCATTCTTGAGTATCAATGACTAAAACAGTTAGATGTATAGTTGGAAAATTTTATTTGAGTATAGATGCAGTGAATTTGTTTTTTATATATAAATGTATATATTGAACCGTGTTTTAAACTCGTCAGATTGAGAAAAATTTAGATTAATCCACAACTTTGATGCATTCCAAGTATTGCGCACAGAATATGAATTTACAAAACAACGTACGTGTAAGATATAATGAATAACTTTCACACAGTAATGTCAAACTGAATATATTTTACCTTGAAATTTATGGGCTTTTATGAGCTGCATCACAATAATAATAAGCTGGCTGTTAGAAATTAGCAGGTGAGGTACAATTTCATCAACAAACTCGCCCCAGAATGTAGCAGACAACTTCTTCCTCCTGCCACATAGAAATAAAAATATAATTTTAGCATATGTAATTATCAAATCCATCCTTAATTGGTAGATGAATGTTTATTCTTACTCATCATCTTCTAGCTCAATATCCATAAACTTCCTAGAAATTCCACCTTGTTTGTGCGTGTGTACCTCACTAAAACCGACGATTTCTCCGATCACATCTAAAGAAAAAGAATTCGTTAAAATAAATAATAGAAAAGTTCATAATTAGAAATTTAAGGTAAAAGTTACTTTTACCGAACAATTCAGTCTCGTTCACATCAACCTTATTTATCAATTGATCATATGGTCGCAAATCAAAGATATTCATTGGAAAAGTGGATCAGTTGTTTTAGCCACTGTTGTCCGTTGAGTAAACGTCAGCCTCAACCTATGTTTTGTGGTGTTGAACTTCTCCTTATTATGACAAACGATAAAGTTCGTCATATGATATAATCCAAGCTCAGTAATTTATATTTTGAAAAGATGCAAAATTGACTTGCCAATAGAAGTATGTATCTGATCGTCCTACAAAGAAATTACATTAAATAACAGAAAGTGTTTGAAGGACTTAGTAATACTGTCACACCTCCTTTTTCCCGCGAGGATAGGGGATAAGGGAGTTTTTCCAATTTAAGTGACATAATTCAAAATAGGATTATTTATTTATTCAGAGTCGCCACTTGGAATAATTTATGGTGTCCCAAGTCACTGGTTTGTTTTAAAATCCCAGATCGAGAAAATTGACTCTATTTTTATGGTCTGCGAACACACAAGACCGGGTAAGGAATTCTGTTAACACGGAAGAAGGTGTAAGGCACTTTCGAGTTCCGTGGTTTTAGCACGGTCGCTTAACAATTACACTTAGCTCGATTATCTGATTATTGCATATTTTGAACCTATGTGCATTTTATTCCTTTTGCCACTTTAAATATTTTTGGAATTTATTTGAACAAGTCGCAATGTCGTGCACTCATTTATTTTTTTGTACACATTGCGAATCGCGCCACGTGAAACGCACCTGCGATTTACAACATGTTCGTTTTATTATTATTTGAAGTTCTGGTCGAGTCACGTGAAACGCACACTCGAATTGGGATTTACGTATCGCGACCATGCCCCGGGAACCGTACCCATAATCACGATGATTTATTATTAATCGCACCTAAAGAATAGCTACGATGTTCATGAGTTATTCATTTGCTAAAGTTTAAGACTATTTGGGAATGTCCAAGAATTATAGAATCCTTTATGCACATGATTACTGGCGAAATGACTTATCTAACGAACTTTCTTTCATTTTTTTATTATTGATTAATAATTAATAGAAGAGCAGAGATGTTATTAATTGAATAAAAATCAAGCAACTAAATATCAAAAACAGAAGGCTGTCCATTCGAGACCCAAAGAAAATTCACAGACAAGTTATATGGCCATTAGCAATTAATTCTAAACTTAATCAAACTGAACATAATACTTATTAGTTGCATAATTTAATTCCAACCCTCCAAACATCAAAATATGCAAATCAAAAGACCACGGACACAAATAAAGTATTTAACAAAGAATACACAATATCACTAGTAATGTTGAAGCAATAAGGAAAAAGAAAACAAACCTTTTATTAGCTTTCAAAGTATACAAAGAAAGGCACGTTGAAGAAGCTAACAACGAACAGACCCGCTAACAATAGACCATGTCGGAACCTCGAAACTCGCCGGGAAAAGCTCGTCGGAAAATTCAACTCGAACCCGACCAAAACGTTGTTGTTTTGTGAGGAAAGAGGGTTATTTTTGAGCTGTTTTTCAGCTGAATTTGGAGCTTCATTGGACTGGTTTTACTAGTGGTCTGAGGCTGGTTTCTATGGCTAAAACAGTGAGGGTTAGGACGAGAGGGAAACAGTGGAGTGACGAAGGGAAATGCTCGTCAGCAAACTGGTGGTCAGCTCCAGCAGCGGCGATGGCTGCTAAAAGCGAGAAGTGTGCGAGAAAACAAAAACAAAAGAAAAGAGCAGTGAGAGGAGGGGGTGAGCAGCGGGGCTGGCCATAGTTGCCGGTATTTTTTCGGCTACTCGTCGGCGATGGAGATCAAGAAGGGTGGTCGGCTTTTCCTTTTTCTCTGTTTCCTGAAATCGATCCCCTCTATATCTCTCGTGCTCTCTCTATCTTCTCCTTTTTTTAGCCCCCAGTTCTTTTTGTTTCTCTATCTATCCACACTCTATTTCTGTTTGTTTCCCCACCCCTGCTTTCCCCATTCTTTTTCCTCTATGCGGTCAACGTCCGTTTTTTATAATGTGGGGTGAATATATGAGGATAAAATGAAAGAATGTGGATAGAATATTCTTCCAAAAAACTGAAATGGCCAAAACACGAGTCTGCCCATGTGATGCTATGAGAATTTTGGATAAAAAGAAATCAAATTTTGTTATGAAACTTTGTCATTTTGTGCTGAGATGGCATAATCTCATTTGCTCACTTTTTATTTTTTTGGCTGATTTTTTTTTCTTGATAATAACTAAAAGAAAAACAAAACATAATCCTACTAAACTAAAAATAGCAAGGTAAAATTACTACATACTCAATATCTTATTTATTAAAGCATCTAACTTAGAAATTAAATTAATATAGACGTAAAACATAATAAAAAATTTTAAAAACCTTTTTTTTTCTTTGCAAATGAAGATAAAACCTATACTAAAAATGTGACTCTTCTTTTTTTATTTTATTATTGTTTTCAATTTTCTTAAGTAATATATATAAAAGTAGAAATAAGAGTTAAAATATGTAGATTAAACTTAAAATATATTTACATACTAAAAAGTGATGAAAAACTCAAATATAGTCAAAAATTAGGTATTCACAAATACAATAATTCCAGATTAACTGTCACGACCCAATTTCCCCCTCCGTGTGATGTCATGACGGCACCTAGTCTCTACAACTAGGTAAGCCTAACATTTTGCGGAATATTGAAATAAAAATATAAATTTAATCAATTATTCAAAAATACACAACAAATCCCAAAAGTCGGAACATCGTGAATCACAAACGACAGAAGGAAAAATCTAGTGTCTCTATACATCAGAATCTAACAATGAAAAATAGAGAAGATAATAGATATGAGAAAGAGTAGAAGGGGACTCCGAGGTCTGCGGACGCGGCAGATATACCTTGAAGTCTCCAAAACTATCCCGGCTCACTGATAGTGCGGCTGATAAGGTGTACCCGGATCTGCACACGAAAAATATGTGCAGAGAGTAGCATGAGTATACCACAATCGGTACCTAGTAAGTGCCAAGCCTAACCTCGATCGAGTAGTGACGAGGTCAGGTCAAGGCCCTACTGGTAAATATATAATAAAACAATATAGAGTATAACGCCGCAATAAAATAAAGGCTGAAATTTAACAACAATGAAATCATAGAAGGTAACAGCTTAGTACACAGAAACACAACAGGAGATTTCCCGAGATACCATCTCGTAGTCCCAAACGTAAATGTGCAGGGGGATCTCCCGGAATACCGTTCCGTAGTCCCAGAGTAAATGTGCAGGAGGATCTCCCGGAATACCGTTCCGTAGTCCCAAAGTAAATATGCAAGACATGGGGATCTCCCGGAATACCGTTCTGTAGTCCCAAAGTAAATATGCAGTACAGGGGGATCTCCTGGAATACCGTTCCGTAGTCCCAAAGTAAATATGCAGCGCGAATGATAGAAATACAACTACATCACGAAGTTCTTACAATTTAGACTAAGTACCAGTCAGGGAAGAAGCAGAAAATTCACTAAGCATGCTGCACATAATTCACATAAATAATTAAGACACGTAGACATGTTGTATTAGACTAAACATGATAGCTACACATATTGGAATAACTCAATTAAGAATGAGAATAGATTAATACTCATTAAAATGGTATAACTCAAAATAATAGCAAAACATGTTGTTGCTCGATAAGAAAATCGGGTTTTACCACAACTAGCCCGTGTACGTACTCGTCAGCTCACGTACACATCGCTCACATAACACAATGGTTCCAAATCTTAAGGAAATTTCCCTCCCACAAAGTTAGGCAAGCCACTTACCTCGAACCAAGCTCAATCAATCAGTCACAATGCCTTTCCCACGAATATCCGGCTCTGAATGGCCCAAATCTATCCAAAAGCAGTTACATATCATAAATACAACAATAATAGACTCATCTAATTAATGAAATCAACACTTTAACAAAAATTTCGAAATTGACTCAAAACTTGCCCGTGGGACCCATGTCTCGGAATCAGGTAAAAGTTACAAAATAGGAACGCCCATTCCACCAAGAGTCTAACCATACCAAAATTACTAAATTCCGATACCAAATGGACCTCCAAATCCACAAATCAAACTTCCAAATCTCTAACCTTCAACTTCCAATTTTCACCTTAAATACACACTAACTAGGTGGGAAAATACATGGCAAAGTAAGATTATTGATCAAAAATAAGCACAAGTGACTTACCTCAAGAAATGCCTCGAAAATGCTCTCAAACATCGCCCTAAACCGAGTTTGCAAAGTCAAAAATGACAAAAATCATGAAGCCCTTTGATTTTAACCACTGCCCAGGTATTTCCGCACCTGCGGAACCTGGACTCGCACCTGCGGATGCGCTTGTGCGGAAATTGTGCGCATCTGCACAATTCACTTGCCCCCTTTTCCTTCGCACCTACGATGAAAGGGTCGCATCTGCGCGTGCGCGCCTGCAGAATTTCCTTCCGCTTCTGCGGACCTTGCGCACCTGCTAAGACCCCTAATGCATCTGCGGGCATCGCAGATGCGGAAAATACCTCGCACCTGCGACCCCTGGCACTCCTTCATTTTCCCGCTTCTGCGCCAATTTACTCGCACCTGTGGGCAGACTTGCGCAGGTGTGATTACAGCAGAACCAGCAAAAACACCAGATTTTCCTAAGTCCAATTTCATTCCGTTAAGCATCTGAAACACACCTAAGGCCCCCGGGACCTCAACCAAACCTACCAACCAATCCTATAACACGATACGAACTTAGTCGAGCCTTCAAACTACATCGAACAACACCAAAAATCATGAATTAAGCACAGATTCAAGCTAAGAACTTAGAATTTTTCAAATTCTACAAACAACGCCGAACCACTCCAAATCTAGTCCGAATTACCTCAAATTTTACACACAGGTCACAAATGACACTACGAACCAACAGCCACTTTCGAAAATCCATTCCGAGCTCGATATCAAAATTTCCACTATCGACCGAAATCGCCGAAAAATCTAACTTTCGCCAATTAAAGCCTAAATCTACTACACCTCCAAAACACATTTTCGGATGCACTCCTAAGCTCAAAATCACTCAACGGAGCTAACGGAGTTGACGAAATTCTATTCCGGATCCGTCTTCACACAGTTCTGACTACGGTCCAAATTCTAAGACTTGAGCTCTCATTTAGGAACTAAGTATCCCAAAACACTCCGAAACTCAAAACCAATCATCACGGCAAGTCACAATAGCTGAAATATATATGGGGAAAGCAGATATTAGGGTATCGGGACTCTAATTCTCAAAATGACCGGTCGGGTCGTTACATCCTCCCCCTCTTAAAATAATCGTTCGTCCTCGAACGAGTATAAAGACATACCTGAAAGTGTGAAAAGATGAGGGTACTGGCTGCGCATATCCTGCTCGGCCTTCCAAGTTGCCTCCTCGACCAGTTGTCCCCTCCATTGATCCTTCACAGAAGAAATGTTCTTTGAACTTAGCCTTCTGACCTGCCTGTCTAAAATAGCCAATGGCTCCTCAACATATGATAGATCCTTGTCCAATTGAACTGAGCTAAAATTCAACACATGGGACGGATCGTCGTGATACTTTCGGAGCATAGAAACATGGAATACCGGATGAACTCCTGCTAGACTGGGAGGCAAGGCAAGCTCATAAGCAACCTCCCCAACTCGACGCAACACCTCAAATGGACCAATGAACCTTGGGCTCAGCTTGCCCTTCTTTCCAAACCTCATAACACCCTTCATAGGCGAAACTCGGAGCAAGACTCGCTCTCCAACCATGATTGCCACATCGCGAACCTTCCGGTCAGCATAAATCTTCTGTCTGGACTGGGCTGTGCCAAGTCTATCCTGAATCACCTTCACTTTTTCCAAGGCATCCTGAACCAAGTCCGTACCTAATAATTTGGCCTCACCGGGTTCGAACCAACCCACTGGGGACCGACACCGCCTACCATACAGAGCCTCATACGGTGCCATCTGAATGCTGGACTGATAACTGTTATTGTACGCAAACTCCGCAAGTGGCAAGAACTGGTCCCAAGCACCCCCAAAATCTATCACACACGCACATAGCATATTCTTTAATATCTGAATAGTGCGCTCGGACTGCCCGTCCGTCTGAGGGTAAAATGATGTGCTCAACTCAACCCTAGTACCCAACTCATGCTGTACAGCTCTCCAGAATCGTGATTTAAACTGTGTACCTCGGTAAGAGATAATGGATACCGGTACGCCATGAAGCCTGACGATCTCACAGATGTAGATTCGAGCTAGCTGCTCGGAAGAATAGGTAGTCATCACAGGAATTAAATGAGCCGACTTGGTCAACCTATCCACAATCACCCAAACTGCATCAAACCTCCGTTGAATCCGTGGGAGTCCAACAACGAAATCCATAGTGATCTGCTCCCATTTCCACTACGGAATCTCTAACTTCTGAAGCAATCCACCTGGACACTGATGCTCATATTTTACCTGCTGGCAATTCAGACATCGAGCCACATACTCTACTATGTTCTTCTTCATTCTCCTCCACCAGTAATGTTGTTTCAAGTCCTGATACATATTTGCAACACCCGAATGAATAGAGTACCGCGAACTGTGAGACTCCTGGAGAATCAACTCACGCAAACCATCCACATTGGACATACATAGCCTGCCATGCATCCTCAATACACTATCATCTCCAATAGTGACCTCATTTGCATCACTGTGCTGGACTGTGTCCTTAAGGACAAGCAGATGGGGGTCATCATACTGACGTTCCCTAATACGATCATAAAGAGAATACCGAGAGACCACACAAGCCAATACTCGATTCGGCTCAGAAATATCCAATCTCACAAACTGGTTGGCTAAGTCCTGAATATCCAACGCTAATGGCCTCTCTACTGCTAGTAGATATGCTAAACTCCCCAAACTCTCTGCCCGGCGACTCAAAGCATCGGCCACCACATTGGCCTTCCCAGGGTGGTACAAAATAGTGATATCATAATCCTTAAGTAGCTCCAACCACCTCCGCTGACATAAGTTAAGATATTTCTGCTTAAACAGATGATGCAAACTCCGATGATCGGTGTAAATCTCACAAGGAACATCGTACAAATAATGCCTCCATATCTTCAAGTCATGAACAATAGCTGCTAACTCAAGGTCGTGGACAGGATAGTTCTTTTCGTGCACCTTCAGTTGTCTGGACGCATAGGAAATCGCCTTACCGTCCTGCATCAACACCGTGCCGAGACCAATCCGTGATGCATCACAATATACAGTATAAGACCCCGAACCTGTAGGTAATACCAATACTTGGGTTGTAGTCAAACCTATCTTGAGCTTCTGAAAGCTCTTCTCACATTCCTTTATCCACCTGAACGGAGCACCCTTCTGGGTCAGCCTGGTCATAGGTGCTGCAATAGATGAGAATCCCTCTACAAAGCGATGGTAATACCCTGCCAAACCAGAAAACTCCGGATCTCTGTAGTTGGGGACGGTCTGGGCCAACTCTGCACTGTTTCAATCTTCTTTGGATCCACCTGGATCCCCTCACTCGATACTATATGACCCAAGAATGCCATTGAGTCTAGCCAATACTCACACTTTGAAAATTTTGCATATAACTTCTTTTCTCTCAAGGTCTGAAGTGCAGTCCTCAGGTGCTGCTCATGATCCTCTCGACTCCGGGAGTATATCAGAATGTCGTCAATAAACACAATGACGAATGAGTCAAGATAGGGCCAAAACACACTGTGCATCAAGTGCATAAAAGTTGATGGGCATTGGTCAGCCCAAAATACATCACAAGAAACTCAAAGTGACCATATCTGGTCCTGAAAGCAGTCTTCGAGATATCCGGCTCCCGAATCTTCAATTGATGATAACCTGAACGTAAGTCAATCTTGGAAAACACTCTGGCACCCTGTAACTGATCAAATAAGTCATCAATACGAGGCAATGGATACCTGTTCTTCACTGTGACTTTGTTCAACTGGCGATAATCAATACACATCCGCATAGAACCTTCCTTCTTCTTCACAAATAAGACAGGAGCACCCCAAGGTGACACACTGGGCCGAATGAAGACTTTATCAAGCAATTCCTATAACTTCTCCTTCAAATCCTTCAATTCAGGAGGAGCCATATGATATGGAGGAATAGAGATGGGCTGAGTGCCTGGAAACAAATCAATGCCAAAATCAATATCTCTACCAGAAGATCAGTTGGAAACACATCTGGAAAGTCCTTCACTACTAGAACTGACTCAACTGTAGGGGTATCAATACTGACATCTCTCACATAAGCTAGATACGTGTCACACCCCTTCTCAACCATTCGTTGAGCTTTAAGAAAAGAAATAACTCTGCTGGGAGTATACTTCTCCACCCTAATCGCGGTAAACCTGGCATAGCCAGTGTCACGGTTTTAGCATGACAATCAAGAATAACATAATGGGGTGACAACCAGTCCATGCCCAAAATAATATCAAAGTCCACCATGCTGAGCAATAATAAATCGGCTATGATCTCAAAACCACTAAGACCAATCAAACACGACCGATACACGCGGTCCACAACAAGAGAATCTCCTACAAGAGTAGATACATAAATAGGGGAACTCAAAGAATCTCGAGCTACGCCCAAATACAGAGCAAAATAAGAGGACACAGAAGAATATATAGAGCCTGGGTCAAATAATACCGATGCATCTCTATGACAGACCGGAAAAATACCTGTAATGACAGAATCAGAAGCAACTACCTCTGTACAAGCAGGAAGTGCATAATATCTGGCCTGGCCTCCCCCTCTAGGGCGACCTCTACCTCCCCGACCTCCATCTCAAGCTGGTTGAGCAGGTGGGGTGGCAGTTGGTGCTGTAATCATAGCCTGAGGACCAGGTGGAGCACGTTGTGGCTGAAAAGTCTGTGGAGGTGCACCCCTCTTAATCCTGGGGCAATCCCTCACCATGTGGCGAGTGTCGCCATACTCAAAATAAGCTCTAGGAGGGCATGGCTGCTATGACTGGCTCGGGCCAGGTCTGCTGAATTGGCCGGTAGGAACACCCCATGCAGGAGGCACACTAAATATTGGCGGTGCATAATAAGGCTCCTGGGGTCTAGAAGGAGCTGGAACACCGCTGGAGGCTGGAAGAGCTGAATGAATGGGGAGGCTCATATAACCCCTACCATGGCGAGCTGCTAGGGCACGAGCTCCAAAATAATAACCAGCCTCTCGAGACCTCTTGCCTCCCTTTCGTCTCTATCCCGGTTAAACATGCCCTCGAATCTCCTGGCAATACCCACAACCTGCTGATAAGAAATATCCATCTCCAATTCCCTAGCCATACTACTCCGGATGCTAGGATGGAGACCTTCAATAAACCGTCGAACCCTCTCTCGAACTGTGGCAACTAAGGCCGGTGCATGTCGGGCCAAATCACTGAAGCGAACTGCATACTCTGACACAGTCATAGCACCCTGGTGCAGCTGCTCAAACTCTGCGCGCCATGAGTCCCTGAGGCTTTGAGGGACATACTCTCTCAAAAACATGTTCGAGAACTGAGTCCATGTAAGTGAAGCTGCCTCAGCCGGACTACACAACTCATAAGCACACCACCACTGATAAGCTGCTCCTCTAAGCTGGAATGTAGTAAAAGAAACACTGCTCGTCTCCGCTATGCCCATAGTACGGAGAATACGATGACACTCCTCCAGAAAACCCTAAGCATCATCTGTAGCCAATCCGCTGAAGGTAGGTGGGTGGTACTTTTTGTACCTCTCAAGTCTAAGCCGTTCTGCCTCAAAAGCTGCTGCCCTAACCTCGGGCTGAGCTGGAGCTACCGGCTGCATTGGTACCATCTCTGGAACCTGGTCGACCTGAGCTCGCTGCTCTGGAGTACCGACGATGGGAGTCTGTGCTTGTGCTCCTCCCCCGGCCTGAGATGTGGCAGGAGCAAGTGGAATCAATCCAGTCTGAGCTAAAGTGCTGAACATGCTCAGAAACTCGGCTAGAGTCTCCTGAAGGGCTGGTGCAGCAACAGGTATCTCAGGTGTCTGTCCTCCAGCTTGAGCTACTGGGGGCTCCTCTGTAGCAGCTCGTGCGGGTGCTCTAGCTGCACCACGTGGATGTCATCAGCCTCTCGCGGCTCTAGCAAGGGGAGCGGGTGTCTGTTCATCAAATCTGCTTGTACGTTTCCTCACCATCTGTGAGAGAATAGAATACAGAAATTTAGAATCTTTGAAGTCAACAATTTCCGCACGACAAGGAATCAAAGTAGTGAAATTTTCCTAACAGTTCCATAGCCTCCCGAAGATAAGTACAGACATCTCCATACCGATCCGCGAGACTTTAATAAACATGTTTGTAACTCACGACACCTACGAACCTAGAGCTCTGATACCAACTTGTCACGACCCAATTTTCCCCTCCGTGTGACGTCGTGACGGCACCTAATTTCTACAACTAGGTAAGCCTAACATTTTGCGGAATATTGAAATAAAAATATAAATTTAACCAATTATTCATAAATACACAATAAATTCCAAAACCCGGAACATCGTGAATCACAAACTACAGAAGGAAAAATCTAGTGTCTCTATACATCATAATCTAACAAGGAAAAATACAGAAGATAATGGACATGAGAAAGAGTAGAAGAGGACTCCGAGGTCTGCGAACGCGGCAGATATACCTTGAAGTCTCCAAAGCTGTCCCGGCTCACTAATAGTGCGGCTAATAAGGTGCACCCGGATCTGCACACAAAAAATATGTGTAAAGAATAGCATGAGTACACCACAATCGGTACCCAGTAAGTGCCAAGCCTAACCTTGGTCGAGTAGTGACGAGGTCAGGTCAAGGCCCTACTAGTAAATATATAATAAAATAACATAGAGTGTAATACCGCAATAAAATAAAGGCTGAAATTTAACAATAATAAAATCAGATAAGGTAACAGCTTAGTACACAGAAACACAACAGGGGATCTCCCAAGATACCGTCTTGTAGTCCCAAACGTAAATGTGCAGGAGGATCTCCCGGAATACCGTTCCGTAGTCCCAAAGTAAATGTGCATGGGGGATCTCCCGGAATACCGTTCCGTAGTCCCAAAATAAATGTGCAGGGGGATCTGCCGGAATACCATTCCGTAGTCCCAAAGTAAATATGCAAGACATGGGGATCTCCCGGAATACCGTTCCGTAGTCCCAAAGTAAATGTGCATGGGGAATCTCCCGGAATACCGTTCCGTAGTCCCAAAGTAAATGTCCAGAGGGATATCCCGGAATATCATTCCGTAGTCCCAAAGTAAATATGCACAACATGGGGATCTCCCGGAAAACCGTTACATAGTCACAAAGTAAATATACAGTACAGGGGGATCTCCTGAAATACCGTTCCGTAGTCCGAAAGTAAATATGCAGCGCGGATGATAGAAATACAACTACATCACGAAGTTCTTACAATTTAGACTAAGTACCAGTCAGGGAAGAAGCAGGAAATTCATTAAGCATGCTGCACATAATTCACATAAAAAATTAAGACACGTAGACATGTTGTATTAGACTAAACATGATAGCTACACATATTGGAATAACTCAATTAAGAATGAGAATAGATTAGTACTCATTAAAATGGTATAACTCAAAATAACAGGAAAACATGTTGCTGCTCGGTAAGAATATCTAGTTTTACCACAACTAGCCCGTGTACGTACTCGTCACCTCACGTACACGGTGCTCACATATCACAATAGTTCCAAATCTTAAGGGGATTTTCCCCACACAAAGTTAGGCAAGCCACTTACCTCGAACCAAGCTCAATCAATCGGTCACAATGCCTTTCCCACGAATATCCGGCTCTGAATGGCCCAAATCTAGCCAAAAGCAATTACATATCATAAATACAATAATAATAGACTCATCTAATTAATGAAATTAACACTTTAAAAAAAATTCCGAAATTAACTCAAATATTGCCCGTGAGGCCCATGACTCAGAATCAGGTAAACGTTACAAAATAGGAACGCCCATTCCACCACGAGTCTAACCATACCAAAATTATTAAATTCCGATACCAAATGGTCCTCCAAATCCACAAATCAAACTTCCAAATCCCCAGCTTCCAACTTTCAATTTTCACCTTAAATATACACTAACTAGGTGGGAAAATACATGGCAAAGCAAGATTATTGATCAAAAATAAGCACAAGGGACTTACCTCAAGAAATACCTCGAAACTGCTCTCAAAAATCGCCCTAAACCGAGTTTTCAAAGTCAAAAATAATAAAAATCACGAAGCCCTTCGGTTTTAACCACTGCTCAGGTATTTCCGCGCCTGTGGCGCATCTGCGCAATTCACTTGCCCCCTCTGCATTCGCACCTTCGATGAAAGGGTCGCATCTGCGCGTGCGCGCTTGCGGAATTCCCTTCCGCTTCTGCGGACCATGCGCACCTGGGAAGACCCCTAACGCATCTGCGGGCATCGCAGATGCGGAAAACACCTCGCACCTGCGACCCCTGGCATTCCTCCATTTTTTCGCTTCTGCGCCAATTTGCTCGCACATGCGGGTAGACTTGCGCAGGTGTGATTACAGCAGAACCAGCAAAAATACCAGATTTTTCTAAGTCTAATTTCATTTCGTTAAGCATCCGAAACACACCCGAGGCTCCCGGGACCTCAACCAAACCTACCAA
Organism: Nicotiana tabacum; assembly: GCF_000715075.1. Classification (NCBI taxonomy): domain Eukaryota; kingdom Viridiplantae; phylum Streptophyta; class Magnoliopsida; order Solanales; family Solanaceae; genus Nicotiana; species Nicotiana tabacum. The sequence continues at coordinate 86,923,000 of NC_134100.1, forward strand.
CTAATCCTATAACACTATACGAACTTAGTCGAGCCTTTAAACCATATCGAACAACACTAAAAATCATGAGTTAAGCATGGATTCAAGCTTAAGAACTTATAATTTTCCAAATTCTACAAATGACGCCGAACCACATCAAATCTAGTCCGAATTACCTCAAATTTTACACACAGGTCACAAATGACACTACGAACCTACAGTCACTTTCGGAAATCCATTCCGAGCTCGATATCAAAATTTTCACTATCGGCTGAAATCGCAGAAAAATCTAACTTTCGCCAATTCAAGCCTAAATCTACTATAGACCTCCAAAACATATTCTGGATGCGCTCCTAAGCTCAAAATCACTCAACGGAGCTAACGGAGTCGACGGAATTTTATTTCGGATCCGTTTTCACACAGTTCCGACTACGTTCCAAATTCTAAGACTTAAACTCTCATTTAGGGACTAAGTGTCTCAAAACACTCCGAAACTCAAAACCAATTATCCCAGCAAGTCATAATAGCAGAAATAGATATGGGAAAATCAAATATTAGGGGATCGGGGATCTAATTCTCAAAACGACCGACCGGGTCGTTACATTAACTTTTCAAATTTATTAAATAACAGAAGATTTTTGAAGGACTTAGTAATAAAATAATTCCAGATTAACTTTTCAAATTTATATTACTATACTTGAATACTTGAAATTATACTAATACTAAATTGTAGTAAATTTACTTTTCAACAGTAGAGAATTAAATAGTCAAAGAAACAGAGCAAAAACTCCAGATTATCAACTTCATCACATTAAAAAACAAAAAAGGTAGAACATGTAATGCACAATATGGAGAAACTCGATTTCCAACTTCATAACATTAAAAAACAGAAAAGGTAGAACATATTATTACCTATATGTGATATACTTTCAATTTACATTGAATATCTTTTCAAAACATATCTGGAGAAATTGAATTATTAAATGCCCTTCCAGTTATTGTATAACCTTAAACCTCTATGTAGTTCCCTATTGAATTACAGAGAGTAGAGTTGGTCTATGTAATGACCACATATAGGATGACCAATAATTATGTCATATCACTAATTACTAACTCAAACACATAAAGCATCAAATTTAAATTTGCAACTTAAGAAACGGAGAGCAAAACGAATGAGTAAGAAAATAAATTATTTTTAATATCTTTTTATCTTGTAGAACCAATTAAATCGAGAATGTAGTATCTGAATTAAAACGATCCGGTACTTCCCACAGACGGACAACCTGAACTTTAAACTTCCATTGCATCTTCGAAATTGTTACATCCTTGATGAAATCAATGTGAGTAGCCATTTTTTGCATAAGCCGTATGTTTTCTTTAAATCTTGATAGCAGTAGGAAGATTAGAATTGAAGTACATGTATTAGTGGAAGAAATATAAATATGCAGTTTTGAGCGGTTATTACCGAGTATAGTGGATTTCAATCGTGAGTGTCAATCATTATTATAGTTGAGGACACTCTAACTATCGTGGTTTTACATAAATAATATAGGGCAAGTGGAAGGTAAACGTGATTTTACGGAGATAATTTAGGGCAAGTGGAAGGTAAAAGGTTTTTAAATAATATTGTGGATTAAAAGGTTTAATTTTAATAAAAAATTAAAAATTCTGAAATTTCTCGTAGAATGTTGTACGGCAGTTTTATTCCTAACAAAGGTAAATTGTAGCTCCTATTTTTTGGGGGGATTGTCCTAAAGTGCCAAGTGGCATATTATGATGATGCCACTTGGCTTAATGAGGTTGCTTCTTCCTCTCTTTTTAATTATAGATAGATATAGATTTTATTTTCGTTTTTTATTATAAAATATTTTATTTTATTATTTTATAGATATTTAAATTTAAAAATAATAACCAATAACTAATTATTAACTACTTATGTCATGTGTCTTTTGTTTATGATGCCACTTAGCTTAAGGGGAGGGTTTTTCCTCTCCTTTTAATAATATATAGATTTATTTTTTGTTTTTTATTATAAAATATTTTATTTTATTATTTTATAGATATTTAAATTCAAAAACAACAACCAATAACTAATTATTAACTACTTAGGTCATGTGGCTTTTTTTTATGATGCCACTTGGCTTAAGGAGAGGATTTTTACTCTTCTTTTAATAATATATAGATAGATTGTTTTTTCGTTTTTTATTATAAAATATTTTATTTTATTATTTTATAGATATTTAAATTCAAAAACAATAACCAATAACAAATTATTAACTACTTATGTCATATGGCTTTTTTTAATGATGCTACTTGGCTTAAGGAGAGGGTTTTTTCCTCTCCTTTTAATAATATATAGATATAGATATGGATTATGCAGTTTCTCTGGTCTTATATATTAGTTGTTTTGGCAAATTTGTTTCAAAATATATGAGTGTTTTTTATATTATATATATAGAATAGGTGAAAGAAAATTGTTACCAAACTCCATGTTAACTGGAATTTACTACGTCACCAAATCTACAAACGCTCAACTGACTAGCGCACTTTATCTGGACAAATGACTGGTAAATTTCATTAATGGACATTCATGTTAAGCTTTGTAATATTATTCTTTTCTCTTCAACACAAAAGTTATTTTATTATTTCCTAGTTAACAGAAATATAAAAATAACCCGAAAATACAAATTTTAGCCGGAAAACTGACATGGCTATCCTAATCCTCGAATTAATTTTATTAAAATTTTACACAAAGTCATCTTCTATTTTGAATGAACAACTTAGTCGTTGCAGCTAGCAAGCTGTGATCATGACAAAAATTGCTGCTTATTTGAATTACTGCTCAAACTAAATGCAAAAGTTGCTGCTCATATCTGAATTCACTTTCAAAATCATCAATTGATGTATAAAAAGTTAACAAACTAAACTCATACTTGAATTCACTGATAAAATACGCCCATTAAGCAACATCAGCCTAAAAAAAAATACTACTTAATTAATAAGCAAAATAAATAGTAAAGAGTGCATCACACAGTTGCAAATTGTAGACCTCATCAATTGCAACTGTAGTGACATATTCAGTCATGATTCTTCTCTTCACACTCATGCCTCTTTTAGAAACACCACAGTAAGAATTCCGACCAAAATTTACGTCTTTCATTTCAATTAAAGGTTGTTAATCCATTTTACTAATTTATTAGATGATTAGGATAACCATGTCAGTTTTCTGGCCAAAATTTGCATTTCTCGGTCACCTTTATATTTTTGTTAATTAGACTATACTAAAATGACTTTTATGTTAACAAAACAAAAAAAATATTTGTATTACAAAGCTTAACTTGAATGGCTATTAGTGAAATTTACCCGACAAATGACAAGCGAATTGTGAAACGAGTGTCCCATGGAATAATTATAAATTGCTCTGTAAGAAATATAAATTATAGAGAAAGTATATAAAGGTGTAAAAGAAGATATCATTGCAAGGTTAATCCGTAAATCTAATCAGTTTATATTTCAGAAGACATTGAAATACTACCCCAAACCTTTAAAAAAAAAAGAAAAAAAAAGAGGTTGGAGGGGTATGAAAAGATGGATTTGAAATTCAAGATACATTTTGCATTATTGGTGTTGCTAAGAATCTCAGACCGGAGTTTTTGATATACACTCACGTCTCTCTATAATACTATTTCTATATAATAGTCATTCAATATAAAAGCTAAGTTTTTTTTCGGAACCGATTTTTATGTTAGTTATAATATATGTACTCTATAACAACATTTCACTATAACAGCCAAAGAATATCAGAACAAACGAAATTATTATAGAGAGGTTTGACTGTAACTAAATATCTAAATGTGGTGTCAATAACAATGCATGTATTAGTGAGGTAATTCATGCATTTCTTTTCTCGTTATATGGTGAATGTGAGGCGGTTCAATTGAATCCTTTTGTCCAAAAATTATATTGCGTAAAAAGGGCGAACTTAAATTCATCTGCTTATATACGAATAGGTTCAATCTTAGGTGTGACTTACTTGTATTTTTCTGAATCCACTTATTAAAGTTCCTGATTCTTCAACTAGGTCTAGCGGTAAAAGAGTTGACAGAAAATCATGGGAGATCACGATTCAAACTTTACATGTGTTGTGAATAGAGGTTTCAAAATTGGTCCAGGAAAACATGACTCGTCCAACCCGTCTATTTATTGAACTCAACCCATCATAACCTATTTATTTATTGAACTCAATCCATCTTGACCTAAGCCATCTAAAGTTGGGTTGATTTTTAGTTCAAATTGATCCATAAGTAATTTTGTCAAAACATCTAAGAAGTAATTTTTTTTATATGTTATATATGACCATAACAAAAGAAAAAAAGCCTTATTTAGTAATTAAACAATTCATAAGAAAACAAGTACATTAAATTTTGGTAAGAGTTGTGCGGGTCGGGCTATGACCCAAATTTTAGCTTATCTTGACCCAGTTCATCTCAACCCAAGTAACTTTTGAGCGAGTAAATGATCCTTTCATTTATTAATTTAGCTAATTTTGACCCATCCAAAATCAGTCCAACCCACCCATTTGACATTCTTAATTGTGGATGTAACATTTATCGAGTAAAATAGTTTTCCAGTATTTATGATGATAGACGTACCATGTACCCAATAAAATAATCGAAATGCACACAAAACTACTTGACTAACTTCTGGACTTGATTGTAAATAGGGATAAAAGTGGAAGTGAATGTAAAACAACAAAACCTTAAAAAAAAAAACTTTATGGTTTTAAAGGTAAACCCCTCGTTATTTCCGAAGCGATTGTCCAGATCTGTAATGGACACACGACCGCTGACCTGTAATGCAAATGCAGGCACCCTTGATATGGTGTGCAGGTTAGTTAACTAAACCTACTCACCTTAGCTTTTTTAAGTATGTAAAAGGGTCAGAAATGTCCTTTAATGTATTAGAAATGGCTAAAAAATATTTTTCTTTTATCTATGAGTTCAAATTTGTTCTTAATATTATTTTTAGGCTTAAAAATACCCCTCTCTTAACGGAAAGATGACATGGCATTGATGAACATTTTAACATTAAGGGCAAATTTGAACACATAGGTGGAAGGAGGGCATTTTTGAGCCATTTCTAATACGTTAAGGGCATTTCTGACCCTTTTCCGTTTTAATTAAACATGTAGCACTTATTTAGTCTGGAAAAAAGTGATTTTATTTTACTAAAAACTGAAAAAAAATAAAAATATTTTTTTTCCAGTTTTTACAAAAAAAACTGCTTTAAAAAGCTGAAAAATATTTTCTAAAACAATATTTTTGTAAAAACTAAAAAAAAAATTGAAAAGCAATTTTCTAAAGCAATGTTTTTGTAAAAGCTAAAAAAAAACATTTCCTCTTCTTCTTTCCTTATTTGTCCATATGCTTTCTGAGTTCATTTTTTTTATATATTTTAGGTCCTCTAATGAGTTAGTATATCAAAACTGAAATATTTTCGTTTTTTCAGTTTTTAGTAAAAAAAAATTTACTTTTTTCCAGACTAAATAAATGCTACACGTTTAATTAAAATGTCATTTTTCCAGAACTCAGAAAGCCAATCTATTCCTAAATAAATGCTACATGTTTAACTAAATAAATGCTACATGTTTAACTAAATAAATGCTACATTTTACGAGACTAATGAATTCTTTTTTACTAAAAACTAAAAAAAACGAAAATATTTCAGTTTTGATATACTGACTCATTAGAAGAACTAAAATATAAAAAAAACATGAACTCATAAAGCATATGGACAAACAAGGAAGGAAGAAGAAGAGGAAATATTTTTTTTCAGCTTTTACAAAAACATTACTTTAGAAAATTATTTTTCTATTTTTTTTCCAGTTTTTATAAAAATATTGTTTTAGAAAATATTTTTCAGCTTTTTTAAAGCAGTTTTTTTGTAAAAACTGGAAAAAAAATATTTTTATTTTTTTCAGTTTTTAGTAAAAAAAATTCACTTTTTTCGGACTAAATAAATGCTACATGTTTAATTAAAACGGAAAAGGGTCAGAAATGTCCTTAACGTATTAGAAATGACTCAAAAATGCCCTCCTTCCACTTATATGTTCAAATTTGCCCTTAATGTTAAAATGCTCATCAATGCCATGTCATCTTTCCGTTAAGAGAGGGGTATTTTTAAGCCTAAAAATAACATTAAAGACAAATTTAAACCCATAGGTGGAAGGAGGACATTTTTGAGTCATTTCTAATACGTTAAGGGCATTCTGACCCTTTTCCGTTTTAAGTATAATGTTAAAGATTTGGAAGTGGACGACAGAGAAGCAGTAACTTTTAGGAGTAGTAAGTAATTATAAGGTGGTAAACAATTTTCTCTTCAGATGTAAGTAATTAGTATGGAAATAGAAAGTCGTATGCCAAAACAGTGAAAGAAGAAAGCCTTTAAAAAATATTTTAGGTGCTTTAAAAAATATTTTAGTTGCCTTAACAACGCTTGTACAGTCCATTACTCTTTTTCTATAGAAGGTTTTACCTTGTAAAAGACTCACAATCAGGTACGTTGGAAAATGTTAACATCCAAGTAAATTTTCTAGGTGTTTTGTTTAGTCCAGAGGTGACACTTTATTAACATCAAAATTGGCTAGCAAAATTAAATTTCACAAACTCTAACATCCAACATCCACAAAAGCAAAAAGGACAATGACTCAAAAAAGAAAAGAAAAGGAGAAAACGGAGAAGCAACGGCCACCCACGTATACACACAGTGTTTTTCTCAAAAATACTTTGTTTCAAATAGCAAAACGTTAACATTCAACTAATTCTCAAACATGTCCGTAAAAAGATAAAACAGAGAAGCAAAAAATAAAAAATACTAAATAAACCAACAACCAATATATATATATATATATATATATATATATATATATATATATATATATATATATATATACTGTTATACCCACATATAACGATCAGTTTAATCCCATAAGTGGGGTCTGGAGAGTATAGTGTGTACGCAGACCTTACCTCCAGTGGCGGAGCCACCTTATAGGAAGGGGTGTAATGACACCCCTTCACGGAAAAAATATACTGTGTAGCTAGATAAAAAAATAAATTATATATATATATATATATGTATTATGTATTGACTCCCCTTAATTTTCTGATATGTTTACTTTTATATATTTTGACACTCCTTAAAGAAAATTGTGATTCCGCCACTGCTTACCCCCACCTCCATTGGCTCTACATTTCCAGTAGACCGTTGGCTCACAACAACCTTCAGGGAACAATAAAAAAACCAATTCAAACCAATTCACTATAACAATAGTGCTATATATCATCGTAATAGATGAACAAATATACGTAGAGACTAACGAATACCTGCGAAAAGAGCAAAACTTGCGGCAACCAAAAAGAGAGACCAGACCCGTAAGGAATATTGTTTGTAGGCGTAGTTTTTTTCAATCCAAAGAAACGTTAGAAAACAATGTTTTCTCTATTCTTGTTTTCTCTCTAGGCTCTCGGCGCACATTATGCTAATGTACGCCGTTTGAGAATCTGGCGAGAAAGCGAGGCCGGCCAAAACGAGATCCACTCGTGACGTCGGAGAAGCAATAAGCGCAACAATAATAGCAGATACATTAGCCAAAGGTAATACACAACATGTAACTACTCCGATTGGCAGTCAATTTCAACTTAGCTTACAGAAATTGGGATCTTCAAACACAACAACAAGACCGGCGAAATGGCTAAACCTAAGTGCAATCCAGATGAATGTGGCATCGTCATCCTGTGAAGGCACACCAGTGAACAAAGTAGAGGAAAATACAAAGGCCAATGGGGAAATTTCAGAGACAGCCAAAAAACAATGGAGCAATACCAGCGGAGGACACAACCAGACCACAGCCGGCAAATGCAGAGCCACCTCCACCGAGAAAACCATGGGTAAATCTTTTTGCAGGTAATAGATCTTCAGAAAATGGTATGGCACTCTCTTATATCCCGCCAGAGATAATTAATAGTAATATTGTGGTGAAATTGGATAATGATGAAATTGACAATCAAATTAAGAAGTGGCAGTGTGCCCTAATTGTCTATGTAATTGGGGATACACCTAGTTATAAATTCATGCAGAGATACATAGCTCAAAATTGGACTCGAGTGACTGCTTCAGATCTGTTTCTTCACGAGGAAGGGTATTACATTACTAAATTCCATACACTTGATGATTTGAAGGATATTCTATATGGAGGTCCATACACAATCAATGGTAGACCAATGATCCTAAAATAGTGGTCCCCTGAATTTGACCTTACGGCTGAATTCTTGACTGAAATTCCATTGTGGATCACACTACCAAAGTTGTCAATGAGTTGCTGGGAAATAAGGCTCTAAGTAAAATGGTAAGTTCCATAGAAAAACTACTTTTTGCACATGAATGCACAACAAAGCAGATGCGCATATCCTATGCAAGAATTCTGGTGGAGGCAAATGTCACTAAAAAGCTTCCAACAGAGTTGACACTACAAGATCCATCGGGAAGAATGTTCCAACAACATGTCATATATGAATGGAAGCCGCACTATTGTGCATACTGTATGAAGATTGGCCATGATTGTGAATTGACTAAACGAGAAAACAAAGAAGAATAACCTAAAGAAAGGAAAAGACAAGGTAAGGTCACTACAAGGTGGCAAGTTAAAGGGCAGGGACAACAACCTTCAGTTGAGCAGAATAATTCAACAACCAAAGCACAGACACGGGATCATACTATTTTGATAACAACTACTGAGCCTAGTGTGAAATCTACAACAACAAAGGACAAAGGGAAAGCAAAAGAAAGCCAAAATCATGGAATGAATATAGAATGGCATGTACTGACCAATAACAGGAAAATTATTTCTGGGACAACTTCAATATCAACTCATAATGGATTCCAAATCCTGCAAAGAGAAGATGAGAGGATTGAGAATCATATGCCTCCTGATAGGGGGTGGAGATGCTCTGCAACAATGACTTGGTTGATTTGGAACATCAGGGGTTTGAATAAGCGATATAAGCAAAAATAAATAAAGCAGTACATAAAGGAAAAACAAATAAAGCCAGCTGGTATGGTAGAAACAAAGGTGAAAGAAACTAAAGCAGAAAGGGTGATGAGTAAATTTACCCCTGGATGGAACAAGATAACCAATTATGAGCATGCAGTGAATGGTAGGGTGTGGATTATATGGGATGACCAAACGTATGAAGTGCAGCCAATTGATAAACAAGATCAATTTATCCATTGCCAAGTTACAGGGAAACATAATAGAATGCAATGTTATCTCATAGTGGTGTATGTACAAAATGTAGTTGAACAGAGGAAAAATCTATGGCAACATCTTCAAAGGATAACACAATTAACTACAAGACCATGGATAATTGGGGGAGACTTCAATGCACTAATTACTCCTCAAGACAGAATGTCTAAGGTGCCTGTGACCAATGAAGACATTAGAGATTTTTCAGAACTTTGCCACAACATTTGCATTACAGAGCTTCCTTGGAGAGGGGACTACTTTACATGGACTAATAAACAACAAGGAGATGCCAGAGTGTGGAGTCGCATAGATAGGTTATTTGGAAATAATATTTGGATGATGAATTATGGACATATAGTCATAGAGTATAGAGAGCATTATATTTCAGATCATAACCCTATGATTATTAATATAAGGCAGCCTAAGACTCAAAACCAATGTCCATTCATATTCTTCAATGTTTGGGCAAATCATGCATCTTTCCGGTCGATGGTAGCTGAAGGGTGAAAAAAGAACAAAACATCAGGGAAAATGAAGAACATCTGACTCAAACCTAAAGAGCTGAAAAGTCAATTTAAGCACCTAAATACAACAGAATTTAAAGGAGTAACAGAGAAGATAGAACAAGCTCAGATAACTCTCTCTCAAGTTCAAAGTCAAATGCAAACACACTACTCTGATCCATTACTAGAACAGGAAAGGGAATGGCTACACAAACTGGAGACATGATCACTTGTGGAAGAAGGGATTCTACAGCAGAAGGCTCGAGCAACTTGGATCAAATTGGGATATTCCAATAATAAATTCTTTTCAGCTGTCATAAAAGAGAGACAACAAAAGAAACAGATCACTGAAATACAAGCTCTATCAGGTTTTACTATCATAGAACCAGCAGCTATTAGGGAGGAGATAGTACAGTTCTACAAAAGTCTGATGGGGTCTAGGGTCAATAAACTGCATGCTGTCAATATGATGGTTATGAAGAATAGGCCAACTCTAACACAACAACATCAAATAGAGTTAAATGCAGAAGTGACTGATCAGGAGATATATGATGGGCTGAAAGATATTGGAAGTGATAAAGCGCCATGAATATATGGCTATAATGCAAGATTTTTTAAAAAAGCTTGGCATGTGATCAAATAGGAAGTGTATGTGGTAGTGAAAGAATTATTTCACACAGGAGTAATGTATCCAGCTATCAACTGCACCACTATAACCTTGCTGCCTAAAATCCCCAACCCTATGACAATCAAGGATTTCAGGCTCATTGCTTATTGCACTGTATTATACAAGTTAATATCTAAAGACATTGCTGGAAGATTGCAAAAGATAATGCCACATATCATCTCTGAAGCTCAAGCAGGATTTATCCCAGGAAGAAAAATAGCAGATAACATCATATTAGCCCATGAACTTGTCAAAGCATACAACAGGAAATAAATATCTCCCAGATGCATGCTGAAGGTGGACATGATAAAAGCTTATGACTTAGTGGAATGGGTATACTTGGAGCAACTTATGGAATACTTAGGATTTCCTACAAAATTCCTCCAATGGGTGAAAACATGTATGTCGATAGTGAGCTACTCTATCGTGATCAATGAAGAATTGACAAAGCCTTTTAATGCTCCTAAAGGACTTCGACAGGGTGACCCCATGTCACCATTCTTGTTTGCAATTGCCATGGAGTATCTGAGCAGGCTACTTAGAGAATTGAAGCAAATAAAAGAGTACAAATACCATCCAAGATGTAACAAGCTGAACATAACTCATCTCAGTTTTGCAGATGATCTACTCATATTTGTTAGGGGTGACACTAGTTCTGTACAAGCTCTACACCACTGCTTCAAGCAATTCTCTGTTGCTTCTAGTTTACAAGTTAATCTAACAAAGAGTGCTATCTACTTTGGTGGAGTGACAAAGCCAAAACAAATGAGAATACTACAGAGTATAGGTTATTCATTAGGGGAGCTGCCTTTCAAATACTTGGGGATTCCTTTAGACACACAAAAAAGTTAACCATTCTGCAATGGCAGCCGTTGGTAGAGAGAATTGTAGCAAAAGTATCTTCTTGGACTGCTCGGAAACTATCTTATGCTGGTAGAGTGCAGCTACTGCAGAATATTCTATTTGGCATTCAATCTTACTGGGCTCAATTGTTCATTATACTAGCAAAATTTATGAAGATGATAGAGGCATATTGTAGAAGTTACATATGGTCTGGCACCAATACAATCACAAAGAGAGGATTGATAGCTTGGGACAAGATGTGCCTGCCTAAATCAATAGGGGGCTATAACTTGACAAATCTCCAAGTGTGGAATAAGGCAGCAATCACTAAAACATACTGGGGCCTGGCTCATAAGGAGGATAATGCTTGGATAAGATGGATTCATACATACTACATCAAAGGACAAAATATACATGACATGGCTATCCCACAACAAGCAAGTTGGATGGTGAGGAAGATTCTGGATGCTAGGAAAAATATACAGCAAATACCAGCACTAAAGCAGCAGAGGAGCTTCATCAAGCAGATATACTTAAGGCTCCTGGGTAATCATAACAAAGTGGAATGGAGAACCTTGCTATTCCATAATGAGGCTAGACCTAAAGCATGTTTACAATGTGGCTCCAGTGTCATGAAAGGATGTTAACTGTGGATCGACTAGCCAAATGGGGAATCCAAGTGAACTCACACTGTATTCTATGTATGGCTTCAGATGAATCACATCTCCATCTTTTTGGTGAGTGTAGCTTCTCCAAAGCAGTATGGATGAGATTGTTGAGATGATTACAACTATTGGATGCTCCAACTAATTCTTGGCAACAAGTGTTTACATGGCTGCTTTTCCAATCCAAAGGTAAGTCATGTAAGGCAAAGATACTCAAGATGATGTGTGCAGAATATAGCAACGTGATTTGGAAAGAGAGGAACAATAGAGTGTTTGAAGATCAAGCAAGAAATGTAGAACAGATAGCTAGGGAAGTGGCATGCATATGCAATATTAGAGCACAAGGGGGAGTGAGGACAAAGATGCGGCAGCTTCATTTCTAAGGCAAAAATAACAATACAAAGACCAGCAGGCAAAGATAGTTCTACGAGGATTTATGTACTGCATATAATATAGTTATAGAGATAGGATTATGTATGAATTGTAACAAGTCGAGGATGACTATGCTGATTTGTAACGATTGCTCTTGGTGATTAATGAAAATTATAATTACCAAAAAAAACAATGTTTTCTACGTATGAAGTGTTGGCTTCCAACGTAAGCGTAAACTTTTTTTAATTAAGTAGGGTAATTAGGTTTTTCAAAAAGACAATTTCATAATTTGACTTTTAACTGAGCTTCTTGCTTTTAGTATATTGTAGATGAGTTACATTGCTGATATGAGTTTCTATATGACACTGTAGGAATAAGTTCTGCGCCAACAAAAGAAACTAGTGTTTCGACTAAGTTCACAGTGATTGATCACTAATCACTTGCTGCATGGAACATTAAAAAATATTCTGAGGGTTCATAAAAATTAGACTAGTCTACATTGGCTTTTAACCTATGACAAGCCTCCTTTATCCGGTCCTGGGATTGAAATCAACATCAATCATTCAATGGAAGGAATGACTTTTCAGATGAAAGCTTAGACATTCCCAAAATTAAAAGAGATTAACGAACTAATCGTTTGGAAATTCTTTTTTTTATTTCCCCATGAAAACCTTTTACTCTTCCCAGAATGAATCAGATACTTTTTTCGAAAACTATTAAAATGAGAGGAAAAAATTAAGATGTTAAGTATATTTATCTAGCCAATTAAGGAGAATACGAGTTTGGGTTTTTCTTCTACTTCTATACTCTGACGTGGTCATTTAAAAGTGGCCACCTAAATAAATCGTAAACGATGGAACTAATTGGCTAGATAAATAAATTGCTTAACATCTTATTTTTTTCTCATTCTAATAGTTTAAAATATTTGATTCATTCTAAGAATAGTAAAAGGTTTTCATGGAATGTAAAGAGGAATTTCGAAACGACCGGTTCATTAATCTCTTTTAAGTTTGGGGATGTCGAAGCTTTCATCTGAAAAGTCATTCATTCCATTTATATATTGAGTGATTGATGTTGATTTCTCTTTACAGAAGCTAAGAAAAAATAGAAGAGGGAAATCACAGTACCAAATTTGGTGTACTTAGTGGGCGTTTTACATATATAAATAAAAAGTGAAATTTGAAAAAAGTAGTTTGGAATGGAAAGTGAAAATTTCAACTTCTGTAACTTAAAGTTTCAACTTTAAAATAATAATATGTTAATCATGCTAGTACTGACGGCAATTCGAAATTTAATTGAGTAGTGCAATTACGGATTCTTTGTGAAATAATTCGATAATTCGTAATTTATAAATAGGTATGGTAACAACAATAATTATTTACGATGGCGGCCGTCAATAACTTATTACTATACATGGCGATTACAACAGTAATTTACGACCTAGGGCCTGATTAATTACATAAACAATAACTTATGTACCAAGTTTAGACAATATTCAAAAGTAAAAAGGTAATTTGACACATTTTTTTCATGGTAAAATATCTTGTTAGTCCATTATAAATTGTAATGTCTCTCTAAGGCGCTCACGATATCGGCAGGCAAAGCTACAATGTAGTTAGGTAACTGTTCAGATTTTTCTCGCAAGACCGATTACGAATATTTTGATTGCCATAGTAATGACTCTCTTAACATTACTCATAATCACAAATTGGAGTTAATGCCACAAGAATTCAACCGTTAAGATTTACAAAGGCGGTAAAAAGGGGTATGGGACAACACATTACACTCCTTACTTTAGATGAAATATTGCTTATTTCATTCAATCTATGAACATTAGTAATGTCTTATGATTGCTTGTCCATTGATCATGCCCAACTATGCCTTATAAAAAGGATTAAGCGGTCGTTGCAAATATAATCCGGTTTACAAGTCCGGAGTCGAATCCCACAGAGAACTAAGGCTTAGCTACAGCTGTTCAATATTGCTAAGAAACACAAATCCAAACAATTTTCTAATTATAGAGATTATAATAGTTATTTCTAACTAATTAACTAACAATTATTATAAAGCAGTAAAATTATCAACTAACAAGGATGAAATTTAAGACAAGACTAAGGAGATTTCTCCAATTGTCGGAATCCTTCCCGCTATGCCTTCTATAATTTCGCCTAAGTTTTCTTTACCGATCATGAGCGCTCTGAGTGTCGTAATTCTCTCCCAAGTAACAACCACAATTTACTAGAAATAATCTCCCGAATTACGCTAGCTGGCATTAAGTACGGCTCACTCGGATCGCACCAAGGTTTCGTTATCCCTAGTCCCACCTTTAAACCCACCGTATTGATCCCTCATATACGTTAGGAGTGATGTTGTTCAACAATTACCTAAATATGCACTCTCTCACGAGTAATACACACTAAATAGGCACAATCGATTGAGAGCTCTTCAACCAATCACAATTTGAACAAATAGAGAAAATACTACGGCTCAATTATATAAAAATATAACAAGAATTTATCCTACAAAAAGTTCTATCAAAACTCTAGATAACAAATTAGCTATTCATAATAGTATGCAAAACTACAATACTAGAATTCATAACCAATAATGGAAATAGGAAGAAGGAAGTGAAAAACTCGTAGAAGATTCCCCGCCTTGCTCCTAGTGTGTTCTTGCCTCCTTAGGTCAAATCCCCATCTAATGTCGGTCCAATCTCGGTCTAAATCTCTAATGTCGGTCTCTCCCTCAAAAATTATGTTTAATGACTATTTATATGTGTAGTGAAAAGGTTTAGACGAAATAACCAAGTAGGAAACAAAATAGGCTTTAAAAATTCGGAACACGTGTCGCCTCACGCCAGATCACGCCTAGCCTGCTCAAACGCACGCTCCAGCTCGCCTCAGGCCTCGCGGCGCTAGCTCTAACGCGAGCAATGAGTCGCGTCGCCTGGAAGGCTGACTTTGATTTGCTGCCTAACACTCCGTTTCACGTTGTCCTTCTTTTTCAACTTTTCAATTCTTTCGCGTTTTTGTCTTCCTTGTTTCTTTTTCAATTGTTCCTTTTTTTTTTCTTTTGATTTGTTACACTTTAATCCATACATATTCACTAATCAAATAATCATAACTCTATTCTTGTAGTGTATAAAATACACATAAAATCTCTATTTTGCTCCCAATTTCATTTTAGACGTACCTACACATAAAATAAACTCAATTAAGCACAAATATAATATAGTTTAATATTAAAACACCTAAATGTAAGGTAAATAATGTAATTATAATCAAACATCACCCATGTATCTTTTTGAAATTGATTGTCTTTGCGCTCTATTTGTATAGTCACATTGTTTGCACTTGACACAAACTTCTTCCAATTACAAGTTATTTAGTAGTAATTCTCTCTAGTATAACCTTTTTTCGTGACGATGACCTCATTGCAGTATACGTACTCTTTTTAGGTTTCCAGTTGATTCCTTTGGAAGTGTATAGATTAACTCAAAATTGCAATAATAAGTTTATAAAATATGCACAAAATTTCCATAAAATAAGTATTACCATATTTACGTCACTGTTTTTCTTCAAAAGCTTCATCTCTAAGTGTTTAGATTGATTTTCTGTCACTATGTAATGAAATTATACCGTTTTCCTTGATATGTAATTATTACAGAACAATAATTCCATCAATAGAAAGCGATGGTGCTAACTAGGAACCAGAAGGAAAATGCAGAGATCAAAGAAGAAAATATAAGGTAAAAAGGACAGGAAAATAGTTCCTAAAAACTTCAATAACGATAATCGTACTATATGTTCCTGTTGTTGCTTCAAAAAAGATTAAAGATGCTATTGCTTCTAGTGAAAAGGTAATTTACACGACACATAAACATGTTCTCACTTTTATCTATTTTTTTATTGATTTAGAATCTTATTTTCTGTTGAATTAGTTTTCTTCTTTTTTTGGCTTTTCTTTAACTTTTAGATTTTACAAAGAGTTCTATCAGGATTCACGAATTTATTTCAGTTCTATCAATGCTCGGATGTAGTGCAAAATAACATAAGAGTTTTCGGATAGTAAACGGATGAGGTTAAAGAAGCTAGTCCATAAGAGACGGTAGCTGAAATATAGGATGTTTGATAGGAAAGTCGATGAAATTAGTGGATACCTTGAAAAGGAGGAGAGTTGATATCGCAAGTCTATTGGAAACTAAATGGACAGGGCAAAAGGTTAGAGAGATAGGCAACACAAGTTATACCATTATGTGGTGGTAATTATTGTAGAACCAAGATTTAAGGATAAGGGTGTAGAGGTAAAGGAAGTAGGGGATAAGATTATATTATAAACTCTTATATAGGTGTTTACCCGAAAAACGGATAGAGTTAAATCTGTGCGTAATTCTAAGGATATGTGATATAGCTTAATACAAACTGTAGGGATAAATAGAAATATCAAACATGGATTGCAAAGAATACAAAGTAAACAAGGTTATAAAGAAGAAGATTTTAGGACTGAACAGGTTGAATCAATTTATGAAGTTTAAAAGAACAACTCTTCACTGTAGGAGAATATAGTGCTTGAATTACAATGTAAGAAAAAACTTGGTCTTTACAGAAATAACCATCCCCTTTATAGTAGATGGATCTTACTTTAGATATAATTAAAAATACATAGTGAGAGACCCATGATAAATCAACTTTTCCATAATTCCTGCCAGGATTCTCTCCTCTAGTGGGATCGCAAGGGCACTTGTCTATGAGCTCGATATTGACTCGAGTTTTCGATCTTGACTCGAGCTCTCGATCTTGACTTGAGCTCGATTCTGACACGGATCCTTGCATTGATTCGGGGTCAGTGTTGGTCAGTCTCTTAATCATAAGCTCGATAACTTTACTTTGCATCATAATTCGATTTGGATTCGAGCTTGATAATGATATCGAACTCGACATTGATCGGTCCCTCGGGCTCGAAGCTTGTTTGTACCATCTTCGGAACCTATCTCGAAGTCTTACTCCGATCTATTACGTTTTGACCTCGATCGATCGTATGAAAGCCGAAATCTATTTCGACCGTATATAGATAGTCCCCCCATTTCTCTGGAAGGATGTGGTGAGAAATGATATGATTTTTCAATGGCTCGATCGAATTATAAGCTAACGTTTACATTGGGCTCGACCATGACGCACGTGATAGATGTCCCGTCGATTTAGTCTTTCAAGGCATTTAATGCATGTCAGACGGTGGTCGGCCTCCGCTGATACTGAACCGCCATTGCTTTAATCTATAAATAGCCCTTCCTTTTATCATGTACCACTTTTACATCTTCAATCTTCCAAATTTTCCAAGTTCTTTTTCGTACTCTCTAAGTTTATTCGCAAATCTGTGATTCTTCTTTGCAAGATTCTTCTTCTAAACCACCAAATCTTTGTTACCTTCTTTAAATCAAAAATGGTGAAGACATCAAAAATCGTCCCCCAAAAAGAAAAAGCTTCTTTTTCACAATCCGCCGCCGATAAAACACCGGTAGATCCACGGCCTGAGGAGTGCATTCCGGCGGCGTGTGTTCTTACCTCCGATTTCAAACTCGATAAAGGTTCGTCGGTTCCTGGCCGATGCGAGCCCGCATCGAGATATATTTGTTCGATAACTCGAGAGCATCTCGAGCGGATAAAAAAGATTGTAACTGGGAGAACAAAGAAGTAGTAGTGTCGTCTCCCGAAGAGGATATTACTACTCACGTGAGAGGGTTTTTAAGCGTGTATACTTACCCTTTCACATTGGGTCCCCTCGACCCCATTATCATAGATTTTTTCGTAAATACCTAATAACCCTAGGCCAGATACACCCTTCCTTTTGGCGGATCGTTATTTTGATCCGATATTTTGTGAGTAAAATCGAGGGGATGCCTTTCACCCTCGATCATCTTGTCCGATTATACCGCCATCGCCTTTTTCGAGAAGGGTTAATAAAACTCCAACATCGTGCTACCAAGGCCCTGTTCTTAACTATAGACGAGGATAAGGATCGAGGTTGGATGGGCAGATTCGTTCGAGTAAGGACTTCGGACCTGATTCGAAAAGAAGCCTTTTCCCGAGGAGTGGAACATGAAGCATGAGTGTAATTCTGTTGTTATCTCCTACTATTTTATCCTTTCATTTCCTTCACTAATATTCCCTTTTTGTGATGCAGCGGTTCCCTGGATGCTCGGCGCAGTGCCCGATCTCAAGAACTGGGTACGTGATCTGGTTTCGACCCCCTCCTACGCCTAGTGCTCATGGCGCGACTTGTCGAAGGGCCGATGGGAGGCCAAAAATCACGGTGAGCACCTCTCTGGTATCTTTTGATAATTTGAATAAGATGATTTTCACACACTTTAATAAAAAATTTCGTATGTAGGTGTGGGCAAAGATGCGATTTTGAGGCCCTCATCCGTCGAGGAAGAGGTTTCGGCCTCTGTACCAAAGCGGGTGAAAGATAATAAGAGAAAAGGATCCCCCGTCCTCGAAGACCAAAAACCAAAGAAGAGGACGGCTCGCAAGCCGAACAAGAGTATCATTCCTTTAACCGTAGAATCAGTTCTGCATCTGAGGGGTGAAGAAAAAGAAGAAGAAAAAGAAGAAGAAGAAGAAGAAGAAGAGAATGATGGGTCTGCTCTGGCGGCCCGAACAAAGAATACCACCGACGTTCCACAGGCAGATGGATCCATGGTGGTTCATAAGGCTCCGCCTCGAACTAAGGATATATCGGAGAAAGATTCGGGCAGAGTCCCCGGGTTGTCGGAGATCAAAGACGCTCCCCATCGAAGCCAACGGATGGGGGATATGTCTAGAGGGACTCTTCTCGAATCTTTCCGAACCGAAGAGAATGGCCCAAGTGATTCACTTGGGGTAGTAGCAATCGAAGACTCGCCTACTTTCCCTGCTTTTTCCGCAGGGGCAATTCGGGAGGCCCAAGCATTGGGGGCCCTCGAATTAGATAGGCCTCATGATGGAGAGGATCCTTTTCGTGACCTGTTTATCGGTGTCGAGGATACTACCGGTACAAGTGACGCATCAGATCTTTTTCATGGAGTACAGCAGGCTTTGAATCAGGTAAGCCTTAAATTATATGGCGTTACCTTTATGTTTGCTTTTCTTTTCTAACTTTGTTTCTTCATTCTCTGCAGTCTGCGGCAGTTCATCGAGAATTATGTTCTCGGTCCCGAACCGAGCTGCGTCGATACGAGGCCGAGCTTTAATGAGTTACGGAGTAGAGGAACTCCTTAAAACTCATCTTAGGCCAAAGGGGGGAAGAAATAAAAGACCTCTGAGCTGAGTTGGCCAAGGCTCACCAAGATCAGATCGATCTGTCCGAGCAGGTAATAATACTTTTAAAAGCCTATGGGCTCGATAGCGGAACGATAGCTAATTGTTCGGTCTCACAGCTGCAGCAGAAAATTGAGATGATCGGAAAACTCCGTAAAGAAGTCGATGTGATAAAAGCAGAGTCTTTGAAGTGGAAAGAAGGAATGGACCGCTTTGCTGCAGAGAAAGAAATTGCTCGAGCCCAATTGTCATCGGCCAAAAACCAACTTCAAATAATGAAGGAGAAAGGCTCGGTCCAAGAAAGAAGAATAGAGGAGCTCGAGGGTCGGTTGGCTTCTGAACTTGCCAAGGCTGAATCTGACGTTGAAAAGGCAAAGGCCGATGCGGATACACTCGTGGCCGTCTATTGGGCCGATGCCGAAGCTGCCCAGGACCAAGAAAGAAAGGCAGTCGAGATCGTCGATACTCGAGCACATTGGATCGCTGAACTTGCTAAGTGCAGAACTCGGAGGGAAACCCTCGAAGATATCCATGCTTGACGTTTGGACGTCGCTGAAGAGACTAGAACGACCAAAGAACTCGAAGCCGATACTGAAGCCTTGGTTTCCGATGATGATGATGATGATAATAATAATAATGATGGGAGTAAGAGAGGGTCCAAAAAGGGGAGCCCAATAGAGAAGAGACAGCTCCTGGGATAGCCAAGAAGCTTAGTCCTCAATTTTTATGTTGTAATCAATTATGTAAACAATCTTGTATATAAAAATATCCCCTTTTGCCGACTTGCTTCTGTTCTGTTTGCTGTCTTGTGAAGATTTTATTCACGCCTTATGAATATTTTCACAAGGATTTAGGCAATTTGATCAAATTTGAACTTCGTAGCCTTTATAATCGAGTGAGCGCTTACTCAAACTTGAGGTGATATAGCCCTTAGGCTTAGTAGTGAAGTGAATGATTCAAACTTAAAGTAATGTAGCCCGTAGGCGTAATGATCGAGTGAGTGCTTGCTTGAATTCGAAATAAAGATAGCCCGTAGGCTTAGTAGTCGAGTGAATGATTCAAACTTGAAGTAATGTAGCCCGTAGGCGTAATGGTCAAGTGAGTGTTTTCTCGAACTCGAAGTAAAAGTAGCCCGTAGGCTTAGTAGTCGAGTGAATGATTCAAACTCGAAGTAATGTAACCCATAGGCGTAATGGTCGAGTGAGTGCTTGATCGAACTCGAAATAAAAGAAGCTCGTAGGCTTAGTAGTCGAGTGAATGATTCAAACTTGAAGTAATGTAGCCCGTAGGCGTAATGGTCGAGTGAGTGCTAGCTCGAACTCAAAATAAAATGTAGCCCGTAGGCTTAATGGTCGAGTGAATGATTCGAACTCGAAGTAATATAGCCCGTAGGCGTAATGGTCGAGTGAGTAATTGCTCAAACTCGAAATAAAAGTAGCCCGTAGGCTTAATGGTCGAGTGAATGATTCGAACTTGACGTAATATAGCCCGTAGGCGTAATGGTCGAGTGAATGCTTGCTCAAACTCAAAATAAAAGTAGCTCGTAGGCTTAATGGTTGAGTGAATGATTCAAACTCTAAGTAATATAGCCCGTAGGCATAATGGTCGAGTGAGTGCTTGCTCGAACTCAAAATAAAAGTAGCCCGTAGGCTTATTCGTCGAGTGAATGATTCGAACTCGAAGTAATGTAGTCCGTAGGCGTAATGGTCGAGTGAGTGCTTGCTCGAACTCGAAATAAAAGTAGCCCGTAGGCTTAATGGTCGAGTGAGTGCTTGCTCGAACTCGAAATAAAAGTAGCATGTAGGCTTAATGGTCGAGTGAATGATTTGAACTCGAAGTAATGTAGCCTGTAGGCGTAATAGTCGAGTGAGTGCTTGCTCGAACTCGATATAAAAGTAGCCTGTAGGCTTAGTAGTCGAGTGAATGATTCAAACTCGATCCTGTTTGCATAATAAATCTCGAAATAGAGGAATATTTCTTGGATATAAGATGTCGGTATAGAAAAGAACTTTTCTTTGTAAGTCATTATACATGTGTTCATGTTTTGCGTTAGGGATCGGGCCAACTACATGATCATGGTTTGTTTTGACCATTTGGCTCTTTCAATTTTTCCTATTGGAACCCTGTTGTTACGAAATAACTTTCTTGCATCAGAACTTGATGTAATTGAGGGCTAATTCCCCCCCAGTATTCGAGGTTGATTATGAAGAAGCCTCAGATGCTGTTGAATTGCCCTCATGTAGCACATGGTTGTTGCCTCGTTAAAAACCTCGCCGGGAAAACCCATTTGGGATAAAAGCCGATCTAAAAGGAAAAAGATTGCAACGCGTACTTTAAAACCTGAGGTCTCAACGTCTTTGATCGAACTCCTGCGATGGGTTAGCTTCGAATATCTATATATGGGCGAAAGGAAAGAAAGAATCATACCTTAACAATAATATCGTTTGAGGAGTGATATGTTCCAGTTGTTCGATAATGGTTTGTCGTCCATCGTTCCGAGTTTATAAGATCCCTTTCCGACTATATCGATGACCTGATAGAGTCCTTCCCAATTTAGGCCGAGCTTCCCTTCATTAGTATCTCGAGTATTGATGGTGACCTTCCTCGGGACTAAGTTCCCGATCCTGAAGTGGCGGAGGTTGGTTCTTCTATTGTAGTACCTTTCGATTCATTATTTTTGTGCAGCCATTCGAACGAGTGCCGCTTCTCAGTTTTCATCTAATAATTCGAGGCTAGTGTTCATTGCCTCATGGTTTGATTCCACCAATGCATGTCAAAACCTTGCGCTGGGTTCTCCGACTTTGACTGGAATAAAGGCTTCGGAGCCATACACTAAGGAAAACGGAGTTGCTCCTGTACTGGACTTCGATGTTGTTCGATATGCCCATAGGACTTCTGGCAGAATTTCTCTCCATTTCCCTTTGGCTTCGTTCAACCTTTTCTTCAAGTTTTGGATGATAGTCTTGTTTGTTGATTCGGCTTGTTCGTTCCCGCTGGGGTGATACGATGTCGATAATATCCTTTTTATTTTATGATCTTCTAGAAATTTTGTTACTTTACTGCCGATAAATTGCTTACCATTATCGTATGTTATTTTTGCGGGTATCCTGAATCGACACACGATGTGATCCCAGATGAAATCTATAACCTCTTTTTTTCTTACTTTCTCGAACGCCTGTGCTTCAACCCATTTAGAGAAATAGTCAGTCATAAATAAAATGAATTTAGCTTTACCTGGGGCCGATGGTAGGGGGCAACGATATCCATCCCCCATTTCATGAATGGCCATGGGGATAGGACTGAATGAAGTTGTTCCCCGGGTTGATGGATCATCAGTGCAAACCTTTGACATTTATTACATTTTCGAACAAACTCCTTAGTGTCCCTTTCCATGCTATCCCAGTAATATCCCGCTATGATGATTTTGTGAATGAGTGATTCGGTAAGCGGCCTTCCGGCCCTGGGTATCAAGTTATTGATTTCATCTTGAAGGTCGGCTTCGTTGTCGGTAGGTAAAGCCATTACTAGAGGGTTTTCCATTGCTAGTTCGAAGTCAGAGACACCTTCAAAAGACGAGCATAAACTAGTGTGTGTTGCAGATTATTATCAAACAAACACTATTATCCTTAGCCCCACGGTGGGTGCCAAACTGTTTACCCGAAAACGGATAGAGCTAAATTTGTACGTAGCTCTAAGGGTATATGATATAGCTTAATACAAACCATAGGGATAAATGAAAGTATCAAACATGGATTGCAAAGAGTACAAAGTAAACAAGGTTGTAAAGAAGAAGATTTTAGGACTGAACACGTTGAATCAATTTATGAAGCTTAAAAGAACAACTCTTCACTGTAGAAGAATATAGTGCTTGAAATACAATGTAAGCAAAAACTTGGTCTTTATAGAAATAACCATCCCCTTTATAGTAGAGGGATCTTACTTTAGATATAATTAAAAATACATAGTAGGAGACCCATGATAACTCAACTTTTCCATAATTCCTGCCAGGATTCTCTCCTCTAGTGGGATTACAACGGCTCTTGTCTATGAGCTCGATATTGACTAGAGTTTTCGGTCTTGACTTGAGCTCTCGATCTTGACTTGAGCTCGATTCTGACTCGGATCCTTGCATTGATTCGGGGTCAGTGTTGGTCGATCTCTGAATCATAAGCTCGATAACTTTACTTTGTATCATAGTTCGATTTGGATTCGAGCTTGATAATGATATCGAACTCGACACTGATCGGTCCCTTGGGCTCGAAGCTTGTTTGTACCATCTTCGGAACCCATCTCGAAGTCTTACTCTTATCTATTACGTTTTGACCTCGATCGATCGTATGAAGGCCGAAATCTATTTCGACCATATACAAATAGTCCTCTTATTTCTCGGGAAGGATGTGGTGAAAAACAATATGATTTTCCAATGGCTCGATCGGATTATAAGTTGACGTTTACATTGGGCTCGACCATGACACACGTGATAGTTGTTCCGTTGATATAGTCTTTTAAGGCATTTAATGCATATGAGATAGTGGTCGGCCACCGCTGATACTGAACCGTCATTGCTTTAATCTATAAATAGCTCTTCCTTTTATCATTTACCACTTTTACATCTTCAATATTCCAAATTTCCCAAGTTCTTTTTCGTACTCTCTGAGTTTATTCGCAAATCTGTGATTCTTCTTTGCAAGATTCTTCTTCTAAACCACCAAATCTTTGTTACCTTCTTTAAATCAAAAATGGTGAAGACATCAAAACTCGTCCCCCAAAAAGAAAAAACTTCTTCTTCACAATCCGCCGCCGACAAAATAATGGTGGATCCACAACCTGAGGAATGCGTTCCGACGGCGTGTGTTCTTACCTTCGATTTCAAACTCGATAAAGGTTCGTCGGTTCCTGGCCGATGCGAGCCCGTATCGAGATATATTTGTTCGATAACCTGGGAGCATCTCGAGCGGATAAAACAAGATTGTAACTGGGAGAACAAAGAAGTGGTAGTGTCGTCTCCTGAAGAGGATATTACTACTCACGTGAGAGGGTTTTTAAGCGTTTATACTTACCCTTTCACGTTTGGTCCCCTCGACCCCGTTATCATAGATTGTTTTCGTAAATACCTAATAACCCTAGGCCAAATACACCCTCCTTTTGGTGGATCGTTATTTTGATCCGATATTTTGTGAGTAAAATCGAGGGGATGCCTTTCACACTCGATCATCTTGTCCGATTATACCGCCCTTGCCTTTTTCGAGGAGTGTTAATAAAACTCTAACGTCGAGCTATCAAGGCCCTGTTCTCGAGTATAGACGAGGATAAGGATTGAGGCTGGATGGGAAGATTCGTTCGAGTAAGGACTTCAGACCTGATTCTGACCGAAAATATGCCTTTTCCCAAGGAGTGGAACCTGAAGCGTAAGTGTAATTCTGCTGTTATCTCCTACTCTTTTATCCTTTCATTTCCTTCACCAATATTCCCGTTTTGTGATGCAGCGGTTCCCTGGATGCCCGACGCAGTGCCCGATCTCAAGAACTGGGTATGTGATCTGGTTTCGACCTCCTTCTATGCCGAGCACTCATGGAGCGACTTGTCGAAGGGCCGATGGGAGGCCAAAAATCACGGTGAGCACCTTTCACATATCTTTTGATAGTTCGAATAAGATTCTTTTCACACACTTTTATAAAAAATTTCGTATGTAGGTGTGGGCAAAGATGTGGTTTTGAGGCCCTCATCCGTCGAAGAAGAAGCTTCAGCCTCTGTCCCAAAGCGGGTGAAAGATAATAAGAGGAAAAGAGCCCCCGTCCTCGAACACCAAAAACCAAAGAAGAGGACGACTCGCAAGCCGAACAAGAGTATCATTCCTTTGACCGTAGAATGAGTTCTGCATCTAAGGGATGAAGAAGAAGAAGAAGAAGAAGAGAATGATGGGTCTACTCTGGCGTCCCGAATGAAGAAGACCACCGACGTTCCATAGGTAGATGGATCGATGGTCGTTAATAAGGCTCCGCCTCAAACTGAGGATATATCGGAGAAAGATTCGGGCAGAGTCCTCGAGTTGTCGGAGATCAAAGACGCTCCACATCGAAGCCAACGGATGGGGGATATGTCTGGAGGGACTCTTTTCGAATCTTTTCGAACCGAAGAAAATTCCCCAGGTGATTCACTTGGGGTAGTAGCAATCAAAGACTCGCCTATTTTCCCTGCTTTTTCCGCAGTGGCGATTTGGGAGGCCCAAGCTTTGGGGGCCTTGAATTAGATAGGCCTCATGATGGAGAGGATCCTTTTCGTGACCTGTTTATCGGTGTCAAGGACACTACCGATACAAGTGACGCATCGGATCTTTTTCATGAACGGTAGCAGGCTTTGAATCAGATAAACCTTAAATTATGTGGAGTTACCTTTAAGTTTGCTTTTCTTTTCTAACTTTGTTTCTTCATTCACTGCAGTCCGCGGCAGTTCATCGAGAATTATGTTCTCGGTCCCGAAATGAGCTGCGTCGATACGAGGCCGAGCTTCGTCGATACGAGGCTGAGCCTCAACAGGTTACGGAGGAGGTAATAATATTTTTTAAAAGCCTATGGGCTCGATACCGGAACGATGGATAATTTTTCGGTCTCACAGCTGCAGCAGAAAATTGAGATGATCGAAAAACTCTGTAAAGAATTCGATGTGATAAAAGTGGAGTCTTTGAAGTGGAAAGAAGGAATGGACCGCTTTGCTGCAGAGAAAGAAACTACTCGAGCCCAATTGTCATCGGTCGAAAACCAACTTCAAACAATGAAGGAGAAAGGCTCGGTCCAAGAAAGAAGAATAAAGGAGCTCGAGGCTCGGTTGGCTTCTGAACTTACCTAGGCCGAATCTGACGCCGAAAAGGCAAAGGCAGATGCGGATTCACTCGTGGCCATCTATCGGGCCGATGCCGAAGCTGCCCAGGACCAAGCAAGAGAGGCAGTCGAGACCGCCGATACTCGAGCACATTGGATCGCTGAACTTGCTAAGTGCCGATCTCGGAGGGAGACCCTCGAAGATATCTATGCTCGAGGTTTCGACCTCGCTGAAGAGACTAGAAGGTCCAAAGAACTCGAAGCCGATGTTGAAGCCTTGGTTTCCGATGACGATGATCATGATGATGGGAGTAAGAGCGGGTCCAAAAATGGGGGGGAGCCCAATAGAGAAGAGACAGCTCCTGGGATAGCCAAGAAGCTTAGTCCTCAATTTTTATGTTGTAATCAATTACGTAGACAATCTTGTACACAAAAATATCCCTTTTTGTCGACTTGCTTCTGTTCTGTTTCCTGTTTTATGAAGATTTTATTCACACCTTATGAATATTTTTACAAGGATTTAGGCAATTTGATCAAATTTGGACTTCGCAGCCTTTATAATCAAGTGAGCACTTACTCAAACTTGAGGTGATGTAGCCCTTAGGCTTAGTAGTGGAGTGAATTATTCGAACTCAAAGTAATGTAGCCCGTAGGCATAATGATCGAGTGAGCGCTTGCTTGAACTCGAAATAAAAATAGCCCGTAGGCTTAGTAGTCGGGTGAATGATTCAAACTCAAAGTAATGTAGCCCGTAGGCGTAATGGTCGAGTGAGTGCTTTCTCGAACTCAAAATAAAAGTAGCTCGAAGGCTTAGTAGTCGAGTGAATGATTCAAACTCGAAGTAATATAGCACGTAGGCATAATGGTCGAGTGAGTGCTTGCTCGAATTCGAAATAAAAGTAGCCCGTAGACTTAGTAGTCGAGTGAATGATTCAAAATCGAAGTAATGTAGCCCGTAGGCGTAATGGTCGAGTAAGTGTTTGCTCAAACTCGAAATAAAAGTAGCCCGTAGGCTTAATAGTCGAGTGAATAATTCGAACTCGAAGTAATATAGCCCATAGGCATAATGGTCAAGTGAATGATTGCTCAAACTCGAAATAAAAGTAGCCCGTAGGCTTAATGGTCGAGTGAATGATTCGAACTTGACGAAATGTATCCCGTAGGCGTAATGGTCGAGTGAGTGCTTGCTCGAACTCGAAATAAAAGTAGCTCATAGGCTTAATGGTCGAGTGAATGATTCGAACTCTAAGTAATGTAGCATGTAGGCGTAATGGTCGAGTGAGTGCTTGCTCGAACTCGAAATAAAAGTACCATGTAGGCTTAATGGTTAAGTGAATGATTTGAACTCGAAGTAATGTAGCCCGTCAGCGTAATGGTCGAGTGAGTGCTTGCTCGAACTCGAAATAAAAGTAGCCCATAGGCTTAATGGTCGAGTGAGTGCTTGCTCGAACTCGAAATAAAAGTAGCCAGTAGGCTTAATGGTCGAGTGAATGATTCGAACTCGAAGTACTGTAGCCCGTAGGCGTAATGTTCGAGTGAGTACTTGCTCGAACTCGAAATAAAAGTAGCCCGTAGGCTTAGTAGTCGAGTGAATGATTCGAACTCGATCCTGTTTGCATAATAAATCTCGAAATAGAGGAATGTTTCTTGGATATAAGATGTCGGTATAGAAGATAACTTTTTTTTGCAAGTCATTATACATGTGTTCATGTTTTGCGTCAGGGCTCGGGCCAACTACATGATCATGGTTTGTTTTGACCATTTGGCTCTTACAACTTTTCCTATTGGAACCCTGTTGTTGCGAAATAAATTTCTTGCATCAGAACTTGATGTATTTGAGGGCTAATGCCCCCCCCCCAATATTCGAGGTTGATTATGAAGAAGCCTTAGATACTGTTGAATTGCCCTCAGGTAGCACATGGTTGTTACCTCGTTAAAAACCTCGCCGGGAAAACCCATTTGGGATAAAAGTCGATCTAAGGGGAAAAAGAGTGCAACGTGTACTTTAAAATCTGAGGTCTCGACGTCTTTGATCGAATTCCCGTAATGGGTTAGCTTCGAATATCTATATATGGAAGAAAGGAAAGAAAGGATCATACCTTAACAATAATATCTTTTGAGGAGTGATATGTTCGAGTTGTTCAATAATGGTTTGTCGTCCATCGTTCCGAGTTTATAAGATCCCTTTCCGACTATATCGAGGACCTGATAGAGTCCTTCCCAATTTGGGCCGAGCTTCCCTTTATTAGTATCTCGAGTATTGATGGTGACCTTCCTCGGGACTAAGTTCCCGATCCTGAAGTGGTGGAGGTTGGTTCTTCTATTGTAGTACCTTTCGATTCGTTAGTTTTGTGCATCCATTCGAACGAGTGCCACTTCTCGTTTTTCATCTAATAATTCGAGGCTAGTGTTCATTGCCTCATAGTTTGATTCCACCGATGCATGTCTAAACCTTGCGCTGGGTTCTCCGACTTTGACTGGAACAAAGGCTTCGGAGCCATACACTAAGGAAAACGGAGTTGCTCCTGTACCGGACTTCGATGTTGTTCGATATGCCCATAGGACTTCGGGCAGAATTTCTCTCCAATTCCCTTTGGCTTCGTTCAGCCTTTTCTTCAAGTTTTGGATGATAGTCTTGTTTGTTGATTCGGCTTGTCCGTTTCCGCTGGGGTGATACGGTGTCGATAATATCCTTTGTATTTTATGATCTTCGAGAAATTTTGTTACTTTACTGCTAATAAATTTCTTACCATTATCGTATGTTATTTCTGCGGGTATCCCGAATCGACACACAATGTGATCCCGGATGAAATCTATAACCTCGTTTTCTCTTACTTTCTCGAACGCCTGTGCTTCAACCCATTTAGAGAAATAGTCAGTCATAAATAAAATGAATTTAGCTTTACCTGGGGCCGATGGTAGGAGGCCGACGATATCCATCCCTCATTTCATGAATGGTCATGGGGATAGGTCTGAATGAAGTTGTTCCCCGGGTTGATGGATCATCGGTGCAAACCTTTGACATTTATCATATTTTCGAACAAACTCCTTAGTGTCCCTTTCCATGCTATCCCAGTAATATCCTGCTCTGATGATTTTGTGAATCAGTGATTCGGCGGCGGAGTGGTTCCCACAAGTGCCTTCATGGACCTCTCGTAAAACATAACCGGTGTCTCCTGGTCCCAAGCATACTGCCAATGGTCCATCGAACGTTCTTCTGTACAATGTTCCATCTTCAGCCAACGTGAATCGAGCAGCTTTGGTTCGTAGGGCATGGGAGTTTTCTGTTTCCCAAATATTCAATATACTTATTTCTCCAATCCCAGGTTAAGCTTGTGGAGTTTATCTCGGCGTGCACCTCCTCGATTACGGACCTCGAGATTTGAATGGCAGTTCCCGAATCGATCTCATCTTCCTCGACTGATGACCCCAAATTTGCGAGTGCGTCGGCCTCACCGTTTTGTTCTCGAGGCACATGTTGCAAAGTCCATTCCTTAAAATGGTTCAAAGTTACATGTAACTTGTCCAAATACCTCTGCATTCTGCCTTCTCAAACCTCGAAGGTTTTGTTTACTTGGTTTACTACCAGTAAAGAGTCACATTTAGCTTCAATCATTTCTGCTCCTAGGCTTTTTGGCCAACTCGAGACTTGCAATCATGGCCTCGTACTCGGCCTCATTGTTAGTTAACCTAGAAGTTTTGATAGACTGCCTAATGATGCCACCCGTGGGGGGTTTCAACACGATGCCAAGCCCGGACCCCTTCACATTCGAAGCACCATCTGTGAAGAGGGTCCAAACCCCCAATGATGTACCTGATTTTAACAAGAGTTCTTTTTCAACTTTGGGTACGAGGGCTGGCGTGAAATCGATCATGAAGTCTGCCAAAATTTGAGACTTGATGGCCGTACGGGGTTGATATTTGATATCGTACCCGCTGAGCTCGACGGCCCATTTGGCCAATCGGCCCGATAGTTCGGGCTTGCGTAAAATATTACGAAGTGGGTAAGTTGTCAATATGCATATAGGGTGACATTGAAAGTATGGTCTTAATTTCCTAGAAGCACTTATTAGTGTGAGCGCTAATTTCTCTAAGTGTGGATATCTAGTCTCTGCTTCTCCTAAGGTCCGACTTACGTAATAAATAGGAAATTATGTACCTTGCTCTTCTCGAACTAGGATGCCACTTACCGTGATTTCTGATATGGCCAAGTATAAGTAAAGTCTTTCATTTGTCTTCGGAGTGTGAAGTAGAGGCGGGCTCGACAGGTATTGCTTCAATTATTCTAAATCTTGTTGGCATTTAGGGGTCCAAGCGAAGTCGTTCTTCTTTTTGAGTAAAGAGAAAAATCTGTGGCTTCAATCCGATGACCTCGAAATGAATCGGCATAGGGCAGCTATCCGTCTAGTTAGCTTTTGCACTGCTTTCACACTATCCACGATGGTGATGTCTTCGATGGACTTGATTTTATCGGGATTGATCTCGATTCCCCGATTTGATACCATAAAGCCAAGGAATTTGCCCGAGCCGACCCCAAAAGCACATTTCTCGGGGTTGAGCTTCATGTTGTATTTCCTTAAAATCTCGAATGTCTCCTACAAATGAGTTAAATGGTCCTCTGCGCACAGGGACTTGACTAGCATGTCATCAATATAAACTTCCATCGACTCACCTATTTGTTTTTCGAACATTTTATTCACTAGGCATTGATAAGTAGCTCCTGCATTTTTTAGCCCGAAGGGCATTACATTTTAACAATATGTTCCATACTTGGTGATAAACGAAGTTTTTTCTTGGTCCTCCGGGTTCATTAGAATTTGATTGTACTTGGAATAGGCATAGAGAAAAGTAAGTATCCCATGCCCGGCTATGGCATCGATCATCCAATCGATGTTAGGCAGTGGAAACGAATCTTTGGGGCATGCTTTGTTTAGATCTTTATAGTCTACACACATTCTGAGTTTGTTCCCTTTTTTAGGGACTACAGCTACATTAGCTAATCATTCAGGATATTTTACTTCCTGAATTGACCCTATTTTGGGAAGTTTACTTACCTCGTCCTTCACGAACGCGTGCTTTAACTCGGATTGAGGTTTTCTTTTTTGCTTCACAAGTCTGAACCTAGGGTCTAAGCTCAGCCGGTGCATTGTTATCGACGGTGGGATTCCTGTCATGCCTACATGGGACCAAGCAAAGCAATCTATGATATCAATAAGAAATTGAATAAGTTTTTTCCTGAGTTCGAGGGTTAATCCCGTTCCTATGTATACCTTTCTTTCTGGCAGATGTTCGATCAATATAACCTGTTCCAGCTCTTCGACCGTCAATTTTCCTTTTCGGCGGGGGGAGGGGGGCATTGTGTATCGAGCCGTTATTCATTCGATCTGTTACGTATGGTTGATATCGGTCTCTGTTCGACCTCGGTTCTCTATCGATGTCCCTCTGGTTTTTAAAAGCCGATCTGTTTGGATGTGCGGATCCGGAAGGAGTTCCTAATTGGTCATCTTCGACCCTGATCTTTGATTGATATTGATTGTGCACGTCTGCCCAAGTTATTGCCAGGTACTCGATCAAATTTTGTTTCAGCCGACATGATGCCATCGAACTTCGCTCGTTCAACCCTTGAGTAAAAGCTTGGACGGCTCAATCATCTGTGACCGTTGGCAATTCCATGCGTTCTATTTGAAATCGGGACACGAACTCCCTCAGTATTTCATTATCCCTTTGTTTTATTTTCAAAAGGTCTGATTTCCTCGTTGCAACCTTTATGGCACCGGTGTGTGCCTTTACAAATGAATTCGCTAACATGGCAAATAAATCGATGGAATTTGGTGGCAGGTTATGCTATCAAATCATTGCCCCCTTCGAGAGGGTCTCTCCGAATTTTTTCAACAACACGGATTCGATTTCATTGTCTTCCAAATCGTTACCCTTGATTGCACACATGTAAGAGGTGACGTGTTCGTTGGGATCGGTCGTACCGTTATATTTGGGGATTTCGGGCGTACGAAACTTTTTGGGGATTGGTTTTGGGGCTGCACTCGAGGGAAAAGGCTTTTGTACGAATTTCTTGAAATCCAACCCTTTTATCATGGGCGGAGCCCCTGGGATTTGATCGACTCTGGAATTATATGTTTCTACTTTCTTATCGTTGGCTTCGATTCGCTTTGTGAGCTCCTCAAGTATTTTAGCAATTTTGAGAGTAGTCCCCAATTCTTGCTCGTTCGACCTTACTACGGCTGGCTCCGTTCGGTGGGCAATTTCTCGAGGTGGACTGGGTTCCGGTCTGCTTGGTAGCTGGGTTTGGCTCTGCAACTGAGCTATCGCTACCTGTTGGGCTTGCAACATTTCAAAGATCATACGCAAGCTGACTCCATTCTCCTCCACGTTTGGGAGTCTCAAGCTGCAGATCGAGTACCGCTATAAATGTTATTTTCAGGCTCGGAACGTTGGTTAGCCTCAAAGGCCACATGCGAGTTGACATCTAGCGGTACTTCGGCTCGAGCTTCAGGTACTTTGACTCGAGCGTCAATGACATCGATAAGTGACCTTCCGGCCCTGGGCATCAAGTTATAGGTTTTGTCTTGAAGGTCAGCTTCGTTGTCGGTAGGTAAAGCCATTAATAGAGGGTTTGCCATTGCTAGTTCGAAGTCAGACACACCCTCAAAAGACGAGCGTAAGCTGGTGTGTGTTGCAAATTTGTATCAAACAAACACTGTTATCCTTATCCCCACAGTGGGCGCCAAACTGTTTACCCGAAAACGGATAGAGCTAAATTTGTACGTTGTTCTAAGGATATTTGATATAGCTTAATACAAACCTTAGGGATAAATAGAAATATCAAATATGGATTGCAAAGAGTACAAAGTAAACAAGGTTGTAAAGAAGAAGATTTTAGGACTGAACAGGTTGAATCAATTTATGAAGCTTAAAAGAACAACTCTTCACTGTAGGAGAATATAGTGCTTGAATTACAATGTAAGCAAAAACTTGGTCTTTACATAAATAACCATCCCCTTTATAGTAGAGGGATCTTACTTTAGATATAATTAAAAATACATAGTGGGAGACCCATGATAAATCAACTTTTCCATAATTCCTGCCAGGATTCTCTCCTCTAGTGGGATTGTAACGGCTCTTGTCTATGAGCTCTATATTGACTCGAGTTTTCAGTCTTGACTCAAGCTCTCGATCTTGACTTGAGCTTGATTCTGACTCGGATCCTTGCATTGATTCGGGTCAGTGTTGGTCGGTCTCTGAATCATAAGCTCAATAACTTTACTTTGCATCATAGTTCGATTTGGATTCGAGCTTGATAATGATATCGAACTCGACATTGATCGGTCCCTCGGGCTCGAAGCTTGTTTGTACCATTTTCGGAACCCATCTCGAAGTCTTACTCCGATCTATTACGTTTTGACCTCGATCGATCGTATGAAGGCCGAAATCTATTTCGACTGAATACAATAGGGAATGAGACAATCAATGTTATTAGTTCACAAATGGGATTAGATGTAGAAGCTAACACTAAATGTTATAGACCAACTTGTCTTTATTAGGGCTTTTTGGGGGTGGGGATGGGGGTGGGGGTGGGGGTGAGGGGGTCCTCATCTAGAGAAAGATAGTGACACTTTTGGACAAGTACACGGGGAATATGGTTATCTTAATAGAAATGATGAAGGAAAGGTAGTCGTAGAGAGAGAGGATTAAAATTCAAAGAAAAGCAAAACAGAAAATAAGATTCTAAATCAATAAGCAAACAAATAAAAGTAAAAAGATGTATATGTTTGTGTGTCTGTATATTCAAACAACAACAACAACAAACTCAGTAATTTCTCACAAGTGAAGTTATGGGGAGGGTGAGATGTACGCAGCCTTACCCCTACCCTAAAAAGGTAGAGAGGTTGTTTTCAATAAACTCTTGAAAACATGTTCTTACTTTTATTTGTTAATTAATAAATTCATGTCAGAACTCTATTTTTTTTCTTTCATAGGTCCTATTTGGATAGACAGACACACAAACACATACATGTTCTTACTTTTATTTGTTTCCTTATTGATTTAGAATCTTATTTTCTGTTGAGTTTTTTTTTTTTTTTCTGTTTTACTTTTCTTCGAATTTTAAATTATACAAAGCGTTCTGTCACGAACATATTTCGACTCTGTCAGCGCCCGAATATAGTGTAGAATAAGAAAAGGTTCTCGGATTGTGGATGGATGAGGGTAAAAAAGCTAGTCCACGAGAGACGGATTTGGGTAGCTAGCTAAAACATAGGCTCTATAGATTATTGTAGAGGATTTAATAAAAACAAGAATGTGGTGGGAATTATTGTAGAATCAAGACTTAAGGATAAGGTTGTTAAGGTAAAGCAAGTTGGGAATAGGATTATGTCATGAACTCTTGTATAGGAAATGAGACAATCAATGTTATTAGTTGCCTATGCTCCACAAATTAGATTAGATGCATAAGCTTAAACTAAATGTTTGCGACCAGCTTATCTTCATGTAGGCAAAGATATATAGTGACGTTTTTCGCCAAGTACACAAGGAATATGGTTAAGGCATTAGGAATTATGAAGGCATTAGGTTGTCTGAAATTTATCTCTAGCTTATGATTTAGTTGTAGCTAACACATATTTAAAAAGAGTGTTTCTCACCCAATAAGATTTAAGAGTGGGGGTTAACCAGTTAGCGTTTCAAGAAAAAATATAGGTTGGTGGTCTTGGATAACCTTATACTTTTTCAAAAAGCAATAAATTTGTCTCTAAATATACTTATGAAAACATCGTCTTTATATATAATCGTTGTCCTGTGTTTTCATTGCACCTAATAAGAGTATCATGTGCGCATGATATGTGAGAAATCATCATAGAACATTTGGCCTCCTCAAGATCTAAAACATGAAATAATACTTCCAGAACTGTATTTAGTCACATACATGTTTTCACTTTTATTTGTTTGCTTATTGATTTAGAATATATCATGTTTTCTATTGAATTAGTTTCTTTTTTAGTGGATACCTTAAAAAAAATTAAAAGGAAAAAATGTGCCCCAAATTAATTGTCTTAATTTCTAGTTTAGATTTTTCTCAAATCGTGTTTTCAAGAGGGAATCCTTTTCTATACAATTTGAACAAATTTCAATATTCTTTAATAAAAAGGGACTTGAAACCAGAGGCGGATCCAGGATTTAAATCCTATGGGTTCAATTTTAAGGTTTTTAACATTGAACCTATTATATTTTTAAAGTTATGGGTTCATATCTACTATTTTTGCAATTTTAATGAATTTTTACATACAAATGTTACTCCGCGTCGAAAGTTATGGGTTCAGTTGAACCCGTAGTCAGTACACTGCATCCGCCTCTGCTTGAAACTATATTTTATTCTTAAATGTTTCTTTTTTTCTAATTTTATAAAGTATTCCAGTTGAAATTGCAATTTAATGAGAACTTGTATAAAATGATATCGATTGATAATACTATAATGAGCATCTCAATATAAATCTACATAAATTATCAATTGCTTACAAGACTGCTTCTTTTCCTGTTGATTTTCTCAACAAGGTTAGATTTTTTGAACCACAATTATAATTCCATTGATTGATAAGGTAGTTCGGTAGAGTAGGACTTGTGAGGTGATGAGGTGAATGGATTCTGAACTAAGACACCAGAAGTAATAATTTCATTAGAAAATCTTCCTATTCCAGACAATAATAATAAATTAAAAAGAGTACGCTCGTTTTTTTGGTTCTTGTGGATTGCTACAGTGTTGTTTAAGGCTTAGCTTAAAGCACGCTTAAGCCTTGAAGCTCAGTGAACCTTAGGGATAGCAATGGGGGAGGGCAATAGTAGGGCAGGGCAGGGCATTAATGCTTAATACTTAAATTAAACGGGACGTGACAGGGCAGGGCGGGTCAAAACACATTTTTAGACAATTTTAAATGACGCAGGGATAGGTCAGGAGTTTTATCTTCATTAAAAAAGTCAAAAAATTTAAACAAATTGAATAGAATCTACATAATAAAGAAGAAATTAAAAAATTAAATGAATGATATTTTAAATGGGGCAGGGCAGGGTTTAGGCTGATGAGGTGTCGAATCAATGGGTTGAAAAGGAAATAAGCCCATTAAACGATTTGTGGATGGGCGTCGTTTCTCCATGTATTTCC
Organism: Nicotiana tabacum; assembly: GCF_000715075.1. Lineage (NCBI taxonomy): Eukaryota > Viridiplantae > Streptophyta > Magnoliopsida > Solanales > Solanaceae > Nicotiana > Nicotiana tabacum. Next base: position 86,959,614 of record NC_134100.1, read on the forward strand.
TTCTACATATACACCAAATATACTACTGTTTGCTGCTAGCATGCTTAATCCTCTCATTTGATCTCAGAATAAATACCAAGTTAGAAATGTTACTAGCATATCAGTTTTTCTATTAAAGTTGTTCTTGTTGATGATGCATACATAGCTCATTTAAACCTCTCTATTACTAACAAACTTTCCACTCCCACTTGTAAATTATTGGGTATATTTTCTTAGATTATGTAATTCCAGTCCTAAATGACCGAGTCAAAGGGCTGGTGTTGTCTCAATTTTGAAGTCGTTGCCTAATTCTAAAGCAAATTGAGTATCATATGATTTGATTAGATATATTTATGTACGTGGATAAGGCCGGTGTCGACCTTTTAGTTGTGGAACTGGGAGTGATTTGAGTATCATACTTCTCTTACTACATACATTTGCCATATAGTGAAAACACTGAAGACCACTAAATTGAGATGTATTTGTTGGGATAAAATTATGGTATAACTAATTTCGGAATTAGTTATCCCAGACTGTAGTATTTTTTTTATTTTTATGGGAGAGTGGGATAACTAATCCCGAAATAATTAATCATAGAATAACTTGTTTTACAACCAAATGACCCTCAGTGTTTTATTAGGCTATTAATTTTGTACTTTCTCTAGTCTTAAATATTAGTCGTTTTGGCAAAATTTGTTTAAAAAATATATGAGGTTTTTAATATTTGATAATAGAATAGGTGAAGAAGATCGAGTATAATACTCTTCCATCTTTTTTATTCCTAGTCTCCTATATATGTAATAAAAAGATCTAAAAAGCCATACGTGTTATATTTTGAAACTAGATTAAAGAAAACAAATCTTTACTAAAAATTCTTCAACTCGAGAGTCGATATTACAAAAATGTTGATCCAAAACTGTGGTACAGATTGTTATGGAATTTCCTTTCCCCGTGGTTTTACTTAGAGAAACTCTTAATTAGTAAAACAAAGTAACTAATTTCCAACGTCTTCTCCGCAACTTAATCTGTGGTATAGAACAGGTACAAAGTTGTTGTATAGTACCAAATTTTTCGTGATGACACTATAAAAGGGCTTCAATGTATTCAGTTTACATTTCAGAAAACTTTGAAATACTACCCCAAAAAACTTCAAAAAAAAAAATTTGAAAAAAAAAGGAGGTTGGAGGGGCATAAAAAGATGGATTTGAAATTCAAGGTACATTTTGCATTGGTGTTGCTGTTTCTAGCACACTTTGGGGAATCTCAAACTGGAGTTTTTGATATAACTAAATATGGTGCTAATAGCAATGCAGATATTAGTGAGGTAAGTCATGCATTCCTTTCTCATTATTTGGTTGATTCGCGTTGTGTAACTTACTACTATACCTACTTTCACCAAAAAAAATAATAAAATAATACACAATTTTGTGTGAAAAAATATCTTATAATATAAGCACTTTATTGCATCGAAGTGAGTGGCCTAGTGGAGCTAGGGTTAGCGATTCAATTGAATCTCTTTACTCTGAAAATTATATTGCGTAAATAGGATAAAGCAAAAATAATTAATTGTAATTATATATAAACTGTTGAATGCTATTGAAATAAGGAAAGATTCTAGTATAGTAACAAAGGGAGTTCAAAATTATTTCAAATCTGAATTTCTAGTTTTTTTTTTTGAATTCCCTATGAATTCCTTTTTTAATCTCCTTGTTCAAATTCATGACTTTGTCGTTGAGCTTAGCGGCAAATGAAGTGAGTGAAAATATTCATAGGACACCAGGATTACATTTAAATCCCAACATAATCAAAAAACCACCTTGCATATCTTCAAAAGTAACTGTAATTCTTTATTATTTCTTTTTCTTTTTTGGTGCTTTAAAATCTTTTCTCATATCTATTTTTGTGATGAAATTTTTTTTACATTGTTTAGGCATTGTTGAATGCTTTTAAAGAAGCATGTCAATCAACAAGCCCAAGCACAATTGTGATCCCAAAGGGAACATTTACAATGAATCAAGTAAAACTAGAAGGTCCATGCAAATCCCCACTTGAACTTCAAATCCAAGCCACTTTGAAAGCTCCTTCAGATCCTAGCCAACTTAAGGTTGGTGAATGGTTAACTGTAAATAAACTTGATCAGTTTACCATGTCTGGTGGTGGAATTCTTGATGGTCAAGCTGCAGCTGCTTGGGAATGCAAACAATCCAAAAAATGCAATAAACTTCCCAATGTAAGTCCAATATTTGCAATGCTTGCATATAATCTTTAATTGAGATGTTTAGCCTGTATGGTCAAGCTTTTATAATTTGATTATCTTGAAAAGGTTTCAAACGAAGTTCTAAAAAAAAGTATGTTCGAACAGTTTGTGTTTGGCTGAAAAATTATGCTTGAGAAGCATTCTATGTTTGGTGTCAATCTTTCCAAAAGTGATTTTGATTGTCAAATGACCAAAAAAGGCACTACATGTTAAGTAAAATAATTAGTATTTTTTCACTAAATTAACTTTTTTGAAATATTTCTTATATGAGATTTTAATTAAGCTTTTTAAATTTTATTAACTAACATGTACGAAATACAGTAACTATTTGCATCCGGTAGTCACAAAACTATATAAAATTTGTATATTTTTTATATATAACATATATATATATATATATATATATATATATATATATATATATATATATATATATAAATTTTTCTTGAAAGTGTAATTTATGTATTATAAAAACTGCTTCTGATTCTACTAAAGAGAAGCTACTTGTTTCATCATTTTCCTCACAACAACAAAAAACGGCTTCTACTACTATTCAAAAATATTTATTTTTTCTCTCAAAAGTTTGGGCAAACTGAATAATTGTTCCATAAGCAAAATCCTTTGAATAATTATACTAAGTCTTTTGAGTTTTTTTTTTTTTCCTCTAACTTTTCCATGTGTGTAGAATTTGAGTTTCAACTCCCTCACAAATTCCACAATCAAGGACATAACAACACTGGACAGCAAATCATTCCATGTCAACGTTAACCAATGCAAGAATCTAACATTCATTCGATTCAACGTCAGTGCACCAGCCAACAGCCCAAACACAGATGGAATTCATGTCTCGAGATCGAGCTCTGTGAATATTACAGATTCAAATTTTTCTACAGGAGATGATTGTATTTCAGTTGGTGATGAAACAGAACAACTTTATATTACTAGAGTTACATGTGGACCTGGACATGGTATTAGTGTTGGAAGTCTAGGTGGAAATCCAGATGAAAAACCAGTGGTTGGAGTTTTTGTTAGGAATTGCACTTTTACTAACACTGATAATGGTGTTAGAATTAAGACATGGCCTGCTTCACATCCTGGTGTTGTTAATGATGTTCATTTTGAGGATATTATTGTGCAAAATGTTAGCAATCCTGTTGTCATTGATCAAGTTTATTGCCCATTCAACAAATGCAACAAAGATGTAAGTATCCCACACTTTTGTTGCTTTTATTTCTGTTTCTTTTTTTGGTTTTCTTCTAAGTTATAACCAAGGGGTGTGATTGGATCCATTCTCCCTTAATCAAATGTCTCGGGACAAACTGATTTGCACAAATAGCCTCTTTTGTGGTAGTATTTAGAATTTGACCACTTTTTCAAAATATGACTAGTGGAGCACTGAAGTTTGTTAGTGGCCCCCTATCTGTTGGTCTAATTTTAAAAGAAAATATGGTTAATTACTAAATACAAGGCCACAAAAGTGGTCATATGATATAAGTAATATCTTGATTCGAGTCTTAAGAATGAAAAAATTCTTGATAGAGAATGTGTTACTCCTCTTAATGGATCTTTAGACACAAAATTTTATTGATCAGATAAATGAGTTACGAATATCGGATGTCTACAGAAAAATAATTGTTTATCTTCCAAGAATTGAGAAAGAAAAAAAAACTAAGTCATAGTTGAATAGGTTTTTAGAGTTCGTAGCCTCGTAGGTTTAAAACTTAGTTGATGAAACTAAAAGTTTGAATCTTACTAGGAGCAATTTTAGAAACCAGTCAAGCTAGTCATAGACTCATAGGCAGGGTATTTGCACAAATGACCTGAGGCTACTATTTAAATTTTGTTCTTTGTTTATGTACTGAGCTAAATTTGTCTGCAAAACAGAAAATTCATCCAACCATTTTTAAAGTGAAAATAGCACGGGCTAGCTAGTTGTTGGACTGGTAATTAAAAAATAGTCAGTAAAGTCATTAAAAATAGCTACTATTTTGCTGCAACACGGAAAGTTCCAGCATAATATACTGGAGATTGGTGCACCTGTGTATGAACTTCCAGCATATTATGCTGGAACTCAAACACACGGAAAGTTCCAGCATAATATACTGGAGATTGGAGCACCTGTGTATGAACTTCCAGCATATTATGCTAGACCAGTATATTATGTTGGAACTCCAGTATATTATGCTGGAATATTTTTCGAATTTTGAACAATGTTTTCGTTCAGATTTATCATTACATGAAAAGTGGCTAAATTTCGATTACTTTTGAAACTGTGACTATTTTTCAATTACTTGTAAATCTGGCTATTTTTAAATCTCGCCCATTTTTAAAAACAAATTTTAGCCCGGTGATCTAACGGGGGATAGAATTTAAAGGTGGCCTGAAAAAATGCCATAATGTGCAAATAAACCATCATAGGCCAAAAAAAGTTGTGGAAATCTTCCATACCTAGTTTACTTGACATAATTGGATCTATTATTATAGCCAGCAAAACAACTTTGGATCACCCAAAATTGAAGAAAATTGAAATGTTTGCAAACCTAACCATAATTCCTCCTTCTTTTTTTTGCAAAACTAACCACTACTCTTTATTTATTTGCAGTTGCCATCACAAGTGAAGATCAGTAAAGTGAGTTTCCAAAACATAAAGGGAACATCAAGAACTCAAGATGCAGTGTCACTTCTCTGCAGTAAAGGTGTACCTTGTGAGGGTATTGAAGTTGGAGACATTGATATAACTTACAGTGGAAAAGAAGGGCCAGCAAAATCAAGTTGTGAGAATATTAAGCCAAGTTTAAAAGGCAAACAAAATCCACCTGTTTGTACTGCCTCTGCTGCTTCCTCTTCTTAATTAAGCTTTATTCATTCTAATTAGAGTGTAATTTACTATTTTTGTTCATTTTGTTCTCCCACTTTTTTTGTACTTGTCCATAAAATAGGATGTGTACTTCTAAGGTTTACGAAATGAACTTGAAAAATAAAGTGAAAAAAAAAATTATAATTGAATAAGAAAAGCGAGAGGGCTTAACAAATGGATTAATTTTTGTAGGACATTTTTCTTCTTTTTGTTGGCTATTTGTTAGGTAGATTGATGATTGGACTACAATTTGTTGAACATGTAATTGTTGAGTTCTTATTATAAACAGAGTTACCATCCAGAATCTTGAAGCTTAGGATTTTCTTCTAATGGGCTAATTGCGGCCTTGCAACCTAACATCCCTGTTTTCTTCAAATCAAGGACATAGGTTGTCATTTCAGTAACTCATCTTATATAATATCCACATGGCACTACTTAAAAATATTCATTTCAAAGACATCTTGTCACACCCCTTTTCTACCCCCAAAAGATATTTGAGTTATTGATTGTGGATGGTGGGTTAAAGAGTTTCTCCAATTAAAGTGACAAACTTGAATAGAGATTATTTTATTTACAGAGTCGCCACTTGGAATTGATTTTTGGGTGTTCCAAGTCACCTTTTGTTTGAATCCCTAGTCAAAGGAAGATTTGACTCTTTTATTATTGGTCTGCAAAATAAAGTCCGGGTAAGGAATTTGTTGACCGGGGAGAAGGTGTAAGGCTTTCCCCGAGTCCCGTGGTTCTAGCACGGTCGTTTTATTGATTAAAATTGGCTTGAATTAATTTTGGACAAACTGTGATTTATTGGTTTTCATGTTTTATCTATGTCCGCTTTTATTATTAAAATCTAAAATTATCTTTGAAATAAATCGCGTGTGTGAATTTATTTTATTTATTGTACCAAAATCATGTCACGAGTACGTGTACACAACTAATAACACTTTATTAATTATTAAGATTATTTTGTCAAAGTTGCGTGAATGCATACCTTGCCTTTTTGAAATCGTAATTATGTCACGCGGATGTATACATAATAACGATAATTTATTTATTAATACACGCCTAAAACATTCTAACGCATTTATAAATTATTTCCTAAACTACATTTGAGATGTATTGTGAAGCAAAGAGTTATGGAATAATCGAGGAAAATGATTCAGCTTTTGTTCTTATTAAATTGGGCCTGACAAATATTATTGTGGCCCAAAGCCTAGCGTGTATAATGTAGCTACTCAATAAATGGTCTGAAAACTCCTGCTTTTAAAATACTACTCACACATTATCTAATTATCATGCAATTTTTAAGCTTTAACTACAAGTAAAAAAAAACTAACTATGATCAGATATTCAAGAACTACGCCAGTAAAACAAAATCAAGATATTCGACAAAACCAGCTAACAAGATAATCAAGTGACAAAGATCTACATCACATTGAATAATCTTCACAAATTTCATGCTTCAAACGATATATTCACATATGTAGTAATCAAAACTTTAAACGAGAGTATAAGGATGAACTTCAACGGAGAAATTTTCTTTTATGTTACTAATGAATCTTCAACGTCATATTAGAATGAAAAAACAAACGCCTACAAGCTTGAAAGTGGGCCGGACGTTGACTGGAGCTTTACCACACGACCTCGCTAATTCGACCACGAAGCTACACCGACGACTTCGACAAAACTCAAACTTGAAAAATGCTGCTGCGTTATGTAAAAAAATGGACTGTTTTAAGGTGCTTTCAATGGAGTTTTTGGCTGGTTTTGGACTGATTCTTTGGCTGGGAAAAGGGTTTTTTTCTTGCTGATTTTCGTCACTTTGCTTTGGCTACTTTCGCAGCTGATTTTGCTGGAAAATAATGTGTTTTTCAGCTGCTTTTGGAGCTGTTTTGGGGCTGATTTGGGTTGGGTTTTGGGGTATTCTTGGGGGTGTTTTAGAGTTGGAATTTGGGGTTATTTCTGCTCGTTTTTAGTGGTTAAAACTTGGAGTTCATGGGCTGAAAATGGAACTAAAGTTGCAGCTCTTTTAGTGATGTTAGAAGCTGGCTTTTCGGATTTCTTTGTTGCGTTTTGGTGAGGAATTTGAGCTCATTTTTGGGCTATTCTTTGCTGGGTTTGAGGGCTGGACTGTGATAGTTTTTTTAGGAGGAAGATGAATGTGTGGTGAGGAAGAAGAAGAGGAAGGCAACTCGTTTTTCTTTCTTTTTCAGATCTCTCCTCTTCACTTTTTTGTGTGTTATGTGTGTGTTTTAATAGCTGAAAATAGGGTATGGGGTTTGTGATAAGAGACAAGCATGGGGGACAAGGAGTGGGGAACAATGGAGAGAGTAGGGAGCAAAGTGTGGGGGGATAAGCATGGGGGACAAAGAATGGGGGGACAAAGAAAAGTTGAGTGGGGACACGCCTGGGAAGCGGGAAATATTCAAGCACGGTCAAAAATTAGGTGCTCACAGCATGCCCCTCTTTGCTATGAATAATTTAAATTTTTCAAGCAAAGATAAAGTGAGCCGTGTGACTAAGTTTTGACCATATCGTTATTCAAAAGAGGAAGAAAATAAAAGAAAAAGGTACAACCGAGTCCTGGTTTTGGATATCTTACATATCCCGGGTTATAAGGGAATCAGGTCGCGTGTAGTTCAAGAAGAATGATGGAGTGATGAGTTCGAAAGTCGAGCTAGGTTCCGTCGAGGCTCCAGTCTGTGGCCCTGTTATTACATCAAAATCTAAAGGAACTAAACAAGCCTATCAGCTATAAGTTACAAGATTCCTATTTATAAGTCTTCTGAACCTTGATCTTGAGTCTTGACTGGTTGTTCATGCAGACTCTGATCTGAACCTTGATGCTTGCTAGTTGTAAGTGCTAGTTCATTCTTCTACGACTTCTTTTGAGCAAAACGGGAAATGTGAAGCTCGTAACTTCAGTCATGTCTTGAATAGTCCGTATCCTTTCCATCTGCTTCTGTATTTGGATTCACTTTCTTTTCCTTTTCTTTTCTTTATTTTGGATTGAGACTTTTTCTTTTGTTCATCTCGAACACTGTGCCTCGAGGTAAAACCTGCTCAGACATCACAACAAACAAATAAACGAAATTTTTCTGCCCCAGTTTTCACTAGAAAAATTTCGTGAGTTATTGTAACAAAATTCTAAACTACTTGTTTATTGAAAGCAATAAAAAAAACGGGAATGGTGTATTCTCAAAAGGTCATGATCCCAAAAGAATGTCTCAACTAAGTATTGGTGTACCTTATGTTGGAAAAATGTGGCAAGATAATGAGATACCCTATATTGGCAATGATATCAGGGAGTGGTGTACCATGCATTTAAGCTCAAATCAACTAGGGAATGAAGTATTCTATGTTGGATAACACAACTAGGGATTGGTGTAGCCTATACTGGTAAGGAGATCGGGGATTGGCGTACTCTATACTGAAAAGAAAATATAACCAGGGGTTGGTGCCATGTATTACTGAAAAGGAAATATAACCAGGGGTTGGTGCCCTGTAGTACTGAGAAGGAAATGTAACCAGGGGTTGGCGCCCTGTATTACTGAAAATCAAATGTAACCAGGGGTTGGCGCCCTATATTACTAAAAAAGAAAAAACAAATGCTGAATCCCCGGGGCGAAAAGGGTCTACCTGGGTTAAACTGCGAAAAGCAAACCTGGGCGAAGAGTACTTCTACTCAAAATATGAGCTGGATCCCCCTAGGCGAAAAGGTTCTACCTGGGTTAGGCTACAAAAACCAATCCTGGGCGAATAGTACTTCTACCCGGAAACTATGAGCTGGATCCCCTAGGTGAAAATGTTCTACCTGGGTTAAGCTACGTAAAACAGCCTGGGCGAAGAGTACTTCTACCCGGAACTATGAGCTGGATCCCCCTAGGCGAAAATGTTCTACCTGGGTTAAGCTACGAAAATGAGAGGTATGGACAGTAGTGATGCATGCTGAAGATTTTAAGGAGCTTACATTTGGTGACATTCGTCCTTTGAGAACCGCCATTCTGCACTGCTTTGTTCCTGCTTCAAACAAAGAAAATTTGTGAGTTTTTAAAGTGCGTAAAACAGCCTGGGCGAAGAGTACTTCTACTTGGAACTATGAGCTGGATCCCCCTAGGCGAAAAGATCTACCTGGGTTAAGCTACGTAAAACAACCTGAGCGAAGAGTACTTCTACCCGAAACTATGAGCTGGATCCCCCTAGGCGAAAATATCTACCTGGGTTAAGCTACGTAAAACAACCTGAGCAAAGAGTACTTCTAACCGGAACTATGAGCTGGAGCCCCCTAGGTGAAAAGGTTCTGCCTGGGTTAAGCTATGATTAAAAAGCTGAGCGAAGAGTACTTCTACCCGCGAATATGAGATGGATCCCTCTAGGCAAAATGATTCTACCTGGGTTAAGCTATGTATAAAAACCTGAGCGAAGAGTACTTCTAGCCAGAAATATGAGCTGGATCCCCCTAGGAGAAAAAGTTCTAGCTGGGTTAAGCTACGAAAAATAACCTGGGCGAAGAGTACTTCTACCCGGAAATATGAGCTGGATCCCCCTAAGCGAAAAGGTTCTACCAGGGTTAAGCTACATAAAACATCCTGAGCGAAAATACTTCTACCCGGAACTATGAGCTAGATATCCCTAGGCGAAAAAGTTCTACCTGGGTTAAGCTACGAAAAACAAGCCTGGGCGAAGAGTGCTTCTACCCGAAATTATGAGCTGGATCCCCCTAGGTGAAAAGGTTCTACCTGGGTTAAGCTACAGAAGACAAGCCTAGGCGAAGAGTACTTCTACCCGGAAACTATGAGCTGGATCCCCCTAGACGAAAAAGGTTCTACCTGGGTTAAGCTACCTAAAATAGCCTGGGCGAAGAGTGCTTCTACCCGGAACTATGAGCTGAATCCCCCTAGGCGAAAAGGTTCTACCTGGGTTAAGCTACAAAAACCAACCTGAGCGAAGAGTACTTCTACCCAGAACTATGAGCTAGATCCCCCTAGGAGAAAATGTTCTACCTGGGTTAAGCTACCTAAAACAACCTGGGCGAAAAGTACTTCTACCCGGAACTATGAGCTGGATCCCTCTAGGTGAAAATGTTCTACCTGGGTTAAGCTACCTAAGACAGCCTGGGCGAAAAGTACTTCTACCCGGAACTATGAGCTGGATCCCCCTAGGCGAAAAGGTTCTACCTGGGTTAATCTACAAAAACCAACCTGAGCGAAGAGTACTTCTACCCGGAACTATGAGCTGGATCCCCCTAGGAAAAAATGTTCTACCTGGGTTAAGCTACCTAAAACAACCTGGGCAAAAAGTACTTCTACCCGGAACTATGAGATGGATCTTCCTAGGCGAAAATGTTCTACCTGGGTTAAGCTACCTAAGACAGCCTGGGCGAAAAGTACTTCTATCCGGAACTATGAGCTGGATCCCCCTAGGCGAAAAGGTTCTACCTGGGTTAAGCTACAAAAACCAATCTTGGGCGAATAGTACTTCTACCTGGAACTATGAGTTGCATTCCCCTAGGCGAAAAAGGTTCTACCTGGGTTAAGCTACAAAAACCAATCCTGGGCGAATAGTACTTCTACCCGGAAACTATGAGCTGGATCCCCCTAGGCAAAAAGGTTCTACCTAGGTTAAGCTACAAAAAACAGCCTGGGCGAAAAGTACTTCTACCCGGAACTATGAGCTGGATCCCCCTAGGCAAAAAAGTTCTACCTGGGTTAAGCTACGAAAAACAAGCCTAGGCGAAGAGTGCTTCTACCCGAAAACTATGAGCTGGATCCCCCTAGGCGAAAAAGGTTCTACCTGGGTTAAGCTACCTAAAATAGCCTGGGCGAAGAGTGCTTCTACCCGGAACTATGAGTTGAATCCCCTAGGCGAAAAGGTTCTACCTGGGTTAAGCTACGAAAATGAGAGGTATGAACAATAGTGATGCATGCTAAAAATAAAGGAAAGTGGAGATTTTGAGAAAACTTACCTTTGGTGACATTCGTCCTTCAGAAATCACCATTCTGCACTATTCATGCTGCAAACAAAGAAAAATTGTGAGTTTTGAAAGTAGTGGTTAGTTTATGGCCTTGGTGTCTTTGGAAGCTTGGCTTTGTGTCCATCTTTTTTTGATGATGATTTCAACCTGCCACTAGATGTTTACTGAATACCACTAGTATGTCTGGCCCCAGAGAGCCTTTGACTTTTCAAACTTTTACATGACGGTTGGTCATGTGGGACTTAACCTGTTCAACTTTGTTTTGCTTTTGTGGCATTTCACTTTCGACTTCTTTCCTCCAACACTTTCAATTTCAGAGCATTGGGGAACCTTTAGCTTTTCAAACTTTGCAAAAACGGTTATCCACTTGGGACCTTTTCAACTTTATTTTGCCCTTGTAGGCACTTTCAATTTGATTTATTCCTTTCGAGAGTTTTTGATTTCAAAGCATCAACCACAAAGTCCAGTCGGGGTTGACTTGATGCCCCTGCCGAGTCTGGGTGTCTTTTTTGCATAATAGCTTGTATCAAACCGGAGTCCTGTAAATCAGTCTTGCTATCCCTTCTTTGCCTTAGTTTCAAAACAGAGTTAAACCAAAAGGGATTCAAGGAAAAACAAACAGTAGAATATAGAATGAATTTAGACAAGAGGTATCCCTTTCGGGGAAAGGAAAGAAGGACTTATCTGGAGTACATGCAGATTTCAATGAACATGACATACTTTTTGGACTGGATGCGTGATCTGTGTAAACTGTCTGACTCTCAGAAATTTATCAAAACTTTTGCCTCGAAACCGAGAAACAATGCCCAGGACTGTCAATACCAATGGTTGTGAAGATCCTCTTTTCGATCAGTAGTGCCCTTTGCTGGTTTTCACCAGCTAATCTCTCTGCTCTAGAATGGTATTCACATCTAGCATTAGTCCGGTGTGAGGGGGACTCGGGGTTTGGCCGGTTCAGGACTATTGACTGCAATAGACCTAGCCCGATTAGCTTTTGAAACAAATTTGAATATGATTCACCAATATGGGTGAACTGATTTCTTCTGAGGGGCTCTCTTGGGCGAGGATTGTATTGGGGAACATTTGGTTAGGGATTATATGAAGTTTGGTAGGGACGGGCATTTCTGGGATATGGAGCTCTGTTTTGTGTATAATGCTCTAGCCGCGTGTAAGGTTGCATGTTCATCACCGCATAGGGAGGCGGTGCCACGACATAAGCATCATCTTGATGGGGATAATAGTGTTGTGGGACCGTAGGAAGCATATATGATTGGTTGAATGACCCGCGGGCTCCCCTCGAGCTCGAAGCCATCATAGCTCCCTCTTCCCTCCTTCTTCTATGAACCATTTTGAACGGTCTGTGATGTGGCCTTAAAAGCAGCATGACTCAAGATTCGGCCCGTTTTTAAATCATTTTCGACCATCTCCCCAATTTTGATAGCCTCGGTGAACGGATTACCCATAATGGACATCATGTTTTGGAAGTAGTCCGCCTTTTGGACCTGTAGGAAGACCATATTCATTTCTGCTTCGTCCATTGGAGGCTTTACCATGGCGACTTGCTCGCGCCATTTGACGGCATATTTACGAAAACTTTCTGTTTTTTTCTTTGTCAAACTGGACACAGAGTTCTTTTTTTTTGGATTTTTACTCTTGTTTTCTTCCTTTTTTTTCTATTCTTTTCTTCTTCTTTTTTTTGTTTTCTTTGTTATTTTTTGTCATTTTTTTTTTCTTCTCTCTTTTTTTTTCTAGTTTATTTGATGCAACGATCGAATCTGATGAGGATTGCCTACGTATCATGACGTCGCATGAATCAGATCATGCGTAGTTCAGGAAGATTGGGAATAGATTGGCCCATTTTTTATTTTTTTTTTATTTATAAAGACTTAAATATATTTTTTGAGTTTTTTTTTGTTTCTTTTTATGGAATTTTGATTTTTTTTTTTTTTTTTAAAAAGGAATTCTAAAGAAGGAAGAAAATATTTTGGATTTTGATTTGAAGATTCTTTTTGTTTTTTATTTTTTTCGAATGAAAGGCTTCGTAAAAGAAGGAAAATATTTTTGGATTTAATTTTGTTTTGGATTTCCTAAGGAAAGAATTCTAGAGAGGGAATCAAGGAAAGGGAAACTATTTTTGAATTTTTTTTTTCTAAATTGGAGCCGGAACCGATGAGGTTTGCCTACATATCTCATATTCGGTGAGAATCAGACCCGCGTAGTTCGGTGGATCAGAAATAAAATAGATAAACTAACTCTTTTTGTTTTTCATATACAATTAATCCGACAAAATCTCTTAGCAAAGAAAATATATTCAAATTTTTTTTCAATTTTTTTTGTTTTGTTTCGGAATTGGTTAAAGAAAAACTTCTAAAAAAGAAAAAAAAAATATTTTTGATTTTTGATTTTTTTTTTTAAATTTCAAAAGAAAAAAATATTTTTTGGATTTTGGGAGAAAGACTTTTAGGAATTAAAGGAAAATATCAAAAAAAATGAAACTTCTAAAAAAGCAATTAAAGGAAAATATCTTTTTGGATTTTTAAAAATTGGGGGCCGGAACCGATGAGGTTTGCCTACGTATCTCACATTCGGTGAGAATCAGACCCGCGTAGTTCGGTGGATGAGACTATGTTCTTCTTCTTTTTTTATGAAAATTAATCTTTAAAAACCATATGCACAAAACCACATCATTTTTTTTTCTCTCTTCGTTCAACTGATATATGCTAAAGCCAGTCAACATGCAAGCCTCCCAAATAATGCAACAAGTAGCACGTAACATGACATAATGGTCTCAACAAAGCCTGTCCTAAAACAGAACTCGACCTCTGTGTCGAGCGCTGCTAAGTCAAATGCACATGATGCAAATAAAGCGTAGCCTACTAGGGATATTCATTGCTTGTGGCTTGTTCTTATAAGTTTGTAAATCCTAAAGGAGATAGTAACTAGACCTGGCTTACCCGCGCGGACAACCCGAGCTGAGGAGCGTCAAGCGTCACCAGTAGTAGAACAGCACTGGCTAGCTAACGGCTCTCCCGCCTAAACACGTGTGACTAAATCTTTCACCAGAAGTTGGTAGGCTAACTGGCTTTATCTCAAGACAGAAAATTTGTGATGCTGGTAGGCAAACACAACTTAACTAATTATCAGAAGACTCAGAGGGATGCGAGAGAAGATACAATTTATATGTACAGTTCAACAATATCAAAACGGTAAAAACTCGACAAGTAACACATTAGGCCCAAATAAATCACAATATATACAAAAATTAATAAAGCCAAATAAAGCCAATGTACAAGCTCGAATTACACCAATCTCCAGCAAAGTCGCCAGAGCTGTCACACCCCTTTTCTACCCCCAAAAGATATTTGAGTTATTGATTGTGGATGGTGGGTTAAAGAGTTTCTCCAATTAAAGTGACAAACTTGAATAGGGATTATTTTATTTACAGAGTCGCCACTTGGAATTGATTTTTTGGGTGTTCCAAGTCACCTTTTGTTTGAATCCCTAGTCAAAGGAAGATTTGACTCTTTTATTATTGGTCTGTAAAACAAAGTCCGGGTAAGGAATTCTGTTGACCGGGGAGAAGGTGTAAGGCTTTCCCCGAGTCCCGTGGTTCTAGCACGGTCGTTTTATTGATTAAAATTGGCTTGAATTAATTTTGGACAAACTGTGATTTATTGGTTTTCATGTTTTATCTATGTCCGCTTTTATTATTAAAATCTAAAATTATCTTTGAAACAAATCGCGTGTGTGAATTCGTTTTATTTATTGTGCCAAAATCATCTCACGAGTACGTGTACACAACTAATAACACTTTATTAATTATTAAGATTATTTTGTCAAAGTTGCGTGAATGCATACCTTGCCTTTTTGAAATCGTAATTATGTCACGCGGATATATACATAATAACGATAATTTATTTATTAATACACGCCTAAAACATTCTAACGCATTTATAAATTATTTCCTAAACTATATTTGAGATGTATTGTGAAGCAAAGAGTTATGGAATAATCGAGAAAAATGGTTCAGCTTTTGTTCTTATTAAATTGGGCCTGACAAATATTATTGTGGCCCAAAGCCTAGCGTGTATAATGTAGCTACTCAATAAATGGTCTGAAAACTCCTGCTTTTAAAATACTACTCACACATTATCTAATTATCATGCAATTTTTAAGCTTTAACTACAAGTAAAAAAAAAACTAACTATGATCAGATATTCAAGAACTACGCCAGTAAAACAAAATCAAAATATTCGACAAAACCAGCTAACAAGATAATCAAGTGACAAAAATCTACATCACATTGAATAATCTTCATAAATTTCATGCTTCAAACGATATATTCACATATGTAGCAATCAAAACTTTAAACAAGAGTAGAAGGATGAACCTCAACGGAGAAATTTTCTTTCATGTTACTAATGAATCTTCAACATCATATTAGAATGAAAAAATAAATGCCTACAAGCTTGAAAGCGGGCAGGACGTTGACTGGAGCTTTACCACACGACCTCGCTAATTCGACCACGAAGCTACACCGACGACTTCGACAAAACTCAAACTTGAAAAATACTGCTGCATTATGTAAAAAAAATGGATTGTTTTAAGGTGCTTTCAATGGAGTTTTTGGCTGGTTTTGGACTGATTCTTTGGCTGGGAAAAGGGTTTTTTTCTTGCTGATTTTCGTCACTTTGCTTTGGCTATTTTCGCAGCTAATTTTGCTGGAAAATAATGTGTTTTTCAGCTGCTTTTGGAGCTGTTTTAGGGCTGATTTGGGTTGGATTTTGGGGTATTCTTTTAGAGTTGGAATTTGGGGTTATTTCTGCTCGTTTTTAGTGGTTAAAACTTGGAGTTCATGGGCTGAAAATGGAACTGAAGTTGCAGCTCTTTTAGTGATGTTAGAAGCTGGCTTTTCGGATTTTTTTGTTGCGTTTTGGTGAGGAATTTGAGCTCATTTTTGGGCTATTCTTTGCTGGGTTTGAGGGCTGGACTGTGATAATTTTTTTAGGAGGAAGATGAATGTGTGGTGAGGAAGAAGAAGAGGAAGGCAACTCGTTTTTCTTTCTTTTTCAGATCTCTCCTCTTCATTTTTTTGTGTGTTATGTGTGTGTTTTAATAGCTGAAAATGGGGTATGGGGTTTGTGATAGGAGACAAGCATGGGGGACAAGGAGTGGGGAATAATGGAGAGAGTAGGGAGCAAAGTGTGGGGGGACAAGCATGGGGGACAAGTATGAAAGTGGAGATAGCATGGGGGACAAGTATGGGGGGGACAAAGAAAAATTGAGTGGAGACACACCTGGAAAGCGGGAAATATTCAAGCACGATCAAAAATTAGGTGCTCACATATCTAAATATCCAAAGTCTTCACCATATGGCACTTCGTGAAGTTTTATTTTTTAAGCGGGTCGGGAGATAGATTTTTTCGTTTTTTTAAATGGATATCATGTGTATATCATGTAAGGTGAGTTACCGTCGTTTCTATACTACGTGCAATTTTGCACATATGGCTGCTTATTTATGCTCTTTAGGATCGAATTTAGCATTTTCTGGCATTCTATATTTTCTATGGATATAGGCAAAGTCGAATTATTTTTTCCATTACGAAAGTTAGCTTATGACTTTGGTGCAATAAAATAAAAATCGGAAGAACATTTGTCAAATTACCCCAAATTATAAGAATTAAACTCTATATGGGAATTGACAAGGTTAATACCCTCTTTCTTTTTGGCCAAAAGTGCTTTTGGCCAAAAATTGAGGTGTTTGGCAAGTTTTTAGATTGAAAAAAAGTGCTTTTGAGGAGAAGCATAAGCAGTTTTTGAGAAGCAGAAAAAAGTAGCTTCTCTCAAAAAGCACTTTTTTGAGAACCACTTATGAAAAAAATATGCTTCAAAGCATTTTTCAAAAGCTTGGCCAAATACTAATTAATGCTCAAAAGTGCTTTTCAAATTAATTAGCCAAACACAAACTGTTTTTCACTAAAAACACTTTTTTGAAAAGTACTTTTGAGAAAAACACTTCTTAAAATAAGCTAATTTAAGAAGCTTGGCCGAACAGGCTATAAGAGTTGTTAATAGGGAAAAGTACATAACTGGGCAGTATTTTGAAAACTTTTACAGGATCTTAGCATAATTACTTAATTAACATTTTTGCCATTTATATATTTGCACATATAACATAATTCAATTGAAGGAAGTCACACGTTTCCTTACGCATTTAATAGCCTTTTATTGCTAATTTAATACTCAACAGATGATTTTTATCTTTTTCTTCTAAAATGAGTTTGTCATAAATGATAATTTTATTGGTACTTTCCCTCTCTACCTATTATGGTGGTTATACACATTTTATCATTTGTATAAATGATTTTTTTTATTGATAAACGGGAATGTTTGGATAATAATGCATACTTGGATAAATAACTAATAAATAACTACTCCTATTATATACGTTATATATAACTGGTATAATAAATAATTATTTAATAAGTATATTATGAAGTATATTTAAATATTATTTTATATAATATTATGATATTTGGATATACATATACATAATTATTTTATCAATGCCATGAATATATAAGATATATATTCGGAGTATTTTAAATTGTATTACTCAAAATGTATCATATATTTATTTTATGAATATCGTATATTCAGAGTACATGATAGTTGTATAAGTTCATATAATTTCATAGAGTATAATATTATTGTTATATCTAAAGTATATAAAAATGTAAATGATATAATAATGAAATAATGTATATTCATTTGTGTTTATTTGTGCAGTTTATTTAGAAAAAATGCAGATTTTCTTATGTTAATCAATCTAAATACTAAAAGTGATAGAGTTATCATGAAAGAGGACGGGGAATAAATTGATAAGAATTTTGTAACGATCCGGCCGGTCGTTTTGAGAATTTAAGTCTTGTTCGGAACCTGATAACTATTGCACGTGCGCATCTTGTGCTACAATTGTTATTAAATCTGCTATTTTTAAAACAAATCAAAAGCATTTTTATTTATTAAATAAATTCTTAATTAGTGCTCTACAACGTAAAAACCCTTGTTAATACCCTTCACGAAATGAGATGGTGATGCATAATTATGAATTTATGATCATGACATAGCTAGCTCCTAAGCATTGAATTGAAGTCAATTATATAATTATCTCTCTTTCAATCTCAGCGTTGTCAAGTGTAAAATTATGCATTTTCATCGTTGGCGGATCTAGACTAGACACAACGAGTTTAAGCTAATTCATAAGCAAGCTTTGATACAAAAGTTTTTTGAAGTATAATTAGATCATCTAAAAGACAATTACAGGTAACGAGGAGACAAAGAAACACATAGGGAAGGTCTTAAGCAGAAACATGCTTGTCAATAATTGAAAGGAAAAAAAATCACACTATGCACTGTATCACATTAGTTAATCACAATTAAATGATATATTGAAGTAAAGATACACATTACTTAGCAATGGTTAAATGATAGAACTGTAGGTAAAAAACATATTATGTATTTCATTGATTTGGTGTAAACACCAAGTGTCGCTAAGTTTTTTCACCTGAAAAGCTCATCATCTCCTCCCTTTTTCTTAGCAGCCAAAAGAGACTAGCGATTACTTGTCATTTGGTTTGGAACATTATAATCCTGGGATATAATCCCACATCAATATGAGATAGCTAATGCCACAATTTTGGTAAAAATTATACCGATATTAGTATCCTAATCCCAGTAACCAAACGACCCTGTCACAAGTTAGCACCATCGATCCAATTTGCTCAAACCAATGTCTACTTTCGGCTTTCCTGCTCAGTTAACTAGCAAACAACCGTAACACACCAGAAATCAACAACAAAAACAAAAACAAAACCAGTGCAATCCACTAGTGGAGTCTGGGAAGGGTAGAGTATACACAGACCTTTCCCCTACCTTAAGAAGGTAGAAAGGTTGTTTCCGGAAAACCCTCGGCTCAGGAAAGATAGAGAGGAAGGAGTAATAGCAAGCAACAACACCAGTAAACCAAACAGAAAAACATACCAGAAATCAACAAAAAGCAAAAAGCTAGAAATGGAACTTTATTGCTGGACTGAATGCAAATTGCAATTTCTTGTTTACCACAAATGTTATAGCTTGATGATGTAAAAGAATGTACAGAACAAGCAAATGGTCAAGGAAAGAAATCTTGAGATGTTTTCAAGTTCCGCCGTTGCAGTAGTGCACACCATTACTAATAGCGCCATTAACATTGTGCTTCATGTTTGCTTGATTCAAGCCCCATATGCGAATAGTCCGATCATCACTTGCTGATGCTAGCATATGAGGATTTGCCGGGTTCCAACTAACACAGTTGACAGTACCAGAATGTCCAGCCAACGTTGCGAGGAGTGCTTGTGAGCATTTGTGCCATATATATACCTGAATTAGGGTATTAGATCAAGATCAAACTCTCTCACGGATATACCTGAAATTGTATTAGAACAAGATCCAGTATATCGCAAAGTATTTCTGGGTTCTTTGCCCAGTAATTGGGAACGGACAAAAAGAACCTTTTTACTGGTACATGTTTACATATCCTATCGTAAATTTTAAAGGAACAATGGATTCCACAAATATTACATTACAAGCACAACAAATAATAGTTCCCATTACACTCCGTTTTTTCTTCAAACTTAGAATTCTAAAAATATGAGCTTGGATTCTCCAAATCAGCGATTTATATTTATAGGAGTACCTGTCTCAACTGTTATTGACAGTTGCGTTCTAATGCACAAACTTGAATCTATATATCCACAAAAATAAGAGTAACTTAGGGCCGCAGCATTTTAACTGGTGGCAAGTAATTAAGAGTGCTTCGTACTCCAAGCTATAGCTGAGAAATTCATCACAAAATTCAGATTTCTTTTTACCAGTATAGCCTATGGATGAAGCTTCGCACACACGCAAGGATTTCTGATTTCACAATAACTTAAGTATGAAGACATTTCTCTTATGTTCATGATAATCGTACAGACAGACAATTCTGTTGATAGTAGAATTGTCGAAATGCTTGAATGTGAAAATAGGCATGAAAATCATAATAAAAAAATAAAAAAAAAGATTCAGCTTCTAAATCAACAAGAGAGGTACCTGTGAATCCTCACTCCCACTGGCAATGAAAGATTGATCTAATCCACCAAAGCAAGACCGTACAACGAAGCGAGAACGTTTATGCCCCTTATATTTGGCTACGAGCTTTACACTTCCCTCTATATACCAAAGATGAATTTCTTGGTTCCAAAGACTTACCAATACATATCTATTGTCTGCGGACAATTCAAATGATGTTATTGTTTGATCCTCCTGAATTATTCGCTCTGCTTTTGATTCCAATTCAAATAATAGTATCATATTGTCTTTACAAACAGAGACCATGTGTTTCCCGTCACTAGTAATCCCCAAATCTGCTATCCTACTAATCCGATGGCCTTTCCAACACTCCAGCTCTTTCCCTTCAAGATCCCACATGCTAATGCTTTTGTCAGTAAAACCGCAAAATATCCTTTTGCCATCAGGAGCCCATCCACATGAGACCAAACCAACACCGTTTTTCCGGTAAATACGTATACATTCGCCGGAGTCGACATCCCACCGTCTAACAAACTCCTCTACTCCACAAGTGAGAAGCTGACGGTCATCGGGGCCCCACGACATATAGGACACAGGTTTGTGGTGACCATAAAACCGGTGCTTCAGGCAGAAATTCCCGTCCAACTTCACCTGCATAAAGGCAAACAATTGAGAGGTGGAACTTAAATCTTCATTATAATTCTATCATAAAAATTCAGAATTTCAGTTTCAACAGCTCTCTATCCCCCCATTCAGGTTCTCAGACTTTTCACTTTTGGTGCCACACCCGTGTCGACATTGACGTGGGTGTGGGTGTGGGTGTGGGTGGTCGTACCGGATCTGATCAACTGATTTTGGGTACTTCGACCAAAATCGACGGAGAAATTCGGGCAGATACAATGATTTCTGAAATCAAAATAAAAGCTAGAGCAAAATCAAAGAAAATGGAATATCTTGTATAGAGAAATTTCTACGTCAGTCCTTTTCCTTTTATCTCCTTCTCGAATATCCTCTTGGTCAATATTTTCTCCTTCTCGGAATAGATTGTAAGTTTTCCACATAATGTCTCATAATTTAGACTTATTATTATAACTCTATTTTTAGATATTTGAATTATTTTTTGCCGGATCCCCGCACTTGTATCCGTACATGGATCCATACCCCCAAAGCTTAAAATTTAAATCGTGAATCTTGCGACCTCTAGATCTGCACCCGTATTGGACACCTGCACCCGAGTCGTAGCAACTTAACCTTCCCCCGGGAAAAGAACCAGAAAACCCATCTGTTTTAGATCTTTTACCAAACATCATATGCACCTATAATAGAATTCTAAAGGTTTGCACATTGTATACCATATCAAGCCTCCCTAATTGGAAAGCCTATCCCATTTGGAAACTATTTCTGGGATGAAAATAGTTCTTTAAATCCCTTACAAGGCTTCAACTCAAAACAAATCCTCCATAACTAGAAATTTTGTTTATTTATATAGTTGCTCCGTCTCCACCACCTACAACATAAAATACTAGAGCTATCTGAAGCTAGCTAGCTTCAGAGCACAAGCTGTCCAGTGCAAGACATAGCTTCCACCATTGATTCAGAAAGGAATTAGGAAAGATAGCAAGTGCGACGATGAAAAGGAAAGAAGATGGCACTATCTGAATTCCAGATAGGAGGAGGAGCGACAACAACAACAACAACAACAATACACCCAGTGGAGTCCCACAAGGAGGAGCTACTTTCTATATTTGTTTATCAGTTATAAAAACTAAAGGACACTTTACTATCGTACTAAAGATATGTAAGGGGAAACTACAAAGATTCCTCATTCGTGGCACTACATCGGACAATGAAGCAAAAACAGTGCTGCTTTCCTCCTAAATTAGTAGATAAAGCAAAAAAGAGAAAGGTCATGCAAGAGAATGACGGCGTCAAATGCAAAAAGAGAGAAGTAATTCAACGGAAAGAAGTGATATTAAACGAAAATTAATAGAGGATTAAACAAGCAATAATCAAGAAGACCTTTAACGAAGCAATAATAGATTGAGAAATATTTCAGAGCACTTAAACTTACCTCCCATATAATCACCGAACAATCAGCAGATGATGAGGCTAAGTACTTCCCATTATGAGAAAACTGCAAAAACCAGACTTCATCTTTGTGTTCTTGTAATATCTGGTGTATTACGAGCAACAGATAAAAGATTAGAGCACAACGTAATCGACAAAGCCTTCTCTTTTTCTTTTTTCTTTTATTATTTAACAATTCATTCAAACCCTTCTACCAATCATAGTCAAGTCAATTTGGATATCCATTGTTAAAAGAAGGAAAACCCTACATACCAACAACAACATACCCAGTATGTGGGAATTTTCACAGTGTGGGGTCTGTGGGGTCTGGGGAGGTAATGTGTACACAAACCTTACCCTTACGTTGTGGAGGTAGAGAGGTTGTTTCCGATAAACTCTCGGCTCAAGAAAAGCAATTCTTAGCAAGTTTGAAAAAGAAAGATAATAGTGAAGAAGCCATATTGAAAATAATGAAGAAAAGAACAATAACAACGGCAAAATAACAAAGCACAAAGAAAACCGACACAGGAGAAACAACGGGTAGTAATAGAAATCGAAGGCTAAGATAAACGAGAATGATAATAATAATAATACTGATATGAAAAACACAGAACAGATACGGTGTCCCAAACTCGATTACCTATTAGCTTTCTACTCTAATCATCGACCTCCATATCCTTCTATCTAGGGTTATGTCCTCGGTAAGTTGAATATATGTCATGTCTAATCACTTCTCCACAATACTTTTTCGGCCTACCTCTACCTCTCCACAGACCCACAATAGCCAACCTCTCATACCTACTCACTGGAGCATCTGTGCATCTCCTCTTCACATGCATGAACTATCTCAGCCTCGCTTCCCTATCTTGTCAATCACGGAGTCCACTCCCATCGTGTCCTGAATATCTTCGTTCCTAATCATATCTCATTTCTGTATATGAAAAATATATGCAATCAAGTACAATGACCAGCGGCGGAGCCACATGGCTTTAAGGGGTGTCAATCGACACTACTTCGCCGAAAACTCACTGTTCTGATAGGTAAAAGTAATTTTTATGTATACATACTATGTGTTGAATACTCTTGACTTCTTCGTGTATTAACTTTTTAAAATTTTGACACCCTTTAGTGATAATCCTGGCTCCGCTGCTGACAAGGACACTACTAGAAAAACTCAAACCAAGTTGTCACACGTGAAGAAATTTTCTGCATCATTTCAAAGATGGAGGAAATACATGTGCATACAACTTTCTTTTGATATTAACGGAAGAATCGATAATCCACTTTGGCAAGTCTTGTAAATTTAGAACTTCTAATAGATGGTCAAAAATGAGCAAAATAAGTGTAAGAAAATGTAAAATGAATAACACGCCTAGGTAGAGGACAACAAAATCTTAATGACAAAAAGAGACAAGCGAGAAGGAATAAGAGGAAGAAGCGTGTACTTTTTCAATTCAATTCCCACGATCCTAAAACCTTACTACCCCAAACTGTTACAACGATCTCAATCCTAAAGAAAGCACTATATCAAGATAAAATTTGAGGACCTCGAAACCTTATGCTCATGATTTTGAGAGTATTTAATAGAAATTGACTAGCTTTTATTCTGTAACACAAAACAAGCTATTAAATAGTTTTCATCCATAGACGGCGTACACATACATTTCTTGTTTACTATTAGAATCTTAGGATTTCACATCCCCCTCCCCCCCCCCCCACCAAAAGAAAAAAAAACGCACAAATTCAAGCAAAGGCAAGGAAGGGATATTACATTATTAAATAAGAAATATAGGATTATCATAGGGAAGGTAGTAATATGTCTAGACTTCTATGACAGCCACCAAAAAGAGATCTAGAGTAGTAAAAACTTCATACTCCCTCCGTCCCAATTTATGAGGCGTTGTTTGATTCGGCACGGAGTTTTAAGAAAGAAATAAAAAAATTTGAAACTTGTGTCTAAAACAAATCATAGATATTTGTGTGTGTAAATCAATTCACTTACGGTAAAGTAGGAATTCTAAAAAATAAATTGTTTCTAAATAAGTAAATGTAACATTCTTTCTGGGACTGACTAAAAAGGAAAGAGTGCCACATAAATTAGAATTGAGACAGTATAATTTTTCTTATTCCTCATTATAGTAAAAATTTTACAATAGTAATACACGCTTAAACTGGTCACGGATGACCTATAGGTCACGGATTCGAGCCGTGGAAACAACAGTGTTATCAAAGGTGAAAAGCGCAAAAAAGCTCTAAGGTCCGTTGGGGCTTTAAGCGCTAAGCGCAAATAAAGCGTGGGTTTTAATGAAGAAAGGCGCAACGGGAGAAAAAGTAAAAATATGCATGTAGTCCAAGACTAATCATTATAAGCATGAATAACAAATATATGGACAAAGAAATTGAAAATAAAAATCACGATAAAGTGAAATATTAATTGTTTAAGGTCGCCTTTTCAGGATTACACTCATTGGCAAGAAAAAGTGTGCCTTAGAGCTTTGATGCGACACTAAAGCGCACACAAAGCGAGGAGAAGCGCTAAACGTGTTTTGAGCCTCACTTCAGGGCTTAAGCGCGCTTATAGCGCGCCTTTGACAACACTGGGAAACAGCCACTAATGCTTGCATTAGGGTAGGCTGTCTACATCACACCCCTTGGGGTGCGGCCTTCCCCGGACCATGCGTGAACGCGAGATGCTTTGTGTACCGGGCTGGCCTTTTATGCTTGAATTGGAGCGCCACAGTGATTTTATTAGCCTTATACACATACTTGTACTTGCAGAAGTAGACAAACAGGAAAAACATTACTGACACAATGACAGCATAATTAGAAATGGAATAACCAAAATATTAAACAATAGAGAGCACAAAGTTGGAACTTGATCAGCACACATCACATCACATCTATCACCAATATAAACTCAAATGCAGAAGGAATTAATTATTAGGGGATTTATTAACCTGCAAAGTTTGAGACGGAAGTTGATCTCTTCCACAATGGTGATCAGTGAGCAATGACATTTCACTGACTAATGAATTGTGAAATAGACAAGCCTCTACTTGCAATTCAAGCGCCTGTTCAACAAGATGGATCAATCTTTTTTCAGGAATCATGACTGTTGGGGGAAGCAGTCTTTGTAATTCCTCTAGTAGCTTTGTCCTTGGCTTCATTTTCACTATATCTTGACCTGATGATACACCAGAAGGTGATATAATGCACAACGAAAGCTCACGGACTCTATCGCTGTTTACACAAAGAGGCGCAATCTCAGTCCTCAATGTCTTCAAAGCATCCATGACTTCTTCTCTGTCTAACAGTTCAAAGAACTTCTGCTCCAGTATCACAAAAGACGCTAACTTCACGATTTTTTCATCCACGAGACCGATTTTATGTAATGTGGCTACACTTTCATCCCATCTCCCATCAAGGATTTTCTGCATGAACAAATGTACTTGAGAGGAGTGCAAAGGTATCCCCGACTCTTCCTCTAGAAGCGCTCCTGTCTTCTTATAGCCAAGAGAATATAATGCATCGGCTATGATTCGAACAAATTCAACTTTCTTGACTACTCCTTTTGTACCAACAATCTCATCGTCCCCTTGAACAGCTAGAGGACGAGCCATCGACTCACTCAACGAGCAACTTGCAGGATCCTTAAGAAATGTGCCGTTCGAACGATCAGCTGATTCTCCAAATGATACTTTCACACGTTTTGAGGGTGGTTCATCATCCTTTGCGCCTCCCATGAAATGTATATCTCAGCCCATATATAACAGGTTGATAAATGGATCTGAGAAGATGAGATCCCAATCTCAATCCTTCAATGGACAAAACGCGACTGTACCTGCATAACATCAGAAAGGAAAGAACATAAAATCAACGAAGTTGGAAAGAGCAGAAGGAGAAAAAAGCAAAGCATAGGATCACTTGCTTTAAAGAATCCAAGATATGAAAAATGAAATAAAGCTGGAGCCAGAGATGGAGAAAGAGAGGCGAAAGACACAAACTGCGTTTAACAACAGCATAGATTAAAAACAATCTTATATTCACATAATCTCATCTACTTTATACTAAACACTTTTACGCAAGCTGGCCCTGACACCACGATTATTAAAATAACTCTCTCTCTCTCTCTCTCTCTCTCTCTCTCTCTCTCTCTCTCTCTCTCATATATATATATATATATATATATATATATATATATATATATATATATATTACATTTCGGTCAAATACACTCTCACTACAATCCAATATTTCTACCAGTTCAGAATGGCAAAGAGCCTCCCCACCAACCCCTACCCTCACGAAGACAAAATTGCAATTAAGGAGATTTACTAAATAAAATGCCGTTACAAAACCAAACAAAATTCTCTTGACCGCTTGATCTGAGGTACCAGCTTGCTTAAGCTAAAATTGAATGCCAAGAACGTGACACTTGTGTACAAAGCAATAACAAGAGAAATAGATCCATAAACAAGGTTATTAAGTATCGCATTCACACCTGTGAGGGCGTGATGGGGGAGAAAGAAAGAGGGTGAAGGAGACTGAATTAAATGCTTAACCAACAAATAGCCTAATTCAAACGATTAGATTTATTTATTTTATAAGATTTCATTATTAGAGACTATTATCTAAATATAAATATGGAACCGTTAACAACCTGCATGTTTCTTTCCTTCCACAAAGTCCACATAATATGAAAGGCCCACTCTCGACACTTTTTTTCTTTTATTTTATTTTAATAAGTTCTCAGACATAGATTCTTTTTTCTTTTTTATTGGTTAAAGTTATATTCTTACATTTTCTTTTCTTCATCTATTGAACAAGTTCTCATACATAATTCTCCGCTCTTTGCATTGTATGCATAATCAGTCTTTGGACTATCAGCCTCCAAACAGGTGGCATTCCCAACTATTGTCGTTTCCCTAGCCAGAATAAGAAACTAGATGAAAATAAAGAACATCAATTCCTCCCCCTAAAGGGAATACATAAAATAAGGCATATTTCGAAAGTGTGCAGTGTGCGTGCGCGCGCACAAACACACATCTAAAGTGCAGAGCTTTACAATATTTGGCTGCACAACACAGACAATTTCCCCAAATGCTGCACATGCAAAGCCATACCCCACATTCCACATAAAATTCTGTTGAACAAGCTTTTAGCAGAAAAAGTTGAGTCATCTTCCAGCAACATATGACAATAACTGCATTTAGTCTTAAGCAACTTTGTTGCTTTGTGAATGTTGAATTGTGTGTACCGCCTCATCTAGAAGCTTAACCTGTTAGAGAGAGGACATTTTTATTTTTTTTCAATTAGGCCTGCAACATGGCCACTCACTTGTAGATTTGATTCTTTTTCTTAGACCAAGCACCTAACGATTAGTTTTTATTTATTAGTGGCAGTCAGACTCCAACCCAGTACCTTAGCTTGCTCTGAACTATTGAATCATGTGTACCGCCTCTTTAAAAGCTTAAAATTATTAGAGACAGGACTTCCTTATGTATCTATTTATGTTTGAAACAATATCAACAATGAATAAATTCTCGTTAAACATACTTCTCTAATTTCCAGTTGCATCTAGTGTCACTTGCTAAATAACTTTATTTTCACCCCGCTTGAAGGTCAATCATAATCCACTCCAGCAACTACAACGGCTAGTGATCAGACTGTAGATATTAATGAGGAGCTAACCAAACAATCCAACAACAGACTAAAGTGTTCACTTCATTAAACTTAGTGCTATATTCAGAAAAAGGCAACACCTTGTAGATTCTAGTTCATTAAGGTAAAGCAACTGCTAGGGACCTTAATTGACTATCGCTCAATTACCCCTCAACCCAAAACTACTCCCTCCATCCCATTTTATATAATGTTGCTTCAGTGGACGCAGAGAAGTCTATGAATCATCTCATTTAGAGTAAAATGGTAAGTTTAAGTTAAATTATTTCTAAATACATAAACGTATCATTCTTTTTTTATACAGACTAAAAGAGAAAGTATATCACATAAATTAGGACAAATAGAGTAGTATGGATCGGCTATATGAATCCTTTACATCCATCTGTATGCAGACTCCTAAAGTTCCAAATATATTTTTAACCAATAAATATAGGGCCAAATGGCGCACAGTTGGAAACTCGATGGATAATGGGCCCATCGCTCTATCCTTCTCCACTAAAATACCGGGCTTTTTGTGTATGGCATGGTTCAAACCAGTGACATGGCCTAACTCACACATCTCATGATGCGCTCTTACCCCTAAACCAAAGCACCGGGCCGAATCCTAAAGTTCCAAATTAGCATAAACAACTATTTAAGTTCTTCAAAAGTATAATCTTACTAAGTTAATAAGCAGATTACAGTAATCAGTCCATAATCCAAATTGGGAAAGAGACATAACTACAAATAATCCAAATACCACTAAATAAATCCAACAAATAAATACTTAGTTATCCAAAAACACGCTTAATATTGATAATCAATAATTAAATAAAACGCAAAAAAAAAAAAAAAAAAAATTTACCACAATGAAATCTCCAACACCCAGAAATGATTTGAGGTTTCAGATCAAAATGGGGTTACAAAATTATATAAAAGTCACTGAATTTGTAATAAACCCAAAATGAAACAAAAAAATAGAATATTAATTTTTCCCCTTATTTGTAGGCACGTTAATAATACTATAGTAGATTAGGTGAGTAAACAAAGCTAAGGATTTTGAATAGGGCAATAAAAAGAAAAAAGAAAAAAAGGGTAAAGAGAAATATGACTGACTGTTGGGAGCTGTGTGTGTTAATGGCGGTTTCGGTTTGAGGGGCAGATGTAAAGAGAAATGGTGGAGAAGGTGGGTTGGTTTTTATTTTGTATTATATTATAGTAGTAGTATAATATTAATCTAGTATTTAATATGTTATTTGTAAGTATTAAAATGGAAAAAGTATTACTGTTACAATTACTGTTTGCGTGGTTCAATAAACCACCTCCAGAGGGAAGGTATTCTTATTTGTTTGCTTTGAACAGAAGATATCTATATTACACATCTAAGAAGAAATTGTAAGAATTGAACTAACGTCAATTATGTGAAAAACTTCTATAAATATCACAAAGATGCAAGTTTTGGTGCTAAGAAATATTGATTTTACCGTTGGATAATTCCCCTCCTCTCCTTAATTTTTCGAATTATAATTTAAGGGGTAATCAATTTTATGACACGTTACAAATATTATTTTAGTTATATATCATTTTTCATCGGAGATCAATAAAAAATTGTAAGAAGAACGATGAACGAGATACAAAATAACTTTATAAGATTATATTTTTTTTATTAAAATAGTAAGTGGTCACGAGGGATAATTTTCTTTGGTTTTACTCTATACGATAATTGAATAGGCATTTCTTCTAATTGTAATTATAAAAAAGCTGGACTCGTTTATATAATTTTTCTCTGACCATATTACTCTATTAAAACTTATCTCAATATTATTATGCAAATACAAATAGTGAGTATGAGAAATTCTCTATATTATATGAAAGACTAAACCACTCCTAAAAATCATAGGACATACAATAAAATTGCTAAGATGTCTAAAATATATTTCCAACTAATAGGTATTTTATACATATAC
This sequence comes from Nicotiana tabacum, assembly GCF_000715075.1. Taxonomy (NCBI): domain Eukaryota; kingdom Viridiplantae; phylum Streptophyta; class Magnoliopsida; order Solanales; family Solanaceae; genus Nicotiana; species Nicotiana tabacum. Next base: position 86,989,481 of record NC_134100.1, read on the forward strand.
ATTCTTCTTTCATTAAGTCCCTCTTTCACTAAGAGGGTGTTTGGCTAAGCTTATAAGCTGGTCAAACTGGCTTATAAGCACATTTTGGCTTATCTACGCGTTTGGTAAACACTCAAAGTGCTTATAAGCTAAAATCAGCCATAAGTCATAAGCTGGTCACCTCCAACTTATGGCTTTTCAGCTTATAAGCACTTTTAGTTTGACCAACACTTTTACTAGTTTATCCTTAATAATATTTTCTAATTCACAAAATACTTGTTCTAAAATAAATTTCTTGACTTTCTCTTCATTCCATATTCGTTATTAATTCTTTTTTTTACAAAGAAATTTATAATTTATAATTTTTTGAAAAACATTCAAGGGTATTTTAGTCATTTTAACAAAAAATAGCTTATCAGCACTTTTTAATCAAACACATAAACTGTTTATTATCAGTTTCAGCACTTCTATCCAAACACGTAAATGCTTATTTTAAAAATCAGTTTCAGCACTTAAAAAAAAATTCAACACTACAAGCTTATCAACTATTTACAATCAGCCAATCCAAACGGTCTCTAAGTATGAATGGATCCCTATAATTTAGGGGTCATTCCACAAATTCCTTCAATGGGATTTTATGTTTATCTAATTATCTTGTCCTTCACATTGACTAATCAATGCATTTGGCGATTGAACACAAGATCTTCATACCATCTCAAATGATCTTCTATCACTTTATTTGCACTTGATGAATACGGTCATTTATAATCTCATCTAATCTTATATGAACATATTCATCTTAGTATTCGTATTACTGCAACATTCATCCGGTGGATAAATTAAACTTTAACGGTCTAATATTTATCACATATAACATTATTGGTCTTATAAATATTCTATAGAATGTACCATTTACTTTGGTAGGCATCATTATATCAAATGGCCAAGTTCGTGGTAAAATAAGGATAAAAATTAATTCAGGAATGCATTAGATAAAATGTATCAAGTTTAGGGAGTCTCTAGATATTCCAACTTTAGGTGAGAAATGATCATACAAACACACAACATTTCAATTGGGCTTACGGGCGATATAAATTATTTATATTCGAAAGTCGCAAAAATATATAAAATTTATATAATTTTTATATGTAACACAAAAATGTATATATATATATATATATATAAAATATATATTTTTTGATTATTATTTTGAGAATGAATATAATATAAAATATCTTTTTTCCCAAAACTGTGGCCACTAAAGGGGCCCAGTAAAGTAAAAAGTCTTTTTCGAATCTCTCTGTCTTCGTCGTTTTTCAGAATTTCCCGTCGGAGATCGGACTCTGTTTCCCGGGCCCCCATTCTCTCTCCGTCTCTCTCACTCTTACAGGTGCGCTCTCTCTCTCTCTCTCTCTCTCTCTCTCTCTCTCTCTCTCTCTCTCTGTGTGTGTGTAAAATTCAACGGAGTTTGGTCCATTGGCTATTGCAAATTAATTAATTTCAATTTCTTATAAAATGATGGAATTTTAGCTTCATTTTATTTCCTAAATTAGTTTTAATTTGAAATGACGTAGTTATTTACAAGTAAAGCTAGGGGTTGTAACGAATTGAGCTTGATTAGACCAAAATGTTTTCGTATAGTTCAATTGTTAATTGATTGCTTGATTAATTTGAACAGCATTATCAAATATTGGGAACAAAAAGGAGAGAAAAAAGAAGAAGATGGGAGTGAAGCAAGCATTAAGAGCTATTGATGCATTTCCACGTGCTGAAGATCATTTGTTGCAGAAAACCAAGTCTGGCGCCCTCGGTATTCGTTCTTAACCTTTAGTTTTGCGCATTGTCAGTGTATAGTTTTGTTACATTGGTTAAGTTGATTCACAATAACAGGTAAAATTTCTTCGAAAACGTCCTTAGTTCCCCGATTCATTAGGTGATGCGAAATCCATCATTGGCAAAACAATTAATGGGTTATGCCATAACCGAAGCTATTGTATCATTTGCCCCAATGATGGCCTTTTTTCATCTCATTCGTATTCCGAGTCCGTTAGTAATCGTTTATGGTGGGTGGGTAAACAGGAGGGGATCCCTGTGGTCGGTTAAATTGAACTTACCACTATCGGTGTATATAACTTAAATCATTTTTTATTTCTTTGCTCTTCTTTGGGGTATAAAATGAGCCTGTAGTGAGTGGAATGGATACAATTAGGATTCTTATAGCCAACCTTAACTAACCTGAGAATGAGGTATAGTTCATTGAGGTATAGTAGATTGATTCTTTGTATTCATTCTTAATTGTTTTTATATTTTTGATACCCGAGGGAGCTAATCCCAAAAAGATGAGAAAACAGTTAGATATTGGAGAGCTTTCATCTGATTTTAGGTAGATTTATTTTAGCACAGATCATCTACTCTCTAGCCGATGGTCTATCGGAAACAGCTTCTCTACCCTCCCGGGTAGGGGTAAGGTCTGCGTACACATTACGCTCCCCAGACCCCATTTATGGGAACTCATTGGATTTTTTTTGTTGTTGTTGTTGTTGTTGTTTATTTTAGCATAGATTTTTCTGCCACCCTCCGCATTTGTTTTTCTTTCGATTATCGTGAGGGCACGTGCGGAGGAGAAGCCTAGATGTCGCGATAAGGAGGTGTGAGCGGTTGGCTTTGGCGGGTACGAGGAGAGGTACAGGGTGGCGTAAGAAGTATTGGGGGAGGTGATCATGTCAGATTTCCGAGTACATGACCCTTTTTTTTTTTTTTTGATTTGCACCGGGTGTCCGAGTCTCTTTGAGCCCCAACTAATCCCGGGGTGCATAGGCCCTCGGCAAGGAGTTTCCCGCAAGTGCACCACGGTTAATTCAAGTTTTACCCAGTCCGATGGCCCTCAGAAATTGTTTGCACCCAGTGGGTTTCGAACTTGAGACCTTGAAAGGGAGCAAACCCCAAGGCTCAAGTCAATTGCCACCAGGCCAACCCGTGAGGGTTAAGAGTACATGACCCTTGATAGTAAGGCGTGCAGGTCGAGTATTAGGGTTGTAGGTTTGGAGGTAGTTATGCATTTTACTAATTTGTGTTGGGTGCGAGGATAGTCTGGTGGTGTTTTGTCTTAGACTTTTGTCTTAAACTGCTAGTGGTTAGTATTCCTTTTCTTCCGTTTCATAGTGCTGGGCCGTATTTACTGGTTATTGTTATTGCTTTTCCGTCTATTTTCTGATTCTTACGATGCTGCTATTATTTCTCTGGTTTCTGTTGTTGGTACTGATATATTTTCTCTTTTCGTCTTCTTGAGCCGAGGGTCTATCGGAAACAACCTCTCTACTCCCTCGGAGTAGGGGTAAGGTCTGCGTACACACTACCCTCCCCAAACCCCACTTGTGGAATTTCACTGGGTTGTTGTTGTTGTTGTATCGTGATGATGTGACTGTTAAATAAAAGAAAAAGATAACTACTCCCTCCATCCCAATTTATGTGGTACTCTTTCCTTTTTAGTCTGTCCCAAAAAGAATGTCACCTTCCTATATTTGAAAATAATTGAACTTTAAAGTTCCCCGTTTACGCTTAATGAGATGATTTATAGCTACATAAATATCAAGTCTTCCTTTCTTTCTTAAACTCTGTGCCTAATCAAACAGTGCCACATAAATTGGGAAAGGGAGAGTATATCGTAAGTAAAAGATTATGAGAATGCAGCCTGTCTATGGTGCATGCTACAAAGTTTTTGTAGGAGAAAACTGGAACTTAATCTTTACCTGACTGGTGCTAACCACTAAATATTTCTGAGTTATCTGTTTACCTAATAGCCCAGCTTTACCATGAGATATCATGAACAATTCTCTCTAACTTTTCATTGATTAGCATTACTTTTGAATGAACAACTAGAAGATTTCTTGGTTATTTTGTCCGTATTTTACTTGGGTTTGATTCTTTTAATAACTTTACTCTTTCCTCCTTTTCATTACCAGTTTCCGTTGTGGGGCTAGTTATCATGGCAACATTATTCTTGCATGAACTGAGTTACTATCTTAATATAGATACGGTTCATCAGGTATTTTACGTCTTTTTTAGTGTAATTTCTTCAGGTTTAGCTTAGTCTAGCTCATCTGAAGTAAGTTTGTGCTTCGACTTCGTCTGTGCAGATGGCTGTTGACTTGAGACGTGGAGAAACTCTTCCCATTCACATAAATATGACATTCCCCTCTTTACCTTGTGATGGTAAGACAATATTTTCTACTTGCTGTCCATGTTTGTTTATTCTAATTCGAGTTTCGCTTTTCTCAGTTAATATTTTGCTCGTAATGTTTCGGCGGTTGATCAATTTTTTCTTTTTGGTAGTTCTAAGTGTGGATGCTATTGATATGTCGGGGAAGCATGAAGTAGATCTTGATACAAACATATGGAAGGTAATTGGTCTAGATTGATGAAAAACTTTTGCTGCCCATCAAACTGAAAACAATATGACCATGTTTTGCACTACCGGGTAATGCATAACACCTTTAGTTTTTAGTATTATTATATTGTGTTCTTACTGTTTCAAAGAAAGATTAGGATCATAGGTAGTTAGGGATTCTAATAGAGAAACTTTTAAACCATAGATGCAGGGGAGAAGCTACATAGCCCCAAGGGTGGTAAAAAATTACACTGTATATAGGTAATATTAGATTTTAGTGGTATATAACATATATTGAACACCCTTTATCGGGAATTGTTTTTACTTCTTTCAGGTTTGAACACCTTAGATGAAATTACTAGCTTCGCCACTGCATAGATGGACTAAATTTTATGGGATGAATAAATTTGTTATCTTGTTATTGGAGCTACAGTAGTCAACATAGATTATTCTGGTGCATTTCCAGTCAAAAGTATTATTAACTTGTTTTTGGTTTGTCATGTAGCAATTCTTTTTCTTATTTTTCTTAGTTTTGTACGGGGTTGGGGGAATGGAAGATGAAAAGAATTGTTCTGTTTTACTGTATTTTTGGATTTCACCTTTTGTTATTGTTTCTGTTTTCTTCAAAGACATGTTTGTAAATTTACCGCTATCTATTCATTGGTTTGGGGGTGAAAGGGGGAGGTTTTTGGAGGCGGGTTTTATCTTTATCCAGAAAAGGGCAATCTAGTGAATTAGTTAATGAATGCGAAATGTCTTGATGGTTTAACTTGTAGCATTGACTGTGCCAAGCTTTTGATTATGGGTAAAATACTTTGATGTCCATTAGTTTGTCATAATTACTTAACTTTTTTTTTTGAAACTGGTAACTTTTCTACATTTCATATGTAGCAAAACAGTACGTAGGTAGTACTGAAACCATATATACAAGAGTCTCTAACTATCACTATCACTCTCTATATTGATTGTAAAATATCAATAATGGTGTCAGTATCATTTGTGTAGATCTGATTACACCAAAAACACAACAGCTAAATAAAGTTTAACTTGATCTTCTGCACCCCATTCTCCACGTTCTCAAAACATCTGGAGTTTCTCTCTTTCCAAATTGTCCATCAAATGCAAGCAGGTATAATTCTCCATCTGGTCCTGTCCTTTGCATGTAGTCCTGTTTCCTCCCAACTTTTAAGAGTATCTATAACCTTCCCAAGCATGGTCCAGGAAATGCCTTTAAGGTTAAGAATAATTCTCCATAGATGAGATGTTATCATATAGTGAAGGAAGAGATGGTTAATTGTCTCTGCTGTTTCCCTACACAAAAAGCATCTAGAACATAAACTGAAACCTCTTTTCATCAAATTATTTTGTGTAAGGACTGCTTCCTTAGCCAGTAGCCACACAAAACAAGCAACTTTGTGAGGAATTTTTATTTTCCAGATGTGTTTCCAAGGCCAATTGGCTATCTGCTGATTGGAGTAATTCATCCTCTTGTAAGCTGCATTAACTTTGAATAAACCCTTAGCGCTGCCTTGCCACCCTAGTACATCTTCACCTGCTTGTAATCCACTAATCTGCTCTAGTGCACACAAGAATTCAACCACTCTTTGTGCTTCCCAATCGTTGATATGTCTTCTAAAAATGATGTTCCATCCTTGAGGTGTCCACATCTCTGTTATAGTCCTATGCTAATGTAGAGCTAAACTGAAGACTTCTGGAAAAGCCACATCCAATCTGCCAACTTCATGCCAATTGTCCTTCCAAAAGCTAGTCTTATTCCCATTATACACTTTGATCTTGGAATCATCCCTCAACTCACTCCACAGTGATCTAATGGATCTCCATAGACTAACCCCATATGGTGTAGTGACCTCCTTAGTCATCCATTTGTCTTCCTGTCCATATTTTACTTTAATAATGTTTCCCCAAAGGAGTTGATTCTCCTTGTTGAGCCTCCACAACCATTTCATTCTAAGAGCTTTACTATGAATCTTCAAGTTCTTGATCCCTAACCCTCCGAGGTTCTTGCCAAACGTGAGTGCTTTCCATTTCACCAAGTGGTAGCCCTTCCTTTCTTTGTTCCCATTCCATAAAAAATTCCTCCTGATGCTATCCAACCTATTGATGACCCCTGCTGGAATGGGGAACAAGGACATCATATATGTTGGAAGTACATTAAGAACTGAGTTGATTAGAGTCACTCTGCCACCTAGAGATAGATACTGGGTTTTTCACCTGGCCAATTTCTTTTCAGACTTCTCTATAACATTGTTCCAAATCCCTATTGACTTAGATTTAACTCCCAAAGGCATTCCAAGATATATTGTTGGTAAAGCCCCTACTTCACCACCCAGAACAACAGCTAACATATCCATGTTTGTGACTTCATTGATAGGGTAAAGAAAACTCTTCCTCCAGTTGATATGCAAACCAGAGATTCCTTCGAAAAGAACAAAAATCACCCTGAGATATTTCAGTTGATCTTCTTCAGCATCACAGAATATGAGGGTATCATCAACATATTGTAAATGAGTCACTTCTAAACTATCATTGCCCCTTCTAGCTACATCAAAACCTTTAATTCACCCATACTGATTGGCTGTTTTAATCATATTGTTAAGACCTTCCATAGCAATCACAAACAAAAAAGGTGATAAAGGATCACCTTGCCTTAGGCCCCTTTCTGCTTTGAAAAAAACCTGTTGGGGATCCATTTATAAGAACTGAAAATCTGGCTGTTGACATGCAGAATTTAATCCAATTTATCCATTTCTGGCCAAAACTCATTCTTTCTAGCAGGCTCAGGAGGAAATTCCAATTGACATGGTCATAAGCCTTTTCAATATCAAGTTTGCACAAGATATCAGGCTTCTTTTGTTTCAACCTAGAATCAACTGCTTCATTGGCTGCCATTACAGCATCCATGATCTGTCTACCTTTAATGAAAGCCATTTGTTGATAGTCCACCAATTGTGAAATTACCCTATTTAGTCTCTGTACCAAAACTTTGGAAAACAATTTGTAAATGCTACCTATCAAGCTGATAGACCTGAAATCCCTTAGTTCCTTAGCACCTTTCTTCTTTGGAATAAGAGCAATAAATGTTGCATTGAAGCTTCTTTCAAAAACTTCTTTGTCATAAAATTTTGAAAAGCATTCATGATATCATACTTCACTATTTCCCAGTATTTGATGAAGAACCCCATAGTAAAACCATCTGGGCCAGGAGCTTTATCTATTGTACATAGCTTCAAGCACCTTAGCACTGCATTCTCTTCAAAGTTACCCTGTAGAGCTTCCTTATCCTCCTCAGTTAAAACTGGGCAATTGTCATAGTGGCATGCAGGTCTCCATTGTTCTTTGTACAACTTCTGATAATAATCAATAATTTCCTCTTCTATTCTAGATGGCTCCTCTGTTAATTCTCCATGTATCATCAGTTGGTCAATATTGTTGAATCTTTTATGTGCAATATGACATGAAAAATTCTGAAAATGTGCCACAATCTTGCAAGTCAAAGTGTAGCAACCTGTTTCCAGAACTTCCCCCTCCCAGCTTCTACAATCCCACATCATCATGATACCCTCTCTAGTGCCACTAGCCTCCAAGTGAGCAAATCTGATCCATCTTCCTCCCCACACTTCTTTGACAATCTCTCTAATGTCCCCCTCTAGTTTAGTCTCTTGGAAGCATATGATATATGCCTTCAGTCAACTACCAAACTCTGCACAATTCTCCTTTTATCCTTGTCATTCAATCCCCTTACATTCCATGAAACTATTTTGAACTGCATGGATCCAAGGTAAGCATCTTCCTCCCCTTGCTCTTTTCCCTCTCGCTTTTGAATTTAACATCGAAATTAACTAGACCTTTTAATTCTTATTCCCCTTTGAATCTTGTCTTCTTACACACACTGTCAGACTCATCTACTTGTAACAACAATTCCAAGGCCTCCTCTTCATGCCCCTGGAAATCTACCCCAAGTAATTTGCCCAGCTTGATCAAATTCTTTTGGACCCATAGTGATGTCTCCTTTGCTGTGACTTGAATGACTTGTTGTTGCTGAATGAGAAGAGGTTCAGCCTCTTCCACTTTCCAATTTTCTATAGCTATGATTGTATTTTGTTGTGTTAATTCCATAGTTTGCTCTTCCATTCCCCTGCTCTCATCTTCTTTTTCCTCCATATATTCTGTTGCCCCAATTAAATCTAGAGAAGATCCCTCGAAAACAGCCTCTGTTATGGCCGCATTTATCTCTGCACAGTTTCCTTGAAAATCTGCACTTTGAGGCTTTGCATGCACAAACGTTTGGGTGGAATAAGGTTCTAGAGCTTCAATAAAGGGATCGCTGGGTAAATCTTGTGAAGTGGGACCTTTTAAGTCATTAAAAATGACTTGGCCTACAAAGTCTGGCCCAAAAGAATTATTAAAAGCAGCCTCCTTAATGGGCTTAGCTTGCTGGCCCATTTTAGTTGCTTCATTAAACCCTACCACCTGCTTCTCACATGCATTTGTTTTCACATATCTTCCAACTATCAAAGAAGTACCACCCACATATTTTCTGTCTTTGAAATCCGGGTATTTTTGTACTATAGCACAGTTGGTAACCCTATTTTCCCTCTGGGTAAAGGCAATACCTGGTTCTTGCACTGTATCTTCTTCTCCGATGCCTCCCTCTGCTAATTCCGGTGAGACTTCATATCTTGTCTTGCTTTCCGGCCAGATTGGAATGTGGTGAGTGATTCCTTTACAAGTTATGGATACCTCTCTTGGTAGATTCCTCCCATTGTTCCTTACCAAAATTCGGGCCTACTTCAGATGATTTTTGAGCTTTGTTTCTTCTTCAGTAGCCACCCATCCTCCACAGAATTCGCCTATTTCTTGAAAAATTCTCTGCGACCAGAGATGAAGTGGAATTCCTACTGCTTTAATCCAGGTTTCTTTGATTTCAATGGCATTTGAAATACACCCTGCCATGGGGTTCCACCATTCTAATTGCAACCTGAGCTTTTTCCAGAACCATTACCCTTGGATGGTCCTCTCAGCCATGTATCTATTAGGGAATTCGAATAAGAACAAATACCCGTACATCTCATAGATGTTCACCCCAAAAACATTTTTCCAAGTTGTAGTTGACCACCTTCTTATGTCAGCAAGTGTGGGTTTTTCCTTCGCCTCTTCTCCGAAACTCCCCACTAAACATCTCTTCAAAGGCCCATTCTCTTGTGCATTAGCAAATTCAGAGATGTCAATATTTCCACTGTTGCAAGTCACCTCTGCTTCTCGAAGACTCCTAGTCTGCCATTTACTATCTTGTACAGCCTTCTTACAAGGATAGTTGGCCTCAGTTAATCTTGGGGGAGCAACTACTGCTACTTTTTTTGAGTATTTAATGAAGTTGTTGATCTTAAATGCTACCTCATTCCAACCTGCATTAAAGACTGGTTCATGAATAATAAGTATTGATCTTCCTCCACCATTTAATGACAGAATACTCATGTATCTCCCATGCTCGTTAAATTTCCTGGTGCAAAAGTGCTCTGAGCCCTGCTCTGAAATTTTCCATCTCCTGACCACTCTATTTTGGTCCTTTGAGGCCTCTTGAAGAGTGAAGCAAATCCATTCCATGATCTTTTTGCTCATGGTCGATCTCCTTATCATCTTGCGACTTCTCTCAACCCATTCGTACCACTCTGAGTTGCTAGCAGACCACCTAGTAATATCAAAAGATTTGAACCCGGCATTAAAGTAAATCCTGTTCTCGCCCGTTCCAAAACCTTGGATAGGGATAAGAATGGAGAAAACAACCACAAAAGGTGATTCCTTGAAAAGAGAGAACAAAGGGAGGGGAAGAAAGAGAAAGAGAGAGGTATCTCCGATGGGAGAAAACCGGAGAAGGAGAGATTCTCCCTCCTAGAGGGGAGGAGAGAGAAGAGTCTCGAAAAGAGTGCCTGAGAGCATTTCAAAAGCAAATGTAGAGAGCAATCTTACTTTACTAGAAAGAAAGACATATAGGTTACTTATCTTCCTTCTACCTTCTAAAGTTACATTGATTAGTAGCTTCTTCAAGTAGTATTGATACTGTAACAAAAGAGATATAGGTTAAAAATATTTACCTTTTTACTTTTCTTATATTTCACACTAACAATTCATATTTGTTGTCAATAGCTTAAGCTAGTTTATTCATAAAAGATTTAAGCATCTTCTAGCAATACTAACTAGAAATTTTTTGGGTGGGAGGTTTGTCCAAAACACCAATATTCTTGGTTTAGTGTAGATATGGAGATGAGAGAGGTGGTAGAGGCTTTACTCTAGTTACTGTTCCTAAGAAAAACGTGATGCCTCACAATATATTAGGACAACTATTATGATTCTCTATCACCTGGTCTCTCGTTGTAACCCCACAATTAGGAATGTCAGTGTAATTCACCCAACATTTCTCATTCTTTCTTAACTTGGTAGTTGGTATTAGCTGTCTAGAGCTTCTGGAAGTCCTAAACTTACAAATCTGAAGACATGCCCCTTCATTCCCCACCTTCCCTGTTTCATTCTGTTAGTCTACCAAATTTTTCTTTGCAAGCTTTGTAACTCTGAAAGAGAGGATGAAAATATTTAGCATTTGTCTTCTGTTTCATAGATTATAGGAGTAGAAGATTTTGTAATTTTCTTTTTCCTCGAATTGGCATTTATTTTCACATGCAGACCACAGCATATGCATGTCCATGCATATCCTTTTATTCATGCTCTTCTGGCGATTAAGGTTGAACGTTTTGCAGCTTCGCTTGAACAGTGATGGCCATATCATTGGCACTGAATATTTGTCAGACCTTGTTGAGAAGGAACATGAAGCTCATAAACATGGTAATGTCTTTGGTTCTTCTGCATTTGGGTCGTAACACTAGTTTAACTGTCCACTTTTCCTTTATCTGAGTCCAAGTTGTATGCTTGTATGCTTATGCTTTAAACCTGCTTAGTGCGGCCTTGGCCCTTGATCATGTTAATGTTAATTTCTCTTTTGTTAGACCTCAATGACTTTTATCAAATTTTCTTTTTCTGGGAGTGGATAGATGGATCCAACTTGCAAAAAACAAATAACTTCAGAAATTCCGTTTATAGAGATATATCAGTTGATATTTTTGTGCTCCAACTTGCTTAACACATTTCAGTATATTGATTAAGTTGTTTTAAGAAACAATTTCTACCAGATGCGCACAAAGACCATCATGAAGATTTGGATAAGATCCATCTTCAGGGCATTGATGAAGAATCTGAAAATATGATCAAGAAGGTTAAGCAAGCAATGGCTGTTGGGGAAGGATGCAGGGTATGTTTTTGGAAGTTCTGTTTTATGCTTGTTCTCGTATTTGTAACCCCCCCCCCCCCAAATCTCTCTCTCTCTCTCTCTCTCTCTGGGCCTTAAAATCTGCTGCCACTTCGGCCAACTAAGTGATGGTGGTGTTGCATTTTACTGATGCTTACATTGTTCTGTGCAGGTGTATGGGGTTTTGGATGTACAGCGAGTTGCTGGGAATTTCCATATATCTGTTCACGGATTGAACATTTTTGTTGCTCAAATGGTCAGCTCTGTTGATATTTTAAAATTCTTCTTGTAGATTTGATGGACACACATGATTACTGTTGGAAAATGTGCATACTCCATTGAACTTTGTTCTATTATAAGGTATCAGCTATCAGGTTAAATAGTGTGAGAAGTTTTAATCCGTAAAATTTTGATGGTATAGTTGGAAGATGCTAGAGTTCATTTAAGAAACTGGAGCAATAACCCTCCGTTTGAGAGTTTTTTACTTCGGTTGTTGGTGTTCTATCATATTATATAGGTGGTTCAACTAAAGTGGAAGTTCTGCTTTGTCAATAAAACTTGCTAGTTATTTTGTACTGGTGCATGACAAAAGGAAATTGTGCTGAAGCTACTTTTTAGATTTTGCTTGTGGTTTGATCTATGATCATTTAGTTGTACAACGAGCTCCTAGATAGCTTGTGAAACAGGTATAGAGAAATTAGGAATACCACATTTCTTAAGGGTCTGAGTGCAGAAATCTTTTCATTTTTATTTTAATCCCTGTTCTGAAGTACATCAAGCTCTTCTCAAAGCTTGCATGTTACAGAGGCATTTAAAGGATCCTTTTTCTCTCTTTTCTTACTTCCAGTTTATGTTCTCACTCTTATTTGTATCTTTTGAAAATGCAGATTTTTGAAGGGTCTACTCATGTCAATGTAAGCCATATCATTCATGATTTGTCATTTGGGCCCAAATATCCAGGTATTCATAACCCGCTTGATGGAACATCACGAATTCTGCGTGGAGCAAGTGGCACATTCAAATATTTCATTAAGGTTTGTGGTATAGCCTTCATTGTTAGTTATGGAGATCTAATCTAGTGTTTGTTTGAATACTCTTAGAGCATTCAAACATAGCCTTGACATACTTTCTTTCTTTTCTTTTTTTATTTTTTAGCATGGACCCGTGACCATTTTTCTTAAAGTGGTGAGATGAATAAACTTGTACTTATGGTTGCATGCTTCTGTTATTTGTCTGGTTTATGTTGTGGAATATGAGTAACTTGAATTTAAGTCTGTAAATCTGCATCCTTTTCCATTATAATAGGGACCTAATTATCCTTGTTCTCCACCAAAGGCTAAATATCTGCAATTCTTGGCTTTTAAAGATTAAAATGGCACCAAACCTACTATCCTAAAAACAGAAAAAAGAAAAGGAATCATGAAATGGCACCTTGTTGTATAATCACATAGCATGAATTGTATTATAGCTTTTTTACTGATAAGAACAAAATGAGAGAAGAAAAGGAATCATGATATTGCACCTTGTTGTATAATTAATTACATAGCATGAAATATGCCGTCCAAAGCAGTTTATTAGCTTTAATACTCCTTGCAAAAAAATACTCGATGGATCATCTAATTAGTGCATAGATTCACCGCTTTGCTGCTTTACACAACCTCGTCAAAAAAATAAAAAAATTCCACTATCAACTGAAAAAGTAAGGTGACAATTCTTATGGCATCGGGGTATGTCACTGTTAACAATGTCTATTATTATTTTCGTTTAAGGCCACGGTTTTATGACTAGGGAACTTTTTCCTGCTGCCAGCTTCCCTCAGCATCCAAATTTTTTTCATTTGGTGGATTTTGTACTTCTTTTTGAAATGTTAAAGCCCACCCAAACCTCCCTTCCCATGGGCCATCAGTGATTTTTTCCACTTTTTATGCATTGATGACTTGGACCAGTAACCTTACGATTGGAGGTGAAAGATCTTCTCCAGTAGGCCAACCCCCTTTAATCCATTTAGGGATTTTATGATGCAAAGCTAAGATAAACAAATAAAGTGTTTCCTCTCTAGCGACTTAAAATCTTAGACGAGACAATTTACAAAATCGAGAGAGGGCTTGGTTTCAAGTATAACTGCCGCTCCTCCACAAAAATATTTCCATGTGTTGGGTCAAGAAAAAAAAATCAAGACTGAACGTGAGTAATGTTACGCGGCGCCTTCCTGAAGTTCCTTGGAAGGGCGATGTAAGGCTAAGCAACCGATGTCAGTGCGGTTGCTATGCGCCAACTGAGGCCCTCGCCGTACGCTAGACTAGATTGTCAGTGCCGTACGGGAAAACCAATGTCGTGAGCAATTGAGCAGCGAAAAATGAGCAATTGATGATGAAAGCTGATGATTGTATTGATGATGATGAAAGCTATTACAAGATGCAATGCGGTGTCGGGGGGGAGACACCAGTACAAAGAATTGTTTGAATGCTTGAATGTTTGAATGCTTTGGTCCCCCTTAATAATACTTAAAAAAAATAAACCAAAATTACATGAGTTGACCTAAGAAAGCTGTAGAAGCACACTGAAAATGAATGAAGTAAAACTACTCTATAATTACAATGAAAAGGACTTAGTCTTCTATGGAAGCAAGTCCGATGGCAGCAACTTTGTCTTGAGCATCAGGGTCTGCGCGCGCATTGCTGTTGGCGCGCGCGACACTATTTGGATCTGCCAGCGGCTGGGCGCTGGTGCTTAGCATTGGGTCTGCGCGCGGGGTACTGTCTGTACGGGCGGCGCTGTTGGCAACATGATGGATTGTGCGCGCAGCATTGTCGGTGCGCGCGGCACTGATGGCATTCGCCAACCGCTGGGCGCTGGCACTGATTATCGGTGGGGCGACAGAGGCGCATGTGCGCTTGTCACTTGGCGCTGCCGAGACCACGGGGCCGACCGTGGCGCTAGGCGTTGGGAGGCTTGCCGAGACGCCACGGGGCGCGTCCAAGGGGTCATGGGTCGATGATGGAAAGCAGCCCATGACAGTAAGCGTGTTTGTAGACTTAAAATAAACTGTCTCCTTCCTAGCAAGCTTAGACTTGGATGAGACAGTTCAAACAATCTAACAGTGTTGACAAGGAATATTAGTTGAAGCATGTATCCTGATTGGCTTGATTTTCCTTGTGAATGTTTTGGCCAGAAGATTAGTGTTGAGTCACAATGATTTTTTCTTCTGGATGTGCTCTCGTGCTTGCATGTTTTGACTCTTGTTTTTGTCATGTAGGTTGTTCCAACTGAGTATAGGTATATATCAAAAGAAGTTTTACCAACTAATCAATTTTCCGTGACGGAGTACTTTTCTCCCATCAATGAGTTTGATCGGACCTGGCCAGGTGAGTGAGCCTCAGATACCCTTCTCCCTTTTCATCTTGCTCTGTTTATAGTTCGCTGAATGTCTTTTGTGACTATATGCAGCTGTATACTTCTTATATGATTTATCACCAATTACTGTGACCATCAGAGAAGAACGTCGCAGTTTTCTGCACCTAATCACTCGGCTCTGTGCAGTTTTGGGTGGGACATTTGCCTTAACAGGTTTGCCTTTAACACTTAGCTGTAAGATTTAGATAAGGTGAAACCCCACTAATAAGGCATCAATCCCTGCGAATTTGTTTTGTTCTTCTTTTTGAAATGCTCCTCCTTTAGTTGAACTGAAGGCTCTTGACTTGAATATCTTTGAAGAAGTTAAATATCATTTTCTCAGGTGTACAAAAAGTGTTTAGCAATGTTTGGTGTGAGAAATTGTGAATCTTGGGTTTTATTTTGATTCTTCCTCACCACCCATATATCAAGAGCTGAATGCTAACTCCTAGGGGAAATCCCTCTCCAATAGTCTCTAGTGTTTGGATCTCTTTTTCCCAGTTCTCATGCAAGGAATCTGTATTTTAACTTTTTGTGTTGTGATCATTTGCCTGATATTTTTATAGACCACAGCATCTGGAGGCGACTAGGTTTATATATCATTCTTGCTATCAAGTACGATACAGATTTTTTTGCTGATTTTATGGCAGTGATGGATTTGGGAATGCAGTGTTTCTCTTTATTTACACTTAACCTAAGAAGTCGTTTACTAATTAAGAATCGACGAGTCACTTTTTCATAATGCTTTTGGTGTACGTCTGTCTTAAAATCTTTTCTTGACTGGCATTTACCCTGTAAATTGTTTCTTGAAGAAGAAATTTAACTGTTAGTCAGCCTCAGTCAGAAATCTTCTACATATAATCAAACACACTGACATGTCGGTATTCATTTTGTGATAGGCATGCTAGATAGATGGATGTACAAGCTTCTTGAAGCTGTTACAGAGAAAAACGGCAGAACTATTTTGCGCTAAACATAGAGACGTTGCACTACTAATAGTTCAGCCAAGCTGAATTGCAGAACTGGTGCACTAGGACAGGAGCTTTAGCCAACAAAGCAGATCAACAGCAAGTTTATGTACAAGTGCGCTTTCCTGCGTCTTTGGTAGCACTAGAACAAATACCCTACTATACCCAAGTTTATTCTGGCTGATTGAGAAGAAAAAAATCATTCACTGGTCAATGTAACAAAAATCTAGGACGCCGCTCAAAAGTTTTGTACATTTCTTCTCATTTTTGTTCACTTAGGTTGAGAACTATCATAAATGAGTATGTTAACCTATTTTTGTGCTTTACTACAGCCATTGTGCTCAACGTGGCATTGAGAGTACATTCAATTCCTAAAGTTGATGTCCCTCTTTTTTCTAACTGCGATTTTGGGTTACTGAGAATAGTTTGTCCAGCTGAATGAGCATTCTTATTCTAAATTTTAATATAAATCTTTTTTGGGCAAATTTTGAAGTAAAAATCACCAGACACTTGTTAGGCCAAAAAAAAACAAATGCTTCCAGGAAAAAAATAAATTTTAAAACATAATTTGACATGATAACTATATAAATTGTAGGTAGCTAATTTGTTGTGTGTGTGTAAAGATTCACAATATAAAGTTATCTAGCACAATAGTCAGTATTCCAATAGAATAGAAAAACTCAAAGTAAACTTTCCACTGTGAACCTTTTCTTCTGTTGATATGAGAATTCAGTACGTCCAACATACAACAGTTAGTTTTACAAAGGCTAGGCTAGTACATAATTTATAGAAACTGAATACAGAACATCAATAAGTACTACCTAGTACCAATCATGAACTCTGGCAAAATTGATGCATCTCAAGCTTGAGATGAAAAAATCATAAACACAGCGAAGAACATTCCTTTATAGATCGCGTGGGTGCCTTTTGAGACCAAGTGGATACTGAAGTGCTATTTATATGGACTTCAAATATAGTAAAAAGTTGTATCATCTGCACTCTAAATACAGCACCTTTGTAATCAACACACACAGTTCAGAGCCGGTGTTCAGCTGCACCTTCATCTATTAATGGAGAAGTCCCAGGGGGCACGCCTCCTGAACCAACCAAAGCAAATTACATGAAAACCTAATCCTTCATTTAAAACCTAAGGAGCCTATGATGGAGGCAGCATGACATTATCACATCATTTTTACTGTGGTATTATGGATCAGATTTTCTCTTCGGGTCCCACCCCACCCCCAATTAACTAATCCTCTCCAATGTATAATGAAATACAGCATAGTAGACAAAACAATTACATGCATATGGCCCTAATAGCATCATATCACCAATGTTAGTTCCCTCCAATACGTGCATAATGTGGCGAAGCCAGGATATTTGCAAAGGGTGTTCAAGATTTATTATATATTTATAAAAAGTAATTTTTGACCTATATACATAGTATTTTCAATATACTCGGTATAATTTTCGAATGAAAAGTGTTCAAACCCTTCACTCTATGTGGCTACGCTACTGTAATGGACCCTATAATAAACCACCCATTACAAGTGTAACATCCTACAGACTTGGCTTTTTCAATCTTCTTTTCAACATTTTGTGTTCAGTGGTTAAAGTAACTACATGTGTTGGAAGATGCTTCTGCGGAGTATACAAGTCACCGTTAAGCAGATCCATTTAAAATTAATCAAGAAAGGAGAATGAAACTTGCCTTGAAATGGAGTTCCTCCCTGAACTCTGATCACCACTATCCTTGCCATCTCCGAAGTCATCAAAACGGCTTGAACGGTTATTGCGGTCAGACTGTGAATCTCCAAATCTACTAGAACGGCCCGAACCAAAATTACGGAAACCACCCAAACGTTTTGAGCCTCCAGAACCACCAAACTTTCCTGAGCGGCCCGAGCTAGTTCCACCATAGCCACCCCCTGATCTTCCTGAACCAGTTCCACTGTATCCACCTGTTCGAGAAGATGAAGCGCCTTCTCCACCAAACCTGCTGCCTTTATTTCCATAGCCACCAGAACGACCTCCACCAAAATCACCAGATCGACTACGCATGGTGCCTCCATAGGAACCAAAGCGGTCGCTGCCTTTGCCCATGTCACTATACATGTCTGCTGCTCCAGCCTCTACTTTAATACTTGGGAGCTATTTTCAGCAAGTACATGCAGAGAAGATAGTTCAATGAGATAATAATTCTATATACCAGTGTATACAGAATATTCCAACTGGCTCATGTTCGACTTCAGCAATTCAAGAAAATTAGAAGCACCAAAGATTATCACAAATGCAATGCTAAGATAAAGGAATATGATTGCAACTCCTTTGCAAGATTAGTTCAAAGTAGGAAGTTTCTGATAAGGTAGTGTAAAGTCAGAAGTTTGTGTCCCCTCAATTAGACATTGATATAAGTGGATCCTGTGACAAATAATTCGATTTTCAGCATTCTTTCCAATTCAGATAATCCCGTGATTGGATTATACATATAATTTAACTTTAAATAACCAGCGATATAGATAGAAGAAAAAAGTAATAAAACAAGTTAATAATTGAAATATTTTTAGTTGAACGCCCACAACGCTATGGAGATTCCTTTTTTATGCATTAAAAAACACAAAACTATGAAGACTCAAAGTTCAAACTCCATTCTTTCTTTATTAACAAAGGGACAAGAAAGAAAAAACAAAAAAAAACACCCGCAGCAGGCTCCTTGAACACAAGTATAACAATCTACTCTAACAGCTATAGCAGTTCAACATGCATCTATTGCATTCTCCCCCGTTTCCATAAGCGGAAATGTTAACAAATCTTAATGAAGATATTAAAAAGTAAAAACTGTAAGGTATAAGCACCCTTACCTCAGTAAATCTGCATCCGGCATCATGCTCAATACCTTTCACATCCCTATGCTGCTTTGAGGAATGCATGAGAATGGCACTTCCTTTCTTCCCAGCACGTCCAGTTCGACCAGATCGATGAACAAAGATCTCTGAAGAGTTTGGAAGTTCGTAATGTATCACCTGAGCACCAAAATCTCTACTTTAACTTCAGATAGCAAAAGACAAAAAGCAAACTGCAATCAAAGAAGACTCTAAAACTTAAGACATGAACACATTCCCCTCTCTCTCTCTCTCTCTCTCTCTCTCTCTCTCTCTCTCTCTCTCTCTCTCTCTCTCGGTTTTTGATAACTGCACAAAAAGACTTTTTTCTTTATATTCATTGAATAATCACTGAATGAAGAATTGGAAAAGTAATGAATTTTTGGAGGATCCGACATGGGTGTTTCAAATGAGGCAGATCATTACGTAAATCAATTCTTCAAGTGGGAAACAAGGGAGGAAGCAGCGACTAGCTTTATGGCACTGTAAAATAACTAATTAACAGTGGAAATATCCTATCTTTGCTGGGAATGGAGTGGATAATGCCTCGGACGACAGTTGAGTTGCTAGTATTGGAGAGATGCCTTAGAGGAAGAACTACTAATATTTCATCTGGAAGCCACTCACCGGTTTGAGGATACATATAGCCGACCACAACTTGTTTAGGGCTGAGGCATACTTGTTGTTGTTGTTTGTAAGCCACTCACCGGTCTGAGAGAAGAAAATTTGGGAAGAAAGGAATTGGATATGATTCGAGGGGTTGGTTTTGATCTAAGTTGCTCGGACACGGGTGCGGATCTAGAGATCGGATCCTTCGAGATGTAAATTCTAAAATTCGGGGATATGGATCCTAGTACGGATACGGATGAGAGGATCCGGCTAAAAATAATTCAAAAATATAAAAATATCTCTAAATTATGAGAAATTTCGTGGAATACTTAGCTTGTATAAGTGTGAATTTCTTTATTCTCAAGTTGTAGATAAGTAAAGTATTGATTTCCTAGATAAGGTATGCTATTTTCTTTAGATTTACCCTAGTTTTAGTTCTGATAAAGGGAATCAAATTGTATCTCGTCTCGAATTTTTCTGTCTGATGTGGTCAAAGTATCCAAAATTGTTTGACCAGATCCGGTACGGATCCCATACCCACACCCATACTAGTGTCGTGTCGACACGGATACGGCACCTAAACTGCCATGTCGGAGCAACTTAGGTTTTGATTAGCCAAAGAATAAAATGTAGATGCTTACAAAACCTCATACGTTTGGTTTAAAATTGAAAAAGGTAGACGGCCAAGAGGATTTCACAGCCTTTCGAGCTCGCTAGACTAGCAGCTTTTGTTAAGACATCGTAGCACTCTCTTGGTGCACACTTCTCTTGCTGATAAAATATTTACTTATATTCTTAAAAAATGGTTGGTTTGTTTCTCAAAGGATGTTCAAAAATGCTTTTGTCTGTATACTCCTGTACGTGATGTGAAATTTGTCTCAAGATACAATGCCCCGTAGCTCACCCTAAAATATGTAAGTATCTATGTGCACTGCTTATCAGAAAGTGGACACAGAAGGGAAGACAAGGAATGAGAAATGATTGAAGCATAGTTAACTAATCAGGCAAGTAAAAGAATGAAAGACCAACCAGATCAACATTAGGTACATCAAGCCCTCGAGCAGCAACATCAGTGGCCACCAATACATTGAATTGACCTTGTCGAAAACCGGACAGAGTTCTCTCCCTCTGGCTTTGTGTGATATCCCCATGCAAAGCTTCACATCTCAAAGTTTTTTGCATTGAACTCGCCAACCTATCAGCATCACGCTTTGTTTGAGTAAAGACAATACACTTGCCTCCTTTTGCATGCTCCTGAAGAACAAATATATGCTCAGTCTTGAAATTTTAGACAAAAAACAAATCACTTTACTCCTTAGGTGGATAGCAACAACATGCAATGACACTAGATCAATAGGTTAGATATGAAGTAGAACTGAAAAGAGACTTCGGTTATAGATTCATACTGATATTAAGGGTCCAAGAACTGCCGGTTTCTGACGCATCTCACAAGCAATTGAATACAAGGAAATTCCATCGGCTAATTTCTGGTCAGAATCCCCTACCTGCACACACATTCACACATAATTATTTAGCATAAAAGCCTGTAGGGTCAAATAAAAATAAGATAGAAGTTCCTGTCCACATGGTGAGAATAGCGGCCTCACAAGATCAATGTGAATTGGCTTCTTCAAGAACTTGTTGGTAATTTTCATTATCCAACTTGGCATTGTGGCTGAAAACATCATCGTCTGATGTTTCTGCCGAACATTTTCAAGAATGGTTTCAACATCCTCCGCGAAGCCCACGTTAAGCATCTGATCAGCTTCATCTAGAACAACGAACTGGATTTCTGATAAATTCAAGGACCCCCTCTTCAGCAGATCAATGATCCGACCAGGTGTCCCAACAACAATGTCTGCACCCCTTTGAAGAGTACTCATTTGGCGTTGAATGGGGACACCACCATAAACACACAGTGTATCCAAAACAGGAGCAGACTCATAAAATTCTTTCTCCACCTGCCGTGCAAGTTCTCTAGTGGGAGCCAAGATCAATGCCAAAGGGTTTCTTCCCCGTCTGTATAGTTCAGAATAACCAAAAAGATTTCACTTGTAACGAATTTCACATTCTCATTTGAGCTAGAAACATTTGGATTGGCTGAAATTGGGGCATACTCTCTTTTGAAGCTGACGACAACAATTACTCCTTCCATTTCAATTTATATGACACACTTTCCTTATTAGTTCGTTCCAAAAAAAATTACACATTTCTATGTTTGGAAACAATTTAACTTTGAACTTTTCATTTTATCTATTTTACCCTTGATGAGAAGCTTTTATAGCCACAAAATTTATGGTCCCAAAACGTTTTTACCCTTTATCCTTTAAAAATCACAAGTTTCAAAAGTCTTTTTCCCCCCTAAACTTTGTGCCGAAACAAAGTGTATCATATAAATTGAAACCGGCTAAAAAAAGATAACATTAAATCTGACCAGCTATTTGTGTAACAATCCCTTTCAATATTTGGAAACAATTTAACTTCATAATTTTTATTTTACCCATTCTACCCTTAATGAGAACATTTATAGCTACACAAATCTCATGGCCCCGCAAAGTTTTACCCATTAAGCTTCTAGGACCACAAGTTTAAAAAATATTCTTTTTTTTCTTTAACTCCGTGCCGAGTCAAACTAACTCATATAAATTGAAACAGAGGGAGTACCAAAATAAATCCTACAAAGAAAAACAGATGGAACAAACCCTTTTTTATTGTTGAATTTGATGATCTTATCCATGATAGGAATGCCAAAAGCTAGTGTCTTTCCAGTTCCAGTTCTAGCTCGGCCAATCATGTCCGACCCCTGCATTGCTGGTTCCAAAACAGCTTTCTGATACAACCCAAAATGAAAAGATTCTAGAATCAGAAATTGTTCCGCAGATTTTCTTTTGATAAGAAACCAAAACCAAATGAAAATACATATGTTGGAAAGACAAACTTAAATTTCCCCCATTTGTGTGTTCAAAAGTAGCGGAGCCAGAAACTTCAGTAAGAGGATTAAAAAAATGTAAAAATGTCACACCTAAGATATAAACCTTTGTCAAGGGGATTCAATAGTTTATGTATAAAAAAAAATTTGTCTTTACCCTTTTTGCACAGTGCAATTTTTCGGCAAAGGGGATTCAACTGAACCCCCTTCACTAAAGGTAGCTCTGCCACTGCGTTTAAGGGCCTGCATTGCACTATATGACCAAATTAATCTAAGCATATGGAGACCAAAACACTAAACAGAAAGCTCGCCAAAAAACGATAACGATAAGAAGTAAGGAACAATCTTCCCCACTTGACACCTCAACATTCTTTACAAGAATATACTACAATATCTTCTAAAGGCTTAATGTCATTGCCTACTTTAACTTATCGGTCCTAAATAACTTCACATGCGGAGAGAGTGTCCTCCATCAAGTCATTTCCCTTTCTTCAGACTGTCCAACGCAAAAACAAAACCTCGTGGAAGTCATAGGAAATCCTGGACAGATTTTTGTACAAATTTTAGTGCAAACTGCATTAATACTGTGATGAAGTGAACAGCCGCATAAAACCTATGTGCAGAAAACCCTCTTTAATTCTAAATTACTCTTTTCTATATAAAATATAAACACTCACAGAGAGAGAAATTTAGGAGGTACAAATGCTGTTATCTTTTTCCAAAAAAAATGACACATGTGCAGAGAGCCTCATATTCTGAATTACTCTTCTCTCAAAGATATTTTAACACCACCAATAAACACACAATTTTACATCAAAATAGGAGTTAAAAATGCTTTTTTCCTCAGACGGAAATGACGCATGTGCAGAGAACCCATCTAAGTCTAATCTCTACTCTTTCTATCAAAAAACTTGAATACCATCAATGAATACACAAATATAGCAAACCATGAGCTAAAAATGCTGTCCTTCTCATTTCAGATAGAATCTTGAATACCATCAATCAATAAAACACACAAATACAGCAAAATTGGGAGCTAAAGATGCCTTTTTTCAGATAGAATCTTGAATACCATCAATGAAAAACAGACAAATATAGCAAAATTAGGAGCTAAAAATGCTGTCTTTTTTTAAGGCAGAAACACTAGGTGATTTCTTCACCATTTGTCCAAGCCTTGGCGGACACAGTTACACATAGAATGAGCCGAGCCCGGACACCACGGTTATTAAAAAAATGCTGTTTTTTTCCTATAGAATCTTGAATATCATCAATCAATAGACACACAAATATAGCAAAACCAGCAGCTAAAAGTGTTGTCTTTTTATCACATAAAAATAAATTATAACAATTCAATAAAAACACCTGAATAGGAAAAAGAGAAGTAATTCCCCTTTGAGCCAAAGCAGAAACAATTTCCTCAGAAATACCAAGCTTTGATATCTCAAGCCCAACCCCATTATCAACATCACACTCTTCTTCTAAATCTGCAAATGCAGTAGCAGCCACATTAAATGCCCTCACACTATACCCAAAATTACCATTAACCCAATTCGACACTGCTGCTGATGGAGTTACAGAAGTGGTAAAGCTGTGAATTTGTGAAACTTTAAGAGCATTTCTTGGAATGAATTTATCAGTACTAAAGATATGGGAAATTGAATTTAAGGTGACCCTTTTTGAGGTTAGTGAAGATGAAGTGTTTCTCAGTAGAAAAAGACTATTCATTTTGCTGTATCTTAAAGGAGTGGAGAGGGAAGCCATTTTCTTCCCTTTGGTGATAAGGTTTTTGGTAGGGTTTATGAGAATAGAGAGAGTGTTAAGTGATAAGCCCCCAATGAACATTTATATACGGTTGGAAGGGGCTGTATTAAAGAGAAAAGATTAAAATAGTCCCCTAAGTTTGGAGTTTATTCAAAATGATCGCATACTTTCAAAATGATAGCATACTTAAATAGCCCCTTAAACTTGACACGATTTTTCGGTTAGACATTTTCATTTAGTTAGTGATCAAATAGACACTTCTAATTAAAAATATTGTGTCTTGTGAATACCTCGTGCTGACATAATAAATCACGTGTTAGATTGAACTCTTATGCGAATCTTATACTTTCACCACTTATCGCTAGTGTTACCACCATTCTCGGCCGTAAACCACCATCAACTTCTTCCCTTTTCAAAACTACTACCTTTTTTAGAATTCTTATGTTATTTCTTTGAGATATTAGAAAATTTATTTTGGAGAATTGGACCTCTTTGTTTGAATTTGACTCACAAATTAAGTGTTTTGAAGAATTGATATTCTCAAAGGTAATCTTCTTCTTACTTCTTTATATCTTGGATTCTATTTGATCGTTCTTTGGACGATCAACTAAGTTATTAATTGTTGCTTAAGCTGTTCTTCCAGGGTTCTAGTTTCTTCTTTGTTTGACTAGTTAATATTGGTCCGTTTCGGCCAGTTCAGTCTAATAACGTATGGCCTAACTACATTACAGCTTGTTTGGATTGTTGTTAAATATTGTTTCATAATGTATCATATTGTATTGTATTGTATTGTTTAATGAATACAATATTTAGATAGATTGT
Organism: Nicotiana tabacum; assembly: GCF_000715075.1. NCBI lineage: Eukaryota > Viridiplantae > Streptophyta > Magnoliopsida > Solanales > Solanaceae > Nicotiana > Nicotiana tabacum. Next base: position 87,014,529 of record NC_134100.1, read on the forward strand.
ATCATTTGACGTCATTTCATGATGTCACGCACTAACAATATGAAGAATAAACTTGCAACATTATTAAGAAAAAATAGGATACGAAGTAGAATTATTATATAAAAAAATAGGAAGAATAAAATATGATTATTTAATAATAAAGAATGACAAGATGGGAGAAAAAAGCAAAGAAACGACGACACCACACCAAATATGTCATTTCATAAAGTGACATTTTTCGTCATTACATAACGATGAATTTAACGATACGATAAAATAAAATTAAAGTAACAATCAAAACAAATATTATATTTACAATAACAATACGATACAATACGATAGGTAACAACCATCCAACCAAGTTGTTAGCTAAAACGAAAATACTAGTCTCTACTATACCGAGCAATATAATGCCACAATTGTGTCTACATGGTAGATCCACAATAAGGCACTTTCCATTTCCCTTCACAATTACAAACGTTTATCATCTTAATTAGACGTATTGTACATATAAGCAAACTGTTTCTTGGGAAAAATATTATTTACACACAAACACAAAAGAAACTTTTTCGAAGCAATATCATATGACACCCCTGCCAAATCGTCTTTAATTTGCCATTGATTTCTAACGTATATTTGTACGAATAAAATAAAAGCCTCTCACAATGCAGATTGTATATGACCAGTTCCAAGAGCAATTGATTGAGATATTCCTTTTTGATTCTTCTCTTGGTTAATTAAGCTGATAATATACTGAATTTTCATATTTTCCATCCCACCTGTTAATCATATTATATGAATTATTACACAATCATATAATGTAAGGTAAATAAGAGATTTTTTAAGCAAAGAAGTAAAAGAACAATTTTGAATGCTTACAAACCTAAACTCTTGCTTGTCTGGAATTTGGAGCTCCAAATGTTCTTCAAGTGGCTTGAAAATCAAGTTTAGTTGCTCATCTTTCACCTTCTCAAGAGTTGGAGGGTACCACTGAGAACAGTGAAGTAGTAACATAAGTTAGTTTAAGGTTCTTCTGTAATGGTTTAAATAAAAGATTGGACAAAATCCATTCTAATGCACTTCTATAGTAAATAATTCATCAAACCATAGTTTGCATATTTCTGTCATTTCTTTCTCATTTTTTCTTGAGCCGTGAGCCTATCGGAAACAACATTTCTACCTTCTCAAGGTATGGGTAAAGTCTGCGTGCACACAATCTCCCCCTCCCCTCCCCCAAACCCCACTTATGAGATTGCACCAGATTTGTTTGTTGTTCTTTCTTATTTTCGTAAATCGCTGCACGACTCAATACTTCCTCCAGTCACGCAATCATTAGTTGTTTTTGACAAATTGATTTTGTTTCAAAATATCTGACGACTTAGAAAAATAAGTATTTGTTATTTTTCTTTTTTGGATTCCCGTTACTGGTCCAATTAACGAGTGTTAATTAAGTGAAACGTTTAAGAGAGAGACAAAAGGTGGTCTGGTTCATATACTATTATAATTAAGGCTATTATATATCTTTCTTAAGTGTATGCAATAACCTTATAATACAGATAATGCGGACTGGATGTAGCATAATATATTTAAATTGGGTTGGTGATAATAACAAGCATGGATGTGTGATGTGTGATGTAGACAGGGAGCGCGGTGCACAAAATATTCCGCATTCACACAGGGTTCGGAGAAGGGCCACTCCCCAAAGGGGTGTGATATAGACACCCACCCTAAAACAAGCATCAGTGGTTGCTTCAACGATTCTAACTCATGATCTACATGTCATACGAAAATAAATTTACTGTCGCTCTAAGGCTCCCCTCAAGAGAAAGAGAAACATGTGGGGTCCATCCCCATCAAGAAAACAAAAAGGAGGAAACATATGTCACAACCAATATTGGTCAAAATTGGTTTTGGTTCTCGATTTGCAAATCGCAAGTTGCAGGAAACCAACTTCTGATTGGTTAAGAGTTACGACACTTCTTCCTATAAATGGAAGCCTTCAGCTTCTCATTTGAACACACCAATCTCATAGAGAAATATATCTGAGAGCATATAGAGAAGTGTGAGGTATTCATAGGCGGTGTAGTTTGTGAGGAAAAATAGAGAGTGTGAGCGATATTGTAGTGAGGTGAGAATCTCAAAAGAGGGTTATTCTTTTGAGTGTGTAGTGGTCCCTGGAGTACTTTACTCGGGGATACGGTGTATAAAATTCCTCATTATAGTAGATTACTTTGCTCTCATTGGGCCCGTGGTTTTTTTCCTTATTCAAAAGGATTTTCCACGTTTAAATCATTGTGTTCTTGTTGTTCTTTTGTTGATTACCGTATCTCGTTACTACGTTATTATTCCGTTGTTATTATCGTAAATATTATTTTTGTGTGGTGGGGAAGGGGGAGGGGTAATTCATAACAACAGGTTCTGCTCGTTCATAGAAATAATATTCACGGTCGGCAGTACTATACTCAGTGAAGAAAATATCCGGAGTAAAGCACGAGGTAGTAAAATTCAACTGAGATAACGGTTTTTCAACATGGCAAAGAAGGATGAGGGATTTGCTCATCCAACAAGAATTACACAAAGTATTAGACAATGATGCCAAGAAGCCTGATACCATGAAAGCTGAGGATTGAGTTGACTTGGATGAAAAGGTTGTTAGTGCAATCAGGTTGCATTTATTAGATAATATGGTAAATAACATCATTGATGAAGATACGTCATGTGGCATTTGGACAAGGTTAGAAAGCCTATATATGTCTAAAACGTTGACAAATAAATTGTACCCGAAGAAGTAGTTATATGCCCTACATATGGGTGAAGTTACAATTTTTTTGTCACATTTAAATGTATTTAATGGATTAATCACGCAACTTTCCAACCTCGGAGTAAAGATCGAGGAAGAGGATAAAGCCATCTTGCTCTTGAACTCATTTCCATCTTCGTACGATAATTTGGTAACAACCATCCTGCACGGTAAAACCACTATTGAGTTGAAGGACGTCACATCGACTCTTCTACTCATTGAGAATATGAGAATGAAGCCTGAAAATCAAGGACATGCTCTTATCACAGAAGGTAGAGGCAGGAGTTACCAAAGGAGTTCAAGCAACTATGGTAGATCTGGAGGTCGTAGGAAGTCCAAAAACCGATCCAAATCAAAAGCTAGAAATTGCTACAATTGCGATCAACCGGGTCACTTCAAAGGAGATTGCCCAAATATAAGAAAGGGCAAAGGTGAAAGAAGTGGCCAAAAGAATGTCGACAACACAATCGCCATGGTGAAAAACAATGATAATGCTCTTCTCTTCGTAAATGAGAAAGAGGAATGCATGCACTTGGCAGGTCCAGAGTCGGAATGGGTGGTTGATACAACATCTTACTATGCCTCACCGGTAAGAGAAATTTTTTGCAGATATGTAGCAAGTGATTTTGGCACTGTGAGAATAGGTAACACGAGTTACTCAAAGATTGCGGGGATCGGTGACATTTTGTAACACCCTGAATACTCAGACTAGGTGTGGATATGTTAAATGGGTATTAATTTGATATTTCAGACATATGAAGTCCTATTGGGATGAGTATGGGTGGAAATAGTTGTTTTAGAATCAAGATACAGAGTAAGGAGCATAAGATCCGATAAAATCAACTAAGTTTACGAAAAATCTGTCTTCCAACAGGATCTCGTGAAACTATGTAAGGAATTTGGGAAAACTTAAAACATTAAAGTTGTATCCCTTTGAAATATCTTTCCAACGATATATTATGTACCTCGAACGAATTTCTGAGCAAAAGGTTATGTGCATTTTACTGGACAATGCGCAAAATGCGTGCCCAGGTGTCCGCCCAGATAGTCCCGTGCACGGCCGCACACTTGTGATAGTGCTACTGCCCCGATGCGCGTTCAGGTGCGTGGGAGCGCCCCCGGGGGTCATTTTTAAAGCCCTACTTCGTCCCCCACACTCCAAAACACAAAAATTTACCCTAGAAAGGGAAACTCTCAAAAACCTAAGTCCTCAAAGGTCCCTCCACCATCCAAGATAAGTTTTAATGGTGATTCTAAGTCCTTAAGTAAGTTTTGAGTAGATACAGTGAATTAACAATTTCAACAGAGCTAGTAGAGGTAAGATTTGATTCACTTAACCAAGTTAACTCTAGTGAGTAGATGACCGTTTGAAATTTTGAATACGTGTTAGAACCCAAAGAGTTTAAGTTAAACCCGAAGTACAGTGATATTGAGAAAAAAAAATCAGCTAGGTAGTAAGAGAGCCAACTACAGAAGAATAGCCTTTAAGAATTATCGAAAAGGGGTCTCCCCAAGATTGACAGTGTGAGTAGAGTTAAATCATTAAGAATGTGTATGATAGTTGTGAATACATTAGCTTTGCATTTATGTAGGTAATATAGTTTTTCTTAGTAAGAAGGATTGCTCAGAAGTAAGCCGGAAGGTGAGTCTTTATTGAAGTAAAGTGCAAAAAATTATAGAAGATAAGAAAAGTTGTTAGGATCCCAACAAAAGAGAAGGATCCGCATGTACAAGACCTTAACCTTTGGTCTAATGGGGAGATGTGAAAATCATCACTAAGTCGAGTCAGAGATTTGAAACCCGCATAATTATCATGGGATATAAAAAAACTATAAAATCATGCACAGTTATGTATCACGAGGGTAGTGCCATTGCACGAGACTCTAATCTTCGGAGTATAAACTTAGCTCACAATGATTCTATAAGTGTTTTCAAGAAGTATCTTAAAAATATAATCATGTATGGGAAGTACAACTCATGATTGAGGCAGGCAATAGATCTATAGTGAAAGAAGTTCACTGCTTAGCCAAGCTAGAAGTTCGACTTTCGGACACTGAAGATGGTGGAGTTGTTGTCCAGAAAGGGACTTGTTCCTTCTTAGTAGCTGAAGTCAAAGAGAAATAGATTGATGATCTCTACTGGTTACAGCTTAAAGAGAGGATTCACAAGTATAAGATGATGACTTTTGAACAAGGGGGAGATGATGGTACTTTGAGGTACCAAGGCAGATTATGCGTTCCAAACATAGATGGGCTTAAAGAGCGGATTATGCCTGAAGCCCAGAATTTCAAGTATTCTATTTACTTAGGTTCCACAAATATGTATCATGATCTTAAGGAGATTTATTTATGGAGCGACATGAAAAAGAACATCGCAAACTTTATGGCCAAGTGTCCCAATTGTCAGAAAGTGAAAGTCGAGCGACAGAAAGCCCATTGTTTTACCATAGAATACATATATTTTTGAATGGAGATGGTAAATATGGAATTTATAACAGGATTATCTTGCTCATTTTAAACGCATGATTTGATTGGGTGATTGTAAATTAACTTATCAAGCCAGCACACTTCTTGCTAATAAAGACTATAGATTCAGCAGAAGATTATGCCAATTTGTATATTCAGGAAATCGTCTTATTGCATCGGACCCCGTTGTCCGTCATTTCAGACTGTGGTGCTTAGTTTAAAATGAACTTTTAGAAGTTCTTTCAGGCACAAGTTTTTCATCCTCATAAAGATGGCCAGGCAGAGCGCATTACTCAGACACTTGAGGATATGTCCTTGATGTTAAAAGTAACTGGGATGATCACATACCTCTCATTGAGTTTGCTAATAATAACACTACCATTCTAGTATCAAGATGGCACCGTGCGAGACTCTGTATGGGCGAAGGTGTAGATCACCAATTGGTTGGTTAAAAGTTGGTGAAATAGAGTTGTTGGGACCAAATTTGGTCTATTAGACTATGGAGAAAGTCAAGTTGATTCAAGAGCATTTGAAGACGGCTCAGAGCCGCAAAAAGTCCCATTCAGACATGCGATATAGAGACCTAGAGTTTCAAGTCGATGATTGAGTGTTTCTAAAAGTTTTGCCTATGCAAGGTGTTATAACATTTGGGAAGGAAGGAAAGCTCAGTCCCAGATACATCAGGCCGTATATGATCCTATAAAGGATCTAACAAATAGCTTATGAGTTGGAGTTGCCACTAGAATAGCGGTTTTACAACCAATATCTCACGTATCATGTTATCATTCAAGTTCCAATGCTCAGATACTCATGTCAGTTCAGTACTCAGATACTCATGTCAGTTCAATACTCAGATAGATATTAGTCCAGTACTCAGATATTCATGCTAGCTTAGTACTCATATATTCATGTCAGTTCAGCATACAAATATTCGTGCCAGTTCAATCTTCATATATCCATGTTAGTTCAGTATTCACATATCCATGGCAGACCAGTATTCACGTATATATTTCATGTTATGCGCATTATGATGCACTGTAAGGCTTGTGTTATACTATGATAACTGGTAGGTGTTTTGGAGAAATGTTGAAGGTAACTAACCTTTTCATTTCATACCTTATATTATAATCTCCACGTCCTTCAGTATTCAATCAGCTCAGTATTCAGTCAAGGCAGTAATCTTTCAGTTCAGTATCTTAGCAGTTCAGTAATCATGTATTCATTCAGTTTAGTATGCAAGTATTCATGAAAGTTCATGTTTCCACTAAACCCATTTAAGGTCCAAAGTTATCCGAAGTTATAGTCAGGACAATCATTCGAGGGCGAATGATCCCAAGGGAAAGATAATGTAAACCACGTACATTCGGACTAGGTGTGGATATGTTAAATGAGTATTAATTTGATATTTTAGACATGTGAAGTCCTATCGGGATGAGTATGAGTGGAAATAGTTGTTTTATAATCAATACGGAGAGTGAGGAGCATAAGATCCGATAAAATCGACTAAGTTTACGAAAAGTCTGTCTTCTAGCGGGATATCGTGAAACTATGTAAGGAATTTGGGAAAACTTAAAACATGAAAGTTGTAGCCCTTTGAAATATCTTCCAACGATATATTATGGAACTCGAACGAATTTCTGAGAAAAATGTTAGGTGCATTGTACTGGACAATGCGCAAAATGCGTGCCCAGATGGTCCCGTGCACGGCCGCGCACTTGTGGCAATGCTACTACCCTGATGCACGTCCAGGTGCACGGGAGCACACCCGAGGGGTCATTTTAAAGCCCCAATTCATCCCCCACACCCCAAAACATAAAAACTTGCTCTAGAAAGGGAAGCTCTCAAGAACCTAAGTCCTCAAAGGTCCCTCCACCATCCAAGCTAAGTTTCAATGGTGATTCTAAGTTAATCTCAATTTTCCAACACTTTATTAACATAGGTAAACCCTCCAAATCATTAGATATTCGATTGGGACATTAGTTTTGAGAGACAAAACCCTAGAACTCGAATTCAAGAAGATTGAACGTCAAGAAGGTAATATCTTCACCCTCTAATTGATTATAACATTGGATTAATGATTATAGACTACAAGTTCATGAGATATAGGTTGATGGTTTTGATAGAAAAACATGAACAATTATAAGTTTGGGTTGTTGATTGTTGATTATTTATTAAGTGTGTTGTTTATCTTATGATTGATGAAGAATGGTATTGATTATAGTAAATTGAGATTTTAGAATTTATCTATGAGCAAGAGAATAGGTTGTTGGGTGTAGAAATACCATTTATAAGGGCTATGAAACTTTATGCCCACCAAGTGTTTGAGAAAATGCCTAAGTGACCAAAACATGAGTATTATTGCTAGTATGGAATCCCTTTGACTTGTATTGATATATATTAAAGTTGAAAGGGTTGGCGAATGTTGTATTACGCTCAAGAGCAGGAAGTTAAGGTTTGTGAGGCTAACTCTCTATGTTTGGGAGTGTTAATAATTCTCCCTACACTACGTTTCTTTTACGACGTTACTAATTGCCTCACAAATATAGTTAAGCCTAGTTCCTTGAATAGTTGCAGAACTTCTATTCTCTAGCTTCATAATTCGTTCATGACTTTCATTCTGAACGTTGTGAGCTCAGTGCATAATCAATATAGACTTGTGATTGATTCTCATGAGTCTCAATCTAGATTACTCAACATGTTATAAATAGTTGAAGCTTTAGTTCTCATAATCAGTTCATGAATACTTGTCTTAGTCTAGTCCTATTCATAATTCCAGTATCATGTAACTCAATATGATTCAATATTTCAGCATCATGTATTGCAGTATGATTCTCAGTTCCTTATTTTAAATTCTTGAATGTTGAACACCTGTAATTGGGCCTAAGGCCGTAGTTTATATGCTTTATGCATATTTGTGCCTGAGGCCGTAGTTTATATGCTTTATGCATACTTGGGCGTGAGGCCGTAGTTTATGTTTTATGCATGTTTGGGCCTGAGGCCCTAGTTTATGCTTTATGCATTTTTGGGCCCGAGGCCGTAGTTATGTATACGTATACTTGGGAATGAGGTCATAGCTTGTGCACATATATATATTGGGCCAGAGGCTGTAGTTTGTTCAGATAAACAAGTTGTTCATCATTCAGAAGATGGAGTATTCATATCCTTATTTCCTTTGTTCTGTTCAGTTATTAGTTATCATTTTAGTTATCAGTTGTAATTTCAGTTTCAGTTTCAATAGTTATCATTTCAGTTATCAATCATCAATTCTCAATTATCAGCTTAGTTTCACTATTTATTATTCTTTCTTTCAGTTGCTTTGCATACCAGTGTAATTCAAATGTACTGACGTCCCTTTTTCCCGGGGCCTGCATCTCACGATACAGGTAATGATTTATAGGTTGACGATTCAGAGCGCTAGGATGCTCGTACCAGCTATTTGGTGAGCCTCAATTCTTTCGGGGAAATATCATTACTTAATAGTCTTTCACTAATTACAGATAGTCAGTGTTTTTAGTACTTCATTAGAGGCTTCATAGACTAGAGTAACAGTTAGATAGAGTCACATACTTTTCATGTTAAGCTATGTTAGCTACAAATATGTTTTAGAATTGTATTCCGCACTTGATTTATATCATTCAGACTTTCATTATATCGGCATGTGTAGTTTATCTTCCGCATTCAGTATGCTATGATGTCACATATTGATTTAGCCAGCCACTTGGTTCACTCGATTGCATGTAGTCAGGCACCGGGTGCCGTGTTACGTCCAGGCCCAGGTTCGGGACATGACACATTTGTACCAAGACAAATATTAGATGCATATTGGTTCTAAAGGACATGCGACATGTACCTGATTTGCGAATGAACTTGATCTCGGGAATTGATTTAGACCGAGATGGATACAAGAACTATTTTTCAAATCAAAAGTGGAGACTTACCAAGGGATCATTGGTGATTGCAAAGGGAGTTGATTGTAGCATGTTCTACAAGACAAATGCAGAAATATGCCAAGGTGAATTGAACGCGGTGCAATATGAGATTTCTGCATATTTGTAGCACAAAAGAATGGGTCATATGAGCGAGAAGGGATTGCAGATTCTTGCCAGGAAATCACTCATTTCTTATGCCAAAGGTACAATGGTAAAACCTTGTGACTACTGTTTATTTGGTAAGCAACATAGAGTCTAATTTCAGACATCGTCTGAAAGAAAATTGAATATATTTGATTTGGTATATTCTGATGTTTGTGGTCCAATGAAAATTGAATCGATGGGTGGCAAAAAATATTTTGTTACTTTTATTGATGATGCTTCACGAAAATTGTGGGTTTATATTTTGAAAACCAAAGATCAGGTGTTTCAAGTTTTCCAGAAGTTTCATGCTTTGGTGGAAAGGGAGACAAGCCAAAAGCCAAAGCGTCTTCGAAGTGATATTGGAGGTGAGTACACTTCAAGGGAATTTGAAGAGTATTATTCGATCCATGGGATCAGACATGAAAAGACAGCTCCTGGAACCTCACAACACAATAGTGTAGCTGAGAAAATGAACCGCACCATTGTCGAGAAGGTGAGAAGCATGCTCAGAATGGCTAAACTGCCTAAGTCATTATGGGGTGAAGCAGTTCAGACAACCTGTTACCTGATCAATAGGAGTCCATCAGTTCCATTGGAGTTTGACATCCCAGAGAGAATTTGGACCAACAAGGAGGTATCCTACTCACATATGAAAGTGTTCAGTTACAGAGCTTTTGCACATATACCAAAGGAGCAGAGAACAAAGCTGGATGATAAATTCGTTCCCTGTATATTCATTGGATATGGATATGAAGAGTTCTGGTACAAATTATGTGATCATATAAAGAAGAAGTTCATTAGAATCAGAGATTTAATCTTATTTGAAAGTGAAGTTGGGGCAGTAGATGATCAATCAAAGAAGGCCAAGAACGGTATGATCACTAACCTTGTTACTATTCCTTCTACTTCTAACAATCCCACAAGTGTAGAAAGTAGGACCGACAAGGTTGCCGAGCAGGGGGAGCAACCTGGTGAGGTTATTGAGCAGGGAGAGCAACCTGGTAAGTTTATTGATCAGGGGGATAAACTTGATGACGATGTCGAGCAAGTGGAGTACCCCACTCAGGAAGATGAACAACCTCAATCTCTGAGGAGATCAGAAAGGCCAATGGTAGAGTCATGCAGGTACCCTTCCACAGAGTATGTCCTCATCAGTGATGAGGGGGAGCCAAAAAGTCTTAAGGAGGTGTTGTCTCATCCAGAAAAGAACTAGTGGATGAAAGCCATACAAGAAGAGATGAAATCTCTGCAGAAAAATGGCACGTATAAAGCTGGTTGAACTTCCAAAGGGTAAAAGACCACTCAAATGCAAGTGGGTCTTTAAACACAAGAAAGATGGAAATGGCAAGCTGGTCAGATACAAAGCTCGATTGGTGGTAAAAGGCTTCGAACAGAAGAAATGTATTGATTTTGACTAAATGTTTTCACACGTTGTCAAAATGACTTCTATTCGAACAATCTTGAGCTTAGCAGCTAGCCTAGATCTTGAAGTGGAGTAGTTGAACGTTAAAACTGCATTTCTTCACGGAGATTTGGAAGAGGGGATCTATATGGAGAAGCCAGAAGGATTTGAAGTAGCTGAAAGGAAACACATGGTGTGTAAACTAAATAAGAGTCTTTACGGGTTGAAGTATGCACCAAGGCAGTGGTACAAAAAGTTTGACTCGTTCATGAAAAGTCAAACTTACATAAAGACATATTTTGATCCATATGTATACTTCAAAAGATTTTTTGACAATAACTTTATTATTTTGTTGTTGTATGTGGATGACAAGTTAATTGTAGAAAAGACAAGGAGCCGATCTCAAAGTTGAAGGGAGATTTTTTCAAGTCATTTGATATGAAGGACTTGGGCCCAACACAACAAATTCTGGGAATAGAGATTGTTCGAGAGCGAACAAGCAGAAAGTTGCGGCTGTCTCAGGTGAATTTCATTGAACGTGTACTGGAATGCTTCAATATGAAGAATGCTAAGCTAGTCAGCACACCTCTTGCTAGTCATCTGAAGTTGAGCTAGAAGATGTGTCCTACAACAATGGAGGAAAAGGAGAGCATGACCAAAGTACCTTATTCCTCTGCCGTCAGAAGTTTGATATATGCAATGGTATGCACTAGACCTGATATTGCTCACGCAGTTGGTATTGTCAGCAGATTTCTCGAAAATACTGGAAAAGAACACTGGGAAGTAGCCAAGTGGATACTCAGGTACCTGAGAGGTACCATAAGAGATTGTTTGTGTTTTGGAGGATTTGATCTAGTCTTGAAGGGCTATACAGATGCGGATATGGCAGGTGACATTGATAACAGAAAATCCACTATTGGATATTTGTTTACATTTTTAGAGGGAGCTATATCATGGCAGTCGAGGTTGCAGAAGTGTGTCACACTCTCTACAACTGAAGCAGAGTACATTGCCGCTACTGAAGCAGGCAAGGAGATGATATGGCTGAAACGGTTCCTTCAAGAGCTTGGTTTACATCAGAAGGAGTATGTTGTCTATTGTGACAGTCAAAGTGCAATAGACTTGAGCAAGA